>NC_083578.1:33463959-34136459 GCF_027579695.1 Neoarius graeffei | reverse complement strand
TTGTATGGTTTGACCGGGGTGTTTATGTGGTATTTCCTCATGGATCATTGGATGTGTTCTGTAACTCCTTTTATATATGGTAGTGTGACAAAGCCCTGGTTTGTTTTTTCTGTGTTTTTTCTTGTTTGTTTTTTTTTCCTTATTTTGTGTCTGTAATTTCCCTTTTCGAATTGCCCACGGTGGATATTGGCAGTTTTTTAATGCCTGTTGGATGTGTTGTTCCTCCTCCTGTCTGTCTTTCTCCTCCGTGATGTTCTGTGTTCGGTCGTATAATGTTCTGATTACTGACATTTTGTGTGTGATGGGATGTTCAGATGTCCAGAGAAGATATTGGTCGGTGTGTGTAGGTTTTCTGTATGTTGTAATTCTAATGTTACCTTCTTCTGTGTGGTGTATTTTTAGGTCCAGAAACGCTATTGTCTTGTCTGTTTCCTCTTCGTGTGTGAATTTGATGTTGCCTGTCTTGTCTATGGAGTTTAGATGATCCGTGAGTTGTTGTGTGTAGCCTGTTTTGGTTATTTCAAGAATGTCATCAACATATCTTTTCCAGAAGATAGGTTTGAATTCGTCCGGTGCTGTTTCTATGGCTCGGGTTTCCAGATCCTCCATAAAAAAGTTGCATAGAGTGGCAGATAGCGGGTCCCCCATTGCAAATCCCTCTTTTTGTCTGTAAATTGTACCTCTGAATTGGAAATATGTGGAAGTGGAAATGAAATGGAATAGTTTTGTTATGTCCTGTGCTGTAAGTTTTGTACATTTTTTCAGGGTTCTGTCTGCTTTTAACTGGTTTTCTACTATGTTGAGAGTGTTTGTGACCGGTGTTTTTGTAAAGAGGGATATGACGTCATGTGATACAAAGATTTCATCCTTTTTTATCTTGATTTCCTTTAGTTCTTTCGCCAGTTGTTTTGAGTTTTTGCAGCGATATTCCGTGAGTCCGAGGAGTGGTTTAATTATGTCTGCCAGTGTCTTGGAAAGGTTGTAAGTAACTGATCCTATACTGTCTACTATGGGTCTTAGTGGTGCTCCGGGTTTATGAATTTTTGGTGTGCCATATATCCGGGGGGTTATGTCTGCTGTGGGGATGAGGTGGTTGTATGTTTGGTTATCGATTTTGTTGTCGTCCATTAATGGTTTAAGTAATAGTTTTAGTCTTTTTTCTTTTCCTCTGTTGGGTCTTTTTTGAGTAATTCATATGTGTATGGGTCCATGAGCATTTCATTCATTTGTTTTTCATATTGATTAGTGTCCATGATAAACGTGGTCCTCCCTTTATCAGCCGGTAGTATTGTTATTTTCTTGTTCTTTGTGAGTGTTCTGATGGCTTCCATTTCCTGTTTAGTTGTGTTTCTGGGTGGCGGTTTAGCTGAGGTGAGGATGCCTGCTATTTCGTTCCTTAATGCGGTGTTCTGTCCTTGGTCCTGTATCATGTTGCATGCTAGTTCCGTAGTCAGTATGAATTCTTCATTCGGGATTTTATTTGGTGTGATGGCATAGTTTAGTGTTATGCTGGGATTTGAACCTGGTTTGTTGGTGTGATAATCCAGCAAACCCCCACTAGGCCACCAGGGGGATGACTCAAGTGCGGAGGCATGAGGCGGAAGTAGAAAAGTATCGAAAAGTTTATTTACAATATTTACAGTCCAAACAAAAATATAGTCCAAAAAATGCTCAGAAGATGAAGGGAAAAATAAAATATCCAAAAGGTCAAAGTTAAATACAAAAGCAAAAAACTAGAAAAGAAAAGGCAAAATACCAATGCTCAGAAGATCAAAAAACAGTACACACAAAATCCAAAAAGTCTAAAAAGAAAAGCAAAGTGCAAAACCAAAGAGACAATGACAAGGAACACAGAACAGAGGTAACTGGAGCTAAACATAACAGCACAAAGACTCTGTGACAAGAGGACTGAAATCAGGGGTATAAATACACAAACTAAAATAGGCCACAGGTGACACTAATGAGGACTAGGTGGGG
Source organism: Neoarius graeffei (assembly GCF_027579695.1). Taxonomy (NCBI): domain Eukaryota; kingdom Metazoa; phylum Chordata; class Actinopteri; order Siluriformes; family Ariidae; genus Neoarius; species Neoarius graeffei. Next base: position 34,134,482 of record NC_083578.1, on the reverse strand, counting down.
CACAAGACACATGGAAAACAACAAATATAAAACACAGAAACAGTGGCAGCCTCTAGAGGCCAAAACAAACATGACAAGAAAATGAAATAACAGCGGCCTCTAGAGGCCAAAACAGTCCCAGTCCTAACAGGACCCCCCCCCACTCTAGGAGGGTCTCCTGATGTTCCCAGGGCAATCTGGATGGGCCGAATGGAAGTCCCAACACAGTTCTTTATCTAAGATGTCCCGAGCGGGAACCCAGCAGCGGTCTCAGGACCATAGCCCTCTCAGTCCACAAGATATTGCAGCCCACCGCTGACCCGGCGGGAGTCAAGCAGGCGATGCATGGTGAACACGGTCTGACCCTGGAAGATGCGGGGGGTGGGGGGTTCCTAGGGGCATGGGCATACGTGGACGTCAGTATGGGCCACAACAGGGAAACATGGAATGTGGGGTTGATCCTCAGAGTCCGGGGCAACTGGAGCTGGTAGGAGACAGGGTTCACCCTGCGCACCACCTTGAAGGGGCCAATGTAGCAAGGAGCAAGCTTGCGGTTCTCCACCCACAGCGGAAGGTCCTTAGTGGACAGCCAAACCCGCTGCCCAGGGCGGAAAGTGTGGGCAGGTCTTCTATGGCGGTTGGCCTGAGTCTGGTTGGTTCTGGAGGTCTGGATGAGGGTCTTCCTGACCTTGCTCCAGGTCTTGCGACACCATCTCACATATTGGTTGACCAAGGGCACCCCCGCATCCTCCTCCTGGTCCGAGAACAGAGGTGGCTGGAACCCGAATTGGCACTGGAATGGTGACAGCTTGGTGGCCGATGACTGCAGGGTGTTGTGGGTGTACTCTGCCCATGGCAGCCAGGTGCTCCACGATGTCGGGTTTTCCATAGCCAGGCCTCGCAGGGTGGTTTCCAGGTCCTGGTTGAGCCTCTCTGTCTGGCCATTGGACTGTGGGTGAAACCCAGAGGAGAGGCTGGCAGTGGCTCCGATGACCTTGCAGAACCCGTGCCACACTCAGGAGGAGAACTGGGGCCCTCGGTCTGAGACGATGTCCTGTGGGAGACCAAAGACTCGGAAGAAATGATTAAAAATAAGTTTGGCTGTTTCAAGAGCAGAAGGGAGTTTGCACAGTGGTATGAAGCGGCAGGCCTTCGAGAATCTGTTGACTATAACCAAAATGACAGTGTTACCTTGAGACTCAGGGAGACCCGTGATGAAGTCGACTGCCACGTTGGACCAGGGATGCCGGGGAATGGTCAGAGGATGCAGGAGAGCCTGGGGACGCTGTTGCGGGTTCTTGGTTCTGGTGCAGACCTCACAGGACAGGACAAATGACCTTACTTCCTTCTCCATGTTAGGCCACCAGAAGCATCTTTTCAGGAAGTCCAGGGTCCTCTGAGTTCCCGGGTGGGCGGTGAGAGGGGAAGAGTGACCCCACTGGAGAACCTTGGCCCGGGCTTGATGTGGGATGTACAAGAGGCCCGGTGGCCCCGTCCCAGGACCAGGGTCCTGGTGTTGGGCTCATCGGACTGCCTCCTCAATACCCCAGCGGACAGGGGCCACAATCCGGGACACAGGGATAATAGGCCTGACTTCACTCTCCCTGTTAGTGGCAGAGAACAGCCTGGACAGTGCGTCAGGTTTGGTCTTCTTGGAGTTGGGGTGGTACGAGAGGGTGAAGTCAAACCGACTGAAAAACAGGGCCCACCTAGCCTATCGTGGGTTCAGTCTCTTGGCTTGCTGGAGGTATTCCAGGTTCTTGTGGTCAGTCCAAACCAGGAATGGATGTTGCGCTCCCTCCAGCCAGTGCCTCCATTCCTCAAGGGCCAATTTGACCGCTAGCAGTTCTCGATCCCCCACATCGTACCGGGACTCCACAGGACTCAGGCAGTGGGAGAAGTAAGTGCAGGGGTGCAGCTTTCCTTCCAAACATTGAGAGAGCACCGCGCCGACACCACTGTCCGAGGCATCCACCTCCACGATGAATGGTTGGGAGGTGTCTGGGAGGACCAGAATGGGTGCCGTGCAGAAGCGGTCCTTGAGGTCTTTGAACGCCTTTTCCACCTGAGGAGACCAGACATAAGATCCACCTGTCCCTTTGGTGAGGTCTGACATGGGTGCTGCTACAGAACTAAAGTTCCTGATAAACTTGCGGTAGATGTTAGCAAATCCTAAGAACCGCTGAACCTCTTTGACGGACTTGGGAGTGGGCCAGTCCCAGACGGCCAGGGTCTTGGCTGGGTCCATTTGGAGTTGGCCTGTCCGTACAATAAAACCCAGAAAGGAGACCTCGGGAACATGAAATTCGCTTTTCTGGGCCTTGGAGAACAGATTGTTCTGTAGCAGCCTCTGGAGAACCTGGTGGACATGGTGGCGGTGCTCCTGCACGGTCTTGGAAAAGATAAGGATGTCGTCAAGGTAGACAAAAACGTACAGGTTAATCATGTCCCTCAAGACATCGTTGATTAGGGCCTGAAAAACAGCTGGTGCGTTGGTGAATCTGAAGGGCATCACCTGGTATTCGTAGTGCCCAGACGGGGTGTTAAAGGCAGTCTTCCACTCATCTCCCTGTCGGATACGGATGAGGTGGTATGCATTCCGTAGGTCCAACTTGGTGAAGATGATGGCGCCTTGGAGCAGGTCAAATGCTGTGGACATCAGCGGAAGGGGATATTGGTTGCGCACAGTGATCTTGTTCAGGCCCCTGTAGTCAATACATGGTCGTAGCCCCCCATCCTTCTTGCCGACAAAGAAGAAGCCGGCACCAGCAGGTGAGGTGGAGGGTCGAATAAACCCAGAGACCAGGGCATCTTTGAGGTATTCCTCCATGGCCTTGCGTTCTGGCTGAGAGAGGGAAAACAGTCTGCCACGAGGAGGGGTAGTCCCAGGGAGCAAGTTGATGGCACAGTCGTAGGCCCAGTGCAGAGGAAGAACGGCAGCCCTGCTCTTGCTGAATACCTCTTTCAAATCCCAGTACTCTGTGGGAACTTGAGATAACTTGGGGAGATCAGGGGGCTCGGCAGGAGACACAGGAGAGCTAGAGAGCAGACAAGAGGCATGGCACGCAGGGCCCCATTCCACAACCTGGCTAGTGAACCAGTCTATACGAGGGTTGTGGCGGGTAAGCCAAGGAAGACCTAAAATAACTGGGAACTCAGGTGAAGGAATCAGGTGCAGGGATATTTCTTCCTTGTGACCTTGAAACTGGAGGAAGACTGGAGAAGTAACTTGGGTGACTCTTCCATCACCTAACGCTTGGCCATTGAGGGCAGACACAGACAGTGGGACTTCAAGAGGTGCAGTCAGGACATTGATACTTTGGGCGAAGTGAATATCCATAAAGTTCCCAGCTGCCCCTGAGTCTAACAAAGCTTGACAAGAGTGGACAGACTCACCCCAGGAGATGGAGACCGGGATGTAGATTCCTTGGCCAGGGAGTCCGGGAGAGAGGGTAGGCCCCATCACAACCCTCCCTTGGCTGGACGGGGTGGTCCTTTTCCCGAGAGTTCAGGACATGATGCTCGGAAGTGACCAGGCTTGCCACAGTAGATGCAGCACTTGTCCCTCCTTCTGCGCTCCCTCTCAGATGCGGAGAGGCGAGGACGACCCACTTGCATGGGTTCAGGACAGTCACTGGAGGAGGTAGACGGGCTCCAGGTAGAGGCAGGGAGGCTCAGGACTTGGCGGCGTTCTCTCATCCTGTTGTCCAGACGAGTAGAATGTGAGATGAGAGTTTCGAGGTCACTTGGGCATCCAATAGAGGCCAGGCCGTCCTTGATGGGGTCAGACAGACCATGGTGGAAGGCTGACACCAGGGCAGTCTCGTTCCATCCACTTACTGCTGCGAGCGTCTGGAACGAGATGGCGTAATCTGTGACGCTTCCTCCTTGCCGGATGGACATGAGCTTTCTGGCTGCATCGGTACTGATGTCTGCCTGGTCGAAGACCCGAAGCATCTCTTCAGTAAATAGTTCAAAATCAGAGCACTCGGGTCCCCGTCTCTGCCAGATAGCTGTTGCCCAAGCTCGTGCCTTACCAGCTAACAAGGTTATCACAAAGGTGATCTTGTGGCGATCCATAGTGTAGGTGGTCGGCTGGAGCTCAAAGGTGAGTTGGCACTGGGTAAGGAACTCCCGGCACTCACCGTGCTTGCCGTCATACCTCTTTGGTGCAGGAAGACTGGTTTCGCGAGGTGAAAGAGACAGTGTGGCGGTAGGCACTGGAGCAGGAACAGGAGCTGGATCAGGATGAGGAGATACAGGCAGAGGTGTCAGCTGTGCCAGGGTTTTCCCAATTTGCTGAAGCAGTACCTCGTGGCGAGCAAGGGCCTCACGTTGGCTTGTGAGCGTTCGCCCATGAGTGTCCATGGTCGCTTCGAAGCGTGTCAAAGCTGCCATAATTCCCTGAAGGTTGGCCGGGTAGACAGTTGAAGCAGCCTCTGCTGAGTCGGTCATGGGATTCGAACCTGGTTCGTTGGTGTGATAATCCAGCAACCCCCACTAGGCCACCAGGGGGATGACTCAAGTGCAGAGGCATGAGGCGGAAGTAGAAAAGTATCAAAAAGTTTATTTACAATATTTACAGTCCAAACAAAAATATAATCCAAAAAACGCTCAGAAGATGAAGGGAAAAATAAAATATCCAAAATGTCAAAGTTAAATACAAAAGCAAAAAACTAGAAAAGAAAAGGCAAAATACCAATGCTCAGAAGATCAAAAAACAGTAAACACAAAGTCCAAAAAGTCCAAAAAGAAAAGCAAAGTGCAAAACCAAAGAGACAACGGCAAGGAACACAGAACAGAGGTAACTGGAGCTAAAAATAACAGCACAAAGACTCCATGACAAGAGGACTGAACTCAGGGATATAAATACACAAACTAAAATAGGCCACAGGTGACACTAATGAGGACTAGGCGGGGCACAAGACACATGGAAAACAACAAACATAAAACACAGAAACAGTGGCGGCCTCTAGAGGCCAAAACAAACATGACAAGAAAATGAAATAACAGCGGCCTCTAGAGGCCAAAACAGTCCCAGTCTTAACAGTTTAGTCCCCGTGAGAGTATAGTGCGTTCTGCTGTTGTTAGTGTGTGTTTAGACAGGTTGCAAATCCATTTTTCATTTATTTGCTTGTCCTTGCATTTACTTTGTTTCTTTTTGATAAGCCTATTTAGGTTTTTAATATGGCATGTTTTTGTTTTTGAGAATTCTTGTTCTTGTATTGCATTCAGATGTTCTTCAATATTTTTTTCCATGTCACTGCTGAGTTTGAACTGGCGTTTGAAATCTTGTGTTCTTTGTGTTATTTCTGTATTTAAATTGTTGATTTTTTTTGTCATGCATCTAATTCTTTCTCTTACCAGAGTCATTCGCGCTCTTTCGATGGTCCTTTCTGCGTTTCTTGTTGGAATTGAATTTTTTATGTAGAGGCTTGCTGGAATGATGCCTTCATCCCGGCAGCGGAGATTGAAGCGGAGATGGTTTCTTTGTCAGTTTTTTCTTTAGTTTTTCCAGGTAGCGTGCCTCTTTGGCACAATCTTCTCCATAACTTATTTTTAATATGTAGTGAAAGTTCATTATGTCTAACTATTATAACTATTCTTTAAGTTTGTTTCTTAAGGCAAGTATTTTTTAGGATGTTACCTTGTTTGTTGACAGTTTCGGCGAACACTTCCGCCTTCTTCAAAACAGTCACCAGATGTCGAGTGGTGACGTGCCTTATCAGCTGATGTACTCTATGGAGGCGTGAACGTCCTGCCCAATTTGACAGGTAGTCCACGCCTGTCAAAGTGCAAAAGCGCCAGGCGTGGACTACCTGTCAAATTGGGCGGGACGTTCATGCCTCCATAGAGTACATTAGCTGATAAGGCACGTCACCACTCGACATCTGGTGACTGTTTTGAAGAAGGCGGAAGTGTTCGCCGAAACTGTCAACAAACAAGGTAACATCCTAAAAAAATACTTGTCTTAAGAAATGAACTTAAAGAATAGTTATAATAGTTAGACATAATGAACTTTCACTACATACATACATATCTATTATGAAATGTTTACTCAAGATCACGACTATTTATTAAGCTATTTTACCATTTATTCTTATTATACTACTTATCAACTATTTATTATTCCTGTTTTTTTTAACCCTATTTCTCAACTGGGTTACACCTACATGAAAGTAGCATTGTGCTAGCTCATAGGGGGTAGAGCTTTCCTTAATATCATGCAAATGAGTGCCATTATGTGCCTGCCCTACACCCAGAGTAGCTGAGATGGAAAACTTTGAGGGCGATTTTCTCCCTTTTCTGTTTTAAGAAGTATACACTTTCAAAAGGCCACACCTTCTTCAAATATTGTCAGATCTCCACATGGAAGGCATCATTGGAAAGCTTAGAAACTGTACTTTCTGAATCTGTGAATAACTCAAAATGCCCCCGGGCAGACATGTGTCCCTGGATTCTGTTTTCTGACACACACACACATATATATATATATATATATATATATATATATATATATATATATATATATATATATATAAATAAATAAATGCGTGTGTGCATATATATATATATATATATATATATATATATATATATATATATATATATACACACTACCGTTCAAAAGTTTGGGGTCACCCAGACAATTTTGTGTTTTCCATGAAAAGTCACACTTTTATTTACCACCATAAGTTGTAAAATGAATAGAAAATATAGTCAAGACATTTTTCTGGCCATTTTGAGCATTTAATCGACCCCACAAATGTGATGCTCCAGAAACTCAATCTGCTCAAAGGAAGGTCAGTTTTATAGCTTCTCTAAAGAGCTAAACTGTTTTCAGCTGTGCTAACATGATTGTACAAGGGTTTTCTAATCATCCATTAGCCTTCTGAGGCAATGACCAAACACATTGTACCATTAGAACACTGGAGTGATAGTTGCTGGAAATGGGCCTCTATACAGTACACCTATGTAGATATTGCACCAAAAACCAGACTTTTAGTAGAATTTAGCTAGAATAGTCATTTACCACATTAGCAATGTATAGAGTGTATTTCTGATTAGTTTAAAGTGATCTTCATTGAAAAGAACAGTGCTTTTCTTTCAAAAATAAGGAAATTTCAAAGTGACCCCAAACTTTTGAATGGTAGTGTGTATATATATATATATATATATATATATATACATATATATATATATATATATATATATATATATAAGATTCCAGAGGCTGATGTAGCGGCAGAGAAGGAGGCCTTTGCTCCAGAGCTCCATCCAAGAGCTGATGCAGTGGCAGAGGAGGAGGCCTTTGCTCCAGAGCTCCGTCCAGAGGCCGAAACAGCAGCAGAGGAGGAGGCTGTCACTCCAGAGCTCCGTCCAGAATCTGACACAGTGGCAGAGGAGGAGACTGTCAGTCCAGACCCTGCACCAGCTGCCGACAGGGTGGCCTCTGCTCCACTGCCGGCTCCAGTGCCAGAGGCTGACAGGGTGGCCTCTGCTCCACTGCAAGTTCCAGAGCCACTGCCAGGGGCCATCAGGGCAGCCTCTAGTCCAGAGCCAGTGGCAGGGGCTGAACAAGTGGCCTCAGCTCCAGATTTCAGCACAGATGAGCTCTTTACCCTGCCGCCTGGCTTTGAAGATGTCGTTACCCAGCCACCCAGGTTCCAAGAAGTCATCAGCCTGTCACCAGGCTTCAGCATGGATTAGCTTCTCACCATGCCGGCTGGCTTTGAATATGTCATCACTCTGCTACTGAGCTTCAGCAAGGACGAGAACACTGATCAGACAAAGCCCTTGCCCATGCTGACATCTGGATCCATGGCCATGCTCCAGCATGAGCCCATGTCCATGCCCAGCCCAGAGTCCGAGCCCATATCCATGCCCTGTCCATAACCCAAGTCCTGTCCAGAGCCCATGCCCAATCTGGAGCCCAAGTCCTGTCTAGAGCCCGAGCCTATGTCCAGTCCAGACTTCAAGTCTTGTCTAGAGCCCAAGCCCATGTCCAGACCAGAGCCCAAGTCCTGTCTAGAGCCAAAGCCCATGTCCAATCCAGAACCTAAGCCCTTGTCCATGGCCTGTCTGGAGTCCATGCCTAAGTCCTGTTTGGAGCCCAAGCCCTTGACCAAGTCCATGTCCTGTCCAGAGCCCAAGTCCATGTTCATGTTCTGTCCAGAGTCCATGGCTATGTTTCATCTGGAAACCAAGCCTCCATCTGTGTCCTTGAACCTATTCAAGGCCCGACCCAAGCCCATACTATGCCAAACTCAATCTGTGGGCATGGGGGCCCAGCTACCTGTCACCTACACCCGGGCCACACTACTGGCACTCCGAATGGCCAGGCTCTCTCCTGTGGATTTACCAGACAGTGTGAGAGTGCAGCCAGTGTGCAGCAGGTGGTCAAGGAAAAGGGGCAGGTGAAGTGGAATATGGCAGCATCTGTGACAGAGAGGCAACAGGCCTCCCCTACCTTCAATGATACTATGCAATGCAATATCACTTTGAGATTAAATAGATGACCTTCGGGTTAACACCAGGACATGCTTCAAGTATCGCACCTGAAGTCTGATGGTAATCACAGAAACTTGGCTATACCAGGATATCCAAAACTCTCTGGTTGACACTGAGGGGTTTTCTCTTGTCTGGGCAGACAGGACTGAACAAGCTGGAAAAAGTAGAGGTGGCGGCATGGCTGTGTATGTGAGTAACAACTGGTCCAAATGTACTCAGTTAGAGAAATATTCTGTTGCTCTGATGATGAGATTTTGCACTTGACTTTGAGACCATTTCACCTCCCAAGGGAGTTTGGAAGTGTGGCTGTGTGCATTGTTTATGTTCCTCCCAGCAGGAATGCAGCTAGAGCCACAACTCACATTGCAGACTATGTACATCAAGAACCACAGTGTTCACCAGGTGCACCTGTTTTTGTTATGGGTGACTTTAACCATTTCAAACTCGAACCAACACTCCCTGGATTTGAGCAATATGTTAATTGCAGCACATGTGAGAATAAGATTCTTGATAAGTGCTATGGTAACATCAAAAATGCCTACAGAACCAAACCCAAACCCCCTCTGGCTAACTCAGACCACAATGCTATTCACTTCATTTCCACATATAAAACCATGCTGAAACACAGTAAGCCACACGTGAAAACAGTTACTGTGTGGTCTGATGATGGGATAGAAACACTTAAAAGATGTTTCTTGTGTACAGACTGGAATGTTTTTCATGACATGGACATAGATGTGAATACAGATACAATCACGGACTACATAAATTATTGCGTAGACAGTGTCCTTACCAAAAGACAAATTGTGGTCTACCCTAATAATAAGCCTTACATAACTAAGGACATAAAGGATTGCATTAACTGGAAAAAGGCAGCATTCAGAAACAAAGATCGGGCTGGGTTAAAAGTAGTACAAAAGGAACTGCATTAACTGCTTAAAAAGGCCAGGAGACATCAAAAGGACTTAATTGAGAGCCACTTCACCACCATGAGCTCTAGAAAACTCTGGGACTCAATGAAGGCCATCGCAAATATGGTACAAAGCAAGGGGCATATACAACCCCGATTCCAAAAAAGTTGGGACAAAGTACAAATTGTAAATAAAAATGGAATGCAATGATGTGGAAGTTTCAAAATTCCATATTTTATTCAGAATAGAACATAGATGCCATATCAAATATTTAAACCGAGAAAATGTATCATTTAAAGAGAAAAATTAGGTGATTTTAAATTTCATGATAACACATCTCAAAAAAGTTGGGACAAGGCCATGTTTACCACTGTGAGACATCCCCTTTTCTCTTTACAACAGTCTGTAAATGTCTGGAGACTGAGGAGACAAGTTGCTCAAGTTTAGGGATAGGAATGTTAACCCATTCTTGTCTAATGTAGGATTCTAGTTGCTCAACTGTCTTAGGTCTTTTTTGTCGTATCTTTCATTTTATGATGCGCCAAATGTTTTCTATGGGTGAAAGATCTGGACTGCAGGCTGGCCAGTTCAGTACCCGGACCCTTCTTCTACGCAGCCATGATGCTGTAATTGATGCAGTATGTGGTTTGGCATTGTCATGTTGGAAAATGCAAGGTCTTCCCTGAAAGAGACGTCATCTGGATGGGAGCATATGTTGCTCTAGAACCTGGATATACCTTTCAGCATTGATGGTGTCTTTCCAGATGTGTAAGCTGCCCATGTCACACACACTAATGCAACCCCATACCATCAGAGATGCAGGCTTCTGAACTGAGCGCTGATAACAACTTGGGTCGTCCTTCTCCTCTTTAGTCTGAATGACACGGCGTCCCTGATTTCCATAAAGAACTTCAAATTTTGATTCGTCTGACCACAGAACAGTTTTCCACTTTGCCACAGTCCATTTTAAATGAGCCTTGGCCCAGAGAAGACGTCTGCGCTTCTGGATCATCTTTAGATACGGCTTCTTCTTTGAACTATAGAGTTTTAGCTGGCAACGGCGGATGGCACGGTGAATTGTGTTCATAGATAATGTTCTCTGGAAATATTCCTGAGCCCATTTTGTGATTTCCAATGCAGAAGCATGCCTGTATGTGATGCAATGCCATCTAAGGGCCCGAAGATCACGGGCACCCAGTATGGTTTTTCGGCCTTGACCCTTACGCACAGAGATTCTTCCAGATTCTCTGAATCTTTTGATGATATTATGCACTGTAGATGATGATATATTCAAACTCTTTGCAATTTTACACTGTCGAACTCCTTTCTGATATTGCTCTACTATTTGTCGGCGCAGAATTAGGGGGATTGGTGATCCTCTTCCCATCTTTACTTCTGAGAGCCGCTGCCACTCCAAGATGCTCTTTTTATACCCAGTCATGTTAATGACCTATTGCCAATTGACCTAATGAGTTGCAATTTGGTCCTCCAGTTGTTCCTTTTTTGTACCTTTATCTTTTCCAGCCTCTTATTGCTCCTGTCCCAACTTTTTTGAGATGTCTTGCTGTCATGAAATTTCAAATGAGCCAATATTTGGCATGAAATTTCAAAATGTCTCACTTTCGACATTTGATATGTTGTCTATGTTCTATTGTGAATACAATATCAGTTTTTGAGATTTGTAAATTATTGCATTCCATTTTTATTTACAATTTGTACTTTGTCCCAACTTTTTTGGAATTGGGGTTGTAGTTACTTTAGATGATCAGCTGATGAACTGAATGACTTTTATCTCAGGTTTCAGACTCAGGACTTCACCAATGAATGCATCACTGGCTTAAACTCCTTAAGCACTGACATGAGTGTAGGGCATGAAGTAGACTGGTTAAGGATACAGTCCCTGCTCCAGCAGCTGTGTACCAGGAAAGCTAGGGGTCCAGATGGGGTCTCTGCCCACCTTTTAAAAACGTGTGTGGAGGAGCTTGTCCCAGCCTGGTGTCCTCTCTTTCAGAGATCACTTGACTCACACACTGTCCCAGCCCTATGGAAAAAGACCGTAATCACTTCAGTCCCTAAGAAGCCTTGTCCCATAGAGAACAATGATTTTAGGTCTGTAGCACTGACATCCATTGTAATTAAATATTTTGAGAAATATATGGTGTCTCTTTAAAAATGGAGGTAAACCAAGATTTAGACCCCTGGCAGTTTGCCTACAAATGGGGTGTATGGATAACACTATAAGTAGCATCACCCACATAGTCCAAAAACACCTTGAGGACACTAAGGCTTATGCACATTTACTTTTTATAGATTTTAGTTTGGCATTTAATACTATTCAGTCCTTTCTACTATTGGAGACACTGAAAAAGATGGGTGTAAGCTCTTTTATTGTTAAATAGTATTATTCTTTTTTAACTAACATGATGCAATGTGAAGGTCCATAAAGCAGTCTCAGACCCCAAATTCATCAGCACAGGGGCTCCACAGGGGTGTGTGATCTCCCATGTCCTTTTCACTATTTATACCAATGAGTGTGTGAGTAAACACCCACAAAACTACACTGTAAAAGTTTCTGACGATACCGCCATTCTTGGCTTACTACACAGAGATCAAGACATAGCCTCTTACCATTCTGAAATTAAGCAGTTTGTAGACTGGTGTGATGTTCACCATCTTGTCGTTAATATTAATAAAACAGAAGAATTGGTATTTGACCCAAGCTCAATCTGTGAACCTAGTCCAGTGCTCATACACAACATACCCATACATCAGATTACTTCATATAAGTATCTGAATGTTTTTATTGATTGTTCATTCACCTGGCACATTCATGTTGAAAGTCTTTGTACTAGGCTTCAACAGAGGATGTATTTCTTCAGAAGACTTAGACTGTATGGTGTCAGTAGCAAACTTCTGTTTTTAGTTTTTCAAATGATTTTAGAGAGCGTGATACAGCATGGTATGCAAACCTGGTATGGCAATCTTTCAGTTCAGTTAAAGTCCAAGCTGGGGTATTTGGTTAAAATAGCTTTGAAAATTGTAGGGCATCAAGATCAGTGTTACCTGCAGTCACTGTATGAAAAGTCAGTGCTCAGGGAGGCACTGAAGATTCTGGATGACCCTACTCACATCCTGAATCAGGAATTTGCTATGCTACCCTCAGGTAGAAGATTCAGGGTACCAAACTTTAGGCTAAATAAATATAAAAACTCATTCATCCCAGTTGCCATAAAGATGTTAAATAGTAACAAATATCAGTGTATTGTTATTATTCAGTATTTATTCAACCTATTTATTGGGATTTCTGTAGCCTTGACTGCTGCTGTTATTTACTTTTACCACCCACTCTCTGTGCTGTCTTCATTTTCTGAGCTGCAACTATGTTGTGTCTGTGTTTGTGTATGATGCAGTGAAGCATATGTTTGTATGTTCTATTTATGTGTTGTTTTTATGTAGTGTGCGAGCTACTGTAGGTCTGTGATGCAGTGACTGGAGCCCAAGATGAATTTCCCCTTTGGGGACAATAAAGTATCTTATCTTATCTGATCTTATCTGATCTGATCTGCGTGCACACCAAACTTTCACACAGACTCTGAGCAGCGTGTGCCTCTAATGATAAACACCTCTCCTGGATTAAAGCACAATCAGTGTGTGCAAAAAAGGACTTCACTCGACCCTTGTGCCTGACTCGACCCTTTGCTTGTTTACTGTTCATGATTCTGCCTGCTGATTTGGACTGTATGCCTGTTTGTTATTCTTATAATAAAAACACTCTTCTGCACTTACATCCGCCTCCACTCACCCTTTTTAGTGTCAGTAAGAATGCCTAGCCATGAAGTGTAGTAAGGTCAAGGGCAAAATCTCCATCTATCTATGGTTCCATTACAGCATTAGGCCTCTGAAAGTATGTGAGGAGTGATCACCATGTCTTATAGAATCTTTTTTTCTTACCAGGCTGAGTATTGAGTTTTCTCTAATTTCATGGACATAAGGTCATAAGGTCCCTAAGCCAATGAGAGTGTGTGGGCAGGGCAGTCCCTTTCCATCTGCATAGGATTGCCTGTCATGCCAGCAGGGAAGCAAAGGACAGAGCATCACACTTGGCTTTCGGTAACCTTTCCTCCTCAGTGATGCCAAATAGCGCTATGAGTGGGTTTGGTTCTATAATACAATTCAAAGTCTGGGAGAGGGTATGAAATACTTCTTTCAAAAACTTTTCAAGGCTGAGACATAACCAGACTGAGGCAACTGTGGCATTGGGGCTTTTACATTTATCACAATTAGGACTAAGCTCGAGGTATGTTCTGAATAACTTCATTTTGGACAAATAGGCTCTATGAACAATATTGAAATGAAGCAAGGAGTGATGAGCACACATAGAAGAGGAGTTCACCTGTTTGTGGATGGCATTCCACACATCCTCAGTAGAGGAAGAGCCATGTCCTAAGCTAGTTTGATCTTATCTCAAAGAATGCATTTTAATGCTGCTATAAAATTGTAGATAGTGAATATTGATCCTTTAGCAAGTGGCTGGAGTGAAAGGAGGCCATCGATAGGTTTATGAGCAGGCATTTGTGGGTAGGAGGGTATTAGGCACCATGCATAATGTCTAGCTTGTAAATATCTAAAGAAGTGAGTCACTGGCAGGTTGAACCTCTGAGACAATTCTTCAAATGAGGCAAAGTAACTGTCGATGAATAAGTCTTTAAAAGATTTTATGTCTTTCCTGTGCCATTCCTGGAATGTCAAATCTTGCATGGCTGGGGGAAAAGATGATTAGAAGCTATGGGGCTCATGACAGATGGCAGCTGGAAGCCAAAGCTTCTTTTGAATTGGGTCCACATCCTCAAGGTTTGGTACACAACCACTCCACTTACTGATCCAGGGAGCATTGGGAGCGATGGTCCCAGCAGTGTGGGAAGAGATAGATGTCGGGAGAGGTTGACTTCCACAAAGATCCATGCTGGGGGATTAGGTTGGAGGTGGAAATGCATCCAGAGTGCAAAGCTTTGGAAGTTTGCCACCCAGTAGTAAAAATGAAAATTGGAGAGTGCCATACCTCCACTCTTCTTTGGTCTCTGGAGGTATGCCTTGTGAAGTCTAGGTTGTTTATTTTTCCATATATATGATGAGAGGACTTCCCTTCGGTGGAGGCAGCCAGCTCCGCCTCGGTATTCCCCTGGAAGAGCTGGTGGAGGTGGCCGGGGAGAGAAAAGTCTGGGCTGCTCTGCTTAGGCTGCTACCCCCACGACCCGGATCCGGATAAGTGGTAGAAGATGGATGGATGGACGGATGATGAGAGGACTGAATCTAGCAAGTTAAAAATGAATTGGTTATGCAAATAGGGGCACATTGAAAAAGATATAGAAACTTGGGAAGTACAACCCTGATTCCAAAAAAGTTGGGACAAAGTACAAATTGTAAATAAAAACGGAATGCAATGATGTGGAAGTTTCAAAATTCCATATTTTATTCAGAATAGAACATAGATGACATATCAAATGTTTAAACTGAGAAAATGTATCATTTAAAGAGAAAAATTAGGTAATTTTAAATTTCACGACAACAACACATCTCAAAAAAGTTGGGACAAGGCCATGTTTACCACTGTGAGACATCCCCTTTCCTCTTTACAACAGTCTGTAAATGTCTGGGGACTGAGGAGACAAGTTGCTCAAGTTTAGGGATAGGAATGTTAATCCATTCTTGTCTAATGTAGGATTCTAGTTGCTCAACTGTCTTAGGTCTTTTTTGCCGTATCTTCCGTTTTATGATGCGCCAAATGTTTTCTATGGGTGAAAGATCTGGACTGCAGGCTGGCCAGTTCAGTACCTGGACCCTTCTTCTCCGCAGCCACGATGCTGTAATTGATGCAGTATGTGGTTTGGCATTGTCATGTTGGAAAATGCAAGGTCTTCCCTGAAAGAGACGTCATCTGGATGGGAGCATATGTTGCTCTAGAACCTGGATATACCTTTCAGCATTGATGGTGTCTTTCCAGATGTGTAAGCTGCCCATGCCACATGCACTAATGCAACCCCATACCATCAGAGATGCAGGCTTCTGAACTGAGCGCTGATAACAACTTGGGTCGTCCTTCTCCTCTTTAGTCTGAATGACACGGCATCCCTGATTTCCATAAAGAACTTCAAATTTTGATTCGTCTGACCACAGAACAGTTTTCCACTTTGCCACAGTCCATTTTAAATGAGCCTTGGCCCAGAGAAGACGTCTGCGCTTCTGGATCATGTTTAGATACGGCTTCTTCTTTGAACTATAGAATTTTAGCTGGCAATGGCGGATGGCACGGTGAATTGTGTTCATAGATAATGTTCTCTGGAAATATTCCTGAGCCCATTTTGTGATTTCCAACACAGAAGCATGCCCGTATGTGATGCAGTGCCATCTAAGGGCCCGAAGATCACGAGCACCCAGTATGGTTTTCCGGCCTTGACCCTTACGCACAGAGATTCTTCCAGATTCTCTGAATCTTTTGATGATATTATGCACTGTAGATGATGATATGTTCAAACTCTTTGCACATTTACACTGTCGAATTGCTTTCTGATATTGCTCCACTATTTGTCAGTGCAGAATTAGGGGCATTGATGATCCTCTTCCCATCTTTACTTCTGAGAGCCGCTGCCACTCCAAGATGCTCTTTTTATACCCAGTCATGTGAATGATCTATTGCCACTTGACCTAATGAGTTGCAATTTGGTCCTCCAGCTGTTCCTTTTTTGTACCTTTAACTTTTCCAGCCTCTTATTGCCCCTGTCCCAACTTTTTTGAGATGTTTTGCTGTCATGAAATTTCAAATGAGCCAAAATTTGGCATGAAATTTCAAAATGTCTCACTTTCAACATTTGATATGTTGTCTATGTTCTATTGTGAATACAATATCAGTTTTTGAGATTTGTAAATTATTGCATTCCGTTTTTATTTACAATTTGTACTTTGTCCCAACTTTTTTGGAATCGGGGTTGTATCATCATTTTCACAGACTTTATAAGACCTATAAGTGATATACATTTTGGTGACCATTTTGTTATGTCCTTGTATTAAATCCCTGAGGTGGGTGTAATACTGAAGCACAGCAGGCAGGAGGTGTTGTTCACACAGACTTTTTATTTTCACTGTTTTCCTTGCTTTTCAGCTTTACACACACACACACACACACACACACACACACACTCATGTGCTCTGATTGGGAGAGATCACCTCTCTTTGCTCTGTCCCTCCTTTTCTACTGTCTGCAGTTACTGCAAAGCACACAGACACAACATTAATTGGGAACAGGTGTACTGACTTTGTCACTCACCTTCCCTGGCCCCACCCTCCATTTACAAACTGACGCTCTGCCACGCCTCCACTGCCACATACCCCCACTGCCCGACTCAGGCCGGGGAGCTGTCCGGCCTGCAGTGGAATCCCCCCCCCCCCGATGGGACAGGAAGTCTGCCACCACCATCTGCACCCCTGGCCTGTGGACCACCTTGAATTTGGCTGGAGGGTGAGATACCAATGGGTGATCCATGCATTGGCATCCTTCATGCAGTGGAGCCACTGGAGGGGTGCATGGTCTGAACAGAGGGTGAATGGGCACCCCAGCAGGTAGTATCAGAATGTGAGGACTGCTCACTTAATAGCCAGGCACTCCTTCTCAATTGTGCTGTATTTACTTTCACACATCGAGAGCTTATGGCTGATGTACAATGCTGGTTGTCTCATCTTCCACCTTCTGGGACAGAATGGCTCCCAGCCCTCTGTCTGATGCAGACATTTGCAAAATAAAAGGAAGAGAGAAATCAGGGGAGTGTAAAAGTGGCCCTCCACATAGTTCAGCTTTTACCTTGGTGAATGCCTGTTGGCACTGCTCCATCCACTGGAATGGATCTGATGCCCCCTTTTTAGTGAGATCAGTCAGCGGGCTGGTGACATCTGAATAATTAGATATAAACCTGCAATAATAGCCAGCCAGGCCCAGGAACTGTCTCACCCCCTTTTTGGTCTTGGGCCTTGGGCAGGCCACAATTGCTGCAGTCTTGCCAATTTGGGGATGCACCTGCCCATGACCCAAATGGACACCCAGATACCATACTTCCACCTGCCTAATTGCACACTTTTTCAGGTTAGCTGTTAGACCTGCCTGCCTCAGCAACTCTGGGATGGCCCTAAGGTGTTCTAGGTGCTGGGGTCAATCATTGCTGAATATAATAATGTTGTCGAGGTAAGCCACGGCGTAGGCAGTGTGGGGGCAGAGGATCTTGTCCATGAGCTGCTGGAACATAGCGGGAGCCCCAAATAACCCAAAAGGGAGCGTGACAAACTGGTGTAATCTGAGCGGTGTGGAAAAGGCCATTTTTTCTTGGGATAGAGGAGTCAAGGGGATCTGCCAATATCCCTTTGTCAAATCCAGTGTTGAATAAAATCAAGCAGCACCTAATCGATCAAGCAACTGATCAATGCAAGGCATTGGGTACACATCAAATTTAGACAAAGCATTGACTTTTCTGTAGTCTACACAGAACCGGACTGACCCGTTGGCTTTGGGAACCAGGACCACCGGGCTGCTCCAGTCACTGTGGGACTCCTCGAATATGCCCATTTTGAGCATGGCCATGAGTTCATCCTGAACCAATTTTTTTCTAGTGTTCAGGTAAGCAATAAGGGCAGCTACACACCACCACCTCTGGGGGCATTTCAATGTGGTATTCTATGAGGTGGGTGCGACTGGAAAGGGGAGAGAACACGTCAGAAAATTCCTTTTGCAACCTGGTAACCTCTGTGAGTTGGGTCAGTGAGAGATGGTCTCCACAGGGGACCAGAGTGGTTTGAGTATTTTTTTTTTTTTTTACCCCCGGCCCCAGCTCCACCTTCTCAGGGACTACAGATGCCAGTGCCACAGGGACCCCCTCGTTCCAATGTTTCAGCAGGTTTAGGTGGTATATTTGCAGTGCCCCTCACCTATCCATTTGCCTCACCTAATAGTCGACATCCCCGATTCACTGTGTGACCTCAAAGGGCCCTTCCACTTGGTGACTAATTTGGAGCTTGAAGTGGGCAATAATATGAGCAGTTTAGCTCATGGGGTGAATTCCTAAGGTGTACGCACCTATTGTACAGCCGGGCTTGATGTTCTTGTGCCTGCCATAAATTCTCCTGAGTTAAGTGTGTGAGGGTGTGGAGCATTGCGTGCAGGTTGAGAATGTACTGAATTTCATTTTTATTTGTTGACGGTCCCTCCTCCCAATATTCCTCCAGCATACCTAAAATGTTGTGGGGCTTTCGCCCATATAATAATTCAAATGGTGAAAATCCTATGGAGGCTTGCGGGACCTCTCATACTGCAATTAACATGGGCTCAAGCCATTTATCCTAGTTATGTGCATCTTCACTTACAAACTTCCAAATTAGAGTTTTGAGTGGTTGATTGAATCATTCCACTAAGCCATCTGGTTGTGGGTGATAGACACTGGTGTGGATAGATTTAATCCCCAATAACTCATACAGTTGGTGCAGTGTGCATGACATAAACATAGTGCCTTGGTCAGTCAGGCTTTCTTTTGGAATCCCGACTTGGGAGATAACACAGAGGAGCACCTCTGCAATACTGCATGCTGAGATATTGTAGTGAGGCACCGCTTCTGGATATCGTGTTGCATAGGCCACCAGAACTAAAATAAAGTGATATTCTTGTTGTGGCAGCAGGGGCATGGTCAAGCGTCGGTCTGTGACTGGAGGGTGGAGTCAGGGAAGGTAAGTGTCAGAATCAGTACACCTGATGTCAGTTAACATGTGTTTGTGCGTCTTCCCCAGTGACTGCGCCCTATATAAGGAGAGAGAGAGCAGAGGAAGAGAGCTCTCTCCCCAACCAGACAACCTGTGTGCGTGCATGCATGTGTGTGGCTGGGAGAGTGTAAAAATCACTGAAAAGTGACAATAAAGAGGTTTTTTTGAACTCAGTTCTGGCCTGCCATCCTTCTGTGCTCCACCCACCCATCCGAATTTCTACAGTGGTACTGAAACGCAGGAGTCAGAGCACGGAGAAGAACAGCCCCATGGAGTCCTCCCCCTTTGCAGACCTGGTCCACGCCCTCGCCATGGCCCAGCAGAGCCAGCACCAGGTGCTAGTTGCCCTCCGGAAGGAGCAGGAGCAAAGGTTTGAGGCCCTGGTGCTGGCGCAGCAGGAATATCATCAGGCATTCCGGCACCTCCTCGCGTCGGCGGGGTCCAGCACCTCCATCGCCGTGGGCCCTCCCCACCTCACCCTAACAAAGATGGGCCTGCACGACGACCCCGAGGCCTTCCTTGTGCTCTTTGAGCAAGCAGCAGAGCCCTCGGGCTGGCCGGTGGAACAGCATGCGGTGTGCCTCCTCCCCCTGCTAACAGGCGAGGCGCAGCTGGCCGCGCAACAACTCCCCGCCGACAGCCGGCTGGGCTATGCAGACCTCCACCGGGCCGTCCTCCAGCGTGTGGGGCGCATCCCCGAACAACATCGACAGCACTTCCGTGATCTGTGCCTGGAGGAGATCGGCCGGCCATTCGCATTTGGCCAGCAACTCCGGGACACTTGCCGGCGGTGGCTGAGGGCTGACAACCACAATGCCGAGGGAATCATCGATCTGGTGGTACTGGAACAGTTCATCACCCGACTACCCAAAGGGACCGCGGAGTGGGTCCAGTGCCACCGCCCAGCGTCGCTGGATCAGGCCATTGAGCTGGCGGAGGACCATTTGGCAGCTGTTCCGATGGCAGGACAGCAGATCTCCTCTTCTCCCCTCTCCTCTCTCTCTCCCTCCCATTCTGTGTCTCATCCTCACCCCTGTTCCCCCACCGCGGAGGCGGGGGCTGGCTCCACCCCAGCCAGCCCGCCGCATCCATGGTGCCCTCCCATTTCCCACTTCTGTGTCTGTCTCTTCCCCCCTCAGGTGAGTGAGCCCCAGAGTGCCAGTGCAGAGAGAAAGCCCGGGCTGGTTTGCTGGCGCTGTGGGGAGCCGGGCCACCTCCAGCAGCAGTGCTCGGCAAGAGAGGTGGGTGCGGTGGTCCGGATCCCCGACGTGCCAGGAACCGCCCTTGATCGGGTCGGAGCATATCGCATACCGGTGAGTGTCCAAGGGGATACGTATCAGGCTCTGTTGGACTCTGGCTGTAATCAGACCTCAATCCACCAAAGCCTGGTGCAAGACGAGGCATTGGGGGGAGCACAATTGGTGAAGGTGTTGTGTGTGCACGGGGATGTTCACAACTACCCTTTAGTGTCGGTCCACATTCTTTTTCGAGGGGAAAAATTTAGTGTAAAGGCGGCGGTTAGTCCTCGCCTTACCCACTCACTAATTTTGGGGACTGACTGGCCGGGATTTCGGGAATTAATGACTCATTTAGTGAAGAGTGGGTCCTGCCGTAGTTCAGCAGGGGGAGGTCCCGGTGTGGGATTGGCAGGAGCAGCTGTCACAGAGCCGTCTACATCATCACTGCATCAGAGTGAGGTGCCGCAGGCTCCTCCTCCTTCTCTCAGGGAATCACTCGCGGATTTACCATTAGAACAATTGTGGGACAAGACTCTGCGGCATGCGTTTGACCAAGTGAGAGTAATTGATGGTCAAATGCTCCAGCCAAATGCCAACCAGGCCTTCCCCTATTTCTCCATTATGAGGGATAGGTTATACCGAGTGACGCAGGACACTCAGACTAAGGAGCCAATTACACAGCTTTTGACTCCAAAGAGCTGCTGGGAATTGGCATTCCAGGTGGCTCACTTTAATCCCATGGCTGGACACTTGGGGCAGGATGAGACACTAGCCCGAATAATGGCCCGGTTCTATTGGCCAGGGATTCGTGGCGATGTCCGTAGGTGGTGTATGGCATGCCGCGAATGCCAGTTAATAAATCCAGTGGCCATTCCAAAAGCGCCTTTGCACCCTCTACCATTAATCAAGACCCCGTTTGAAAGAATTGGGATGGATCTCGTCAGGCCATTAGATCGGTCAACACGAGGGTATCACTTTATTTTAGTTCTGGTGGACTATGCAACGCGATACCCGGAAGCAGTGCCTCTTCGCAATATCTCAGCACGGAGTGTTGCAGAAGCGCTCTTCTGCGTCATCTCCCGAGTCGGAATCCCCAAAGAGATTCTGACTGATCAAGGCACCTCGTTTATGTCACGCACACTGAGTGAACTATATGGGTTATTGAGAATTAAGCCGATCCGCACCAGCGTATATCACCCACAAACAGACGGGTTAGTTGAATGGTTCAATCGCACACTCAAGAATATAATTAAAAAGTTTATTCATGAGGATGCATGCAATTGGGATAAATGGCTCGAACCCCTGTTATTTGCAGTGTGAGAGGTCCCACAAGCCTCCACGGGGTTCTCCCCATTCGAATTATTATATGGGCGTAAGCCACGCGGCATCCAAGATGTACTGTGGGAAAATTGGGAGGAGGAACCTTCACTGAGCAAAAATGAAATTCAATAAGTTATTGACCTGCACGCAAAACTCCACACACTCATGCACCTAACCCAGGAGAATTTGTGGCAGGCCCAAGAACGGCAAACCCGCCTGTACAACAGGGGCACACGCCTTCAGGAGTTCGCACGGGGAGATAAAGTACTCATACTGTTGCCCACGTTGAGCTCTAAATTGGTTGCCAAGTGGCAAGGACCCTTTGAGGTCACACGGCGAGTCGGGGACGTTGACTATGAGGTGAGGCGAATGGACAGGGGTGGGACACTACAGATTTACCACCTCAATCTGCTCAAACTCTGGAACAAGGAGGTCCCCATGGCATTGGTGTTGCTGGTTCCGGAGAAGGTGGAGCTGGGGCCAGAGGTTCAAAAAGGGACATTGACATCACTTACTTCTCCAGTCCCCTGTGGAGACCACCTCTCCCTGACCCAACTCGCGGAGGTTGCCCAGTTGCAGACCGAATTTTCGGATGTGTTCTCACCCCTGCCCGGCTGCACCCACCTCATAGAACACCACATTGAGACGCCCCCGGGGGTGGTAGTGCGCAGCCGCCCTTACAGGCTACCCGAACACAAGAAAAAAGTGGTTTGGGAAGAACTCGAGGCCATGCTCGAAATGGGCATCATCGAGGAGTCCCACAGTGACTGGAGCAGCCTGGTGGTCTTGGTTCCCAAGGCTAATGGGTTGGTCCGGTTCTGTGTGGACTATAGAAAAGTCAACGCGGTGTCTAAATTCGATGCATACCCAATGCCTTGTATTGATGAGTTGCTGGATCAACTAGGCACGGCTCGCTTTTATTTGACACTGGATTTGACAAAGGGATATTGGCAGATCCCCTTGACTCCACTATCCTGGGAAAAAATGGCCTTTTCCACACCGTTTGCCTTACAACAATTTGTCACAATTCCTTTTGGGCTGTTTGGGGCACCCGCTACGTTCCAGCGGCTTATGGACAGGGTCCTCCGCCCCCATGCCACCTAACTTAGACAATATTATAATCTATAGTAATGACTGGCTGTGGCATCTATAACACCTGAGGGCCGTCCTTGGATTGCTGAGGTGAGCGGATCTCACAGCCAACCCGAAGAAGTGTGCGATTGGGCAGGTGGAAGTACAGTATCTGTGCTTCCACTTGGGCAATGGGCAGGTGTGTCCCCAAATTAATAACAGCAGCGATTGCGGCCTGCCCGAGGCCCAAGACCAAAAAGGGGTTGAGACAGTTCCTGGGGCTGGCTGGCTACTATCGTAGGTTCATACCTAATTATTCGGACGTCACCAGCACGCTGACTGATCTCACTAAAAAGGGGGTACCAGATCCGGTCCAGTGGACGGAGCAATGCCAGCAGGCTTTCTCTGAGGTGAAGGGTGCAATGTGTGGGGGACACTGTTACACTCCCCTGACTTTTCTCTCCCCTTTATGTTGCAGACAGATGCGTCGGACAGAGGGCTGGGGGCTGTTCTGTCCCAGGAGGTGGAGGGGAAGGATCACCCCTTGCTGTACATCAGCAGAAAGCTGTCGGTGCATGAGGGGCGCTACAGCACAATAGAGAAAGAGTGCTTGGCCATCAAGTGGGCGGTCCTCACCCTCTGTTACTACCTTCTGGGATGCCCTTTCACCTTCTGTTCAGACCACGCGCCCCTCCAGTGGCTCCACCGCATGACGGATGCCAACGCATGGATCACCCATTGGTATCTGGCACTCCAGCCTTTAACTTCGAGGTGATCCACAGGCCAGGGGCGCAGATGGTCATGGCGGACTTCCTCTCCCGTCAAGGGGGGGGAGTCAGCTGCAGGCTGGATGGCTGCCCGGCCTGAGTTGGGCAGTGGGGGTATGTGGCAGCAAGGGCGTGATCAAGAGTCGGTCTGTGACCGGAGGGTGGAGTCAGGGAAGGTAAGTGGCAGAATCATTACACCTGATGTCAGTTAACGTGTGTTTGTGTGTCTTCCCCAGTGACCGTGCCCTATATAAGGAGAGAGAGAGAGCAGAGGAAGAGAGCTCTCTCCCCAACCAGATGACCTGTGTGTGCGTGCGTGGGTGTGTGGCTGGGAGAGTGTAAAAATCACTGAAAAGTGCCAATAAAGAGGTTTTTTTTAAACTCAGTTCTGGCCTGCCGTCCTTCTGTGCTCCACCCACCCGTCCGAATTTCTACACTTGTGCTGACCGATCTAATGGCCCAACAAGAGCCATGCCAATTCTCTTGAAGGGGGTCTTGATTAGAGGGAGAAGGCACAAAGGCACTTTTGGAGTGGCCACAGGATTTACTAATTGGCATTTGCAGCATGCCGCACACCACCAATGGCCATCCCCGCGAATCCCTGGCCAAAAGAACTGGGCCATTATTCGGGCTAGTGTTTTATCCTGCCCTCAGTGTCTGGCCATGGGATTAAAGTGAGCTGTGTGGAACACGAGTTCCTTATGGCTCTTAGGGATTAACAACTGTGTTATCTGTTCACCAGTTTAAGTGTCCTGCATCACTCGATACAGCCTATCCTTAATAATAGCGAAGTACGGGAAAGATGGTGTCACATTTGGCTGGAAAGTTTGACCATTGATTACAGGGACCCCACTGACATGAGCAGGTGCCAGAACACCTGGCGATCTTCCTACTGGGCCAGCAGCAAGGCTTTGAAGCATTGCTCCTGCTCCTGCTACTTTGAAAAATTCTGCTGGAAAACCATATGGGCCATGGGACATCCCTGATTGCATTGCTGATATTCATCTCATCTCATTATCTCTAGCCACTTTATCCTGTTCTACAGGGTCGCAGGCAAGCTGGAGCCTATCCCAGCTGACTACGGGCGAAAGGCAGGGTACACCCTGGACAAGTCACCAGGTCATCACAGGGCTGACACATAGACACAGACAACCATTCACACTCACATTCACACCTACGGTCAATTTAGAGTCACCAGTTAACCTAACCTGCATGTCTTTGGACTGTGGGGGAAACCGGAGCACCTGGAGGAAATCCACGCAGACACGGGGAGAACATGCAAACTCTGCACAGAAAGGCCCTCACTGGCCACGGGGCTCGAACCCGGACCTTCTTGCTGTGAGGCGACAGCGCTAACCACTACACCACCGTGCCGCCGCATTGCTGATATTGCTTCAGTTATTTCTTCTGTTGTTAACGGTTCCTCTAGTCTATTTTTAAAGTATTGAGGCAAAGTTGGGATGTTAATCTGACCAAAGAAATCCTCTATGACCCTGTTATTAAGGTGATACTGTATAACCTGGGGGTGGCACGGTGGTGTAGTTGTTAGCACTGTTGCCTCACAGCAAGAAGGTCCTGGGTTCAAGCCCAGGAGCCTGCAAGGGTCTTTCTGTGTGGAGTTTGCATGTTTTCCCCATGTTTGTGGTTTGTGTGGGTTTCCTCCAGGTGCTCCGGTTTCCCCCACACTCCAAAAACATGCAGGTTAGGTTAATTGGTGGCTCTAAATTGACCATAGGTGTGAATGTGAGTGTGAATAACTGTTTGTCTCTGT
The DNA here is from genome assembly GCF_027579695.1 of Neoarius graeffei. NCBI lineage: Eukaryota > Metazoa > Chordata > Actinopteri > Siluriformes > Ariidae > Neoarius > Neoarius graeffei. The sequence continues at coordinate 34,109,122 of NC_083578.1, read as the reverse complement.
GTCAGCCCTGCGATAACCTGGTGACTTGCCCAGGGTATACCCCGCCTCTTGTCCGTAGTCAGCTGGGATAGGCTCCAGCTTGCCTGCGACCCTGTAGAATAGGATAAGTGGCTACAGATAATGGATGGATGGATGGATGGATGTATAATCTGGAATAAAATTCTTTAAAAGTTTCACTGATTTTGGTCAAATCTGACGTCACCTCACCATTGGTCATATTAATTTTTCTGATGATTTGTTTTTCTTTTTTACCTCTGTGCTGATTTGCTAATAGTTTTCCTGATTTTTCACTATGTTCATAAAATGTGCTGTTAGTTCTCTTATTAGGTTCTCTATTTGTTACGCTGAGTGGAGATCAAATTCTGTTGGAGTTTCAGGGGTTTTTTTATACAATTCAGGTGTAGGGATCTGGGCGTACTGTTTATCTAGTTTCAGAAGTTGATTTGAGAGGTCTAACTGTTTTTTATGAATGCTAGAATTTTTGTTTGCTACATAGGATATGATTTTGGCCCCTTAAATCAGCTTTCAGGGTATCCCACACTGTTAGGCTGGAGACCTCAGAGAAGGTATTAGTACCACAGAAGAAAGTTATTTGCTTTGCTATATATTTTACAAAGACTTCATCAGACAATAAAGCTGAGTTGAATTGCCAGTGCCTCTTTGTCTGACCAGTGTTAGAGAAGGATCGACCCAGGATTAGAGGGGCGTGATCAGATATTAATTCTATTGAAATGTGATGGATGCTCGGGGTAAAAAAAAATCTTTCTCTGGGGTATAGAAAGGACCATACATCAGAAATACCATATTCAGAGAGGAAAGACTGTATGTAATTGGCTGATTTGCAGATGGAAGTGGGGTTAGAAGAGGAATGGTCCAGCTCTGGATCTTACCAACAGTTGAAATCTCCCCCAAGTATTATCGAGTGTGTGCCCTGGTCAGGAAGAAGGGAGAAGAAGCCCTCCAGAAAGGTAACATCATCAAAATTTGGGGCATTACCATTAGCTAAACCACCTGGATGTTCAACAGCTTTCCTGATACGATTAAGTAACAACCATTCCAGGCCTTGACAACACTAGATGGCTCAAAATGTATATTTCTGTCTATCAGAATGGCAACTCCTCTTGCCTAAGCCCAAGAACAGGACTGAAACATTTGTCTCACCCAACTCCTCCTAATACATGAACAGTCTGAGTCACACAGGTGGGTTTCCTGTAAAAAGGTGATTCCCACTTTACACTGGGTGGGATAGCTTTTGGAGATGTTATAGAACCTTGCCTCTTAATATGGTGGTTTAAGCCCTTGACATTCCAACTTATCAAATTTACCTTACTACCCATGGTATGTTATAAATAAGCCAGTAGGTTGAGTAGATGACATACTCGCTTGCAGCACCAGGCAGCTACTGTGATATGCAAAAGTTAATTTTGTATAAAGTTAATTTTAACTGAAAATATAAGTGAAATTACATACACAAAGTAATTAAGGGAAAATTAAATGCCATCTAACCAAAAATAAATAAATAAATAAATAAATAAAACCCTCCCCACTACCCCAAACCCCATAGCTGCCAATGAGTATAGCAGCAATCTCTTAAGGCCAATTTATGCTGACAATACAGTCCTCGCAGATGGCGTTGCAGATGGCGTCTGCATAGCCCCCCCACCTTCGCAGATGCTCTGTGCGCACCTCCCAAAAATTGTGACCACCGCAGAAGCCTCGCAGACAGCGTCACAGACAAGAGGGCTCTTATTGGTCCACTCCAGGTCCACTCTACATCCGCTGTACACGCACTTCCGCTTCCCTACTTTCCCGGTTTGGTTTGTTTTCACTACCGCCATTTTTAAAAACATGAGCGAAGATGGAGCAGCATGAAGAGTGGTTGATCGAGGAAGTGAGGAAGTACGTACATCTATATGACTCCAGTTCTAGTCATTATAAGTAACCGGAGGATAAACACTCCACTAACCACACCCACCAACTACTCCTAGCAATTTCGCGACTTCGCGCCCCCTTGCACTGTGGCGGTGAATAACATCGTGCACGCCTATTACTCCCCGCTCAACGATAAATTACAACTGTCTGCGAAAAGCTATCTGCGAAAGCCTTGTCGCAAGAGCATGTAGAGGCCCTTAAACTTACTCATTTGCCTAACAGCAACAGAACTTCCCATCTGACATCTCAAGCTTTCCCATTTCTCTCAACACTTGAAGTTTGAAACCCAGTAATAAACAATCAGCAGTCTGTGAGGTCACTTATTCATGGTTGTGTGCACAATGTGCTCAGTAACATAATTTGCTCACCCAGGTAAAAGTTTTAAGCAAAATAAGCAAGCAAAAGTAGATGTTCTATGATGACAATACTAAAACATTTTGAAACAGAGGAAATACCATTGTTGAGGATCACAATAACGATTCAGGAGCAGGGACATCTGCAACTGGAAGTGCTTCATTTAAACATCAAACTCTGTTAATGGTTAAGTATTAGGAATGCAGCTGAACACATTAGCTATGAGGATTATACTAGTGAGCTAACAGTTTAACAAAACATTAGTCTCACAGACCAAGATCAAACTAATTATCTGTATTGTCAGATCCTTTGCATTCACATTACTCATTACCAGCACTGAGCTCATTAATATATTTGCATGTTTTGGCAACTGATTTCAGCCACTTTTTTTTCCACTCAAGCAAGGTGATGCATAATCTAGCTGTACAGTGAAGAGCTGGTTGCAGTCCCTGTTTGTACAGCTCGGCCATAATATCTTTATATTCCACATGCTGGTTTAACACCTCCGGATTGTAGTCCTCAATGACACAAATGTTATCATCATGGTATTCCACCTTCCCTCTTCTGTGCGCTTCCCAGAAGAAGAGATCCATGATCTGATAGTGGTGGAGATGCAACAGGACTGGTTGTGGCCTCTCCCCTGGCTTGGGCTTAGCCACCGGGCTACGGTGTTCTCTCTCAATCTCTGGGGGGGGATGGAACTATCTCCTTTCTGAAGACCTCAGTGAGTAATTTGGAGAAGAACAAGGTAGGGTGTCCATTCTCCAAGGATTCTGGTAGACTGAGATTGCGAATATTCTGCTGTGCCCCACCAGGTCTGTGAGTTTGGCCTTCAGCATGAAGGTGTCTTCATGTAGGCTAGAGCAGAGCAATTCTCGGTCTTGTATGTGCTGATCGAAGTCATTAAAAAAAAAGATTCAAGTGAGGAAATCTTTTGGCTATGGTCCTCCACCATTGAGCAAATTTGGTCTAGTTTAGAGTCCTCTGTTCTGAGAGCTGACTTAAATTCAGCAGATAGGGATTATCTGTGTCACTCCAGGAGCATTGTCATAATCTCCATTGTTAAGATAGCTGCTAGTTTGTCTTTTTTACTAGATTTTCCCATCTTGGAAGTTATGCTTTAGCCTGATATTCAGCCGTTTTGATCCGCTTTCTTGATTAACCCTCTGGGGTTGAGAGCTTTGCCGGCTAACCTTGACAAGTTTAGAATGAGTAGGTCATATATTTAGATAAATATCTTTGCGAGTTTTATATCATACAAGAATGATAAACATATTGACAGAAACATTATACTTTACACGTTCCTATGTCCCCCCTGCCAAATATTACAGTTTTTAAATTATCTAAATTAGATGAAACATAAACCTTGTCACCTTGCTCAGTCACACCAGAGTTGGAGTGCTGAGCTCCCACTTATGCATTCATAAAATGCATTCACCTTACACATTTACATGGTAATGGCATGATAATCATTTTCACTCTTTCAGTTTCCATTGGTTTCTCTTTTGTGGTGGAAACACCCACTTTAAACAGGATAAAATCTGTCATACATAGTTTAGGTTATTTGGAGGTAACACTTGTTGTGAGATGGCACATGGATTTTATGCACTTTGGATGATTCAGAACAGCAATTCAATTCATGATTCATTTCATGATTCAAGACAGTGATTCAATTCAGTCTTGAGAACTGCAACACTGATGAGTGGTGCCTTCTTTTCCCTTTTACTTTGACTCAATCCAGCCAAAGATCAACTCGAGTAAGTGTAAATATTTCTTCTATTTCTGATGAGCAGATCGGTTGATGTGTATGCGCTGTAGTGCATATACAGGAAAAATGACTGAGCAATTTTTCCAGAATGAAAATTATTTTCCTCAAAAATAGTTAATTTTGCTTTATTTTGAGTTTAGAAAGTAAAATTTGGAGTTGGAGCAAAATTACAGAGTAATTGGGTAACAGAGTAACAGTTGGTTGTGGCTCTGAACTGAGTAAAAGTGTCATGATCCTCCCCGGACTTCCACTCCGGAGATTTACTATCTCCCAGTTCAGTGCAATCCGGATCCAGGACAGGACTTCCACCTTGCTGGCATTCACTTCCTGGTCTGCTCTGCTGTGTATAAATAGGCTGTTCTCAGACGGGGACTTTGCCAGAATGTCTTGTCTGTTTCTCATGGTGTCTCTGTGCCATTTTTCTGCTTCCTGAGTTTTGTTCTCCGTTTTGCCTAGTCTTAGCCACAGTTTTTTGTACTTATGTTTTCTTTTTTTTTCTTGTTTTTTGCACTATGGTTGTTATCTGAACTATTTTTCTTTTCATATTAGCATTTTGTCTTTGTCTACCTTGTTTGGCTTATTTCTTGTTTTTTTTGGGGGGAGACTTTAAATTTTTTTTATTCATTGGATTTTCTGGTTTGTGTTCTGCTATTAGATCCTAATGTTCTAAATCTTGCCACCCTTAACAGTACGTTCTGGCCAACATGGATCCAGCAGAACTTAACCATCTGAGAATGGCTATGCAGCAGCAAGGAGCCCTCCTCAGGACCCACCAACAGGAACTCAGGTAGATCACCCAGAACCTGGCCACTCTGTCTGACTTACTCAACCTCCTAGCCACACAACTCCAGCACTCCCAAGCCATGCCTACCCCTGCCCAGCCATCTTTTTCTTCACCTCCTGCCACCGCCGCTCTCCACAAACCAAGACTCCCTTTGCCTCAGCCCTACAGTGAAGAACCAGGTACCTGCAGATTTTTATTTTTTTTTTTATTTTTGTCAGTGTTTGCTGCTTTTGGAGCTTCAACCTCTGGCTTTCCCCACAGAATGCTCCTGGGTAGCCTATACCATCATGCTCCTCACCAGCAAGGCCAGGGAATGGGGGACGGCAGTCTGGGACGCTGAAGCTCCCTGTTCCAGCTTCAAGGAATTCTCTGAGGAAATGAGGCGAACATTCAACTGCCCTCTGTCCGGCCAGGAGGTGGCAAGAGAGCTCATGGAGCTGCGGCAGGGGTCCCGATCCACCTCGGATTATGTCCTCGAGTTCCAGACATTGGCAGCGTCATGCGGTTGGAACAAGAGTGCCCTGGTCGACGCATTCCTACATGGCTTATCCGACACCATCAAGGGTGAACTTGTCTCACGGGAACTGCTGTCAGACCTCTCCAGCCTGATGGACCTGGCCAATCATATTGACACGTGGGTTCAACAACCGAGGAGAGAAAGGAGCCACTGCAACTTCAACCCCTCTCCACCACTCACCTCACCTTGTTTGTTGAACCCATACAGATAGATCAGGTATGAGTCTCAGTGGAGGAACGACTGTGCCAGCGGAGCACGGGGGCTTGTTTCTACTGTGGTCAGCAGGGGCACATCTGCTGAGCCTGCCTGCTAAAAGGATGAGCCCACCAGTGAATTGAGGGGCCCTGGTGGGCAGTGCTTGGAACCAGTCCCCTGCTGACCGACTGTTGCTCCCCATTATCACTCTCAACAACCGGCATCACCATCTTCAGGCCCTCGTTGACTTGGGGGCAGACAAGAACCTGATCTGCTGTCACCTGCCAAGGATCTCCGAATCCCATTACTTGCCCTTGAGGTCTCTCACCGTCCTGATGCTCAGTGGCACTGGCTTGACTACAATCACTCACCCCACCACTCTGCCTGAAATCCTTAGGGTGAGCAATCACTCTGAAACTATACAACTTCATGTCATGAACAATCCTCACATTCCTGTTCTTCTTGGATTACCCTGGTTGATGCAGCACAACCCCCACATAAACTGGACTGACCACAAAAACCTGGAGTACCTCAAGTCTGCCAAATGTCTCAACTCCTGTCAAGCCCATTGGTCTCTCTTCTCCCGATTTCAACTTCACACACTCCTACCACCCAGGTTCCAAGAACGGCAAACCCAACACCTTGTCCAGGATGTTCTCTTCCCACCAAGAGGAGTCCAAGCCACCCGAGACGATCCTTCCTCCATGTTGCCTGGTGGGAACCGCTATTCTAGAAGTTGAGACACTTGTGCAGAAGGCCCTGGAGCAGGACCCCGGTGAAGGTAACTCCAAGAATATTCCTTGTAACCATCTGTTTGTTCCCCGTCATGTGCAAACTTGGGTTCTGCAGTGGGGTCATGGTTCCAAGCTGGCCTGTTATCTAGGAGCCGCCCAAACCCTGGCTCTCATCCAGCAGCGCTTTTGGTGGCCATCCATCAAGGAGGATATCTAGGAGTTTGTGGTAGCCTGCGACACATGTGCCCGGAACAAGACAACCAATCGACCCCCTGCTGGCTTACTAAGACCCCTTCCTACTCCACATTGACCTTGGTCTCATATCACCCTGGACTTCATCACCAGACTCCCCAACTCTGGTGGCAATACATGCATCCTCACTGTCATTGACTGTTTTTCTAAGACCATCCATTTCATTCCTCTGCCCAAGCCCCCCTCAGCCAAAAAGACCGCAGAACTACTCATCCACCATGTTTTCTGCCTACATGGTCTGCCTACTGACAGTTTCTGACTGGGGTCCTCAGTTCACTGCACAGTTCTGGAGAGCCTTCTGCAAACTCATCGGGGCCACCTGTAGTCTCTCCTCAGGCTTCCACCCACAGACCAACAGCCAGGCAGAATGGGCTAACCAGGGTTTCAAGGTTGCACTCGAGTGCATGGCATCCAGGGATGCCAGTTCTTGGAGCAAGTACCTACCTTGGATCGAATACACACAACACCTCTCCCTCCCTCTGCCACAGGTCTCTCTCCATTCCAGTGTTCACTAGGGTACCAAACACCACTATTCCCAAGCCAGGAGGAGGAGGTTGCCGTACCATCAACCCAGACCTTTATACACTGCTGCAGGAGAACATGGGCATTGGCCCGGAGAAGACTCATTCACTCCGCACTCTCATCCAAGAAGCAGGCTGACAAACGTTGCTCCAAGGCACCCACCTACCGAGTGGGTCAATGAGTTATGCTCGCCACATGCCACTTAGGGCCGTCTCTTGCAAGCTGGCACCCAGGTTCCTTGGGCCCTTCCTCATCAAGAAGGTAATCAATCCTTGTTCTGTTAGACTGGCATTACCACTCACCATGAGGTGTTCACCCTACCTTTCATGTATCACAGCTTAAACCTCTGTGATGATGAATAGGTAAAAAGCACTTTTAGAATTGTTGGAATGTGTGAAAAAACATGACCTTACCCATTGTGACTTGACCTCATGGGATTAAGATAGCAGTGGGAGGGGTTTTCACTCTTCTCATTGAATGGAAATTTTTACACTTCTCATTGAATACCCCTCCCACTGGCAACCCTTTATCCCAAAACAATAGGACACAAATTTGTGATGGCCAGTTAATTGTCCAAATCAATGGAGCAGATTTAAGTTTGTTTAGTCTTAGGAATGCATCAATCACCCCAAATGACCAAAATGGTTCAACACAATGGTGTGTGTCAAATTCCAACAATTCTAAAACTGCTTCTTACACCAGTTTCATTTGTTATCTTTTTTAAAAGTACAATCATGATATACATACTACATTGTCTGAATGTGTGCTGAATACAAAAAGATCATATGACTTTGAAAATGCTGCTTAGATTTGTTGAAATTGATGACCATCATTAGAGTGCCAGAAAATACCCTCAGACCCCAGAGGGTTAAAGACATGCACAATCAGCATGGGGTGAGGAAACTGGGGGTTAATAATAGAAAAAGTTAAATCATAGCAGGAGCATGAGATTTTCCTGTCCACTCCATGTGCACCAATTGGAAGTCCCACAGGTGTTTTTAATGGTGTCAAGAAGGGCATCTCTGAAGGTAGCCCATGCTTCATCTGTCATATTGTTAGTGTCTGCATGCTTCAGTCTCTGTGACCATCCTTCTGGTCCTCTTCCTGGATGTATACATTCTTCCCAAGTTTGTGCAGGCTGGTCTCTTCCTCCAGTTTTGCCTTCCTTCCCTTTGGCAAGGCTTTCTTGATTTACTGCCCATATCAACTGGTCAGTGATCTGTCAAGTCTGGCGTTTGGTATAACCCTGACATCATGGACTGATCTGGTGAGTATGTAGTCTATCTGATGACATTTATCTGATCATTCCACTTATACCAGGTTTGGGTGTGACTGGGATGATATTGGAAGGTGTTTGTAAATACTAGGTCCTACACTGCACAGGTTTAGAAGCTGGTGTCCTTTGTAGTTGTACACTGTTCTGCTGTCACTGTGGGGGGCCTAGGTGTTTTGTCCAGGGGTCTTTCCTTTTTCCTGCCTTGCCATTGAAATCGCCCAATAATGCTACTTTCTCTTCATCTGGAACTTGGCAAAGGCTGTCCAAGAGTTGCTCGAAAAAGCTATCCGTTTCCTCATCTGTATACAAGTTGTTACATGGTACATACACATGGAAGTAATTAACAGTTTCTTTTTCTCTGATCCTGATGATCCTCTCTGAGGTGTATACTGTTTCTGAGAGGTTCTTTGTTGTGTCTGGGTGTAGGATGAAACCTTCAGCTGTTTTGTCCTCCAGTCTTGTTCTACCCCACTCCAGATGAAAGTTGGAATGAATTTTTCTTTCCTTCTGCAGTCTGCTATCCCATAACTGGGATTTTACACATGGTCATGAACTCTACAAATTTTTTTTTTTTTTTGTCTTTCAGACCACAAATGTTCCAATTTTCTCTCACTTAGCCTGTTTTTCCTTTGTGTTGTCCTTTTCCATTCCCAGGTCACATTCCATTTTGATCCATCTGTAACACACATTATTGTTTTTACAAGCAATTATTCATCCACTGCCAGCTTGTTAAGCTGCTGGGGATGACCTTTATGAAACAATGTAGATACTGAGTCACAGAGGGATAGACCTGAAGCCTGCTGTCCATTAATACTGATGGAGCGCCATCCTTGATTGGGGGAGACAGAAGGGGTTAGTGCTGTGCTTGAAAGCTCACCACCCTGATTTGATAGCATACCACTGCATAATTCACTAGTTGTTTGCCAGTCATGGAGAAATGTACTCAAGTCATAACAGTGAGACTTGTGAACTCTTTGAAAGCATAGTCTGCACTACAGAGTCACTTGCTATGCTCATTCTTGACACAGGTCACTGCAACTTTTCTTGATTTGCTCCTTCAAAACAATGTCCGGTGGCTCAGTAAAGGAAACATTTTTGGGCCATTCAGAAGAGCTGCAAATTTTTCTATTGGATCAAGAGTGCAAAAGCTAAACAGTTGATTGATTTCCTGCAGAATGAAGAGAAAATGGAGGTGGTTGCATTTCTGACTGATAACATCCCATCTCAATGATCTAAATGTCAAGCTCCAGGGCAGAAGAAACGCAATGTATAATGTGTAATACTACCTTATATTAGCAGTCTGTTTTCTAGAGGACGTTGGAGGTATTCAGATGTGATATATACAGGAGAGCCTGCTTCACTTCCCAAAGCTTTTGGAACAAACCAAAGAGAAACCTCTCCATAATTATGTTGAATTCTTGGAGAAGCTGATTGAAAATTTCAAAAGTTACTTTGAAGACTTCTCCCTGGGAAAACAAGCTCTACTGTGCATTTGAAAATCCATTTGTAGTCAATGTTGCAGAATTCTGAATGGAGGCCCGGAATATTTTTCCATGCTGCTTGTTTTCAAACTGAACTGACTGAGCTCCAAGAAACCTTGCTTTACAGGAAGCTCACTGCGATGCTGTCACTTTCTGGACTAAGATGGTGGCTGTAGCAGGTTTTCCTCTCCTTCTAAAGATGGCCCTTCACATTCTCTCAATTTTTCCCCTCAACATACTGTTGTGAATTGACTATAGTGAAGGACTGTTACATCAGTGTCTCCACCTGGGCCTCACACCTTTTGTGCCCAAGTTCAAACACCTGGTTGCAGAAAAAGGGCATCACTTCTCCCATTAAAACTGTAACTCTTATTGTAAGTAGTATGATTAATTTTTGGGACTTTTTTTTGCACCTTTCTGCCATCTTCATTAAAGAAGTTTTCTCTTTACGCTGTCTGTCTTCTGAGTCTGCTCTTAGGTCATCACTTCACCTCAGCTCGCCACTCGTGACAATCTGGAATGATAAGCACACTGAAATGTTACAAAAATTGTGTGAGCAATGTCTTAATTCAGGAAAGTTAGTGAGGCAAGATGAAAGCCGAAGTTGGTCTGTTTAGATAGTTGATCCATCCTCATTTATTAAGATCATAGAAGCTGATGGAGAAAAAAATACCAGATCATATCTGGTCAAATATATGGAGAACCACTAAAAAGAAATACCCAGTAAAAAGTACAGAAAGACTTTTGGGTGCTCTAGCCAAGAAGATCATGTATATCAAGGGATTATCAAAGGGGGGGAAGCAGTAATAATTACTAATGTGTCTTTAACTAGGTGCAAGAAAAATCTAGTAAGAGGCCATAAAATCACAAAGCAGTATAGACATGAACAGTGGTCACCCACAGTAGATGAAAACATAGATTAACTGCTATTCTAAAGGCATTAAGTCAAAATGAGTATTTTACATGAATGACAGTGAAACAAAGGAAAATGGAGCCCACTGGGGATTTCTGGTAAAGTTAAGAGGGAAGATAATAAACAAAAGGGAGGAGCCAGGGATCAGCTCAAGATGCTGAAGTAATAGCCCTTCAGAAAGCTCTTGAATGGTCACTTAAAAAAAAAAAGCCGATAATTTGGATTGCTGGTAGCATTTATTGCCATCAGGCAATGACAGAGGACTTGATCATTAGGACCTGATTGGATTTGTTAATTCCAAACAGAAACCTCTAAAGCAGAAAACTGGAAGCACATCAATTGGCTTTGCAAGACCATTAAGACATATTGTTTTCATCCAGTGAGTCACACAGCCCAAACCACAGAAAACAGAGAACTAGACCAATATTTCAAATATTGCATGGTTTTCACAGCAATGAGCAAGAATGTGCTACAGAAAATTCATGATGGCTGCATGTGCATGACCAGAAGATTTGTAGGTAGACAGCTCACAGACTCACACATTAACCTTTCATCTTGGCAAGAGAAATACAGAGATATGGCTGAATTATGCTCAATGTCGGGTATCATTACAGAAAAAAAATGGATTTAAGAATTTTTAGAACAAAAAGATGTTCAACTAATAAAATCACTAGAATACCAAAGCAGCCTGAACTAGACTAAATCCCTTACAGGTAGGAGATATTGTATATATTCTAAAAGGTCAAAAATGAAAAAAAAAGGTTCAAAGACAGAGGAGGAAGAGAAGATAAATTAAAGTCTTGGGATCAAACACAGTACAGCAAGAAGTGAACAGTGTGTGGTCGACTAGGAACTTAATCTGTTAAAAGCTGACAAAGAAAGATTGGGTTTCATTGAAAGGAGTGCCATCAGAGTGACTGGTGATGAGCATGGCTTTAAAGTTTGGCTAGCCTTAGAGATTGAGCACTCAAGCAAATGGATGATACATGGTGGGTTTTGATGAAGACTGGTCTGAAGACGGGCCTGCTGTAAGCCCAACCAATTGTGTATTCTGTGATATGTCATGCACAGACTTAAAACCCAGCAGATCCATAGGAGTCAGTAAGAACTTGAAACCTGTGCCCTCCTACAAAGCGATGCACTGGCAGTGGTATGATCGATCACCCCAGTGTAAAGTAGGATGTGTACTGGTCTGTGAGCCATGCAGGGTTAAATATCCATGGGTACTAGTTTTAGAATTATTTAAGTACTATATCAATGCCTTAAATGTCCAGACTGCATTAAGAGATGTACTTTAATGGGCACTCCCTTTTATCTGCACATGAAATGGCCAAGATTGGGGCAAGTGCAAGAAGTGTAGTGACCTCATGGGAAAAGGCTACTTGAAGGTGGTACTGGTAAGTGCAAAAGATGTAGCAAGCACCCATAAAGCCCTAGGCCCTTTAGGCTGAGCAAACTCCTGCCCATCTAATCAAGGTAAAATTACTATGGGATGGGACATTGACCATAGGCAGGAATGTACCCAAGGGCTATAGAACATTTAAATGATTGTGGCCCTGACTTTCTCTTCAGCAGGGTCATCAACCTCCTTTTCAATCATGTTGGATGTTATTTGGGAAATGGGATCATGGAGAAAAGCCACATCTCATTGTGTACCCTACCCAGGAAGGTGAGAATGAATCCTGAGATTTTGTAGCCTTAACAATAACAGGTATACAACCATGGGAGGACCATGTTCCTCATCTCTCTAAAGAAACATCCAGATGGCTTAACATTTCATACCTAGATATTGTTGAAAATTTAGCTAAAATTCAGGGAGGATGGACAATCCAAAATCCTCTACAAAGGCATCAGTGCCGACACACAGCATACGAATGTAACAGCTCTTGATTTTTACACTAGATATACAATGTGTCTAAAAAAAATGGGTATCTTTACAGCTGATGTTCCTGGAGCACAGGCCAAGAAAGGGTAAGGGCAGTGTTATGCCCTCTGGTCCAGGATCAGCACACAAAATAGAAATGTAAGTAACTAGATACACATCTGGTAATAATACAATATTTACTGTATGTTTTACTACAAGGAATAACAGTTAACATGCTGTGCACCAGATTAGGATGATAAAGGATGCAGATGGAAATGTGCTGACATGTGAAGCGTGTGTGTTGAGAAGGTGGATAGAGTACTTCGAGAAGCTGATGAATGAAGAAAATGAAAGAGAGAAAAAGTTGGCCAAGGTGGAGAGAGTGAATCAGGAACTACAGCAGATTAGCAAGGAGGAAGTAAGGAGAGCTATGAAGAGAATGAAAAGTGGTAAGGCAGTTGACCCAGATGTTATACCAGTGTATGCATGGAGATGCTTAGGGGGGATGGCAATTGACTTTTTGACTAGTTTGTTTAACGAGATCTTGGAAAGTAAGTGGATGCCTGAGGAGTGGAGAAGTATACTGGTACCAATATTCAAGAACAAGGGCAATGTCCAGTGCTGCAGTAACTATAGAGGCATAAAGTTGACCAGGCGCTGCATGAAGTTATGGGAATGAATAGTGGAAGCTAGGCTAAGAGGAGAGGTGGAGATATGTGAGCAGCATTATGGTTTCATGCCAGGAAAGAGTACTACAGATGCAATATTTGCTTTAAGAATGTTGATGGAAAAGTATAGAGAAGGCGAGAAAGAGCTGTGTTGTGTGTTTGTGGATTTAGAGAAAGCACGTCAGGGTGCTGAGAGAGGAGTTGTGGTACTGCATGAGGAAATCAGGAATGGTGGAGAAGTATGTGAGATTGGTGCAGGATATGTATGAGGACAGTGAGATGTGCAGTGGGAATGAAGGAAGCCTTTAAGGCAGGGGTGAGGAACCTTTTTCCTATCAAGGGCCATTTCGAGTTTTATAACATCCTGTGGGGGCCAAACTAAATTTTTTAACCCATAACCTCTGCTGAAAATTTTAAGATGCAGCCCATTTATTTTAGCTTTCTTTCATGCAATTCAAATAAAACAACTTTATTGGTCTAACTTTCTGTTTTATCCCTTTTTAATCTTCCCATTTTCTTTTTAAATTTTATCCACCTCTTATTGTTTTAATGCTCTGTCTTTAGTCTTGTGTTCTTATTGATTTTATATGTACTGATGTAAAGCACTTTGAACAATTTATGTAATGAAGATGCTACAATATAATAATATGTTACCAATTTTTATTATTATATCTGGCCGACCTAATGTGAAGGCTGGAACTGCTTCTCTTTGGTGAGGCATCTGATGTCAGATGGTACAGATGACAATGCTACTTGCGGCTGGTTTTCCAGGTTTGGGTCAGTCAGTCTTGAGCAGAACCAATTCTTTGCAAGGGTCAGTTTTGAGAAGAACTGCTCACAGCAGTAGGTTGTCCCAAACAGTGATGCAAACTTCAGTGCATGTCTCCTCAGAGTGGGAAAATCCTCAGGACGCACATACAGTTTGTAGAACTCAAGCAGAGGAAGGTTGTTGTACCTAGCTTTGAGCTCATTTTTGCTTTGCAGCTTAATGATTTCATGCTGTAGGTTGTCAGGCACATCAGCTGGTTCCACATTGAATGGTATTGCAAATATGTTCAGGTCCTTCTTGTAACCTCATCAGCTGGAACCTCTCTCCAAAGGCCTGGAGTAGTTTTGCACACTCCCCAGCATATTCAGATGTCACAGCAGGCTTTTGTTCTTGCAAAGTAGGAAAGTGCACAGTGTTTCCCCTTTCCAGTTGCACTTGCCACAGCTTCAGTTTAGCTTCAAATGATTTCACATTTGAAAACAGTGAACTGAAAAGCTGGTTGGGACCTTGGAGCTTAACATTCAGTTCTGAGAGGTACTTGGTAATGTCCACTATGAAGGCCAAATCACACAGCCACTTGCTGTCACTGAGTTCAGTGACTGGTTTGCCCTTCATCTCCATGAACTGCTTTACTTTTTCCCTCAAGTTGTAGAAGTGTGCAAGCATATCTGCATGACTCAGCCACCGCACCTCATAATGGTAAACCAGGTCTCCATACTCTGACTCAAGCTCACTCAGTAGCTCTTTAAACTGGTGGCCGTTAAGTCCTCTGCTTTTAATGAAGTTGATGGTGGAAACAACTGTAGTCATCACATTATTGAGCTTCAGGGAATGTGCATACAGGCTCTCTTGGTGTATGATACAGTGGCACACAACCACTCATTTGGATCCAGACTGAGACGACTCATTTCTTTTTTAACCAATGCAGTCAATCCTTTCTGTGCCCCAACCATGGCTGGGGCTCCATCTGTAGCCAGTCCACTTAGCTTGTCAAACTGCAGGTCAAATTTGTTCATAGCCAAAACAACTTGCTCAAACAAATCCTCACCTTTGGTAGTGCCATGCATGGCTTGCAAAGACAGCATTTCCTCCCATGTATCAAACTCAGCTGTAATCCCATGCACAAAAATGGCGAGTTGGGCAGTATTTGTGATGTCGGTTGTCTCATCGCAGGCTAATGAGAAAAACTGAAAATCCCTCGCAGTATCCTTCAGTGTTTTCTCAATGTCTTGTGCCATGTCAGTAATCCGATCGGAAATGGTTCTTCGAAACAAACTGACACTTTGGAAAAGTTTCACTTTGTCCAGTGTGAGCAGTTCCATGGCAGTGACAAGGGACTCCTTCACAAACTTCCCTTCTGAATGTGGTTTCAGTTTCTTGGTGATTAGCTCACTTACCACAAAACTAGCCTGTGTAATGTTTTATTGGTTATCTTGAGGTCTTGTGAATGTTGCTTGTTGGGTGCCCAAACTCCACCGAAGAGCATTAATTTTATCCATATGCACTTGTCCTTTCAGATCATCCAGCTTGGCGTGTTTGGTGCTGTAATGATGCTCCATATTAGCTTTTTTTTATCACTGCAAGTGCTTCCCCACAAACTAAGCAACTGGCTTGCCTTTTACTTCTATGAAAAAAATAATCGTTTGCCCATTTTTCCTGAAAAGCATGATATTCCTCATCTACCTTTCTCTTCTTCATACTCGCCATGGTGTGTTTTGGTGAAATTGTTAAACAGTCTGTCTATGCCCGCTAAATGACGTGATGTGACAGTGCATGATCACGATCTGCTCGTGTGGGGTTCAGGACCCTGACCTTGGCCCAGAAAGACAACCACTCACCTATTTTATTCATTGCAGTCTCATTTTTTCTGATTTTATATATATATATAGTGTGTGTGTCTCATCTCTCATCTCATTATCTGTAGCCGCTTTATCCTGTTCTACAGGGTCGCAGGCAAGCTGGAGCCTATCCCAGCTGACTACGGGCGAAAGGCGGGGCACACCCTGGACTAGTCACCAGGTCATCACAGGGCTGACACATAGACACAGACAACCATTCACACTCACATTCACACCTATGGTCAATTTAGAGTCACCAGTTAGCCTAACCTGCATGTCTTTGGACTGTGGGGGAAACCGGAGCACCCGGAGGAAACCCAAGCGGACATGGGGAGAACATGCAAACTCCGCACAGAAAGGCCCTCGCCGGCCACGGGGCTTGAACCAGGAACCTTCTTGCTGTGAGGTGACAGCACTAACCACTACACCACCGTGCTGCCCCTAGTGTGTGTGTGTGTGAGAGAAATTATTAAATCATCTTGCGGGCTGGATCAAACGGAGGCCAGACGATCCCCACCCCTGCTTTAAGGTGTATGCTGGATTGCACCAGGGCTCAGCCCTAAGCCCTTTCCTGTTTGCAATGATAATGAACAGGTTGACAGAAGACATCAGGCAAGAGGTCCTATGGACAATGACATTTGCAGATGATATTGTGATCTGTAGTGAGAACAGGAAGCAAGTGGAAGAAAACTTAGAGACATGGAAGTATGCACTAGAGAAAAGGAGAATGAAAGTCAGTCAGAGCAAAATGGAATACATGTGTGTGAATGAGGGTGAGGACAGTGGAATGCTACAGCTACAAGGAATAGAAGTGGTCAAAGCAGAGTTGTTCAAATATTTGGGATCAACTGGGATCAACTGTACAAAGCAATGGTGAGTGTGGAAGAGAAGTGAAGGAGAGTGCAAGCAGGTTGGAATGGATGGAGGAGAGTGTCAGGAGTGATTTGTGACAGAAGGTTGCCAGCAAGAGTGAAAGGGAAAGTGTACAAGAGAGGAGTACGACCAGCTATGTTGTATGGTTTGGAGACAGTGGGACTGACAAAAAGACAGGAGGCTGAACTGGAGGTAGCAGAGTTGAAGATGTTGAGATTCTCATTGGGGTGACAATGTTGGACAAGATTAGAAATTAAAATATTAGAGGGACAACACATGTAGGATGGCTTAGAGACAAAGTGAGAGAGGCGAGGTTGAGATGGTTTGGATATGTACAGAGGAGGAATCCAGAGCATATTGGGAAAAGAATGCTGCAGATAGAGTTGCCAGGTAGAAGACCAAAGATGAGATTTATGGATGTGGTGAAGGAGGATATGAGGACAGTTGGTGTGACAGAAAAAGATATGGAGGACAGGAGGAGATGGAGGGATATTATCTGCTGTGGTGACCCCTAACATGAACAGCTGAAAGAAGAAGAAGAATTACAGCTAAAATGCACCTGACTGATAATTCATTTTTTAAGGTTCTTCCACCTCCTAAAAAGGGAGAGTGGTGAATCTCATCTCATTATCTCTAGCCGCTTTATCCTGTCCTACAGGGTCACAGGCAAGCGGGAGCCTATCCCAGCTGACTACGGGCGAAAGGCGGGGTACACCCTGGACAAGTCGCCAGGTCATCACAGGGCTGACACATAGACACAGACAACCATTCACACTCACTTTCACACCTATGGTCAATTTAGAGTCACCAGTTAACCTAACCTGCATGTCTTTGGACTGTGGGGGAAACCAGAGCACCCGGAGGAAACCCACGCTTACACAGGGAGAACATGCAAACTCTGCACAGAAAGGCCCTCGCCGGCCATGGGGCTCGAACCCGGACCTTCTTGCTGTGAGGCGACAGTGCTAACTACTACACCACCATGCCACCAGTGGTGAATCTCATCTCATCTCATTATCTCTAGCCGCTTTATCCTTCTACAGGGTCACAGGCAAGCTGGAGCTTATCCCAGCTGACTACGGGCGAAAGGCGGGGTACACCCTGGATAAGTCGCCAGGTCATCACAGGGCTGACACATAGACACAGACAACCATTCACACTCACATTCACACCTATGGTCAATTTAGAGTCACCAGTTAACCTAACCTGCATGTCTTTGGACTGTGGGGGAAACCGGAGCACCCGGAGGAACCCCACGCTGACACGGGGAGAACATGCAAACTCTGCACAGAAAGGCCCTCGCCGGCCATGGGGCTCGAACCCGGACCTTCTTGCTGTGAGGCGACAGCGCTAACCACTACACCACCGTGCCACCAGTGGTGACTCTATTGGGGAAAATTATGAAAAAGAAAAAAGCAGAATAATGGGGCCAGGGGAGCCTCCTGAAAGATACTTTCTTCATAACCATATGTATGTGAATTTGTATTGTACAAATGGGCAGAAGAAACAGGAAGAGAGAGGATGCTTGGATTGAGGAAAAAGAACAGCTGATAGAGGGACCTTGTAGAAGAACAATGAGGAAATACCATGTGACACTGGATTTTTTTTTGATTGATTGATTCATTATTAACATGACATTGTATAAAAAAGATACAATAACATAATAATAAATTGATAACACAATAAAGTGCAAGCAGTTATTTCCATTGTGGTCCAAAAGGAGTTACATGATCAACAAGGAAACCAAAACTGTTAGAGTATACAATAACAATAAGAAATATTTAATACAGAATAAAAGCTGAAGACTCCAGAAAACAATAACTATTGAATATTTTTTTTTAACCTGAGACTTAAACTGGGGTTGTACCTGTGGTTCTGTATATAACTAGGTAGGCTATTCCATAACAAGATACTAGTGTAACAAAAAGAAGATTTACCATGGCACTTCACTGAGGGTATCTAGAGAGATGTGCTACTGGATCTTGTTTCACCTGAATGATGATTACATATAGGGAGCCTAGAAATAATTTGTAGCTTTACCATTGACAATATTATGAGCAATATTAAGTGTTTTATTTTCATTTACTTTAAGACTACCTGTTCCTATGTTCTAAATTGTTGAACACGTGAATATCAGGAAATTAAACATGAAATTCTGATTTAGTATCTCATATTAATCTTTTGATCTCAAAACACAAATCTTCAGTAAACACAAACCTTATAGTAAAAAACAAAAGAACTGGCTTTGTTGTTCCAATACTTTTGGAGAGGACTGTGTCATATGAGTAAATGTGTATCTGAGGTTCTCTTTTTAAACAGTTTGGAAGATCCTAGGACTGATGTAATGATTGGCCAATTGTCATAATTAAGAGTTAACTGGGAGTTCATCTGTGGTAGTTTTATGGGCCAGTGCATTTCTTCCCTTCATACCATGAGACAAGCAATTCAGCCAAAACCTAAAAAAAGAAAGAAAAAAAGAAAAAAAATTGGAACTCCATAAGTCTGGTTTCTCCTTAGGAGCAATGTGCAAGCAGCTGAAGGCAAGATATGCATCTGTACAAACAACTGTATTTGAATCTAAAAAAACTTCAAGACCACATAAATATTGCATTGCTCAGACAGAAGACACAGATCAACTACCAGGGATCATGAATCTTTCATCCAAAAGGTTCAACTGAAACATTTGACAACAACAAAAGAATTGGTGAAGGAGTTGGAGGTATCAGGTTCCAAGGTATGTGCATCCACTTTTAAGGCTTCCATGCCATTCACTTTTTAATTATTATTACACACTGAGATACTATTATAAAGTTTGCAAGTTTTCTTGAATGGAAGAAAAACCCTGGATCATTTTTTTAGCCATTTTAAAATGGTATTAAAACCCTATAGGATAAAACAGGCTGGTTTTGCATTGAACATTTACATTTTGCAGGTGTGCATTTAAATGTAAACGTAAATTTTACATATTGAAATTTAAAGGCAAAGCACAAAATCCATGCTAAAACTGGAGACACAGTTAGGGTTAACACAAGCGCAAATGGAGGACCCTTGGATGCAGCTGCTTTGGTAGCTGCATCAGCAACAGCATTACCTGCAGAGAGGGGATCAGTAAAATTAGTATGGACATCACACTTACAAATAGCAACCTGCTTGGGAAGCAAAATGGCATCTAACAGTACTGTAGGAGCCACATTAAAGTTTATTTCGTTTTGACTTATGTTCGTTGTGTTCTGCACCTCTTGAGTATGCGCCCTCTATAGGTGGTGAAATGGCGCCACCAATATGGATAAAAGGATGCTCCAGTGCGCATGTCAGGAAGAAGGCAGGCCGCAGCGACACAATCTTTTGACCTCGCCTGCCAGCCAGACGCACGCTGATCACATCAACTATTGTTTGACAGTCATGCAATTTACCGACATTGTACTCATTTTTGCATACCAGTGCATCATTTTGTTTGTATTTATTTTCTTTTGTAATAAAACCGGCAACATTTCCCTTTACTTCATCTCACTGGATTTATTAGGCCAAGGGCGTGAGTCAAAGACCCGGAAGTCTGCTTTCTTCACTGGTTTACGAAATGGATAGGAACTGGGGCTATAGGAAAAGCCAAACCCGTTTTTAAGCCAGTACACTTTAGTCAAAAGATTGCTGCAACTTCTTTGGATTTCGTTGGACTTATTGGAATACGTGGAAACCTTCTCACTGCTCTCAAAGGGAACCTGTCGCCATTACGCGCCAAAGCGGAGACCGGAGACAAAGGAATCTCCTCGTCGGCGGTAAGTGAGACGAAATACGGATATAGTGAAGGTTTTTTCGTTAAGATAAAATTCCTCTGATTGTTTAGAAGCCATTTTTGTTCGTGGATTTTGAAAAGACTTTTTAGAAACTTGATTTTTGAAAGTTAATTATCTTGGCCAAACAATTCAAGCCGTAGGCTGGAAGCGGCTTCGTTGGAAGACTTTTAAGTTTGAAAGGAAAAGGAACTGTTTTTGAATTTCATTGGACTTTGAGAACTGAAAATAAGATTTATATTTTTATGATTTTGGATTTCTGGAACTTTTTACGTTTTGAATAACGGCTGACGCAAAGAAAGCAGAGGCACCTGTTACAATGGAGGATGAAACAGTGACGCGTATGCGATATGCCAGAGCAGGAAAGATGTCGCACATAACTAGACGCATGAACATTGTAAACGACTTGATGACAAAGAAGGACTTTCTTGAGGAAGTAAAGGAGAACATGACAAAGTTTAATGAGTTTTTGGAGGAGTTCAAGGCGTTGCATGCATCTTACGCGAGTTTGCTCGATGAAACAGCGCGAGAGGAAGACATGAGAATCTGGTATTGGCCGAAACTTGAAGACATCGATTCTTTTATTGGGAAAGTCTCGCAGTGGATAGTTTCTACCGAAAGGCCTAGCTCCCCTAGCACATCTGAAGTAACTTCATCCGCAAACTTAGTGCATGACACGGCACCAGCGCATGAACCTGCCCCTCCAGAACACAGCCATGCTCAAACGGATCTGGACTTACCTGACACGCGATCACATAGGTCTAGCGCTTCATCAGGCAGATCCCACTCCTCAACGAGATCATTACGCATCAACGCGGAGGCAGAAAGAGAAGCTTTACTGGTCAAAGCGTCTAAGCTTCAGCAAAAACACGCCGTTCAGGACCAGGAGGAAATATTGCGTAAGTACAAGGAAGCGCTGGAGATAAGCACTGAATTAGATGCAACCAATGCCAAAATTAATTATTTAAAAGCTGCCGAAAAGACTTTAGCTCCCATTCCGTTTAGTTTGGAAACGACAAATGTGTCTGTGATGGAGGAACGTGCACCACAGGATGTTGAGTTCGATGAGGAAAGTCTAATTTCGTTCCATGGCACCCCCTCTGTCAGGCCCAGGGCAAGTGGTGCCCATGTTAATTTTCCCTTGCTAAACCAAGATCACAGTGCAGCTCAACTTAGGCCCACTAGCAGTAGCCAGGTGCAGTATATCTCTTTGCCTCTTAGCCTTCCCTATGGAGGTGAAGCAAACATTTCCCCTGTCCTCCCTCAGTTGGCTGTCAGTGCAGCTAGTAGTTCATCTCAAGACACTTTGCCTACTGCAACACAGAACTCATATGTTACTCAGCTTCTTCAACCGGAACTTCAGTCTCAGCCTCTAGTACAGCCTTTAGCACCACTTCCAGTTACTCAACTTCAACCTGTGCAACCCCCTCTCTCACAGCCTCTGCAACTGCCACTGCAGCATCTGACTCAGCCTCTGCCTATAGCACCTCAGCCTCGGTCTCAACTGCAGCTACAGTCTCTGCCACTACAGGCTTCTGCACAGCCGCCAATGCCAAGGCCTCCTCTGCAGCCACAACCTGTGCAACTCCCACGGCAGCCTCAGCTTCAGCCGCAGCAGACCCAGTCTCTGCCTGTGACACTGCACCCTCAGCCTCTGCAGCCTCATCCACTGCCACTCCAGCCTCAGCCTCCTCTACAGCTGCTACAACCTCAACTCCCACCGTGGTCCCAGCCACAGCTTCAACAACAACAGTCTCAGCCTCAGCCTCAACTACAGCCTCAACTGCCACCTCAGGTACAGTTTCAGCCTCAGGCTCAAACACCCTCTATGGCCAGCTCACCACATGACAGTCATTTGGTAACGGTACTGGAAAACCAAAACGAATTGACCAAACTGCTCATGAGGCAACAGCTATCATCCACCTTGCCACAGGGCAGCATTTTAGTCTTTGATGGTGAGGTATTGGAATACAAATCATTCATTCACAACTTCAAAAACACAATTGAACGTAAAACTGACAACTGTAGAGACAGACTGCAATATCTAATTCAGTACACAAAGGGCCAAGCTCAACGGCTTGTCAAAAGCTGTGAATACATGGAACCTGACAGAGGCTATGAAAAGGCTCTGAAATTACTGAAAGAAAACTTTGGCAATGAGTATAAGATCTCTTGTGCCTACTTAGAAAAGGCCCTCTCATGGCCTCAAATCAAACCACAGGATGCCAAGTCCCTGCAGGAGTTTGCCATGTTCTTGCGGAGTTGTTGCAATGCAATGGAGGAGATGACCTATATGGAGGAGTTGGACACCATATCAACCATGAGAAGCATTGCTGTGAAGTTGCCATACAAGCTACGGGAGAAATGGTGCAACAAAGCATTTGAGCTGCAACAACAACGCCAGAGCCGGGTGAGAATTTTAGATCTTGTCTCTTTTATGGAAACACAGGTTCGCGTAGCTGGAGACCCAATGTTTGGCGATCTCCGAGATCAGCCAGTAGGAAAAGGAAAGGCAAACGCTAATGTTAAAACACGGCCCTCCAAGCCCTCCAGCAGTAGCTTTGCCACTAGTATAGCGCCTGTTAAAGGAACAAGCTCTGTCCCATCAGACCAGTCATGTGACTTCTGCAGCTCCAAGCATGCACTGGACTCTTGCCAGAAGTTCACAAGAAAGGCTCATAGAGACAAGCTGAGCTTTCTAAGGTCCAAGGGAATCTGCTATGGATGTCTCACCTCAGGGCACATTAGTAAAGACTGCAGTAGGCGTCTTATCTGTAACGTGTGCAGGCGAAACCATCCCAGCAGCCTCCACATTGCAACCAAGGAAACGGCTAATCCACCTGAAAATGCAGCAGAGTCATGTGCTCATATAGGGGCCGGAGACAATGAGGGCATGCTTTCCATTGTTGCAGTTAAAGTCAGGGCAGCAAAGGGCAGCCATGTCATTGAAACATACGCTCTGCTGGATCCTGGATCTTCTGCCACCTTCTGCTCAGAGGAGCTCATGACACGTCTGAACTTGACTGGAAAGAGGACAAACATACTTCTGCGTACCATGAGTCAGGAAACGTCAGTCCCAACATATGTTGTGTCAGGATTGGAGATTTCAGCATTGAACAGCGACACATTCTTCAGTCTTCCTGGCACATTGACCCAAAAGAACATGCCAGTAACCAGTAGCAGCATCCCCAAGCAAAGTGATCTAGCGCATTGGGCGTACTTGGGTAAGGTCACCATTCCCTCCATTTGTTCAAAAGTGGAACTGTTGATTGGCACAAATGCTCCACACTTACTTGAGCCATGGGAGGTTATAAACAGCCAAAATGGGGGTCCCTATGCAGTTAGAACGCTGTTAGGGTGGGTGGTAAATGGGCCATTCAGAAGCACTGCTGGTATTAGGACAAGTGTGACAGTTAATAGGATATCGGTTGAGGGTCTAGAAAAGCTGATAATCTCACAGTACAACCAGGATTTCCAGGAGAATGCATCTGAGGAAAAGACGGAAATGTCTGTCGAGGATAAAAGATTCTTGCAGATGGCAAATGAGGCAGTACTGGAGAATGGACACTACAGTTTAAAACTGCCCTTCAGGAAGGCGAGCGTGCATATGCCAAGCAACAGGAAAATGGCAGAACAGCGCCTGAACAGCCTGAAAAGGAAAATGGCCAGGAATGATCAGTTCAAACAGGAGTACACAGCATTCATCACAGACTTCTTTGACAACAACTACGCTGAGGAAGTCCCACAGGGGGAGCTCCAACAGCCAGCAGGAGCCACATGGTTTTTGCCACACCATGGGGTCTACCACCCAAAGAAGAAAAAGCTCAGAGTGGTGTTTGACTGTGCTGCATCATTCCAAGGTGTATCACTCAACTCAGAACTGCTACCGGGCCCAGACCTCACCAACTCTCTCCTTGGTGTTATCATGAGGTTTCGCAAAGAGCCCATTGCAGTCATGGCTGACATCAAATCAATGTTCCATCAGGTCAGAGTGGCAAAGTCTGATGTGGACTACTTACGATTCCTCTGGTGGCCACAAGGTGACACCAGACAGACTCCAAAAGAACACCGCATGCTTGTGCACATCTTTGGTGCTGTATCCTCCCCCAGTATTGCAACCTATGCTCTCCAAAGAACTGCCACTGACTATGAAAGTTGTTTTTCCCCTCAGGTAGCAGAAACCATTAGACACAACTTTTATGTTGACGACTGCGCCAGGTCAGTGGCCAAAGAGTCTGATGCCATCCAGCTGGTAAGAGACCTCACCGCATTGTGCAGCAAAGGTGGGTTCCTGCTAACTCAGTGGGTGAGCAATAGCCGTGCAGTGCTGGCATCCATTCCCCAAGAGCACAGAGCCAAAGACATTAAGTCTCTTGATCTTGACAAAGACAGCCTGCCAGTTGAGCGAGCATTGGGACTGCAATGGTCTGTAGACTCAGATAGCTTTCAGTTCAACACCAACCTCAACCAAAAGCCACATACACGCCGAGGCATACTGTCTGTTGTAAGCTCTGTTTTCGACCCACTTGGTTTTCTTGCCCCTCTCATTCTCCCTGCTAAGCAGTTGCTACAGGAGCTCTGCCAGGCGGGCTACGGATGGGACGAACCACTACCACAGGGCATATCCAAGCGATGGATGGAGTGGACCAGCAGCTTGGAGTTGGTCAAAGGCTTCACCGTGCCGCGCTGTTTGAAACCAGAGGGCTTTGGAGTGACCAGATGTGTCGAACTGCATCACTTTGCCGACGCCAGTGAGAGTGGGTACGGCTCTGTCAGCTATATCAGACAGGTGAACAGGAAGCATGTAGTACATGTCACCTTTGTACTGGGCAAATCTAGAGTACTACCCCTAAAGAAAATCACGGTTCCAAGACTGGAGCTAGCAGCCGCTGCTCTGTCAGTCAAAGTGGACCGAATGCTGAGAAGAGAGCTACACTTGGATTTAGA
The DNA here is from genome assembly GCF_027579695.1 of Neoarius graeffei. Classification (NCBI taxonomy): domain Eukaryota; kingdom Metazoa; phylum Chordata; class Actinopteri; order Siluriformes; family Ariidae; genus Neoarius; species Neoarius graeffei. The sequence continues at coordinate 34,083,644 of NC_083578.1, read as the reverse complement.
GCCCTCAGTATTCTGGACGGACAGCCAAACGGTGCTGAAATACATCGCTAACGACCAAGCCAGGTTTAAGACCTATGTGGCAAATAGGGTCTCATTTATACGAGATAATACAGAGCTGTCTCAGTGGAGATATGTAGGCAGCAAAGACAACCCTGCGGACGACGCATCCAGAGGGTTGAATGCCAGAAAATTTATGGAGCAAAAACGATGGATGCATGCCCCAGATTTTCTATGGAAAACACAGGAATGTTGGCCAGTAGTGCAGGCACAGGGCCCTTTGCTTCAGGGTGATCCAGAGGTAAGGAAAACCACTACAGTGTTCACAGCCATGGTAAAACCTGAAACCCCTACTGACCAGCTTATCATGTATTTCTCAGACTGGACCAGCCTCTTAAAGGCTGTAGCTTGGTACCTCAAGCTAAAGAAAGCTTTGGTGCTGAAAGTGAAAAGTGGAAAGCTCACCCCACTTGTCCACTCTGACATGTCAAAGTTGAGCCCCAAGCTGGAAGCTATAAAGCCCTTAACAGTGACTGATCTAGCAGACGCAGAGAGAGCTGTTGTCATGTATGTTCAGAGACAAGCTTTCCCTAACGAACTGTCAACATTGCAGATGACTCCTCCCAGAGTACCCCACAACAGCAGGCTGCGCAGACTCGATCCTGTATTGGAGGATGGCCTCTTAAGGGTAGGTGGCAGGCTACACCGATCTGCAATGCCGGAGGAGACTAAACACCCCTGCATCTTGCCCACAGGTTCACACATATCAGTATTGTTGTTAAGACACATTCATAAGCGCAGTGGACACAGTGGCAGAAACCACATGCTTTCAGAGCTCCGTAAGAGATACTGGATCGTAAAGGGCAACTCAGTGGCAAGAAAGGTGCTCTCCAAATGTGTCACGTGCCGCCGTGTGAGAGGCAAAGTAGGACAGCAGAAAATGGCAGACCTGCCGCTGGAAAGAATTCTACCTGACCTCCCACCCTTCACCAACGTTGGACTGGACTACTTCGGGCCAATTGAGGTGAGGCGAGGGAGAGGCACCATCAAAAGGTACGGAGTTATCTTCACTTGCATGTCTAGCAGAGCTGTACATTTAGAAATTGCATATACCATGGACACCGACTCATGCATTCATGCTCTGAGGAGATTTGTGTGCAGGAGAGGCCAAGTCAGGCGCATCAGGTCTGACAATGGGACGAACCTGGTGGGTGCGCATGCAGAGCTGAAGAGGGCCCTGATGTCCATCAATCAGAAGAAAATTCAAGACTCCCTACTTCCTGATCGCATCGAATGGAGCTTCAACCCACCTGCTGCATCACACCATGGTGGAGTCTGGGAAAGACTCATAAGATCCGTCCGGCAGGTATTCAACTCCATTCTGCACCAGCAAACAACCGATGACGAAGGCCTTCATACCCTCTTCTGTGAGGTGGAGGCAGTCCTGAATAGCCGCCCCCTCTCCACAGCCTCCTCAGACCCCCACGACGTGGAACCACTGACTCCTAATCATCTCCTTTTGATTAAGACTACACCCACTCTGCCCCCTGGAGTCTTCCAGAAGACCGACATTTACGCCAAACGCCGCTGGAAACAAGTCCAGTACATGGCTGACGTCTTCTGGCAAAGATGGACGAAGGAGTATCTTCTACTGCTACAGGAAAGGCAGAAATGGACAGGCACAAAGAAAAACTTCAGCATCGGAGACGTTGTCCTGGTGGTCGATCCCAATGCTCCGCGAGGGTCCTGGCCGCTTGGAAGAGTGCTGGAGACCACAGCAGATGCAAGAGGCCTGGTCAGATCCGTGAAGCTTAAGACCAAGACGTCAGTTCTTGAGAGGCCCATTACCAAGCTGTGCCGCATCCTTGAGGCCGATGACGATGCCTAATGAAAACACTATACAGGAAAGTAGTGTTATTTATTTAATTCATTTGAATTGCATACTTTTTTTTTTTTTTTAATAACTGCCATATTTGGACTCTTTTGCTATTCATAGTTAATAGACCCTTTATAACTTGGCTCCTTTTTTGTATATTTTGTAATAATTGATTCTTGGGAAACAATTAAGGGGCCGGTGTGTAGGAGCCACATTAAAGTTTATTTCGTTTTGACTTATGTTCGTTGTGTTCTGCACCTCTTGAGTATGCGCCCTCTATAGGTGGTGAAATGGCGCCACCAATATGGATAAAAGGATGCTCCAGTGCGCATGTCAGGAAGAAGGCAGGCCGCAGCGACACAATCTTTTGACCTCGCCCGCCAGCCAGACGCACGCTGATCACATCAACTATTGTTTGACAGTCATGCAATTTACCGACATTGTACTCATTTTTGCATACCAGTGCATCATTTTGTTTGTATTTATTTTCTTTTGTAATAAAACCGGCAACATTTCCCTTTACTTCATCTCACTGGATTTATTAGGCCAAGGGCGTGAGTCAAAGACCCGGAAGTCTGCTTTCTTCACTGGTTTACGAAATGGATAGGAACTGGGGCTATAGGAAAAGCCAAACCCGTTTTTAAGCCAGTACAAGTACTTTGATGAGTGGGTGATGCACTATACAGTAAGTTTACCTGTAGATGTCAGAAACCCACAAACTTTTCCACAACCTACCAAAATCCTGTGCTACTCCATACCTACTGTCTGTGTATATAGTCACTGTCCTACCTTCAGCGAACTTGCAGGCCTCTGTGAGTGCCAGTAGTTCAGCAGCCTGTGCCAAAAAGTGACTTGGAAGCGATCCTGAAACAAAGGTTTCATGGGAAGACAACTACAAAACCAATAAGGTTCTTACCTGAATCTGGATTTTCTGAAGCAGGGCCATCCACAAAAAGCACTAAGTCTGCGTTTTGCAAAGGAACCTTGCTAAGATCTGGGCGAGGCAAACAAATCTGAGAAATTGTGGATGTGTAACAGTGAGGCTCTCTCTCATTCTCTGTGGATAACAGCATCATGGGGTTTAAAATAGAACAGCATTTCACTGTAATAGTAGGCATCTCAAGTAACACAGCATTGTATTTGAGCCAGCAAGCAGCTGACAGATGAAATTTTTTTTGTTCTAGGAGAAAAGCAGAAACAGCATGTGGGACTAATAATGTTATCTCTGAATATCCCACTATGTCTTGTGAGGCTATCATGGCTTTTTCAGCAGTGGCAATGACTCTGAGACACAGCGGCAGCCCTGCTACAACAGGATCAAATTTAGCAGAATATGCAACTGGTCTTACCTTACCTCCGTGTTGTTGTTGTGACACTGACATCATACCGCACAACCTAATTTCTCATCAAGAAATTAGGCAAGCACAGGTTCTCAGAGATAGTTATCCATGCAGGAGCTAATGATATACACCTTCGTCAGTCTGAGGTTACTAAGAGTAACTTCGTAGAGGTGTTTAAATTAGCGAAAGCGATGTCCGATGCTGTAGTATGCTCTGGCCCCATCCCAATGCGGCATGGTGATATAGCTTACAGCAGGTTATGGTCACTGAACTGCTGGTTGTCCAGGTGGTGCTCTGAAAACAGTGTGGGCTTTATAGATATTTGGGCTAATTTTGAGGGCACTGTTGGCCTGTTAGGGTGGGATGGTATCCATCCCACTCGGGAAGGTGCTGCTCTCATTTCCTGCAGCATAGGTCATAGTCTCAGAACAGGCCTAGTTAATTTCTGACAATCCAGAGCCAAGGCCAGGGAGCAGACAACAGGCTAAACCAACTGTCTGCTAGCTGCACAGAGTCGTCACTCAGGGTCCACTACATCGAGACTGTGTCTGTTCCCTGAGCTAAACAAAAAGGTAGAAATATTCAAAGAGTTTGTTCCAGTAACCTAATCAATATACAATTAGATCATACTGACTGTACAGCTGCTGCCAGCACCTTTGATCGAAAGGTGGGGCTATTAAATATTAGATCTCTTACATCTAAAGCGCTGTTAATGAACTCATTACTGATCAGGAGTTTAATGTACTTTGTTTAACTGAAACATGGATTAAGCCAAATGAATATATAGCATTAAATGAAGTGAGTCCTCCTGGACGCAGTTATAAACACCAGCCTCATCTAACTGGCAGAGGAGGAGGTGTTTCGGTTATTTATAATGATTATCTAGGTGTAACACAAAAACCTGGTTATAAATTTAATACATTTGAAGTTCTTCATACTCATTTAATATATGTAGCCTCGAAAAATAAGTCTACCCAGTTAATTGCGTTACTTATTATTTACCGGCCCCCGGGGCCATATTCTGAGTTTCTTTCTGAATTTGCAGATTTTCTCAGATCTGGTTAGAATAGAATAGAATAGAATAGAATAGAAAGCCTTTATTGTCATACAAGTACAATGAGATTTAAAGCTTCACCATAAAGTGCACACGTAAATACTAAAACATAGGAAAATATGTACAATAAAACTAATATAAAACTACTACTAAAAAAACTACTGACAACTACCGTATACATAAACTATACATAAACTTGTGCAAGTCCCTGAAGGAACACAGGTGCATAGCAGTAACAGGGTTGAGAATAAAGTGACTAGCTGCATCAAGTGATAGAGGTAGCATTGGCATGTACAGATGCCTATTTTCAGTATGTAGGCAACTAAAAAACAGATGATCTGACTTGGTATGATAGTGCAATAAGACAGTTTACAGATAGCTATGATATTAACAGTGCAAATATGACAGTTTACAGTCTGACAAGGAGAGACTAGGTTTGAGTTCAAGTGGTTAGCAGCATTGTGGTGATGGTTACCTTGTCAGTGGTGTTCAAGCATGACAGTTCCTCAGTGCAAACTTGAGTTGAGTATTGTGACAGCTCTTGGAAAGAAACTGCCCCTGAGTCTGTTTGTTTTGGCTGGTATGGCCCTGTAGCGCCTACCAGAGGGCAACAGGTTGAAGAAGAGGTGGAAGCCAGGGTGTGTATAATCTTTTATGATGCTCTTTGCCCTGCCTAGGCACCGGGAGTTGTAAATGGTGGACAAGGGAGGTAGAGGGCAGCCGATGATCTTTTGTGCTGTGTTAGTCACCCTCTGCAGTCTTTTTCTGTCCACTTCTGTGCAGCTTGAGTGCCACACTGACACAGCATAGGTCAGCAGGCTCTCAATGGCTGACCAGTAGAAGGTCACCAGCAGGTTCGTGTCAAGTTGCTCCTTCCTGAGCAATCTCAGGAAGTGTAGTCTCTGCTGCGCCTTTTTAACCAGTGCAGTGGTGTTGGCTGCCCAGGAGAGGTCAGCAGAGATGTGGACCCCAAGGAATTTGAAGGACTCCACTCGCTCCACGCTTTCGCCGTTGATGTACAGGGAGGCAGGGGCGGCTTTGTTCCGTCGGAAGTCCAGGATGAGTTCCTTAGTTTTGGAGATGTTCAGTGCCAGGTTGTTGAAGGCACACCACTCGCTGAGTCTAAGGACCTCATCTCTGTAGGCCGCCTCGTTCCCCTCTGTGATCATCCCCACCACCGTTGTGTCAGCTGCGAATTTCACAATGATGTTCTCAGGGGGCGGCACGGTGGTGTAGTGGTTAGCGCTGTCGCCTCACAGCAAGAAGGTCCTGGGTTCAAGCCCCGGGGCCGGCGAGGGCCTTTCTGTGTGGAGTTTGCATGTTCTCCCTGTGTCTGCGTGGGTTTCCTCCATGTGCTCCGGTTTCCCCCACAGTCCAAAGACATGCAGGTTAGGTTAACTGGTGACTCTAAATTGACCGTAGGTGTGAATGTGAGTGTGAATGGTTGTCTGTGTCTATGTGTCAGCCCTGTGATGACCTGGCGACTTGTCCAGGGTGTACCCCGCCTTTCGCCCGTAGTCAGCTGGGATAGGCTCCAGCTTGCCTGCGACCCTGTAGAAGGATAAAGCGGCTAGAGATAATGAGATGAGATGAGATGTTCTCAGGGTGGGTGGGTCTGCAGTCATGCGTGTAGAGTGAGTAGAGTAGTGGGCTCAGCACACAGCCTTGGGGCGAGCCGGTGCTGAGCGTGTGGGCAGATGAGAGGTGGGAACCCAGCTTCACGTGCTGGGGTCAGTTGACCAGAAAGTCCTTAATCCAGGAGCAGGTGGAGGGTGGGAGCCCCAGGTTGGCCAACTTGGGGATAAGAATGTCCGGTATTATTGTGTTAAAGTCCTTAATCCAGGAGCAGGTGGAGGGTGGGAGCCCCAGGTTGGCCAACTTGGGGATAAGAATGTCCGGTATTATTGTGTTAAAGGCTGTAGTCAATGAAGAGCATCCTGACATAGCTCCCCCTTTTCTCGAGGTGGCTCAGTGCAGTGTGGAGGGCGGTGGTTATTACATCTTCAGTGGATCTGTTTGGCCAGTATGCAAACTGTTGTGGGTCGAAGGTGGGGGGGAGACAGGGTTTGGTGTGTCTCGACAAAGTTTTAGTCATTGGAGATTTTAATATTCACTTCGATAACCCAGAAGACCCTTTGAAAACAGCGTTTGTATCCATTTTAGATTCAGTAGGGATTAATCAGAATGTCATAGGACTGACCCATAATGGTGATCACACCCTCGATCTAATACTAACATTCGGGTTAAACGTAGAATATATAGTCATACTTCCACAGTCTGAAGTTATCTCAGCTCATTATCTCATCTCATTCAAACTATGTCTGAGTAATAATATATGCACCTCACCACGCTACTGTATTAAATGTACATTCACGTCAACTACTGCACAGAGCTTTATAAATGATCTCCCAGAGTTATCAACTTTGATTGGGTCACTGTCAGCCCCTGCAGAACTTGATCAGGCAACTGAATGCTTAGAGTCAACATTCCGTCATACCTTAGACAATGTAGCTCCTCTTAAAAGGAAAATGGTCAGAGACAAAAAAATTAGCACCCTGGTATAATGATGACACTCGCACACTAAAACAGACCACTCAAAAATTGGAAGGTAAATGGCATCAAACAAAGTTGGTAGTGTTCAAATTAGTGTGAAAGGAGTCAAGTCAAGTCAACTTTATTGTCAAATATGCTATACATGCTCGACATACAGTACAGATGAAATTTCAGTCCTCTCTGACCCACGGTGCAAACAAACAGGCAATGCAATACAGTACAATACAATAGACATAGACTAAACACTCACAGGTGTGTATATATATATATATATATATATATATATATATATATATATATATATATATATATATATATATACACATACACACACACACACACACACACATATATATATATATATATGTGTGTGTGTGTGTGTGTGTGTGTGTGTGTGTGTATATGAGAGCTTCCTGAAGTATAGAAAAGCTCTTAGTGCTGTGAGATCAACATATCTCTCCCCCCTAATAGAAGATAACAAAAATAATCCTAGATTCCTATTTAATACTGTAGCAAAATTAACCAGGAATAAGTCCACTATAGACACATGCATACCTGTAGTATGTAGTGGCAAAGATTTCATGAATTTTTTTAATGACAAAATTGAGAATATCTGACAAAAAATTCAAACTACTAATTTAAGGTCAAACAATGTACAGTAAGTGACCATGTAGTTAATAATATAACTGTATCAGGTCATCAATTAGAATGTTTTACTCCCCTAAAAGAAACTGAATTACTTTCATTAATCTCGGCATCAAAAGCCTCAACTTGTGTACTAGATCCCGCACCTACACATCTATTCAAACAGATAATACCTGAAGTAATTGAACCGCTTCTAAAAATAATATATTCTTCTCTTACGATTGGCTATGCACCCAAATCCTTTAAACTAACGGTTATCAACTCCCTGATTAAAAAACCTGACCTTGATCCCTGTCAGCTGTCCAATTATCGGCCAATATCAAACCTCCCCTTTATCTCCAAGATCCTTGAAAAAGCTGTGGCACAGCAGTTATGCACATATTTACATAGGAATAACATCCATGAAATGTATCAGTCAGGATTTAGACCTAAACATAGCACAGAGACAGCTTTGGTTAAAGTAGTAAACAACCTACTGTTGGCGTCTGATCAGGGCTGTGTCTCACTGCTTGTGTTGCTTGACCTTAGTGCAGCATTTGATACCATTGATCATTTCATTCTTCTGGATAGACTAGAAAATGTTGTGGGAGTTAAGGGAATGGCCCTCTCCTGGCTCAGCTGTTATTTAACTGATCGCTATCAGTATGCTGATATACAGTGGTGCTTGAAAGTTTGTGAACCCTTTAGAATTTTCTATATTTCTGCATGAATATGACCTAAAACATCATCAGATTTTCACACAAGTCCTAAAAGTAGATAAAGAGAACCCAGTTAAAGAAATGAGACAAAAATATTTTACTTGGTCATTTTTTTTTGAGGAAAATGTTCCAATATTACATATCTGTGAGTGGCAAAAGTATGTGAACCTCTAGGATTAGCAGTTAATTTGAAGGTGAAATTAGAGTCAGGTGTTTTCAAATCAATGGGATGACAATCAGGTGTGAGTGGACACCCTGTTTTATTTAAAGAACAGGGATCTATCAAAGTCTGATCTTCACAACACATGTTTGTGGGAGTGTATCATGGCAGGAACCAAGGAGATTTCTGAGGACCTCAGAAAAGCGTTGTTGATGCTCATCAGGTTGGAAAAGGTTACAAAACCATCTCTAAAGAGTTTGGACTCCACCAATCCACAGTCAGACAGATTGTGTACAAATGGAGGAAAGTCAAGACCATTATTACCCTCCCCAGGAGTGGTCAATCAACAAAGATCACTCCAAGAGCAAGGCATGTAATAGTCGGCAAGGTCACAAAGGGCCTCAGGGTAACTTCTAAGCAACTGAAGGCCTCTCTCACATTGGCTAATGTTAATGTTCATGAGTCCACCATCAGGAGAACACTGAACAACAATGGTGTGCATGGCAGGGTTGCAAGAAGAAAGCCACTGCTCTCCAAAATGAACAAGGCTGCTCATCTACAGTTTGCTAAAGATTACATGGACAAGCCAGAAGGCTATTGGAAAAATGTTTTGTGTACAGATGAGACCAAAATAGAACTTTTTGGTTTAAATGAGAAGTGTTATGTTTGGAGAAAGGAAAACACTGCATTCCTGCATAAGAACCTTATCCTATCTGTGAAACATGATGGTGGTAGTATCATGGTTTGGGCCTGTTTTGCTGCAGCTTGGCCAGGACGGCTTGCCATCATTATGCTTGCTGAATTATACCAGTTAATTCTAAAGGAAAATATCAGGACATCTGTCCATGAACTGAATCTCAAGAGAAGGTGGGTCATGCAGCAAGACAACGACCCTAAGCACACAAGTCATTCTACCAAAGAATAGTTAAAGAAGAATAAAGTTAATGTTTTGGAATGGCCAAGTCAAAGTCCTGACCTTAATCCAATTGAAATGTTGTGGAAGGACCTGAAGTGAGCAGTTCATGTGAGGAAACCCACCAACATCCCAGAGTTGAAGCTGTTCTGTATGGAGGAATGGGCTAAAATTCCTCCAAGCCGGTGTGCAGGACTGATCAACAGTTACCGGAAATGTTTAGTTGCAGTTATTGCTGCACAAGGAGGTCACACCAGATACTGAAAGCAAAGGTTCACATACTTTTGCCATGCACAAATATGTAATATTGGATCATTTTCCTCAATAAATAAATGACCAAGTATAATAGTTTTGTCTCATTTGTTTACCTGGGTTCTCTTTATCTACTTTGAGGACTTGTGTGAAAATCTGATGATGTTTTAGGTCATTTTTATGCAGAAATATAGAAAATTATGAAGGGTTCACAAACTTTCAAGCACCACTGTAAATGGTGATATTTCTAGACATACTGAGGTAAAATTTGGTGTTCCACAAGGTTCTGTCTTGGGTCCACTGCTTTTTTCTTTATTTATGTTACCTCTGGGTGATATTATTCATAAACATTGTATTAATTTCCACTGTTATGCTGATGAAACACAGTTGTATGTTTCTGCAAAACCTGATGAGAGACACCAGCTTAATAGAATTGAGGAATGTGTAAAGGGCATTAGACACTGGATGCTTATTAATTTCCTTCTGCTTAACTCTGACAAGACTGATGTCCTAGGACCACATGCAGCTAGAAGTAAATTTTCAGATTACACATTAACTCTGAATGGCCTTTCTGTTTCTTCACGTGCAGCAGTAAAAGACCTCGGTGTGATTATTGACCCCAGTCTTTCATTTGAAACTCACATTGATAACATTACCTGGATAGCTTTCTTTCATCTCAGAAATATTGCTAAGATAAGAAATTTAATGTCACTGCATGATGCGGAAAAACTAGTTCATGCTTTTGTTACCCCAAGTTGGATTATTGTAATCCCTTACTGTCTGGATGTTCCAATAAGTGCATAAACAAGCTCCAGTTAGTTCAAAATGCAGCAGCAAGAGTCCTTACTAGAACTAGAAAATATGACCACATCACCCCTGTCTTATCCACACTGCATTGGCTCCCAATCAAAATTCATATTGATTATAAAGTACTATTATTGACCTTTAAAGCACTGAATGGTCTCGCGCCACAGTACCTGAGTGAACTTCTGCTCCTCTATGACCCACCACGCCTACTTAGATCAAAAGGTGCAGGCTATCTGCTGGTACCTTGTATAATGAAGGCTACATCTGTTAGGACTGGGACTGTTTTGGCCTCTAGAGGCCGCTGTTATTTCCTGTTTTTTGTCTATGTTTGTTTTGGCCTCTAGAGGTCGCCACTGTGTCCTGTGTTTTGTGTTGGTGTTGATTGTCTGTTTTCATTAGTGTCACCTGTTTCCTATTTATTTTGTGTATTTACACCCCCTGAGTTCAGTTCTCTTGTCATGGAGTCTTTGTGCTGTTATGTTTAGCTCCAGTTACCTCTGTTCTGTGTTCCTTGCCGTTGTCTCTTTGGTTTTGCACTTTGCTTTGCTTTTTGGACTTTTTGGACTTTGTGTTTACTGTTTTTTGATCTTCTGAGTGTTGGTATTTTGCCTTTTCTTTTCTAGTTTTTTGCTTTTGTATTTAACTTTGACCTTTTGGATATTTTATTTTTCCCTTCATCTTCTGAGCGTTTTTTGGATTATATTTTTGTTTGGACTGTAAATATTGTAAATAAACTTTTTGATACTTTTCTACTTCTGCCTCACGCCTCTGCACTTGAGTCATCCCCCTGGTGGCCTAGTGGGGGTTTGCTGGATTATCACACCAACGAACCAGGTTCGAATCCCAGCCAAACCCTAACAGAAAGACTCCGTCATGACCGACTCAGCAGAGGCTGCTTCAACTGTCTACCTGGCCAACCTTCAGGGAATTATGGCAGCTTTGACATGCTTCGGAGCGACCATGGACGCTCATGGATGAACGCTCACCAGCCAACGTGAGGCCCTTGCTTGCCACGAGGAACTGCTTCAGCAAATTGGGAAAACCCTGGCACAGCTGACACCTCTGCCTGCATCTCCTCATCCAGCTCCTGCTCCAGTGCCTCCCACCACACTGTCTCCTTCACCTCACAAACCCAGCCTTCCTGCACCACAGAGGTATGATGGCAAGCACGGTGACTGCCGGGAGTTCCTTACCCAGTGCCAACTCACCTTTGAGCTCCAGCCTACCACCTACACTACGGATCGCCGCAAGATTGCCTTTGTGATAACCTTGTTAGCTGGTAAGGCACGAGCTTGGGCAACAACTATCTGGCAGAGACAGGGACCCGAGTGCTCTGATTTTGAACTATTTACTGAAGAGATGCTTCGGGTCTTTGACCAGGCAGACATCAGTACCGACGCAGCCAGAAAGCTCATGTCCATCTGGCAAGGAGGAAGCATCGCAGATTACGCCATCTCGTTCCGGACGCTCGCAGCAGTAAGTGGATGGAACGAGACTGCCCTGGTGTCAGCCTTCCACCATGGTCTGTCTGACCCCATCAAGGACGGCCTGGCCTCTATTGGATGCCCAAGTGACCTCGAAACTCTCATCTCACATTCTACTCATCTGGACAACAGGATGAGAGAACGCCGCCAAGTCCTGAGCCCCCCCAGCCTCCCTACCTCTACCTGGAGCCCGTCTAGCTCCTCCAGTGACTGTCCAGAACCCATACAAGTTGGCCGTACTCGTCTCTCCGTAGCCGAGAGGGAGCGCAGAAGGAGGGACAAGTGCTGCATCTCCTGTGGCAAGCCTGGTCACTTCCGAGCATCATGTCCCGAGCTCTTGGGAAAAGGACTGCCCCGTCCAGCCAAGGGAGGGTTGTGATGGGGCCTACCCTCTCTCCCGGACTCCCTGGCCAAGGAATCTACATCCCGGTCTCCATCTCCTGGGGTGAGTCTGTCCACTCTTGTCAAGCTTTGTTAGACTCAGGGGCGGCTGGGAACTTTATGGATATTCACTTCGCCCAAAATATGAATGTCCTGACTGCACCCCTTGAAGTTCCACTGTCTGTGTCTGCCCTCGATGGCCAAGCGTTAGGTGATGGAAGAGTCACCCAAGTTACTTCTCCAGTCTTCCTCCAGTCTCAAGGTCACAAGGAAGAAATATCCCTGCACCTGATTCCTTCACCTGAGTTCCCAGTTATTTTAGGTCTTCCTTGGCTTACTTGCCACAACCCTCACATAGACTGGGTAACAAGCCAGGTTGTGGAATGGGGCCTTGCATGCCATGCCTCTTGTCTGCTCTCTAGCTCTCCTGTGTCTCCTGCCGAGCCCCCTGATCTCCCCAAGTTATCTCAAGTTCCCACAGAGTACTGGGATCTCAAGGAGGTCTTCAGCAAGAGCAGGGCTGCCGTTCTTCCTCCGCACTGGTCCTACGACTGTGCCATTGACTTGTTCCCTGGGACTACCCCTCCTCGTGGCAGACTGTTTTCCCTCTCTCAGCCAGAATGCAAGGCCATGGAGGAATACCTCAAAGACGCCCTGGTCTCTGGGTTCATTCGACCCTCCACCTCACCTGCTGGTGCTGGCTTCTTCTTTGTCGGCAAGAAGGATGGGGGGCTCCGACCATGTAGGGGCCTGAACAAGATCACTGTGCACAACCGATATCCCCTTCCGCTGATGTCCACAGCATTCGACCTGCTCCAAGGCACCACCGTCTTCACCAAGTTGGACCTACGGAACGCATACCACCTCATCCGTATCCAACAGGGAGACGAGTGGAAGACTGCCTTTAACACCCCGTCTGGGCACTACGAATACCAGGTGATGCCCTCGGACTCACCAACGCACCAGCTGTTTTTCAGGCCCTAATCAACGACGTCTTGAGGGACATGATTAACCTGTACGTTTTTGTCTACCTCGACGACATCCTTATCTTTTCCAAGACCGTGCAGGAGCACCGCCACCATGTCCGCCAGGTTCTCCAGAGGCTGCTACAGAACAATCTGTTCGCCAAGGCCCAGAAATGCGAATTTCATGTTCCCGAGGTCTCCTTTCTGGGTTTTATTGTATGGACAGGCCAACTCCAAATGGACCCAGCCAAGACCCTGGCCGTCCGGGACTGGCCCACTCCCAAGTCCGTCAAAGAGGTTCAGCGGTTCTTAGGATTTGCTAACTTCTACCGCAAGTTTATCAGGAACTTTAGTTCTGTAGCAGCACCCATGTCGGACCTCACCAAAGGGACAGGTGGATCTTATGTCTGGTCTCTTCAGGCAGAAAAGGCGTTCAAAGACCTCAAGGACCGCTTCTGCATGGCACCCATTCTGGTCCTCCCGGACACCTCCCAACCATTCATCGTGGAGGTGGACGCCTCGGACAGTGGTGTCGGCGCGGTGCTCTCTCAATGTTCGGAAGGAAAGCTGCACCCCTGCGCTTACTTCTCCCTCCGCCTGAGTCCTGCGGAGTCCCGGTACAATGTGGGGGATCGAGAACTGCTAGCGGTCAAATTGGCCCTTGAGGAATGGAGGCACTGGCTGGAGGGAGCGCAACATCCATTCCTGGTTTGGACTGACCACAAGAACCTGGAGTACCTCCAGCAAGCCAAGAGACTGAACCCACGACAGGCTAGGTGGGCCCTGTTTTTCAGTCGGTTTGACTTCACCCTCTCATACCGCCCCGGCTCCAAGAACACCAAACCTGACGCACTGTCCAGGCTGTTCTCTGCCACTAACAGGGAGAGTGAAGTCGGGCCTATTATCCCTGTGTCCCGGATTGTGGCCCCTGTCCGCTGGGGTATTGAGGAGGCCATCCGACGAGCCCAACGCCAGGACCCCGGTCCTAGGATGGGGCCACCGGGCCTCTTGTACATCCCACATCAAGCCCGGGCCAAGATTCTCCAGTGGGGTCACTCTTCCCCTCTCACCGCCCACCCGGAAGCTCGGAGGACCCTGGACTTCCTGAAAAGACGCTTCTTGTGGCCTAACATGGAGAAGGAAGTAAGGTCATTTGTCCTGTCCTGTGAGGTCTGCACCAGAACCAAGAACCTGCGACAGTGTCCCCAGGGTCTCCTGCATCCTCTGACCATTCCCCGCCGTCCCTGGTCCCACGTGGCAGTCGACTTCATCACTGGTCTCCCTGAGTCTCAAGGTAACACTGTCATTTTGGTTATAGTCGACAGATTCTCGAAGGCCTGCCGCTTCATACCACTGTGCAAACTCCCTTCTGCTCTTGAAACAGCCAAACTTATTTTTAATCATGTCTTCCGGGTATTTGATCTCCCACAGGACATTGTCTCAGACCGAGGGCCCCAGTTCTCCTCCCGAGTGTGGCACGGGTTCTTCAAGGTCATCGGAGCCACTGCCAGCCTCTCCTCTGGGTTTCACCCACAGTCCAATGGTCAGATGGAGAGGCTCAACCAGGACCTGGAAACCACCCTGCGAGGCCTGGCTATGGATAACCCGACATCATGGAGCACCTGGCTGCCATGGGCAGAGTACGCCCACAACACCCTGCAGTCATCGGCCACCAAGCTGTCGCCATTCCAGTGCCAATTCGGGTTCCATCCACCTCTGTTCCCGGACCAGGAGGAGGATGCGGGGGTGCCCTTGGTCAACCAATATGTGAGACGGTGTCGCAAGACCTGGAGCAAGGTCAGGAAGACCCTCATCCAGACCTCCAGAACCAACCAGACTCAGGCCAACCGCCATAGAAGACCTGCCCACGCTTTCCGCCCTGGGCAGCGGGTTTGGCTGTCCACTAAGGACCTTCTGCTGCGGGTGGAGAACCGCAAGCTTGCTCTTCACTACATTGGTCCCTTCAAGGTGGTGCGCAGGGTGAACCCTGTCTCCTACTGGCTCCAGTTGCCCCGGACTCTGAGGATCAACCCCACATTCCATGTTTCCCTGTTGCGGCCCGTACTGACGTCCACGTATGCCCCTGCCCCTAGGAACCCCGCATCTTCCAGGGTCAGACTGTGTTCACCATGCATCGCCTGCTTGACTCCCACCGGGTCCACAGCGGGCTGCAATATCTTGTGGACTGGGAGGGCTATGGTCCTGAGGAGTGCTGCTGGGTTCCCGCTCGGGATGTCTTAGATAAAGAAAGAACTGTGTCGGGATTTCCATTCGGCCCATCCAGATCTCCCTGGGAACGTCAGGAGATGCTCCTGGGGGGGGGGGGTCCTGTTAGGACTGGGACTGTTTTGGCCTCTAGAGGCCGCTGTTATTTCCTGTTTTTTGTCCATGTTTGTTTTGGCCTCTAGAGGTCGCCACTGTGTCCTGTGTTTTGTGTTGGTGTTGATTGCCTGTTTTCATTAGTGTCACCTGTTTCCTATTTATTTTGTGTATTTATACCCCCTGAGTTCAGTCCTCTTGTCACGGAGTCTTTGTGCTGTTATGTTTAGCTCCAGTTACCTCTGTTCTGTGTTCCTTGCCATTGTCTCTTTGGTTTTGCACTTTGCTTTTCTTTTTGGACTTTGTGTTTACTGTTTTTTGATCTTCTGAGCGTTGGTATTTTGCCTTTTCTTTTCTAGTTTTTTGCTTTTGTATTTAACTTTGACCTTTTGGATATTTTATTTTTCCCTTCATCTTCTGAGCGTTTTTTTGATAATATTTTTGTTTGGACTGTAAATATTGTAAATAAACTTTTTGATACTTTTCTATTTCCGCCTCACGCCTCTGCACTTGAGTCATCCCCCTGGTGGCCTAGTGGGGGTTTGCTGGATTATCACACCAACGAACCAGGATCGAATCCCAGCAAAACCCTAACAACATCAAGGGGCAGAGCCTTTTCTTACAAAGCCCCACAGTTATGGAACATCCAAGTAGTGTTTGGGAATCAGACACAGTCTCAGTGTTTAAGTCTAGGCTGAAAACACCTGTTTCATCAAGCCTTTTGTTAACGGTGTTGATGAGGTAAAGGTGTAAATCTGGAGGGTACTCAGACATAGAGTGTTTTGGTAAACTGGGATGTATGGATGCTGTCAGTCCCCACTCGCTTGCTCACTCGAGTTTGCTGACAGTGTAGTGGCTGGCTGCTTTATGTCCTGGGGCTTCCTCATGCCTGTGTTACCTTCTGGCTCTCCCCTTTTAATTATGCTGTCATAGTTAGTTGCCAGAGTCCCTGCTTGTACTCAGTGCAATATGTATACTGTTCCTACTTAATCAGGTGAAATTGGGCATACCTAACAACTTGTGTTTTCTCTCTCTTCTCCCCCCCAAATCTGTCCCTCTGATTTACATGTCGGTCCTGGGATCGAGATGCTGACCTCTTCTGCTCCTCGGACCTGCCTGATCCATCCTGGTGCCCTGTGTCTGGTTGGAGTCTCATCGCATCACTCCTGTGGAGGGCGGCCCCATGTGGACAGTTGGGGGTCACACCTGAAGGATGCTCTGGACTCTTGCAGTGGTGCTTTTGTGGCTGGGGACTGCAGTTGACTTGCTGATTTTAGGACTGCAGGTGACTTGCTGACTTTGGGACTGCGGTTGTAGTGAATGGTTTTGTGCTCGGGTTTCTGTCGGTGGGGGGTTTATAGCATCAATGAAGCTGACTTTGTTAGGACTGTTAATGTTATAGTCATGCTGTCTGTTGTTGTCCAGATGGGGATGGGTTCCCTTTTGAGTCTGGTTCCTCTCAAGGTTTCTTCCTCATGTGGTCTGAGGGAGTTTTTCCTTGCCACCATCACCACAGGTGTGTTCGTTGGGGATAGATTAGGGATAAAATTAGCTTATATTTTAAGTCATTCAAATTCTGTAATGCTGCTTTGCGACAATGTTTATTGTTAAAAGTGCTATACAAATAAACTTAACTTGACATACCAGTTCTTCCAATACATTCAACCCCCCCAACCCCCTCACCAGTTCTTGTTAAGTAACTTAATCAATAGAGGGGCCACAGAAAATTTAAATCTATTAGTTTTACAGTTAGGGACCCTATACCTTCTGCCAAAGGGCAACAGCCCATACTCATATTGAAGGATGTGCTTCTGTCTTCTACAATTTTCACACCCTGCTTTCGCACCATGTCTTCAAAAATGTCTTGCAGTGTGGAAGGGGGATGACATACCTATTATCTTCCCAGCCCTTCTAATGAGTATATACAATTGTTTTCTAAGCTTCACTGATAGATTCCCAAACCATATTGTTATCCCATACCGAATGATGGACTCTATGGCAGCCCTATAAAAAGTCAGCATAATATCTTTCTCCACCCCAAAGACCCTTAACCTTCTCAAGAAGTGCAGGCACTGGCTTATTTTAACACAGACAGATTCAACATGCTGGGCCCACTTCAGCTGACAATCGAAGTGGACACCTAGATATCTATATGAAGTGACCTGTTCCACTCTCTCTCCCTTAATCAGTACTGAATCATGATTCCCAATAGATCTGGGGTCAAAAATAATTTCCTTTGTCTTATTTATATTTAATTCTAGATTGTTACTCCCACACCACTGCACCATAAGGTCTACCTCTGATTGGTAAGGGCTAATGTCCAGTGAGTCAGATATTAATAAACTCAGAATGGCTGTGTCATCTGAAAATTTAATGATATAGTTATTTGTACAGTGATGTCTACATTCATTTGTATAGAGTGTAAAAAGAAGAGGCGAACTTACGCAGCCTTGAGGAACTCCAGTGTTAATAGTTAGAATGTCAGAAAATGTAGAATTAACCTCAACTTGTTGTGTTCTATCTGTAAGAAATGCCTGATACCATCTGATTATATACTCCATCTTTTTTAGCTTCTCTAATAAAGTTTGTGGCAGTATAGTATTAAACGCTGAACTAAAATTCATGAAGAGTAACTTGGCATATGCCTTTGAGTTCTCTAAATGGTTCAAAATGAGGTGTAATGTTGTGCTTAAGGCGTCATCAGTACTTCTGACATCTCTATAGGCAAACTGGTAGGGGTCGAGAAGATGTTGAACCTGTTTACGTAGAATCCCTATAATAATGCATTCGAATGATTTCATAACCATTCTTTAATTTGTGAAAGAATAGTATGAGGATTAGGAACATAAGGAGCTTGAGGTCTAACAGTTGCATTTACTGCTTGGAGGTCTTGTACAAATCTCCATTCAGTGGGTTGGCCTGGTTTCTTAACTGGGAAAATGGGAATTTGCATGGGGGAGTTAGGACAATCTACAATTACCTCTGCTGCCTTTAGTGAATTGAACACAGACCTAATGCCCTCTAGGACTTCAGGTTTCAGGTGATACTGGGACTTACAGGGTCTAAAATCAGATTTCAGGGTGATCACCACTGGCTCAATACCCCTTATCAGTCCTATGTCATGTTTATCCTGTGCCCAAAGCTATTTAGGAACAGCCACTAAGCATGATGAGTCAGCTGTGAGTTTACTGAATTGCCATCCTAACCACATGTTTGACTCAGGCTGCTCACCAATTAACACTATGTCTCTCTTCACAGAGACAACAAAATCCAAATTTGTTTGAAACACATTCATGTTTTTATTGTACAGTACATTTGGATCAGTGGTATTTTGCCAATCACTTGTGTTTACACATGTGCGGCACAGTGGTGTAGTGGTTATCATTGTCGCCTCACAGCAAGAAGGTTCTGGGTTCGAACTTCGTGGACGACAGGGTCCCTTCTGTGTGGAGTTTGCATGTTCTCCCTGTGTCTGCATGGGTTTCCTCCAGGTGCTCCGGTTTACCCCACAGTTCAAAGACATGCAGATTGTACAATGGGACCACTGTAATTGGTGCAAGCTGTAGTGGTTTCCAAGCCATAATGTATGTACATATATAGATCTTGCTATGGCAAAAAGCTAATAAATTAAACTTCAACACCCATGGGCCCAAATCCTTCCATCTATCCCCCTTTTGCCATTATATTTTCAGAAGTCATTTGACAATGACATGTGCAGAGCTGTGCATGAACTAAACACCAGTTCATAATAACTTGGTGGTTGTACAAACACAGCACACCTGTGACTATCCCAAAACAACTACTTTAAGAACAATTCCTCATGTTCCTACCTTCTTCAAACCAATCCTGCTCAAACTTAACATCTGGGTGCCTGTGGCTAACATGAGCAGTGCAATGTAAATCTTCTGGTTGCATGTAATCAGCACCAATTATGCTAGTGCATGTTTTTGCTGTCTCAACCAGCTCCCCACTCACATTCAGAGCATCTGAGGGCACCAGTCTCTACTCATACACAAAGTGGTGGAGATGGATCTAATTTAATCATTGTCATATCTGTGCCCTCCTCCTCTGGAGTTCACACTACCTGTAACCCATTTGGGGTACTTAGAAGACTTATGTCTAATTTGTGCATCAGGTCTCTTCATAACAAATTCACTGGGCAACAATCAGACAACAAAAGTGAAAAATCAAATGTCTCAGACTCACCCAGTCTACAGAGGAGTGGCTCAGTAAATTTCTCAAGGACCTGTTGTTCAGAGGTGCCCACAGTGACCTGGAATCGACTGGTGACCCTTTGGTTGTGTGGAAAACATTGAAAATCTAATGGCAGAATGTCCCACTCCTGAATCTACTAAAAAAAATCTAAACGCTTGTTAGAAACAGAGAAAATAATGGTATTTTCAAACATATTTCATCAGTGTATAATGCATATGTACCTAATTGTTCACTTTCCCTACTCTCTGTGCAAGCTGTAGCAAGCACTGAGTGCAATGCAGATTCTTCATTGCAAAAAGCTTGAGCATCTGAATCTAGTGATCACCCCCCATCTCAGTGATCTTAGGGCCTTCAGTGTTTCAATATCATGGACATTGGTCATGTCCGTGATCAAGTGAGCCATAAATGAAGCAGCCATCTTGGTGCTGTCGACCTCTTCCACATCCACAACCTCTCCCACAGCCCTGTCCATGTCCAGCTTCACACTGTTGGCTTGCTTGTGTAACTTTTACCACTATAAGCATGACCTTGTGAAAAGTGTCATCCCTTTTCTTCTGTTTTTGCTGGATTTGTTCATTCAATCTTTTCAATCTGTGCACACAGCATGTCTTTCCCCCTCAGCAAGTTTGACACCTTCCATGTGACACATCCATCTTTGACCATCTTAACTATGTCAGGCTTCAGGCCACTGAGGAAAGTGTTCTTCAGATGGGCTTCATATGGCTTTACTGCTGCATCAGTCACCATGTTGGTCAGCCTTTTGAGCCCCGAGTGTGTATCATGCACTTTGGTCAATCTCTATAGATATTGTGTCACTGTCTCATCATCCTGTTGTTTGCAGGTTATTATCTGTGTGATATGCATTCAGACTGGAAACATCATTCTGACAGCATTCAGCAATCTAGTAATGAACTCTCTGTAATTCCGGTTACTGAGGTCCAACCAGGTTGGGTGGTTTGCATGCTCTTCCTCTTTAGGAAACTGGTCCTGGATCTTGCTGGTCCAAACCTAATTTCTTTGCAAACACTCAACGCAGTTCATGACTGGTAAGAAGGTATTTTTTTTACAAAAGCTGTCAAGGTCCTCAGCACACTTCAGACCAACATGTTGTCTAGAATATTTTATTTCCATAGTCATTTGCACAATTTCTTGCAGATTCCACAGTCTGTGAACCATCATCAGCCCCTGTGGTCCTGCAACAGCCACCATGGGCATTTGGGGAACTTCATGGTCCCGCTTTATCATACTGTCATGGGAACTTGTGTATGATGACACCGGGGAAAGCTGCATGGAGCTTGCACCTTGTCCAAGTACCTCTTGTTGACCAGCAGGGGGTGCCACAAGCCTTCCTTCTAGATGACAAGGAGGAGGGGGAGGAGGAAATGGATAGCTGCTCATATCCAAATCCTGCATCGTCTTGAGTTTTGGGTAAATACCAGCAGTTGTCATGTTCATCTTCCCCTGTGAGGCTTCAGACACATAGGGAGGTGGAGCAGTTGATGGCTGCTATGCTGAAGCTGCAGAAACAAAAGCACTAGCATTCTGGTTAGTTCCCTGCTGTTCTGACTCACCCTGACATGTATGTGAATTCACCGATTTATCTCTTACAAGCTTCTGTTTGCCACATTTTAAATGCACCCCAGTCAACCTGTATTCTATATGTCTTCTTCCTTTTTTCATTATCTTCCTCTACCTGCTTTAACCTTTCCTCAAGATTCTGTATCTAATGTACACTCAAACTACCTCCCTCTGGAAAACCTCATTGTTCTATGCACATTCTAAGTTGCTTACACGAGTCCTGTCCATAATTTATTAACATGAATTTAACAGTTGGACTAGGAGGATGGATTTCAGGAGTTGTCTCAATTTCTGATTGCTTCTTTTTGTCTCACACACACACACACACACACACACACACACACACACACACACATATATATATATATATACACAGTGGTGCTTGAAAGTTTGTGAACCCTTTAGAATTTTCTATATTTCTGCATAAATATGACCTAAAACATCATCAGATTTTGACACAAGTCCTAAAAGTAGATAAAGAGAATCGAGTTAAACAAATGAGACAAAAATATTATACTTGGTCATTTATTTATTGAGGAAAATGATCCAATATTACATATCTGTGAGTGGCAAAAGTATGTGAACCTCTAGGATTAGCAGTTAATTTGAAGGTGAAATTAGAGTCAGGTGTTTTCAATCAATGGGATGACAATCAGGTGTGAGTGGGCACCCTGTTTTATTTAAAGAACAGGGATCTATCAAAGTCTGATCTTCACAATGCATGTTTGTGGAAGTGTATCATGGTATGAACAAAGGGGATTTCTGAGGACCTCAGAAAAAGTGTTGTTGATGCTCATCAGGCTGGAAAAGGTTACAAAACCATCTCTAAAGAGTTTGGACTCCACCAATCCACAGTCAGACAAATTGTGCACAAATGGAGAAAATTCAAGACCATTGTTACCCTCCCCAGGAGTGGTTGACCAACAAAGATCACTCCAAGAGCAAGGCGTGTAATAGTCAGTGAGGTCACAAAGGACCCCAGGGTAACTTCTAAGCAACTGAAGGCCTCTCTCACATTGGCTAATGTTAATGTTCATGAGTCCACCATCAGGAGAACACTGAACAACAATGGTGTGCATGGCAGGGTTGCAAGGAGAAAGCCACTGCTCTCCAAAAATAACATTGCTGCTCATCTGCAGTTTGCTAAAGAGCATGTGGACAAGCCAGAAGGCTATTGGAAAAATATTTTGTGGACGGATGAGACCAAAATAGAACTTTTTGGTTTAAATGAGAACCGTTATGTTTGGAGAAAGGAAAACACTGCATTCCAGCATAAGAACCTTATCCCATCTGTGAAACATGGTGGTGGTAGTATCATGGTTTGGGCCTGTTTTGCTGCATCTGGGCCAGGACGGCTTGCCATCATTGATGGAACAATGAATTCTGAATTATACCAGCGAATTCTAAAGGAAAATGTCAGGACATCTGTCCATGAACTGAATCTCAAGAGAAGGTGGGTCATGCAGCAAGACAACAACCCTAAGCACACAAGTCGTTCTTCCAAAGAATGGTTAAAGAAGAATAAAGTTAACCTTTTGGAAGTCAAAGTCCTGACCTTAATCCAATGGAAATGTTGTGGAAGGACCTGAAGCGAGCAGTTCATGTGAGGAAACCCACCAACATCCCAGAGTTGAAGCTGTTCTGTACGGAGGAATGGGCTAAAATTCCTCCAAGCCAGTGTGCAGGACTGATAAACAGTTACCGCAAATGTTTAGTTGCAGTTACTGCTGCACAAGGGGGTCACACCAGATACTGAAAGCAAAGGTTCACATACTTTTGCCACTCACAGATATATAATATTGGATCATTTTCCTCAATAAATAAATGGCCAAGTATAATATTTTTGTCTAATTTGTTTATCTGGGTTCTCTTTATGTACTTTTAGGACTTGTGTGAAAATCTGATGATGTTTTAGGTCATATTTATGCAGAAATATAGAAAATTCTAAAGGGTTCACAAACTTTCAAGCACCACTGTATATATGTCACAGAGGAACTGCAAAATACCTTGTTTTACTCTCACTTTTTCCCCACAATGTGTTGTGATCACAATTACTTACTGCTATTTGTCAATAACAAGGTAGGTTTCTCATCCACCCTAAACCTTACTTAAAAAAAAAAAAGCAGAAAGGGTTTTTCTCTCAAAACCGATACATATTCACTCTTTAAAAAAATATGCACACTAAATGGGTCCACTCATTCAAAACACACACACTTCTATTACAGTTCACTGCAACACAATCACTTGTCATTAATTTAGAAGAATAAAAGGGAAAATCTCTCCTACCAACAAGTTCATTAGATATCAATGGCAGCAGGGGATGCTCTGTTGTCGACCAATCAGCATGTCTCCTCAGAGTTTGCCAGACTCAATAATGAGGTTTTCTTCTCAAAGGATCTGGAAATTCCCACTACTCATGTTATCCTCTCAACTACACCAAACAATTGTGGAGGAAAAGTTAATAAATTGACACCTTGAGACCAGAAGAAAGCAGACAGAAATCTGACTTAATTATACTTTTGTGAAAGCAGGCTTCTAAGCAGTGAATACCAGCATTTCACCCAAGAAGGAAGCACTTCCTGTTTACATGCACACACTTTTAATAGAGTCTCAGCATACTAGGTGTTTTCCTTATTCCCTTCATTGATGGTGGTCAGAGAATTTTGCTTTGCAGTTGTTGTCCTGGAGCTGCTTTTCTGGGTGTATGCCTTTAATAACAACACTATCTCCACACACACAAATATTTGTCATGAGATTCTTTACCTTATATGGTAAAGAATCTCATGGTATTTATGGTGTTTTCCTAAAACTTGCTTCTCTAAAAATCACTGCTTTGCAAATTTCCTCTACGTCTTTCCAAGCCAGAATGTGTATCATAGACAGTCATGAGGCATTGTAAATATAGTAAGATGGTTTCACCCTCCTCCTGTTTGTGGGTCATGACTAGTGTGAAATCCATGTTCACTGGGCATTGTTCAATCAGGCGGGTTTGCACAGCTGTAATAAAGTCTCGGTATGCCGTGTTAGCACAGTCTTCACAGTTTGGGTCCAACACATGAATTTCTGTTTCAGGGAAAACAGTGTGAACCTTTCTCAACTCTAGTCCCAGTTTCTTTGCAAAGACATGGTGCATTTCATGACTAGTGGGGAGATAAGTCTTGCAGAAATGAAGCAGCTCCTCAGCACACTTTGGACCCCCATGCTGCCTAGAGTCCTTTATTTCAGCAGCCATCTGCATAATCTCCTCTGGTCTCCAGGGATGGAAGACCATATTTGGGCCTTCTGGGCCGGATACAGCAACCATTGACATATGGAGGACAGTGTGAACCTCCCCATCTTTATCAGCACGCAATGATGAGCCTTCAGTTCCCTTCTTTATTGTGTGGGACATTGTGTGTCATGACACTGAAGTAAATGTCCCTATCTGAGTGGAACTTTCACCTTGTTTAAATTTCTCTATTGGTTGATTATGCTCATACACTTGTTAGCCAGCAGAGAGTGGCACAGGCACTACTCCTGGAGGCAGAGGAGGGGGGAATCCCACCCAGCCACTTGTGTCTGCATCAGCAATAGCAAGACTTGGGTACAGGCCAGTAGAGTTCCCAGTAATCAAAATGTCCTTTCCTTTCGAAGAGTGAGCTGGGGCAGGCTGTGGAGAAATAGGGACAAGTGCAGAAAGAGAAATTGCACAGTTAATGTCACTGTTATGTCCCCCTTTCTTATTTCTTTGTCCCTGTGATATGTTAGAATGCTGATCTTGCATTGCAGCCTCTGCTTGCCACATCTTAAATGTTGCCCAATCAAAACTAACTCTGTGCTTTTTCTTTGTCTCTTTATTTTCTTCCTCAATTTGCTTAAGCCTTGTCTCTAATGCTGAAATTTGCCTAACCCTCAAACTTCCTGCCTCAGGAAAACCACAATGTTCAACCCAAAACCTGAATTGTTTACATGAGTCCGGACCATAATATTGTGTCATATATCTAACATTGACGGCACGGTGGTGTAGTGGTTAGCACTGTTGCCTCACAGCAAGAAGGTCTGGGTTTGAGCCCCGTGGCTGGCGAGGGCCTTTCTGTGTGGAGTTTGCATGTTGTCTGCATGGGTTTCCTCCGGGTGCTCCGGTTTCTCCCACAGTCCAAAGACATGCACATGGTAGCCGCGGGGTCTTAAAAAAGTCTTAAATTTAATATTCCAAAATTAAGGCCTTAAAAAGTCTTAAATTGCTTTGCCCAAGTCTTAATTTTTTAAACAATGGTCTTAAATTTACTCATACTATTCTACAATGTGAAAACGTGGGTTTTGCGTAACATCAGTGAATTTCTTGGAGCATGTGCAAAGAAAGAAATAATATGGATACATTTTTGTGCGGGCGCAATCGTCGGAGTCCATGGTGGAGAGGAGACGCCGCGAATCACAGCATGGGGAAGTGTCGTTTTAATCAGCAGTGGCTTTCAGATGAAAGATATCATGATTGGGTGAGGGAGGTTCCTGGAAGCGATGTTGAAGCAAGATGCTGTTTGTTGAAAGACCTTCAAGTTGTCCACTATAGGTCATTTCGCTTTAGAGTCTCACATGAAGAGCTCAAAGCACGTTGCATCTGCCTTCCACTGCCACCAGCCCATCGCTCAGTTCTGCACGGTTCAATCTCTGAATGCACCTGGAGTTGGCACTAGCACCACTGTCGAACGTCAGCAGCATCAGCCAAGCCAGACATCATCGGCAAGGCTAGCAACAACACAAGGGCCGAGCAGTGGCATGATGGGTGTCAGTGGAACCCTGACACTTCGGGCAGAGGTGCTCTGGATTTTAAAAACAATTATGGAACACCACTCGTACAGCTCAAATGAGGGCATAAGCGAACTCTTTAAGGCTATGTTCCCAGACTCAGAAGTCACTACAACATTCTCCTGTGGAAAAACAAAACGTCTTACATAACAAAATTCAGTCTTGCTCCTTATATAACAAAGGAGTTGGTCAAAGACGTTAACGAGGCAAGTGGTGGATTATCTATATCTTTTTATCTTTCCTCTCCTCTCTCCTATCTATCTCTTATGTCTGTCTACCACTCTGTGTTATCTATCTATATTATGTCTATCACTCTCTCCTATCAATCTCTTATCCATCTGTATACCTCTTTCCTATCTATCTATTTATCTCATTGTGTCTCTTATCTATCCACCTCCACATCTATGTCTTCCCTCCCTCCCTTGTTTACTAGGAGTATTTACACTTCTTTTTATTCTTCAAAATGTAAAATGGTTGAAGCAAGTTGAATGCTGGGAAACTAAGACAAAGAGTTTGTCTGTTTATCATCTCTGGGTGCATGGTCATAATTAGTTTAGAGACTGTTCTTTAGGCCTTGAGTTGGGCCCTCAGTTTGGCTTTTTGACTGGTGAGTGCACACCACTGTACCAATGTATTGGTATGCCAATTGCATTTTTGTGCACCTTTAAGAGACTTTAAGCTTACCTCTTATCTATCTATCTATCTATCTATCTATCTATCTATCTATCCCCCTCGTCTCTTATCTATCTATGCCCCTCTGTATCTCTCTCCCTCCCTCGTTTACAAGGGTACAAAATGTAAAATGGTTGAAACAAGTGCTGGGAAACTAAGACAAAGAGTTTGTCTGTTTAGAGTGTTGTGAATGTTTTGATATTTTATTAAAAAAAAATACACCCACATCACTTTTTTATTTTAAGTATCATCTCTGGGTGCATGGTCATAATTAGTTCAGAGACAGTTCTTTAGGCCTCGAGTTAGGCCCTCAGTTTGGCTTTTTGACTGGTGAGTACACACCTTTGGCATTAATGTGTTGGTATGCCTATTGCATTTTTGTGTACCTTTAAGGCCATGACTTGGACCCTACGTTGTGCTCCTTTCTTCCAGGTTTAGACTTGTTTTTTTGTCTTGAATGTGAAGATTCGACAAGCAATGCAAATAATGACTTTTAAGTATATAACTTTTATAATAAAAGTATTTTTACTTGAAACATTTGTCATTATTGGGAATTTGATCTGGTGTTCTATGACCGCATAATGGGTGCGATGTAGGTCTTAATTCTCATTTAAGTGGTCTTAAAAAGGTCTTAAATTTATGGTGGTCAAACCTGGGGAAACCCTGCATGCAGGTTACCGTACATCACCTTTTTAACATGTATACCAAGTTTCAAATCTATATCATGAATAGTTTTGGATATATCCTCGGGAAATGAATGTTACTCTTAGAAACCAAGTCAAAATCTATTTTTATGTAAATATTTGAAAAATACTTTTTTTTTTCAAAAATCCAAAATAGCAAAAGGCACCAGTTCACATGTTGCTTGATATGTATACAAAGTTTCATAAAGATATCTTCAGTAGTTTTAAAGATATGGCCCAGAAACAAAAACATGACTGGATGGACAGCCAGATGGACGGACGGAACCAGTTTCTATATCCCCTGCCAAACTTCATTTGGGTGGAGGATAATAATAATAATATAGAAAGATCCTGAGTGAGAGTCATAATTTGTGCCAGCTCTGCTAGTGCAAATTAATAAGATAGATAATAGATACAAAACAAAAAATATGAAGAACATAAATCAGTCAGTCAATTTTAATTGGCAGAAGTAGTACAGTATGCAAATGTTTATATGGACCCTGCAGCTGTATTTCTCACATATGTAACACATAATATTTTTTTTGGCATCTCCTCCTCCTGTCTGCCTCAGCTGCAGCCTCAGGTGGATCAGAACAAGATTCAACCCCCTGAACAGCTTTCAGAAGCACTGCAGAGGTTGTTGTGGAGAGGAGGCACTCCCTTCTTTGAATGTGTGGGGTAACATGTTCCTTTCCCAGCTGTGCCTGAAACACCCTCTTGTTCCACATATCAGGCATCCAGGTAAGGTTGATCTTATTTCATATCAAGGAATTGTATGAGGACACATCAATAATGTTATGGAAGATGACCAGGTGCCAGAATGCAGTCATCCTCCTGCAGATGGAAGCTCCAGTCACCTTGTCTAGGTTGTCCACACCTCTTTTATTGTGATTGTAGTCCAGGATGTCTGGATTGCGGTCCTCACTGATCCCAGCCATTTTATGCAGTTTGTTCAGAAAGACCACTTTTTTTCCTCTTTGGAGAAAGAAACTAGAGTGGTGGGAGGGGCTGAAGGCAAATTTTGATGAGAAGGCCTCTCTCCCCATTGTTGTCATCATGCCACTAGTTTTCTGCAGGTGGAACTGTGGCCACCGTCAAGGGCTTTTAAAATCAGGCACAGCCCTAGTTGCCACATAATGGTCACAGGCACACAATCAGGTGACACACATGACATCTACCCCTGTGTAATTGTCTCTCTAAGGAGGCAGAACACTGAAGCACATGACAGGCAGTACAATTTCAGGCACTTAATTTTATTTCAGCATCAAAATTTGCTCTCATACACAAACACAGCACATTGGAAAGCTCAGCACTCTCTGCTTCCTTCCTCCATAAATCCTCAGCTCTCACTGAAAGAACATATGTACAATTAAGACACAGGTGTGATCAATTTGCTACTCACCTTCCCTGGCCTTGACCTCCATTCACAAACTGACACTTGACCATGCCCCCACTGCCACCTGACAGGAAAGAAAAACAGCCACCACCATCTGTGCCCCTGGCATGTGGACCACCTTGAACTTGAAAGGCTGGAGGGTGAGATACAGTGGGGCAAAAAAGTATTTAGTCAGCCACCAATTGTGCAAGTTCTCCCACTTAAAAAGATGAGAGAGGCCTGTAATTTTCATCATAGGTACACTTCAACTATGAGAGACAGAATGGGGGGAAAGAGTCCAGGAAATTACATTGTAGGATTTTTAATGAATTAATTGGTAAATTCCTTGGTAAAAGAAGTATTTGGTCACCTACAAACAAGCAAGATTTCTGGCTCTCACAGACCTGCAACAACTTCTTTAAGAGGCTCCTCTGTCCTCCACTCATTACCTGTATCAATGGCACCTGTTTGAACTCGTTATCAGTATAAAAGACATCTGTCCACAACCTCAGTCACACTCCAAACTCCACTATGGCCAAGACCAAAGAGCTGTCAAAGGACACCAGAAACAAAATTGTTGACCTGCACCAGGCTGGGAAGACTGGATCTGCAATAGGTAAGCAGCTTGGTGTGAAGAAATCAACTGTGGGAGCAATTATTAGAAAATGGAAGAAATACAAGACCACTGATAATCTCCCTCGATCTGGGGCTCCATGCAAGATCTCACCCCATGGGGTCAAAATGATCACAAGAACAGTGAGCAAAAATCCCAGAACCACACGGGGGGACCTAGTGAATGACCTGCAGAGAGCTGGGACCAAAGTAACAAAGGCTACCATCAGTAACACACTACGCCGCCAGGGACTCAAATCCTGCAGTGCCAGATGTGTCCCCCTGCTTAAGCCAGTACATGTCCAGGCCTGTCTGAAGTTTGCTAGAGAGCATTTAGATGATTCAGAAGAGGATTGGGAGAATGTCATATGGTCAGATGAAACCAAAATAGAACTTTTTGGTAAAAACTCAACTTGTTGTGTTTGGAGGAGAAAGAATGCTGAGTTGCATCCAAAGAACACTATGCCTATTGTGAAGCATGGGGGTGGAAACATCATGCTTTGGGGCTGTTTTTCTGCAAAGGGACCAGGACGACTGATCCATGTAAAGGAAAGAATGAATGGGGCCATGTATCGTGAGATTTTGAGTGAAAACCTCCTTCCATCAGCAAGGGCATTGAAGATGAAACGTGGTTGGGTCTTTCAGCATGACAATGATCCCAAACACACCACCCAGGCAATGAAGGAGTGGCTTCGTAAGAAGCATTTCAAAGTCCTGGAGTGGCCTAGCCAGTCTCCAGATCTCAACCCCATAGAAAATCTTTGGAGGGAGTTGAAAGTCCATGTTGCCCAGCGACAGCCCCAAAACATCACTGCTCTAGAGGAGATCTGCATGGAGGAATGGGCCAAAATACCAGCAACAGTGTGTGAAAACCTTGTGAAGACTGACAGAAAACATTTGACCTCTGTCATTGCCAACAAAGGGTATAAAACAAAGTATTGAGATGAACTTTTGTTATTGACCAAATACTTATTTTCCACCATAATTTGCAAATAAATTCTTTAAAAATCAGACAATGTGATTTTCTGGATTTTTTTTTTTCATTTTGTCTCTCATAGTTGAGGTATACCTATGATGAAAATTACAGGCCTCTCTCATCTTTTTTAAGTGGGAGAACTTGCACAATTGGTGACTGACTAAATACTTTTTTGCCCCACTGTACCTATGGGTGATATCCTTCATGCAGTTGAGCCACTGGAGTAGGGCTTGGTCTGAATAGAGGATGAAAGAGCACCCAGACAGGCAATATCAGAGGGTGAGGACCGCCCACTTGATGGCCAGACACTCCTTCTCAATGGTGCTGTACATACTCGCTCACATTGAGAGCTTGCCCTTATCAAAAAGTAGTATACTTAAAGTTCATTTTATTAAGTATGTTTCAGTATAAGTATAGCAAGTATACTACAGACCATGTACTTTTAGTGTACTAGAAAGTATACAAATGTAATATTTTTTCAGACTAAATTGGAACATTTCAAGTTTATAAAAGTATACTTTAAAGTTCATTTTAAGTTTGCAAAAGTACACTTTAAAGTATACAACAAGTACACTCATCTATATACTATCAATGTACTTGGTATATCCCTCTCGTATGCTTAAAGTATACCACAAGTACACTTATTGATATACTGCCATTGTACTAGTTATGTACTTCAAGTCCCTATTTTTAGTTTATTATTGTATACTGTTAAACGTTGGTTATTTCACTAGTTTACTTGTTATACTTTAAGTTTGCTTGGCATATTACTTGTAGCTTACTATTTATATACTGGAAATATACTCCTTAATGTATTCTTAAAGTTTACTCATACTGTATGTACACAAGAGTGTGATGCATTTACAAAATCACAAGACAGAATGTTGAAAACAAGTTTGATATATTTTCAAACATTTCAAACATTTCAAAAACAAAGACCTATGAAATCAAGTCCTTCCTTACTGGAAAAAATGAAAGGAAAAAGTGCACATTTGCATGTAAATATGTAAACATAATGGTCTCTTGATCAATAAAGTCAAGTCAAAAGTTTTTCTGTTTTTGTGTATGATTTTAAGGTACATAAAGATAATGCAATTGAGCACACATACTATATACTTTAAAGTTTTAAACTCCAGCATTATATTATATTAATATATAAATTAAATGTTAAGCATGAGTCAGTGACTTGACCTTATTATGCACTTGGAGCAAGATATACTAAGTACAACCCCGATTCCAAAAAAATTGGGACAAAGTACAAATTGTCAATAAAAATGGAATGCAATGATGTGGAAGTTTCAAAATTCCATATTTTATTCAGAATGGAACATAGATGACATATCAAATGTTTAAACTGAAAAATTTTAAAGGTTACAAAACCATCTCTAAAGAGTTTGGACTCCACCAATCCACAGTCAGACAGATTGTGTACAAATGGAGGATATTCAAGACCATTTTTACCCTCCCCAGGAGTGGTTGACCAACAAAGATCACTTCAAGAGCAAGGAGTGTAATAGTCGGCGAGGTCACAAAGGGCCCCAGGGTAACTTCTAAGCAACTGAAGGCCTCTCTCACACTGGCTAATGTTATTGTTCATGAGTCCACCATCAGGAGAACACTGAACAACATGGCAGGGTTGCAAGGAGAAAGCCACTGCTCTCCAAGAAGAACATTGCTGCTCATCTGCAGTTTGCTAAAGATCATGTGGACAAGCCAGAAAGCTATTGGAAAAATGTTTTATGGATGGATGAGACCAAAATAGAACTTTTTGGTTTAAATGAGAAGTGTTATGTTTGGAGAAAGGAAAACACTGCATTCCAGCATAAGAACCTTATCCCATCTGTGAAACATGGTGGTGGTAGTATCATGGTTTAGGCCTGTTTTGCTGCATCTGGGCCAGGACGGTTTGCCATCATTGATGGAACAATGAATTCTGAATTATACCAGCGAATTCTAAAGGAAACTGTCAGGACATCTGTCCATGAACTGAATCTCAAGAGAAGGTGGGTCATGTGGCAAGACAATGACCCTAAGCACACAAGTTGTTCTACCAAAGAATGGTTAAAGAAGATTAAATTTAATGTTTTGGAATGGCCAAGTCAAAGTCCTGACCTTAATCCAATCGAAATGTTGTGGAAGGATCCGAACCGAGCAGTTCATGTGAGGAAACCCACCAACATCCCAGAGTTGAAGCTGTTCTGTATGGAGGAATGGGCTAAAATTCCTCCAAGCCAGTGTGCAGGACTGATCAACAGTTACTGGAAACATTTACAGTAGTTGCAGTTACTGCTGCACAAGGGGGTCACACCAGATACTGAAAGCAGAGGTTCACATACTTTTGCCACTCACAGATATGTAATATTGGATCATTTCCCTCAATAAATAAATGACCAAGTATAATATTTTTGCCTCATTTGTTTATCTGGGTTCTCTTTGTCTACTGCAGCAAATCCCTGATGTGGGTGGAGTACAGAAGCACGGCAGGCGGGAACTGAAGTTCTTACAAACTTTTATTTTTGTCATGTAGGTCAAGCTTTTTAGCTGATTCACTCACTGACTCACTCATACATTCTGGTCGGGAGCATTTTTTCTCTTCTTTCCCCCTCCTTTTATGCTCTGTCCCTGTAACAAACACACACACACACACACACACACACACACACACACACACACATTAATTGACAGCAGGTGGAATGACTTAGCCACTTACCTTCCCTGACCCCGCCCTCCATTCACAGGCTGCTGCTTGGCCATGCCCCCACTGCCACATCTACTTTTAGGACTTGTGTGAAAATCTGATGTTGTTTTAGGTCATATTTATGCAGAAATATAGAAAATTCTAAAGGGTTCACAAACTTTCAAGCACCACTGTACAATGATATCTTCTATGTATGTTGTGACATAGGTGGCATGCGACCAGAGGATTTTGTCCATGAGCCACTGGAACGTTGCAGGAGCCCCAAATAACCTAAAAGGAAGAGTGACGAACTTGTGTATTCCAAATATTGTGGGAAAGGCCCTTTTCTCTTGGAATAGAGGAGTCAAGGGGATCTGCCAATACCCCTTTGTCAAATCTAGTGCTGATTAAAATGTGCAGTACCTAACTGATCGAGCAGCTGATGAATGCAAGGCACTGGGTATATGTCAAATTTAGACACCACATTGACTTTTCTGTAGTCCACACAGAACCAGACTGACCCATTGGTCTTGGGAACCAAGACCACCAGACTGCTCCAGTCACTTTGTGACTCCTGGATTATTCCCATTTTGAGCATTGCCTTGATTTTATTCACAATTTTCTTGTACTCAGGTAAACGGTACAAGCGGCTTCCTACCACCACCCTGGGGGCATTTCAATGTGGTGTGGTGCGTGCAGCCAGGCAGGGGCTAGAATATGTGGGAAAACTCTGTTTGCAACTTGGCTACTTCTGTGTGTTGGGCCAGCAAGAGGTGGTCTCCACAAGGGACTGGGGAGGGTTGAGCATTTACTTTTGTTTTTACCTCCAGCACCAGCTCTGCCCTCTCCAGAACTACCATCGCCAATGCCACAGGGACACGCTCACTCCATAATTTAAGCAGGTTGAGGTGGTATACCTGCTGCACCCCACTCCAATCTGTTCACTTCACCTCATAGTTGACATCCGCAACTCACTGTTTGACCTCAAAGGGCCCTTGCCACTTGGCAAATAATTTAGAACTTGACATGGGTAATAATATGAGCAGTTTATCTCCCAGAGTAAACTCTTGGAAGTGCACACCCTTGTTGTACAGCTGGGCTTGACGTTCTGGCACCTGTTGCAAATTTTCCTGGGTTAGGTGACTGAGTGTGTGGAGTTTTGCCCATAGGTCGAGGATGTATTCAATTTCACTTTTACTGTTAGAAGGTCCCTCCTCCCAATTTTCATGCATCACATCTAGGATGCCAACTCTCATAACAATTCAAATGGGGAAAACCCCGTGGAAGCTTGTGGAACCTGTCATACTGCAAACAACAGGGACTTGAGTCATTTATCCCAGTTGCATGTATCTTCGCTTACAAACTTACAAATTATGTCCTTAAGGGTTTGGTTAAAGTATTCAACTAGGCTGTCTGTCTGTGAGTGATAAATGCTTGTGCAGATGGATTTAACTCCCAAGAATTCATAGAGTTTGTGAAGTGTGCATGACACATGTAGTGCCCTGATCAGTCAGGATTTCTTTGGGAATCCTAACTCGGTAGATAATTTTAAACAGTGTCTCTGCAACATTGCATGCTGAAATGTTGTGCAGCAGGACTGCTTCCCTGGTATCTCATTGCATTGTCCACCAGGACTAAAATGAAACAATGTCCTTGTGCAGACCAGTCTATGAGATGAGATCCATCCCAATTTTTTTGAAGGGGGTCTCAATAAAGGGAAGAGGGCACAAAGGTGCCTTTGGCATGGCAGCTGGGTTCACCAGCTGACATGCATGGCATGTTGCACACCACCTATGGACATCCTTGTGAATCCTGGGCCAATAAAAATGGGCCATGAGCCGGACTAGTGTCTTTTCCTGCCCTCAGTGTCTGGCCATGGGGTTATAATGAGCCGCATTGAATAGGAGTTCCCTATGGCTCTTTGGGATTAACAATTAAGTCATTTTTTTCCTTAATTTGAGTGTCCTGTATCACTCAGTACAGCCTATCTTTAATTATCACAAAGTATGGGTAGGAGAGTGTAACATTTGGCTGGTGGAACTGATCATCATCTACTCTCACTTGTTCAAAAGCACTATGCAAAATCTCATTTTGCACTTGATCTAAAGGGAAATCTTCTAGGGAATTCCCTAGAGAGAGAGGAGGGCTAGGCCACTCCCCCCACCTCTGTGTCACTGTGACATGGGGCTGTTATAGATGGCTCAGACAGGGCTTCCCCAGCTAATGCTACACTGGGATTCCCCCATGACATGCTGCTGCAGGACCCACCCACTGTTATGTGCACCATTAAACTCCTAAACCCAGGCCAACCGGGTTCCTGGAATTAGTGGGTGGGTGAGGCACGGGTTAACCACCACCTCTACCTTATATTTTGTCCCTGGCAAGTGAATGTGAACTGGCGCCAGAGGGTGTTCATGAACATCCCCATGCACACACAGAACCTTCACCAAATATGCTGCACCCAGTGTTTCACCTTGACTCATGCTTTGGTGAATGGAGATTTCATTACAGCCTGAATCCACCAATGTACAATATGTACCCCATTGGATACTCACTGGTATGCAATAGGTTCCAGCCCAATCGAGGGCAGTCACTGGCACATCAGGGATATAGACCACTGCCCCCACCTCCATTATATGGCACTGCTTCTGGAAGTGCCCAGGTTCCATGCAGTGCCAGCATACTGACCCAGTCTTCACTCCTGCACTGGCATCTTGGGGATCACTCATCAGGGAGGGGGACAACACAAACACGAGTAGGGAGGGAAGGAGGGTGGGAGGGGACACCACTGGCTCAGAGAGTGTCCTGTGACCACTTCCTTGGTGTAAGGATGGGGGGATGAGGGGAGAGAGAGAGAGAGAGAGAGAGAGAGAGAGAGAGAGAGAAGTCACTAAGTCCATCTGCCACTGGAACTGCTGCAAGATGGTCCTCTGCCAACACAATC
This sequence comes from Neoarius graeffei, assembly GCF_027579695.1. Lineage (NCBI taxonomy): Eukaryota > Metazoa > Chordata > Actinopteri > Siluriformes > Ariidae > Neoarius > Neoarius graeffei. The sequence goes on along the minus strand of NC_083578.1, from coordinate 34,047,683 downwards.
GCTCGATCCAGCGACACCAGCTGGTGGCACTGAACCCACCCTGCCATCCCTCCTGGCAGTCAAGTGATGAACTATTCCAGTGCCACTGTGTCGATGATCCGTCGGCATTGCAGTCTTCCACCAGCAGCCACCACTGGCAGGCGTCCCAGAACTGTTGGCTGAATGCAAATGGCCAGCCAACCTCTTCCAGGGTGAGTGCGCAGAAGTGCTGCTGATGTTGTTTGGGGGTGCGACTGACCTGTTGCAGGATAGCTTGCAGTATGTCAGCATACTTCAGCCTGTTGTCGGTGGGGAGTTTCTGAGTGGCAAGCTGCAGTTCCCCCATCAGTAACAGCAGTAGACAAACTGCTCACTGCTCGACTGGCCACTCCCTTGCCTCTGCAGCTTGCTCAAAAAAGAACATCAAGAATACTTTGGGATCATCGTGTGGGCCCATTTTGTCAGGGTGATGTGGGGGAAGCCTACAGATGTGGTGGCTGGAGTGGCTGCCAGTGTGAGCAAGTGCTGGAATGCCTGACTACCCTCCTGCTGGGCCTGCAGCAGGGCAACAAAATGCAGCTCCTGTTCTTGGTGGAGGGTAAGCAGTGCTTGGTGCTGGTGTTGCTACATGGCAACCAGGGCATGGACGAGGTCCTTGAATGGTGAGGACTCCAAACAGGTGGTTCCCTTAAGTGTTCCCAGGTTTCCACACCAGTGTAACAGTCTCTGTATGGGAACAGAACACTGAAGCACTTGACAGGCAGGATAATTTAAGTCACTTTATTTTCTTTCAGCTTTTCAGTGTCAAATTTTGCCCTCACACAAAAACACAAACACAGCATATTGGGAAACTCTCTCCTGTCTGCTTCCTCCCTCCATAAGAACCCTCAGCTCTCACTGAAAGACATACAAATAATTAAGATACAGGTGTGATCAATTTGCCACTCACCTACCCCGGCCTTGCCCTCCATTCACAAACTGACATATTTAAATAAAGTTATTTTTAGGACAGAGAATATATATTGGAGGAGGAAAGTCTAAGGGAGACAGAGCTTCCTCTCTCCCTTTCACATATCCACCCTGCTGGATAGGTGGCCATTAAGCAGAGGCAGAGCTCCCTGGTTTGAATCCTGACTCAAGCACTTAGCTTCACCTGAGTGGATTAGTGTTTAGAGTATCACATCATCCATGCTGGTTTTGGTTCCCCTAAATATCTATAGGCCCCTTGGGGGGTTATCAATCTTCTCCCCATAATAGTTGTGAGGAGTGTAGAGTGGTGCTGAGGCTTGTTATTGCTAAGTGTGCCAACTATGGTGAGCTTCCTCTTCAGGAACTGCTGTCTGAGTTCATAAGAGGTGAAAATTGTTACACATGACATTATGCTCCTTCAGTCCATCTGTCATATCAAGAACAACCCGCATCCCCTTTTTCTTCTTTGGGCCTGCACTGGTTGGCTTCCCTGTATAAACTTAGATCTTCCAAGAGTAACTGGATTGTGCATGACAAGCTAGCCACATCTTGATGCCATACTTTAATGGCTTGCTGGGCATATACTGCCAGACAGGACAGCAACCTTTTGACAAAAGGGTTTGCTATCTGTAATTAGTATCAGTGTCACAGAAAACAATCACATAAATCAATTATATTCCAGCAATGTATAGTAAAATTAACACTGAAAATCACTTGAACTATGGATATTAAAATAAACATTTACCTCTGAATCAAACAAGTTGTTACTGTTACAGAAGGCCAAGGGATGTAGATGTATGGAAGATGTTCCACCCATTTCTTCCAGACCTCTCTTATGGCTGCCAGTTTTTATTTTGCATGTCTTGACTCATGGTTATCAAATTGTAGCATTCTTGAGAAAGTATAAAATGCTATAATGGAAAATTGTAAGTGTTTAAGAAGATTTTAAAGATCTCAGTTTAAATGTTTAATTTCTACCATCTAAGCAGAAATATTTTGTCCTTGAGGGTTTGTGTGTGTACATGATGAGACTGTTTGCATTTTTTTGGTATCTTATGATAAAGCTTGCAGGCACCCAGCTTCAAGGTTTTTTACACAATTTAGGCAATAAAGGGAGCATGAAAGAGATGAGATGTGCTCTTCAATGAAGGAGGGAGCTCTATCTTGAAAAATTGAATAAAACCTATTTCTTCTGTGGCTTCGAGTCTTAGTGTGTTAATTCTTTTTTCCACCACAATTTATGGTGATGAGGATGGCATATCATGAGGATCAGGGACATTTCCAGATCCAACATTGGGAAAATTATCACCCAGCAAGTCTGACAAGCTCTCCAGACACAGACTGATTCTTTAGAGGACGGGGCTCCCCCAGTGCCACTGATATCCAATGGACAAGGTGTGGTGAGAAAGAAATGCATGTTTTGATGCTCTGTGAAGTAGTACAGGGATGATCTTCTAGAAGTTGTGGTTTTAAAGAGTTATCATCACAACAGTGATAACTGCAGTTAGATTCAGTGGTTAGAGTATAACAGCAGTTAGAGTCCGCAAGCATTTTTTAAGTAAGGTTTTTGGCTTGTCAGAGAAACCTACTGACTGTTGATGAACAGTTAGTAATAAGTGTAGTTACACATGGTGTCTGGGACACTGGGATATGGTGATACTGAGTAGACCATTATTCTCTATCGCACAGAATTAATATTTTGTGAATAATGAGTAGGTAGGGGTCAGAAAAACACTAGAGCCACAGAAGAAAAAGGGTTTGATACCATTTCCAGCCTCCCCCAATGTTAAATATCTCATCTCATCTCATCTCATTATCTCATCTCATTATCTCTAGCTGCTTTATCCTGTTCTACAGGGTCGCAGGCAAGCTGGAGCCTATCCCAGCTGACTATGGGCAAAAGGCGGGGTACACCCTGGACAAGTTGCCAGGTCATCACAGGGCTAACACATAGACACAGACAACCATTCACACTCACACCTACAGTCAATTTAGAGTTACCAGTTAACCTACCATAGATGTGCCTTTTAGAAACAGGTTCTGTCCATCCTTTTGTCTGTCTGGTCACATTTTCGTTTCTGGGCCATATCCTTAAAACTACTGAAGATATCTTCATGAAACTTTGTATACATATCAAGCAACATGTGAACTGGTGCCTTTTACTATTTTGGATTTTTGAACAAAAGTATTTTTCTAATTTTTACATAAAAATAGATTTTTACTTAGTTTCTATAAGCAATGTTTGTTTCCGGAGCATATATCCAAAACTATTCATGATACAGATTTGAAACTTGGTACACATGTTAACAATGAGATGTAGATGTGCCTTTTCATACTAAGAAATTTGAGAAATTTAAATTTTTCATGTTTCCATGGAAACAATTTCAGACTTAGTCTCTCAAGTTAGTCTTAGGTGTAGGTTTTGTTTCCGGAGCAGAACTTGAAAACTATGAGTGGTATGGTCTTGAAAGTTGGTATATGTGTTGATTTAAGTAATGTGTATACGTGCCTTTTTATACTAAGAAGTGTGGGAAATTTTAATTTTTAGTTTACCTGGACCAAAGGTCTGGTGGGCTTATGCCATGCACTGCTGAGGTCAGTGTAAAGAGGTAGGGTTGTTTTCCTGCAGCAGAAGTTGAAAAATGTGACAAATAATATCTTGAAACTTGCTATATATTTGGTATATAGGGTGGGTGATATAGATGACGGGTGGCACGGTGGTGTAGTGGTTAGCACTGTTGCCTCACAGCAAGAAGATCCGGGTTCGAGCCCTGTGGCCGGCGAGGGCCTTTCTGTGCAGAGTTTGCATGTTCTCCTCATGTCCACATGGGTTTCCTCTGGGTGCTATGGTTTCCCCCACAGTCCAAGGACATGCTGGTTAGGTTAACTGGTGACTCTAAATTGACCATAGGTGTGAATGTGAGTGTGAATGGTTGTCTGTGTCTATGTGTCAGCCCTGTGACGACCTGGTGACTTGTCCAGGGTGTACCCCGCCTCTTGCCCATAGTCAGCTGGGATAGGCTCCAGCTTGCCTGTGACCCTGTAGGACAGGATAAAGTGGCTAGAGATAATGAAATATAGATGACTGTCTTCTTGTTCTTATTAATTTGCACTAGCAGTACTGGCACAAATTGTTACTCTCATTCAGGATCTTTGTCTTTATTATTCTTATTATTAATTTACACTAGCAGTGCTGGTGCAAATTGTTACTCTCTCAGGAGCTTTATTATTATTATTATTATTATTATTATTATTATTATTATTATTATTATTATTATCCATCTATCCATCCATCCATTATCTGTAGCCGCTTATCCTGTTCTACAGGGTCGAAGGCAAGTTGGAGCCTATCCCAGCTAATTATGGGCAAGAGGCAGGGTAAACCCTGGACAAGTTGCCAGGTTATAGCAGGGCTGACACAGACACAAACAACCATTCACACTCACATTCACTTCTAAGGTCAATTTAGAGCCACTAATTAGCCTAACCTGCATGTCTTTGGACTGTGGGGGAAAATGGAGCACCAGGAGGAAACCCACACAGACACGGGGAGAACATGCAAACTCCACACAGAAAGGCCCTCGCCGGTCGCTGGGCTTGAACCCAGCAGATGGGGCTGCAGGGACGTCTTCCTTGAGCTGTTTGAGCATGTCATGGAGGTGAACACATGGTCAGCATTACAGTTGGCAGTTCCCAGCCACAAGTATGCTGGAGAACCCCAACCTGAAGCAAGCCATACTTCAGTGGGTTGACTGCAGCCCAGAAGAGCAGTGGCACATGGCAAAGTGGGCCAGCCATTTGCATTCATGCAACAGCTCCGGGATGCCTGCCAACAATGGCTGCTGGCAGGCGAGTGCGACGTCAAGTCCATCATCGAGTGAGTGACACTGGAGCAGGTCATTGCCCAACTGCTGAATGAGATGTCCACAGGGATCTGGTGTCACCGAATCATGTCGCTGGAGAAGGAAGTCCGGCAGGCTGAGGAGCACCTGATCATATTTCCATGAGCAGGCACCCTGTAGCTTCTTGTCCTCTCTCTCATTCTCACTTTCACTTTCTCCCCCTCCCTCTGTCTCTCTCCTCACTCCTCCCCTACCCCAGCCTCAAGGAAATGGGGTCCAATTCCCCTGAAACCTGCTCCCCACACTCGTGTCTATCCTTGTGTTTCTCCTCTCCCTTATCCTTCTGTGTTACCAACAAACCCCTCTCTGTCTCCACAGGTGGATTCCTCCATGCCCATCAGAACTGGGAGTGAGCCTGGGCAGGTCTATCAGCACCAAGGGAAGGCAGGGAATCAGCACTTCTGCAAGGAGGGGGGACTACTGATTTGTATTCCTGAAGCACTGCATGCTTCCCCTGATTGAGCAGGAGTGTATAGAATTCTTGTTGGTATTCAAGGGGGTATACATCAGGTTTTGGTGCATTCTGATTGTAATTGGACCTCCACGCATTAAAGTGATTCACTGTGGGGCACTGGGAAATGCACAATCGGTAAAGGTCAGGAGTATGCATGGTGACATTCACAAATATCCACGAATGCCCATCACTATTCATTTCAGGGGAGAAAAGCATAATGTGGAGGCAGTAGTTAGTCTGAGCCTCACCCATGCATTGATCCTGGGAACAGATTGGCCAGGGTTTAAAACATTCATGAAACAGTTAGTAGGAAGTTGGTCCTGCAGTAGTATCTCATGGGGGAATCCTGCTGCAACATTAGCTGGGAGGCAGTCCCAGGGCTGTCTGTGTCAGCTCTGTGTCATCATGACATGGAAAAGGGGGTGAGCTTTCCTCTCTGTCTGGGGAATCACTTAGATTTCCCATTGGAGCAGGCACATGACAAATCTCTGAGATACACTTTTGACCAAGTGAAAGTAATTGATGGCCAAGTCCTCCAACCAAATGTGACAGATTGGGCTACACCCCTCAATTTGAGTCATGATTATTTTAGGTTTGTGGTTGGCGGAGCCACAAGCAAGGGGAGTACTGGAGCGACTTTTATTCTGATAAAAAGTCAGTATTTAGTGCCGTAGGATCCTCTCATTTCGCTGTGGCATTTGTAGCTAGTGCACCTGTGTGGTGGCTGGCGTGAAGTTTTTCATTTTAGCTGGGAGTAGTGTTACCAGGGGTTCTTTGCCTTCAGGTAGGAAATTAACATGATTGTGTAGTTTGTAACTTGTTCAGCTGTTGGCTTTAATTCTTAGCTGTCGCGTTGTAACTTTAATGCGGGCTCGTTTTGCAGTGTTCTTTTTGGTCCAGTTGATGTTTATAATCGCGGTCTGGGCAAGCCTTAGCGGTGGCTTGAATGACACCGGAACCAGCTGAAGGTAGGCTGTTTACATTTGCACTTTCGCACCAATTGTTCATCTTCGTACTAATTGTTTACGTGTTTAGTGAACCTGTTTACCCTCTGCTCTTTCTAGCTAGTGGTCTAATTGTGTCGGTCTCATCAATCAGTGAGTCTGTTTTCATTTAGCATCGTTCGGTATTTGCGGTAGGTATGTTTAATTTTTGCCCGCCATTTAGACAAGGTTGGCCACTACTATTTAGTAATTGTTGTGCGAATTGTGTTTACAGGTGGAATCGTACACTCGCCGCGGCTTCTCACACTGACGGCAAGCTGCTGTTCCGTTGCCATTTCGTGTTGATGTCCGTTTGGGGCGGCCACTCCATTTTTGCATTGGTTATTTTGTTTAGTCCCTTGTTTATGAGTTGATGTTTATTGTTTTATAATTAATGCGGGCTATGTTCGTGATTATCTATTTGTGTTTTTGTGTGATTTAAGTTACTTATGTTTTGTCTGTTTTGATTTATTTTCTGTTGGGTGATTAGTGGCTGGGGTTGTGTGGTGCCTTTGGTGTTGCATGCACCAGCTAATTGTGTGTGTGTGTGTGTGTGTGTGTGTGTGTTTGGGTTAGTATTTTAGTAGTGAGTGGTTGTATGCAGGTGTGGCAACCAGGGTGGCTGCACTTCCTCTTCTGCTGGTCCTGTATGTCCATGTCAACTCTTTTGCTAGCTCTCTGCTGTCTAGGATAAGTATTTTGTTTTTTTCCTTGGTTTGGAGATTTGGTAGCCAACATTGTTGACTATTACCCTGTGTTTAATCTTTTCTTTTTTTCCTTTGGGCAGGTATTGGGAGCTCTGCCCAGAGCAGCTGGTCTCTAGATGGTGGAAGTCCCTCACGTTTCTTTTGCTGTGTGCACAGTTGATTTTTATATTTTCTTGCAGTCCTTATTTGTTTAATTTGTGTTTATTCTTTCACATGTGGTGTTTTCAGGGTCTCTGCTGTCCTTTTCTTCCGTGCTGCCTGTGGTAAGCCCCAACTTTGACCCTAGTTATTTTTTTTATTTCTTTTTAATAGTAATATAACAGCAGAGAGCAGCTTTGTCTTCAGTGTGCCATGTGTGTATGTCGCCTGGCCCTCTTTGTTCCCTTCTCCCCTTGTTGAATGGGCTATATGTGCCCTGGAGTGTTATGGTGATGTCTTTGTATGGCACAGCTTTATAACTGTTTGTTTGATGTCCTTGTGATGTATTTATTGTATTGGTTGTTAATTTGGATTCCTATGGTGGTTCATGGTCTGTCCAAGCTGACCTGATAGCCTGGTTCTCTGTTCCAGCCCATTTGCATATTTTGCACATTGTGCCTGTTGTCAATTTTGTGAACTGTGAATAGTGTTTTAATTATTGTATAACTTGTGATTTTAATAAATATGATTGTGAACATATCTCTGGCCTAGGAGTGTCTTCTGAACCTGTGTCCTGGTTTTGTAATACATTGGTGTGATATTGAGGTTCCTAGGGGTCCTTCCCCACCCTAGGTGGCGTAGTTGGTTAATACCAAATTTCTAAACTTACGTGCCACTGTTACATCTGGCATAGTCAGCAGGATAGACACTCTTTAAGGCAGAGATATAAGTTCTATTTCTTTGATAGAGGTGCAAGTGTTATTGTTGGTGTTGCTGTAATTTTTTTTTTCTTTCATAGAAGGAGATTGTGGATCGGTACAGTTGGACTTTTTGAGTGACCACGGAACAGCAGCTTCCCATTAGATTGGGGCAACTACTTTGAAGTAGGGTGTTTGAATTGTTTTTGTGTTAGCCGCATTGCTAGGATGGAAGACGAATTACAACAGCTGCGAGATCAGGTTGCCCAATTGCACGCGGAAAATGAGCGCCTTCATCAACAGCCTACCGCTGGTTCTGTACAGGCACAGGGTCCCCCGTTGGGGTTTGTCCCAGTGCCTCAGGGTGCAGAACACATAATAGTTATACCCAGAGACCGGAAGTGTGCAATGTTTAATGGTAGAATGGGAATTAAGATCGCTGAGTGGATTGAGGAGGTGCAGGTGTGTGTGCGGGCTCAGCACCTGTCTTTAGTGGATCAGGCCTACTTCATCTTTGACCATCTAGAAGGTGAGGCAAAGGACGAGATTAAGTATCGTCCAGTGGTTGAACGCAGAGACCGCAAAAAGATTTTGGATATCTTGAGGGAGCTTTATGGCTGTAGTCAGTCTTATGTGACTTTATAGCAGGCCTTTTTTTCCTGGCAACAGCAGGAAGGGGAGACCCTGCAGGAATTTTCTTTAGCCCTTCTGGCATTAATGGACCAGGTAAAGAGACGGGCCCCTGATGGTGTGCCCAGCTCTGAGGCCCTTCTCCATGACCAGTTTATCGAACATGTCTTAGACAGCAGTCTTCGTCGGGAACTGAAGCAGTTTGCCCAGCAGGAGCCTCAAGCTACACTGCTGGATACGCGTAGGGAGGCTATGAGGTGGGAGCAGGAAGGATTCCCCGGGGGGGCTAGGGCATGAAGCTTCTCTTTGCCAGCTGCATATGGGGTACAATATGGTATACAGGGTTGCCCCCCTTTGGCCTCTCCTACGGCTTTTCAGGGTAATGAGTTGGGGGAATTGAAAGAACTTTTGAAGCGGCAGCAGGAACAGCTGAACCAGCTTACTCAAACTGTGGCCTCTTTACAGCAGGCACCAGTTTACCCTCGTCCGCCATGTAATGGGTCTGTAATATGTAGACGGTGTCAGCAGCCGGGTCACTTTGCGTGAGACTGTGATGGGCAATGAGTTCCTTTTCAACCACGAGCCAGCTCGAGTTCTGGGCAACCCTCCAATATGGGAGGGGCCTCCTCTTCTCAGCAGTCGGGAAACTGAAACCCACTGAGCTGCTGAGCCACAGCTCAGTTGGGGGACTTGCTGGCTCTTCACACAAGGCTCCTTCTATGCTCATGTCGTCATGTCCAATTCTTGATGTCATTATAGGGGGCGTGATTGTCCCGTGCTTGGTGGACATGGGATCGATGGTGTCCACCATAACAGAAAGTTTCTTCTTAACCCAGTTTGAGCCATGGGGCCAGGAGCGGCTTCAGTCTTGCCATTGGCTGCAGTTGAAGGCAGCCAATGGGCTGTTTATTCTGTATATAGGCTATTTGGAATTGGATTTTGTTCTGTGCAGCAAGGTTATACCCCAGTGCGGTGTCCTGATTGTGAAAGACCCCCAGGGAGGCCCTCCCAGCATCCCGGGGGTCCTTGGTATGAATGTGATAAGCCGGTGTTATCAGGAACTGTTTGGGGCACATGGCCCTGCATTGTTTCTTTCTCCTTCTGTTTTTCAGGCCCCAGCTCCAGTCATTGAGGCTCTACAGCGCTGTCATCTGGCTGCAGCTCAAGTTCCACACCCGCATTATGGAGCCACCTGTGTTAGGGGTCCACGGGCAGTGAGAATTGGCGGTGGCACCATGCGGTTTGTGGCGAGTACTTGCTCAGAGCAACTTTTAGGCCAGACCATATTGTTTGAGCCATCTGAGTCTGGGTTACCAGCTGGTTTGCTGGTTTCACCTTGTTTGGTCCAGGTACATCAGGGCACTGCTTTTGTGCCTGTGGTGAATGTGGGAGTGACTGATGTGTTGCTTTATCCACGGGTCAGTTTGGGGTCCCTGACTAGTGCGGAGATAGTTAGTTTGCCAGCTGGGGTTTCAGAGGTCTACCCCATTTCAGCATCCATCTCTTCTCATGTAGCCACAGAGGAAGGTGAAGACAGAGTGGCCAGTGTGGATCTATCTGCCTTGTCAGAATCACAGCAGGCCAAAGCAAGAAGCTTGTTGAGGCGTTACCATATAGTTTTCTCCAATCATGAGAGTGACTTGGGGTGCACCAATTTGATATCGCATGACATCCCATTGTTGGATGAGGCACCTGTTCGGCAACAACATCGCTGTATTCCACCTTCTGATTATGAAGCTGTGAAAGTTCATATAAACCAGCTCTTGGAATCGCAGGTAATAAGGGAAAGTAGTAGTCCTTACGCATCTCCCATCATCTTGGCTAAAAAGAAAGATGGTAGTCTGCGTATGTGCGTAGATTACCGCTTGTTGAATAGCAAGATGCGGAAGGACTTGTTTCCCTTGCTGTGAATCGAAGAAAGCTTGGAAGCCCTAGCTGGGGCTCAATGGTTTTCTACACTTGACCTCACTAGTGGCTATAACCAGGTGCCGGTCTTGGAGCAGGATAAGCCCAAAAAGGCCTTCTGTACTCCATTTGGTTTGTTTGAATGGAACAGGATGCCTTTTGGGCTTTGTAATGCTCCAAGTACCTTTCAACGTCTGATGCAATGGATGTTTGGAGACCAGCAGTGCCAGTCGCTTTTGTTGTATTTGGACGATATTGTCATCTTTTCCTCTTCCATCCATCAGCACTTGCAGAACCTGGAAACTGTCCTTAGCTGTCTCCATACCGAAGGCTTAAAGGCCAGGTTGGAGAAGTGTGCTTTCTTTCGCCAACAGGTTAAGTACCTGGGGCACATCATTTCTCGTGAAGGGGTTGCCACAGATCCATCTAAAATTGAAGCAGTCTCAACTTGGAAATGACCTCGTCATGTTTCTGAGCTGCATTCTTTTTTGGGCTTCACAGGTTATTACCACCGCTTTGTGGAGGGTTTTGCAAAGCTGGCGGGCCCGTTGCACAAGTTAGTGGCTGACCTATCCAATAGGAAGGTCAAACGGGGAACTGGGCAGGATTTGGGAACTGCATGGACAGGGCAGTGTGAGGAGAACTTTGAAGCCCTGAAGGCCAAGCTGGTGTCAGCACCTGTCTTGGCCTATGCTGATTTTTCCCGTCCTTTCATTCTGGAGGTCGAAGCCAGCCATAGTGGCCTTGGCGCTGTACTTTCCCAGGAATGGGAGGGGGTGGTCCGGCCGGTGGCTTATGCCAGCCGAGGTCTTAGGCCCACTGAGCGCAACATGAGCAATTATAGCTCTATGAAATTGGAGTTTCTTGCACTCAAGTGGGCCATGACCTAAAAGTTTAGAGAATATCTTTTGGGCCAGCGGTGCGTTGTATATACGGATAATAACCCCTTGAGTTATTTACATTCTGCTAAATTGGGGGCCACAGAGCACCGGTGGGCCGCACAGCTGGCAGCCTTTGACTTTGAAATCAAGTACCGGTTGGGCCGCAGCAATAAAAATGCAGATGCCCTGTCTAGGCAGTACATGTCTTGAGCCAGTTTGGGGGAGTATGTGCTTCCTGGGATGGTAGTCCCAGTAGATTTACAACAAGCCCTTGCAGTATCCCAAGCTGGCCCAGCCGTACAAGCTTCCATTTCTGTGTTCCCTCAACAGTCGGCTTTGGAGATTCGGGCCCTTCAAAAAGCCGACCCAACGTTGGGGACTGTGTTAACCTTTTGGTGGAGGGGCTCTCCACCCACCGCAGAGGAGAGATTGGTAGCTTCCAAGCCAGTGTTGGGCTTTTTGCATCAGTGGTCTCGCTTAGTTGAGAGGGAGGGAGTGTTATATCATCATGTCTTTAGATCAGATGGGAAGGAAGAATTGTTTCAGCTCCTTTTACCCTCTTCCCTTCAATCTGAAATTTTGCAGCAGCTTCACCAAGACCATTGCCACCAGGGAATGGAGCACACAGTTGAACTTGTGCGCCACCCCTGTTTTTGGCCAGGGTTGCTCTCCGATGTCCAGAGGTGGTGTAGGGAATGTGGCTGGTGTCAGCTGGCAAGAGATTCGGACCCTTCCTCGCATAGTTTTATGGGCCATCTCCTGGCATCTCGGCCCAATGAAATTGTGGCGATTGACTTCACTCAGTTGGAAGCATCTAGAAATGGAATCGAAAATGTGTTGGTCATGACAGATGTATTTAGCAAGTATACTCAAGCTGTGCCTACCCATGACCAACGAGCCCAAACTGTCGCTCAGGTACTACTGCATGAGTGGTTTTATAGGTTTGGGGTGCCTAGCCATATCCACTCTGATCAGGGGAGGTCGTTTGAAAGCGGGCTTATACAGCAGCTTTGTTCCCTGTATGGTGTAACAAAATCTCGCACCACTCCCTACCATCCGGCAGGGAATGGGCAATGCGAACAGTTTAACAGGACCCTCCATAATTTGCTTCGCACTATACCAACTACCCAGAAGCATGACTGGACATCTTGTCTCCCACAGGTAGTATACTGTTATAACACCACCCCACATCACACCACTGGAGAGTCTCCCTATTTTCTTATGTTTGGGCAGGAACCCATGCTTCCCATTGATTTTCTTCTGGGACACGTTCAAGAACCATTGCCAGGGACAGTTCAACAGTGGATCATTGAACATCAGGAAAGGTTGAGGTTGGGCTTCCAAGGTGCACGGGACTGGCTGGTGGCCGCTGCAGAACGTAGAAAAGAGCGTCACGATTTAAAGGTGCATGAAGCCCCATTACTAGAAGGCCAGTTGGTCTACCTAAGGGACCACAGTGCTAGTGGTCGGCATAAGATTCAAGACCTCTGGAGTCCGGTCTCGTACCAGGTACTCCGAGCACCTGTTGGACACGGGGCAGTTTACACTATCGCTCTGGTGAGCAACCTGCAAAAAGCCCGAATGGTCCGTCGTGACAAGTTAAAGTCACAGTTTCCTCTGGCCGATGTCACGCAGCAGCCTTCAGCTCCAGCCGCTGCTCACCCTGTTCCCTCTGACCAGCCACCACCTGAGGAGGAGCAAGTTTTGCTCATAGTTCGTGATTCTCCATCAGTGACATGTCCTCTCCCTGTTCTTGGATCACTGTCTGGGGCCTTAGGTTCCACTCGTGAGTCCGTTGACATGGGTTCATCTGAGGGTGTTACTTTGTCTCTTGGGGTTGCTGGTTCAGAAAGTACCCCTTTGACATCTGGGGCAGGGTCTGTAGAGGAGGCCTCTGGTTCCACTACAGCTAGTTGTCACCATACATTATGCTCAACAGCCGGACGGCACTCTAATCTGCACCATTTTCCAAGGTCAGTGGGCCGATTAATCGGGCTACCCCCTTCGCCTCTGGTTGTGGGATAGGGCCAGAATACCTCTTGCCACTCTAATCCATCACGGGTAGTCGACGGGGCGCTGACTCAAGAAGAGGGGGGTAGAAGCCAGATGTAACAGTGGCACGTAAATTTAGAAATTTGGTATTAACCAACTACACCACCTAGGGTGGGGAAGGACCCTTAGGAACCTCAATATCACACCAATGTATTACAAAACCAGGACACAGGTTCAGAAGACACTCCTAGGCCAGAGATATGTTCACAATCATATTTATTAAAATCACAAGTTATACAATAATTAAAACACTATTCACAGTTCACAAAATTGACAACAGGCACAATGTGCAAAATATGCAAATGGGCTGGAACAGAGAACCAGGCTATCAGGTCAGCTTGGACAGACCATGAACCACCATAGGAATCCAAATTAACAACCAATACAATAAATACATCACAAGGACATCAAACAAACAGTTATAAAGCTGTGCCATACAAAGACATCACCATAACACTCCAGGGCACATATAGCCCATTCAACAAGGGGAGAAGGGAACAAAGAGGGCCAGGCGACATACACACATGGCACACTGAAGACAAAGCTGCTCTCTGCTGTTATATTACTATTAAAAAGAAATAAAAAAATAACTAGGGTCAAAGTTGGGGCTTACCACAGGCAGCATGGAAGAAAAGGACAGCAGAGACCCTGAAAACACCACATGTGAAAGAATAAACACAAATTAAACAAATAAGGACTGCAAGACTTCCACCACCTAGAGACCAGCTGCTCTGGGCAGAGCTCCCAATACCTGCCAAAAGGAAAAAAAGAAAAGATTAAACACAGGGTAATAGTCAACAATGTTGGCTACCAAATCTCCAAACCAAGGAAAAAAACAAAATACTTATCCTAGACAGCAGAGAGCTAGCAAAAGAGTTGACATGGACATACAGGACCAGCAGAAGAGGAAGTGCAGCCGCCCTGGTTGCCACACCTGCATACAACCACTCACTACTAAAATACTAACCCAAACACATACACACACACACACACACACACACACACACACAAACAATTAGCTGGTGCATGCAACACCAAAGGCACCACACAACCCCAGCCACTAATCACCCAACAGAAAATAAATCAAAACAGACAAAACGTAAATAACTTAAATCACACAAAAACACAAATAGATAATCGCGAACATAGCCCGCATTAATTATAAAATAATAAACATCAACTCATAAACAAGGGACTAAACAAAATAACCAATGCAAAAATGGAGTGGCCGCCCCAAATGGACATCAACACAAAATGGCAACGGAACAGCAGCTTGCCGTCAGTGTGAGAAGCTGCGGCGAGTGTACGATTCCACCTGTAAACACAATTCGCACAACAATTACTAAATAGTAGTGGCCAACCTTGTCTAAATGGCGGGCAAAAATTAAACATACCTCCCGCAAATACCGAATGATGCTAAATGAAAACAGACTCACTGATTGACGAGACCGACACAGTTAGACCACTCGCTAGAAAGAGCAGAGGGTAAACAGGTTCACTAAACACATAAACAATTAGTACGAAGATGAGCAATTGGTGCGAAAGTGCAAATGTAAACAGCCTACCTTCAGCTGGTTCCGGTGTCATTCAAGCCACCGCTAAGGCTTGCCCAGACCGCGATTATAAACCTCAACTGGACCAAAAAGAACACTGCAAAACGAGCCCACATTAAAGTTACAACGCGACAGCTAAGAATTAAAGCCAACAGCTGAACAAGTTACAAACTACACAACCATGTTAATTTCCTACCTGAAGGCAAAGAACCCCTGGTAACACTACTCCCAGCTAAAATGAAAAACTTCATGCCAGCCACCACACAGGTGCACTAGCTACAAACGCCACAGCGAAATGAGAGGATCCTACGGCACTAAATACTGACTTTTTATCAGAATAAAAGTCACGCCAGTACTCCCCTTGCTTGTGGCTCCGCCAACCACAAACCTAAAATAATCATGACTCAGATTGAGGGGTGTAGCCCAATCTGTCACACTAACATTGCACTCTTCTTCCTGTATTTTGGGATTATTAAGGATGGGCTATATTGAGTGATGCAGCACACTCAAACTAAAGAAGAGATGACAGTTGTTGGTCCCGAAGAGCTGTAGGGATCTTTTATTCCATGTAGCTCACCATAATCCTATGGCTGGGCATTTGGGGCAGGATAAAACACTAAATTGTCTCATGGCCCATTTCTATTGGCCAGGGATTCACACCAATGTCCGCAGGTTGTGTGTGGCTTGTTGCAAATGCCAGCAGGTGAATCCAGCAGCCACACCAAAAGTGCCATTGTGTCCATTAACATTAATTGACATCCCCTTTGAAAGAATTGGCATGCATCTCACTAGGCCATTAGATCGATCTGCACATGGGTATCACTTTTTATTAGTCATAGTGGATTGTGCAATGTGGTGTCTAGAAGCAGTGCCTCTTTGCAATATTTCAGCATGCAGTGTTGCACAGGCACTCTTCCACATTATCTCCCAAGTTTGGATTCTGAAAGAAATCCTGACTTATCAAGGCAGTACTTTTATGTCATGCACAATGCATGACTTGTACAAATTATTGGGGATTAAATCAATTCTTACTAGTGTTTATCATCCACAAATGGACGGGGTGGTCAAACAATTTAACCAAACACTTAAAAACATGATTTGTAGGTTTGTTCATGGGTTGCTAACAACTGGGAGAGGTGGCTAGACCCTCTGTTGTTTGCAGTGCACAAGGTCCCACAAGCCTCCACCAGGTTTTTCCCATTTGAATTGGTGTATGGGTGTAAGCCTGGTGGTGTCTAAGACATCATTAGAGAAAATTGGGAGGGGGGGCCTTCTCAAAACAAAAATGAAATCCAATACATTCTTGACCCGAGAGGAAAACTCCATGCACTGAGTCATATAACCCAGGAGAATTTGCTACAGGGCCAAGAATGTCAATCTTGCCTGTACAACAGAGGAGCACAGTGAAAGGAATTTGCACATGGAGATAAAGTGCTCTTTTTATGCCCACCTCAAGCTCAAAATTGCTCACCATGTGGCAAGGGCCCTTTGAGGTCACACAGTGAATTGGGGAGGTAGACCATGAGGTCAAATGTCCAGATAGAGGCAACACATCAAATTTACCACATCAATCTCCTGAAACCATGGAGAGAGGAGGTTCCTGTAGCTCTGGTGACAGTTCCAGAGATGTCAGAGCTGGGACTGGAGAGAAGTCTAAAAAGTATGGCTCAATTCACCCTGGTCTCCTGTAGAGACCACCTCTCACTGTCCCAGAGAGCGCAGGTTATTAGGTTGCAGAAGAAATTCTGAGATGTGTTCTCACCCCTCCCTGGTTGCACTGACCTCATAGAACACCACATTGAGACTCCCCCAGGGTGGTGGTATGCAAGAAAAATGAGGTTCAGGATGAACTCCAGGCTATGCTTGAGATTGGCATAACTGAGGATTCACACAACAACTGGAGTAGCCTGGTGGTCTTGGGAACCAAGACCAACGAGTCAGTCTGATTGTGTGGACAATCCAAAAGTCAACACAATGTCTAAATTTGACACATATATGATGCCTCACATTGATGAACTGCTTCATCAGATAGGTGCAGCTTGCTTTTACTCAATGCTGAATTTAACAAAGGGATATTGGCAGACCCCCTTGACTCCATTATCCTGTGAAAAAAATGGCCTATTCCACTCCATTTGGTTTACACAAAATTTGTCACCCTTCCTTTTGAGTTGTTTGGGGCCCCAGTGACATTTCAGCATCTCATGGACTGAATTCTCCATCCCCACAATGCATATGTGGCAGCCTACTTAGATGACAATCATCTATAGTAATGATTGGGAGCAGCATCTACAACATCTTAGGGTGGTTCTGAAGTAGCTGAGGCTTGCTGGACTCACAGAAAACCCAATAAAGTGTGCAATTGGATGGGTGGAAGTATAGTTTTTGGGTTTTCACTTGGGTAATGGGCAGGTGTATCCCCAAATTGATAAGACTGCAGCGATTGCAGCCTGACTGAGACCTAAAACCAAAAAGGGGGTGAGGCAGTTCCTGGGGCTGGCTGGCTATTATAGGTAGTTCATGCCTAACTTTTCAGATGTCACCAGCCTGCTGACTGACCTCACTGAAAAGGAGGTGCTAGATCCGGTCCAGTGGATTGAGCCATGTGAATGGGCTTCTGCTCAGGTAAAGGCATTTTTGTGTGGGGGCTCGCTGTTGAATTCTCCTGACTTTTCTCTCCCTTTTGTTTTGCAGACTGATGCATTGGACAGAGGGCTGGGGGCCATTTTGTTCCAGGTGGTGGAGGGCTGTATGGCATCCAGTGCTGTACATCAGCTACAAGCTGTCTGTGAGAGAGACAAAGTACAGCACCATAGAAAAGGAGTGTCTGACCATCACATGGACAGTCCTCATTCTCTGGTACTACCTGCTAGGATTCCCATTCACCCTCTGTTCTGACCATGCCTTGCTCCAGTGGCTTCACCACATGAAGGTTGCCAATGCGTGGATCACTCGTTGGTATCTGGCCCTGCAGCCCTTTAAGTTCGAGGTGGTTCACAGGCTGGGAGCACAGTTTGTGGTGGCAGATTACCTCTTCCAGGGGGTCAGCTGCATGCTGGATGGTTCCCTGGCCTGAGTGGGGTGGTGGAAGGATGTGGCAGTAGGGGTGTGGTCAAGCATTGGCTGTGAACGGTGAGGAGTCAGGGTAAACCAAGAGGTAATGTGATGAGGTGCACCTGTGTATAATTACTGACTGTCTATTAACTTGTGTCTCTGTCTTTCAGACAGCCAGCAATGAGAGAGAGCTGTGACACCCCATTGTACACGCACGTGCGTGCGTGTGTGAGTGTGTGCATGCGTGTGGGTGTAGTGTACTGTAATGTAGTGTAATGTTTTATTATTAGTCACTGAAAAGTGTGAACAATAAAAAGAACACACCTGTTCTGAAGCCTGCTCCCAGCTCCTCTGTTTCCCAAAGTCAGAGAGTTGCTACACCTAGCTATTCATAAAGTGATGCATGATAGGTAATTTATTCATGTAAAATAGATTGAGCTTTTAAAATTAAATTAACCTGCTTTATTTTAGGGGTTTGCAGTGGTTAGCAACATCACCTCACAGCAAGCAGGTTCTGGGTTTGAGCCCAGTGGCCAACTAGGGTCTTTCTGTGTGGAGATTGCATGTTCTCCTCATGCCTGTGTGGGTTTCTTCTGGGTGCTCTGGTTTCCTGTCACAGTCCAAAGACATGCATATTAATTCAGTTGGCTACTCTAAATTGCCCATACCATAGGTTTGTATGTGTACTCAGCCACCAGATGAGGGTTTGGGTCCATCTGGTGTGCTATAATCACCCAAGTGAATTCATGGAAGCTAGTTGATGGCTCCCTGGATTGCTGACCCTCAACTATGAGGATGGCAGCAGACAGACAGAGACAAACAGATTTTAGGGGTATAGACCCTTTTCAGTCAAGTGACCTTCATAAACGCAACCGCCATTTTGGACATGTAGTGGACTTCGGCTCGAATCAGTTTGAATGCGAGGAAGGCGACAAACGAAAAACATAAAAGAAAAAGGAGCGAGATGCAGAAAACACCTTCACTATCCAGCGACGTGACGAGTGTGTTCATTGATAAGCTAACACAATCTAAAAGTAGACATACCATCACACTGCCCTGGCGCTGTATACAGTTTACCTTCTATGGTTTGTGCACTCACTATTTGCCATTACTTTCTCCAACCGTTGTTACAGATTACAGGGAACAGCCTGGATTTAAGAGACAAATACATGTTCCTCTTGTTTTGAACACTTATTTGTAGGCAGTGCTTAATTTGTAAAGTGGGAGGTCCCGGAGCGCAGAGGATGAGTGGCTCCGGTGCGAAAAAAAGAGGGGGGGGGGGCGCTTCTGGGCATGTATTGTAATAACACTGCAAATTAAGTTCATCTGCAGATATTTTGTGGATGTCGTTTCATGAGAGAAATCACCAACAAGACAGATATCAAAATCAGACATTAACACTAAATAAACTTGTATTTATTTATTTAATTATTTGTTGTTTTTTTATTTTGTTACATAGTCAAGAGAGGTGGCGGATCACCGGATCCAGTGTAAATAGCTGCCGGAGCCAACGTCCGAGGTTCCAGAGCGCGCTCCAGCTTGCTCCCCCTCAAATTAAGCCCTGTTTGTAGGACATTACCTCTGATTTGTCCTACAGTATACCAACAGCAAAGGAACACAACGTTAGCTAATGTCATTAGCTAATAGCTACTACAGAAGAACAAAGAGGTTACAATGGGTTATTTTAACCTATTTGGTTACACACTCGCTGCCATAAAATGTTAACAGCAGTGTAATGCCTTTTCTGGCTAATTTTATTTGTCTTACCTCCAACAAAGTGGTCACTACACAAGCGTTGGTATGCCGAGGGCTGCCAATCTTTCCTGTTAATGGCCACTATCCATCTTCTCCGTCGGTCAGCATCTGTCGGGATCCGATAAAATGATAAACCTTGCCTTGTTTGTTGATGGTTACTACATCCAGGTGCACAACAATATAGTGGCATGATGGAAGTCTTGCTGAAAGTAAAAACTTTCTTTGCTGCCGTTCCTCAATGTTGGCTGTGGTAAACTACTGGTAGCACATGTCCAAAATGGCGGCTGCGTTTGTCGTGACATCACGTGAAAAGGGTCTATAGTGAAAGCAGGTCATTTTTGACCCTTAGGACAAGGGGGTATAAAGAATGTTAAGATGACACAATGGTTAACTATTATTTTGAAATGACCGCTTATGTAAATAAAGATTGGAAACATATAGTATCATGAAATATCTTAACATTGGAAATGTATAGTGACATGAACTATCTGAAGTTGTGGAAAACCAAATTTGAATGTCTTTAGCATCGGTGTGTGTAAACTTCTGGCCTCAACTGTAGCTCCTTCTCAACTGCTTACAATTCACTGCAAGTGAATTTTATCTACAAATAACTTGATAAGTTTAAACTAAAATAAATATCAGTGCTTGAGATAAGCAACATATCTGATTAAGATGTTGTCTCCTCCAATAGCTTAAATGGCAATAAATAAATAAAGGGACTGCACAGTTAATTGTGTTGTATTTAATTAATATTGGCCTCAAATTGCATTGCATAGATTTTTGAATATATTTACACTGCCCCTGAGTTTCAGTATGACACATTTTGTTTACATTGTGGCACTGGATTTAATGCTGCTCCTCCCTCAAACTAATATCAAACAAGACAAATAGTCTTATGTCCAAAGTCAGAATGAGATATAACTTTTCCATGTTTAAATTTTGTTTTGGGCTTGAAGGCAAGTGTTTGATTTTAAAGGCTGTGGTTTCTACCCTAGTCTTCCCTGTGGTCTAAAATCCTGTCTCAGATGCTTCTACTCAACAAATGCGGCAACCTCTGAGGCATGAACTGCACATGAGAAATTTGCATAATCAACTTAAACCCCATCCTTGAACATTCTTAATTTGTCCCGTGCAAATACTGATTTGTTTGATTCACCAACTCTGAATGTGGCACAATATGCTCATTATAAAAGCAGCCATCTGACTTACCTTTATTATCCCTCTCCCTGATTTACTAATTAACTATGCATTGGTTCATACCTCTATCTCCAGAAATCCCTTTTATTGCTTTTTTTTTATTGGAGTTCAATGTGCAAACAGAACCCATACTAAAAGATAGCTTTTGTATCTACTTATCAGGGACATCAAATTCTTTCTTTCTTTCTTTCTTTCTTTCTTTCTTTCAAAACCACAAACAAAATCAGGCAGACAAAAATCAGCAAAGATTTTGGGAAAGTGATGAGAAGGTGATAAGAAGGAGGAGAAAAAGAGAGCTGTAATGAGTGGGAGCTTGCCACTGGGTGCCTGACCCTGAGACAGCATTCACTGTGTAGTACGCTCATGTAATGAGGCCCTGTGTGGATATTGATATGACAGAACAAAAGGCCAAGGTGCAGTAAGGACAGCAATCCACATGTTTCACACCATTTGTTTTTCACAACGTATCCATCACATTAATGGGTCACCTTTCAGTGACAGCTCATGATTACCTGCTTACCCAGAGAGAGAGAGTGTGAGTGTGAGAGAGAGAGAAATATATTGTAGAGGTTGCAAGAGAAAAGGTGAGGGGAAGACACCAAGACATTTAGGGGGAAGATTAGGATGGTTGGACAGACATGCATGGTGGAAAAGGTGAGCAGGTGCTGGACAGTGCTGGAAAGGCCAAGGGTCTAGCTCTGATGCCTTTTTTTTTTCTTCATTAAGATTGGATTAGGTCCAGTTACTTCATCCTGTATGGGAAATTTATTATAGGTCAGTATGTCGCAATATTGACCGATGGAAGAAATAGAAAATGGCAGAATGATTTTCCCATTGTTCCCAATGCAGCCTTTAAAAAATATCAGAATTGCACAGTGAGGAGTAGAGCATCAGCATGTGTGTGTCATAATCATCACAGAGCACAAAGATTTCCACTGTCTTTTTCCCCCTCTAATCTTATAAGTTTATTTTGATTGTGTTATTGTCCTAAACAACTTTAATGACATTTGATATACTTTGAACCACAGGTATCACAAACATAATTGGGACATTCCAGAATTGGAGGACATTGTCTGTTCCATTCATGAAATTTCAAATAATTCATGCACAAAATACTAAAACACATATTTGTTATGTAAATTACACTTGAGACAAAATCTAAATGTAGTTGCAGAAAAAGTGCTTTCAAACTATTATTTGAAATACCAAATAACTCCTGAGCACTCCCTACAATGGCATTTTTCTCTTGTCCCACCTTCTTGATGACCAACTTCCATAGTGTAATTTTATTGATTAAATGTAATCTCTTGTAATTATTAAAACAATTTGTTTAAATCAACAACATTTTTTTAATAATAGTAATTATGCACTAAAGTTGTGTCCCACAACATGCATGCAACCCTGTTATCAAAACCTATTTTGCCTGGGACGGGGAGAGAAAAACTACTGAGTCACATGACATAGCAGACATTACATTCTCCAACCATTTGCTAACATCAGACCGAAGGTAAGCCCTCTCTTCTATTTTTCATATTTTTACAATCTTTTCAGCCTTGAGTGTGTCACGTTAACCAACTCAATGCATTTTAAAGTTTTCTTCCTTTATTGATATAACTAAGTTTGTCTTTGACTTTAACAGTGAGATAACATTAGCATGCATCTTTTCCTGAGAAAAAGTTAATGTTAGCATTGATTTGCAACCCTGTTACCAAAATTAGAATAACACAGTTGCACTACAGTAACAAGGTTGCATTTCCTTCAGTTTACTTAAAAGGGACAATCTAGTATTGATAGTGAAATTAATGTATATATGTATAATTTAGTATAAATGGTATTACCATATTTTCCAGAATGTAAATTGCCTTTTTTCCCCTTTTATTGCCAGCAGGTAGCCTTGCATGTTAAAATTGCAACAACTACCTGGATGGGATTATAAACCCAAAATGAACTCAACTCTGTTAAAATCATGTTCAGATCATTTTCAGTAGGCTAATAGACATTACATTTTGAATTGATTTCCACAGAGTTCTTTGTCACCATTGAGTGCTGCTGAAAATCAGGGGTGCTACCATGCCAGGCATGATGCTGATGAACAGCGGAGACAGCAGCACTTAGGAAAAGAGAGAGAAAAGTGGAGGAAAGACATAGTAACAGGGAGGAAGAAAAGGTAAAAACATCACAGTGGGAGAGCTCCATGTGCCCAGCAAAAGGGGTTTACAAGAGAAACTTGGAATTACCTTGAAGCCAGCTATGGCAAAGGTGCCCCAGATGGTGTGGGTGGCACATTGAAAAGGAAGGCTGACAGGCTTGTCAGTGAAGGGGTTGATATCCCCATGCCAATGTCCCTGTATCAAGCTCTAAGTGAGGGACAATCAAAGTTGAAATTGTTCTATATTGAGGAGCAAGCTGTGGAGGATTCAGTGAAATAAATGCTAGCAGGGGCATCATGGCTCAGGTGGATAAGGCGCCATACCATAAATCCAGGGACCTGGGTTCGATTCCGACCCAAGGTCATTTCCCAATCCCTCCCCACCTCTCTCTCTCCCACTCATTTCCTGTCTCTACACTGTCCTATCCAATAATAAAGGTGAAAAAAGCCCCCCAAAAATAAATGCCAGCAGACCTTCCAACCATACTGTCCACAATGAGGATCCACCAGGTGGTCACTCTTTCACCTGGTAAAGTTCTTTACTGTGACATTAGCTGCATGTGCTCTGAAACAGGGAATCTGGAGTGTGATTGTCAAAAAACAGTGCTCCAGCTTTAGTCCCACATATGACCACACAGAAGACAGCACACCAGAAGAAGTGCAGTGGCACAGTCCAGAAGATGTGGGGAAATGATGTGCCCTGGTGTATGACTACATCATCTACCCATGGATTACCCAAGAGGTGAATGAGACCCACTGTCAAGTGAAATGCATGAATAGAGTCAGGGTAAGTCATTTTTTTTCTGGTTGTTAAGGAATGATCTCCACTGGTATCCCTTTGAGGATCTGCTGAGCCTCATTCCTGCCCCAGAGAATGTTGCCTCACACCACATGGCCATCACAAGAGAGGTATGGGATACTCTGGCCATATATGAAAATTCAATCTGAACATTAGCTTGTTTAAAAGGTTGATCAGTTCATGACTATTTTGATATGTTCATTCTTTGGATGCCAGGTTGTCAATCCACTGTTATATGGCTTTATATTTGTTCAATGAATATTTGATAAGATCCAATTTATAGTTTTGTTGACATGTTTGTTTATCATTACTACTGTTGATCCTTCATGGAAAAGAAAAATAAAAAGTATTATTAAGCAACATTCCTGTGGCCCTGAGTATTTATTTGCCAAATTTATGTCATGATCTGGAATCAAAAGTAATGTAAGTGTTCAACCCTGTTACTTTGTGCAAACCTGTTACCCTAATTTCACCTGTTACCATATCATTTTCATTAAAATAATCTTAAATGATTTTCTCAGTTCATGAGGGTTTCACATACTTAAATTCCTTTAAATTGTTTGAATGATTATATGCATAATGTATTTGAGCAAATATGTGAAAATAAATACTGAAATTAGTGA
This sequence comes from Neoarius graeffei, assembly GCF_027579695.1. Classification (NCBI taxonomy): domain Eukaryota; kingdom Metazoa; phylum Chordata; class Actinopteri; order Siluriformes; family Ariidae; genus Neoarius; species Neoarius graeffei. The sequence goes on along the minus strand of NC_083578.1, from coordinate 34,023,258 downwards.
AAAAAACATGACTTAAAGTTGAGCAAGATAGGTTTCAAAAGTTGCTTAAATTCATGTCAAATTTTATCTGAAATTAAATGAGTATTCAATTTAAAGTTACTTTTTTGTTGGTTTCATTTATTGGTAAAGGACTTATGAAACAGCATTTTAAAATATACGTTTTTGGGGTACCCAAGTACTGGTAACAGGGTTGCGCTAAGTATGGCACACACCAAATAAAACATCTCATAAAAAGTGTACCTTTGAAGGCTGAGCTGGATGAATCATAATTTGATGGTTTATTACCTTTTTTTTTTTTAAAAAAATATGCAACAGAAAATGATTAAATAAATGGTCAGTTTTTCAAAAGTGTCCTCAAATTCTGGAATGGCCTAATTTGTGTTAGACAATTATCCATGAAGCTTGGCTCATTGAGCAATTGATATGACCATGTGACATTTTTCCTCTAAAGTTTTCACTCACAGAGCACATTTTATTAGATGTAAATTGACCTTATTTGTAGGCTTACTTGTTTTGGGGTTATTCAGGTTTTGATTTATTTAAGAAGTGACATTTTAATAACGTATTGTGAAGTTCTACAAGAACTTGATGACAACAAGACTGAATGAAATATATAAAGAACACTCTCTGGCTATGCTTCACAGATCAGCAGATTGTGCTGGGTAAGTGTAAATTAATATTTGTTCTTGGAATTTTAATCATGCTAATTTGAAGATGTTTTAAACAGCAGATTCAAGTGCCCACTAAGTATGATAAAGTTATGGATCAATACTACAGTACTTTACTGCCATAAATTGAAATCTGTTAAACCAAGTCATAAAACAGTGGTCTTCACAAGCAGTGGGGAGACTAAAGGACTGCTTGGATAATTCCAATTGGTCTGTTTTTAGAGTCATGTCATGACCTTGATGTATATATCCTGATGTGGTAACTTCTTACATTAATTTCTCTGAAAATGTGTATGTTCCATCTAAGTCTGTGATTATATACAAAAAGCCATGGTCCAGGAGAGAGATAAAAAGATTATGGAAAAATAAACACAATATCTTGAAGGGTGAAGGCAGGAAAGTGTATAAGGTGGCCAAACATAACTTAGAGCTGTCATAAAAGCTAAAGCTGAATATAAGCACATGTTTAAACACAAACTCAAGGTCAGTGATAACATGTATGGATGGTAAGACCTTAATCAGATCACTAACTAAAAAAAAAACACTTTCAGTGGTCAGTAATGACCCCAAATAACCTGACTATCTCAATGATTTTTATTGTCACTGTGATAACAACCAAACTCTAACTAGACAGCAAGTAGCTGCCAGTTTCCTGACTCATCCTTTTGTCATAGATCAGTATGAGGTGAGGAACCTGCTGTGAGATGAAACTATAGGAAAGTTGCAGACCCTGATCTTGTATCCTCTGCCACTCTAAAATGATGAATTGCTACAGTCTTCACTCATTTTTAACAGGTCTCTCAGGGAATGCAAAATTCCTGCATTCTAATTAATGTTCTAATTAAAGTAACAATCAGTAACACAGTGAGAATAATAACAGAACAATAACAATAACCTGTTAAATGTCAGCTGCAGTTGCCCTTTCCTCTTCCTCATCATACTTTGTAACAAAGTATTCCTCCTGACTTCTTGATGCATGAGATATTCTTTTGGAATATCATCCTGATGGTATGAGTGAAGCAGGGATCCAGTAACTTCCTCCTGTTATCATCCAGCACATTCTGGCATGATATTACAATCCTATTATAATCCTTGTTGCTTGTGGTGCCCCCCATTTTGGTGAGGAAAACTTGTATAGTTTTGGCCTCATCACTTTCCTCATCATGCATGAGACTCCCTTCAAATATTCCAAATCATAATGTCTACGAAGCCTTTCCTCCACCTTCACCCTCTTCTTGAATAACTATTTAAAAAAAAAGTTGTGAGATGGTATTAGTGGGCAAGTTATATTTTTTTATACTGGCTTTGCAATATTAACTACCCAGCATTAGCCAAAAAATAAAAATTAAAATAAAAAATAAATGTCAGGGACATGATCAACAGTTGAAAACCCAATGTGATGGGTTTTCTTGTACACAAAGTGAAAATTACTTATCTTTGAAAAAAAAATAGCCAAGTTAATTTTCAAACTGTACTGTATGTGCTGAAGTACCTTCCTTCCTAGTTGTGAGCGTGTGGGTCAAATCTCCTGACTACACTGCTTCTCCAGTCATCTCTGTCCACTGCACAACAATACATCTCATCTATGCTGAGGCTGGTGATTTCTTGCATGTTTTTGACATAGGTTATTTGAGGTCTTCCTCTCCTATTATGGCCTTACGTTGTTGTGTATAAAGCATACTGATGTATGGTTGATTCAGTTGGTCTTCTAAGCCAGTGTCCAAGGGTGCATAACTGTCTTCCTATGAGTATTTCTGCAAGGTTTCTCCTTTTGGTGGTAGCCAGGACATATTCCTTGGTGATTCTATCAGTTCGTTTAATGTTTAACATAATATGATAACAGCTGGTGGCAAACAAATTCAGTTGATTCTTCATGGTCTGATTGAGTGTCCATGATTCTGCTCCATGAAAGAGGATGGAAAGTATCAGGGAGTCAAACAACTCAAGTCGAAGCTCGAGTTGTAATGAGATTTTGTTGGACTTCCAAATGGTAGTCAGTTTCCAGAAGCTGTTCCAGGCACTTCCACATCTTTGACGGAAATCTTCCAGTGATGACGCAATACGTGCCCCAAGGTACTTAAAATCGGTTACAATTTCCATGTTCTGTAAGACTGGTGGTGGTGCCTCAGTGCGAACATAATTAATGAATATGACTTTTTTTTCTCTGTTGACTTTCAAAACTATAGGAGAAGCAGCTTTCTCAACATTGCCAAGGTGTTCCCCTGCAGCAGTCTCTGATGAATCAAATAGGACAAGATCATCTGCAACATCCAGGTCAGGAAATATGATTTCTGGGTTTTCAGGATATGTTTTTAACCCATGGTTCATGTCTGTCTGCTTCAAGATGTAATCTAGTACAATGATAAATAAAAACAGGGCAAGTGTATCTCCCTGCAGAACTCCTATATTAATGCTAAAAGCAGGACTCAACTTGTGCTGTTTAAATAGAGAGCAGCTATGGGATCAACAATTTTCTGAGAAACTCCATCGTGTTATTATGTTTTCCACATGATGTCTCTATTGATTGAATCAAAGCCTTTGCTGAAGTCTACAAAAGTTGGTATGAGTAGTAGTTGATGCTGATGGTAAGTCTCCAGTAAGCTCCTAAGCATATGAATTTGTTCTCGACAGTTCCAACCTTTTTGAAAACCAGCTTGGTAAGGTCAAAGGCATTTATTTACAGGCTCATAGATGTGATTTAGGAGCATTCTATTATATACTTTTCCAGCTACAGACATCAGAGATATTCCTCGAAAGTTCTTCATGTTCTTAGATAGTTTCTTTGGGATTGGTACTATGATGTTTTCTATCCATTGTTTTTGGAGCCTCATTTTGATTAATAACTGTATTTGACACATCCAACAGTGCAGAGTGAAGTTGATCAGTGCAAAATATTACAGTTTCAGCAGTAACAGATTGGTCTATTCCAGAGGATTTGTTGGTCTTCACAGATTTGATGGTGGTCAAGAGTTCTTCTTTGGTGATATCAGAGGTGTTAATGTCCAGGTCTCCTGATGGAATGTGAAGTGTCTGATCAGTGATAGATCTGATGGTTAAATAATAATAATAATAATAATAATAATAATAATAATAATAGGGGCGGCATGGTGGTGTAGTGGTTAGCACTGTCGCCTCACAGCGAGAAGGTCTGGGTTCGAGCCCTGTGGCCGGCGAGGGCCTTTCTGTGCAGAGTTTGCATGTTCTCCCCGTGTCTGCGTGGGTTTCCTCTGGGTGCTCTGGTTTCCCCCACAGTCCAAAGACATGCAGGTTAGGTTAACTGGTGACTCTAAATTGACCGTAGGTGTGAGTGTGAATGGTTGTTTGTGTCTATGTGTCAGCCCTGTGATGACCTGGCGACTTGTCCAGGGTGTACCCTGCCTTTCGCCCGTAGTCAGCTGGGATAGGCTCCAGCTTGCCTGCGACCCTGTAGAACAGGATAAAGCGGCTAGAGATAATGAGATGAGATGAGAGAATAATAATAATAATAATAATAATCTCATCTCATTATCTCTTAGCCGCTTTATCCTGTTCTACAGGGTCGCAGGCAAGCTGGAGCCTATCCCAGCTGACTATGGGCAAAAGGCGGGGTACACCCTAGACTAGTTGCCAGGTCATCACAGGGCTGACACAGAGACACAGACAACCATTCACACTCACATTCACATCTACGGTCAATTTAGAGTCACCAGTTAACCTAACCTACATATCTTTGGACTGCGGGGGAAACTGGAGCACCTGGAGGAAACCCATGTGGACACGGGGAGAACATGCAAACTCCACACAGAAAGGCCCTCGTCGGCCGCGGGGCTCGAACCCGGACCTTCTTGCTGTGAGGCAGCAGCGCTAACCACTACACCACCGTGCCATCCATAATAATAATAATATTAATAATCTTCTTCGTTTTTTGGCTGCTCCCGATTAGGGGTCGCCACAGCAGATCTTTCATCTCCATTGCTCCCTGTCTTCCGCATCCTTCTCTAACACACCTGCCACTTTCATGTCCTCTCTCACCACATCCATGTATCTCCTCTTTGGCCTTCCTCATTTTCATTTGCCTGGCAGCTCCATCCTCAACATTCTCCTTTCCACATGCTCTGCACCTCTCCTCAGGATGTGCCTATACAATCTCAGTCTCATCTCTCTTAGCTTAATTCCCAAGCTCTCCACATGTGCTCTCCCTCTGATGTGCTCATTCCTTATCCTGTCCAACCTTGTCACTCCCATCGCAAACCTTAACATCCTCAACTCTGCCAACTTTGCCTCCTGTCTCTTCGTTAAGGGTACGGTCTCCAATCCATACATCATAGCTGGTCTCACTACTGTTTTGTACATCTTACCTTTCACGTTTGCTGGGACTTTCCTTTCACAAATGACTCCTGAAATCCTTCTCCAACTGCTCCACCCTGCCTGCACTCTCTTTCTCACCTCACTATCGCAGCCCCCATTTTCCTGCACAGTTGACCCAGGTACTTGAATTTACCAACTTTCTTTACATCTACTCCTTGCATCTTCACTACACTCTCATCCCCATTCTCACTGATGCACATGTATTCTGTTTTGCTACTGCTCACCTTCATTCCTCTTCGTTCCAATGCATACCTCCATCTCTCCAAACCCAGCTCAACCTCCTTTCTACTTTCACCACATATCACAATATCATCTGCAAACATCATGTTCCATGGTGACTCTTGCCTCACTTCATCCGTCAAGCTATCCATCACTATGGCAAACAAAAAAGGACTCAAAGCAGATCCTTGATGAAGTCCCACCTTCACCTTGAACCATTCAGTCATTCCAGCTGCACACTTCACTGCTGTTTCACTGTTCTCATACATGTCTTGCACCAGTCTAATGTACTTCTCATTCACTCCACTCTTTCTCATACAATACCATAACTCATCTCTCAGCACTCTATCGTATGCCTTCTCCAGGTCTACAAACACACAATGTAGCTTTCTCTGGCCTTGTCTGTACTTCTCCATTAACATTATTATAAAACACAATAACAATAATAATAATAAAGTAAAATTTATATAGCACCTTTCTCAAAACCCAAGGTCACTTTACAATTATTGTGGGGAAAAAAAGTCCACCAAATAGAGGTCAGGATGTCATTCCAATGGTGTAGCAGCCACAGTCCCACCAAAAGGTGCACGAAAACAAGTCCCACACTGCCAGCACAGCTGCCATGACACTGTCGGGCAACATCACTTGGAACAACATGCCATGGATCCACAAAGCAAGCACAGATGCACTGCCACACAGAGCACTGGTATATCCCAAACTGCCTGCACAGCTGCCACAATGCCACCAAGCAACATCTCTCGGAACATCATGCCAAGCACTAAAGCATTGCTGCACAGAGCACTGGACAACCATGATGTTAAAATGAGCAACGAGCTCACTGCAGTCCATAGCTAGGAGCACAGGCATCACCCATGGTGAACCAAGGCCTGGAGGGAACCGACACCCAAAACTGGGTCCGGAGCTACACCACAACCGGCGGACAAAAACACTCAAACAATAACAAACATCAAACTACACACACACACACACACACACACACACACACACACACACACACACACGCTCTGGTGAGAAGCAGCAGCCAGAATGCACACAACGTACTCTCAACTGGAAATGGAAACAGAATGTAAAAAGCTCCTCAAAGTACTTTCCCCATTCGTCCAACAGTTCAGTTCTGGCCATTGTTGCTGTATTTGTGCCAGATTTTCTTGAGATGTTTCTTATGATGGAAAAAACTTTGCTAAGTTGATTTAATTTGGTGGCTTATTCAGCAGAGTGCACATTTGCTAACAGTATTACGATTTATCACTTGCAAGAGATTCTTCCATTGCTTTTGCTGCCCATCTCCAATTCTCATAGTTTTGACAATTATGATGGTTGTGGTATTTGGATCTTGTTACTTTCTGTTTGTCCATTAGCATTTCATTATTGTGACTAACACAATGGGTGATGTTGGATGTTTGTTTTGGAAGCAATGCTTAGCTTGTACTATCAAGAGTGTCTACAACTGTATAATTTTTTTGTTGGCTTGTGGATGAGTTGGTGCCTTCTGCTAGAGCAGCAAACCTGTTGTTGGCTTCTAATGTGACTCTTGCAATTCTTTAGATTTCTTGAGAGTACAGAAATAATAATAATAATAATAATAATAATAATAATAATAATAATAATGTGAAATTTACAGTGGTGCTTGAAAGTGTGTGAACCCTTTAGAATTTTCTATATTTCTGCATAAATATGACCTAAAACATCATCAGATTTTCACACAAGTCCTGAAAGTAGATAAAGAGAACCCAGTTAAACAAATGAGACAAAAATATTATACTTGGTCATTTATTTATTGAGGAAAATGATCCAATATTACATATCTATGATTGGCAAAAGTATGTGAACCTCTAGGATTAGCAGTTAATTTGAAGGTGAAATTAGAGTCAGGTGTTTTCAATCAATAGAATGACAATCAGGTGTGAGTGGGCACCCTGTTTTATTTAAAGAACAGGGATCTATCAAAGTCTGATCTTCACAACACATGTTTGTGGAAGTGTTTCATGGAACGAACAAAGGAAATTTCGAAGGACCTCAGAAAAAGTGTTGTTGATACTCATCAGGCTGGAAAAGGTTACAAAACCATCTCTAAAGAGTTTGGACTCCACCAATCCACAGTCAGACAAATTGTGCACAAATGGAGAAAATTCAAGACCATAGTTACCCCCCCCCAGGAGTGGTTGACCAACAAAGATCACTCCAAGAGCAAGGCATGTAATAGTCGGCGAGGTCACCAAGGACCCCAGGGTAACTTCTAAGCAACTAAAGGCCTCTCCCACATTGGCTAATGTTAATGTTCATGAGTCCACCATCAGGAGAACACTGAACAACAATGGTGTGCATGGCAGGGTTGCAAGGAGAAAGCCACTGCTCTCCAAAAAGAACATTGCTGCTCATCTGCAGTTTGCTAAAGATCACGTGGACAAGCTAGAAGGCTATTGGAAAAATATTTTGTGGATGGATGAGACCAAAATTGAACATTTTGGTTTAAATGAGAAGCATTATGTTTGGAGAAAGGAAAACAGTGCATTCCAGCATAAGAACCTTATCCCATCTGTAAAACATGGTGGTGGTAGTATCATGGTTTGGGCCTGTTTTGCTGCTTCTGGGCCACGATAGCTTGCCATCATTGATGGAACAATGAATTCTGAATTATACCAGCGAATTCTAAAGGAAACTGTCAGGACATCTGTCCATGAACTGAATCTCAAGAGAAGGTGGGTCATGCAGCAAGACAATGACACAAAGAATACAAATTGTTCTACCAAAGAATGGTGAAAGAAGAATAAAGTTAATGTTCTGGAATGGCCAAGTCAAAGTCCTGACCTTAATCCAATCGAAATGTTGTGGAAGGACCTGAAGCGAGCAGTTCATGTGAGGAAACCCACCAACATCCCAGAGTTGAAGCTGTTTTGTACGGAGGAATGGGCTAAAATTCCTCCAACCCGGTGTGCAGGACTGATTAATAGTTACCAGAAATGTTTGGTTGCAGTTACTGCTGCACAAGGGGGTCACACCAGATACTGAAAGCAAATGTTCACATACTTTTGCCACTCATAGATATGTAATATTGGATCATTTTCCTTAATAAATAAATGAACAAGTATAATATTTTTGTCTCATTTGTTTAACTGGGTTCTCTTTATCTACTTTTAGGACTTGTGTGAAAATCTGATGTTGTTTTTGGTCATATTTATGCAGATAGAAAATTCTAAAGGGTTCACAAACTTTTAAGCACCACTGTATATAGCGCCTTTCTCAAAATCCAAGGTCACTTTACAATTATGGGGGAAAAAAAGTCCACCAACTAAAGGTCAGGATGTCATTCCAAATGTGTAGCAGCCACAGTCCCACCAAAAGGCACACGAAAACAAGTCCCACACTGCCTGCACAGCCATTGTGACACCGCCGGGTGACATCACTCGGAACACCCTGTCATGGATCCACAAAGCGAGTACAGATGCATCGCCATGCAGAGTGCTGGTTTGTCCCAAACCGCCTGCATAGCCGCCGCGACACCACCAAGCAACATCTCTCGGAACATCATGCCAAGCACTAAAGCACTGCTGCACACAGCACTGGACAACCATGATGTTAAAATGAGCAATGACCTCACTGCAATCCATAGCTAGGAGCACAGGCATCACCCATGGTGAACCAAGGCCTGGAGGGAACAGACGCCCAAAACTGGGTCTAGGGCTACACCACAACCAGTGGAGAAAACACTCAAACAAAAACAAACATAAAAAAGAGAAACAAAAGAGAAAATAAAATAAAGCTCCAGTGAGAAGCGGCAGCCAGAATGCACATGGCATACTCTCAGCCCGAAACAAAATGAAGGCTGTGGATTTATTTGTTTTGAATGTGGCTCTTGGGCTAATTTTAATATTAGTAGTGACGATTCTATGATTGGAGACAAAATGTTTCAGTGTTGGAGTAGGCACGGCACTTCCAAAGGGAGTTGATCCATTTTCTTCTGATTAAGATATGGTGTTTCTGTGCTTTGAAGAAAATTAGAAGAAAGAAGAAGAAGCCAAGGTCTTTTTTTTTTTTTTATCTTTGCTCATTCCTTCTGGGTGCCCCCAGGTCCACATGTGACCTAGTTTATAGGGTTGTCAGTGGAAGGTGAGAACAAGTTTTTGGCTCTCACAAGGGTCTACAAGGCACTGACCATTTTTATTGGTTTGATGGTGGTATGCATATTTTCCAACAACTGACAGTGACTTTTCATGAGATGATGCTCCAACACGGGCATTGAAATCACCAGCAACAATGAGGAGGTTGTATTGCGGTATGGCAGACATAGTGTCATAAAGTTCATTGTAGAATTGATCTTTGTCAGATGCTGTTTCTTTTGGGGCATACACTGCAACTATTATGATGACTGGGTTGCACTGAAACGTGAGAATAATAATATGCTCACTCACTTTAAAAGAGTTGATAACACTGTCTGTGAGGTGGCTTTTTACAAGGACTCTTCCTCAAAGTCCAACTCCTACATCATTGTCGTATGGAAGTGGAAACGCTGGGCAATATTCCCAGAAGGCTAACAGGAGCTCTGGTGAAGCCTTGAGGCCTGATCAGCCCATGGTGGATCAAACTGATTATGACAACTGCACGCTTTGAAAACTCAACTCTTGAACCAACACACTTGTTACCAAGCAATAGGATTATGACATCACATGAGCAAACCAAAAAGGACTGTTGTGGTCAATAAAGCAAGAATGAAAGTTTGCAATCCATTAATGATATCAACATATAATGTAAAAAGTTTAGGACAGACTGGTAAACTGCACCAACTATTAAAAGGCTGCAAAGAAAAAAACTTTGACATAATAACCATGCAAGAACATCGGTGGAGAATGGACCATGATGTTGATACACTAAATACAAATGGTATTTGGCTTGGAGAGTGCATGCACATTCTGTCTGACATACGGTACTTCCTGTTTTCCAAGTTGTTTGCGATGAGTCTTTTTTCCATGAGTATTGGTGGTAATCACTAATCTTTTTATCTTCTTGACAAATAATTGTCCATTATCTTTTTCATTTTTTGATTGTACATTCACTTTCCCTTTTTCTGCATTTTATTTTTTTTTTCTGAGAACTCCAAGACCAGAACTTTTTTTTTCCTCCCATGCAAAGACTGCAAGTGGAGGCCATCCACATCAGATCTGCATTAATATCAACAGATCTTTGATTAAGGTATGTAAATCCATTCATTAAGGCACATCTTCAGCTTGTTCAGTGTGCTGAGTGCAGAATGTTTAGTCATTCGTGATAGCTTTATTTGTGATAAGTATAGATTAGTTAGCTCTCTGACAGAGAAGATTGCAGCGTTAGAGGTGTGCATCCAGACTTTAGAGAAGATTAGTGAGAATGCGAGCATTGTAGTTTCTGCAGGGGAAAGTCTGGATGCCCTAGGTGGAGTTAGCAATCCCCCAACTCCATCATTAGAGCCCTCACAGTGGGGCAAATGGATGACAACTCGGCAGCATAATTGTAGAGCCAAAGCTACCACTGAGGCTTGCCCAAGGGAGCACCACTCCTCTCCACATCACATGTCGAACAGGTTTGCTCTCCTTAGTGATGCACCCGCTGAGAAACCTGAAAGAGCTCTGGCTATAGGAGATACAGCATGTGAAATTAACTAGGCCTTTAGGGGCACCAGCAGCTTTAGTCAGGTGTATACTGGGAGCCAGGGGCCAGGACAAAGCAGGTAATCTTAGGGTCCTAGACAAGCAGAGGTCCTCAAAGATAGTTATCCATGTAGCAGCTAACAATATATGCCTTTGACAGTCTGGGGATACTAAGAGTAATTTTGTAGAGGTGCTTAAATTAGTGAAGGCAATGCCCATTGCTGTAGTATGCTCTGACCCTATCCCAGTGCGGCGTGGCGATGTAGCTTACAGCAGGTTATTTTTGCTGAACTGCTGGTTGTCCAGGTGGTGTTCTGAAAACAGTATGGGCTTTCTGGATAATTGGACTAATTTTGAGGCCACTGCTGGCCTGTTAGGGCAGGACAGTATCCATCCCACTTGGAAAGGAGCTGCTCTCATTTCTTTCAGCATAGCTCATAGTCTCAGGACAGGCTTAACTTATGACAATCCAGAGCCAAGGCCAGGGATCAGACAAACACACTGCAAAAACTAGCCATCCTAATATAAGGAAAAACATAATAAATTTGAGAACATTTAGACTATAATCAAGTGAAATAATCTGCCAGTGCAGTAAGATAATTACACTTGGTAAGACATCTTAGAATAAGTTGGTTGCAATCTAGAACTAGGTTTAATAATCTCAAAATTGGTGTCTTGTTTTCTTCTAATAAGAAATGCTAGATCATTTCAACTATTTTCAAGATATTTTCACTTGCTAAGATATTTTTTGCAGTGCAGGCTAAACACCGTCTGCTAGCTGCACAGAGTCATCACTCAGGTTCCACTATATTGAGACTGTGTCTGTTCCATGAGCTAAACAAAAAAGTAGAAATACTTAGAGAGTTTGTTCTAATAACCTACTTAATATAAAAATAGATCATACTGACTGTACAGCCAATGCCAGCACCTTTGATCTAAAGGTAGGACTTTTAAATATTAGATCTCTTACATCTAAAGTGCAAATTGTTAATGAACTTCACTGATCAGGAGTTTAATGTACTGTGATTACTGATCAGGAGTTTAATGTACTGTGTTTAACAGAAACATGGATTAATCCACATGAATATATAGCATTCAGCAAAGCTAGTCCTCCTGGATACGGTTATATACACCAGCCTCATCTAACTGGCAGAGGAGGAGGCACTGCAGTTATTTTCATGATTATCTAGGTGTAACACAAAAACCTGGTTATAAATTCAATACATGTGAAGTTCTTTATACTAATATAATGTATGTAGCCTTGAAAAATAAGTCTACCCAGGCAATTCCGCTACTTATTTTTTACAGGCCACTGGGTCCATATTCTGAATCTCTTTCTGAACTTGCGGCTTTCATCTCAGACTCTGTTATTTCCTTAGACAAAGCTTTAGTTGTCTGAGATTTTAATATTCACTTTGATAACCCAGAAGATCCTCTGAAAACAGCATTTGTGTCCATTTTAGATTCAATAGGGGTTAATCAGAACGCCATAGGACCTACCCATAATGGTGGTCATGCTCTCTATCTAATACTAATATTCAGATTAAATATAGAAAATATAGTCACACTTCCACAGTCTGAAATTACCTCAGATTATTCTCATCTTATTCAAAATATTTCTGAACAATAATATATGCACCTCACCATGCTACTGTATTAAACATACATCCTCATCAACTACTACACAGAGTTTTATAAATTATTTATAAAAGAATTATTAACATTGATTTGATCACCGTCAGCCCCCACAGAACTTGATCAAGCAACTGAATGCTTAGAGTCAACATTCTGGTATACTTTAGATAGTGTAGCTCCACTAAAAAGAAAAATGCTGAGAGAGAAAAAAATAGCACCCTGGTATAATGATTACACTTGCATTTTAAAACAGATCACTCAAAAATTAGAACATAAATGGCATCAAACAAAATTGGTCTTGTTCAAATTAGCATGGAAGGAGAGCTTCCTCAAGTATAGAAAAGCTCTTAGTGCTGCTAGATCAACATATCTCGCCACCCTAATAGAGAACAAAAATAATCCTAGATTCCTATTTGATACTGTAGCAAAATTAACTAGGAAAAAAGATTACTATAGGCACATGCACACCTGCAATATGTAGTAACATCTACTTAATTGATTTTTTTCAGTGACAAAATTGAAAATATCTCACAAAATTCAAGCTACTAATTTAAGCCCAGACAATTTAATTCATTGGGGTCGAGAGCTTCTCCAGTGAAGCTCAGCAGGTTTAAGAATGAGTAGGTCATGTCTTTAGATTAATATCTTCATGTATCTTTTTTTTAAAGTACAATCATGACATACATACTACATGGATAATATTGTAGCTGAACTTGTGCTGAATACAAATAAGTCATATGAATTTGAAAATACTGCTTAGATTTGTTGAAATTAACAACAACAACAACAACAACATGGGAGCATACTAAAATCATTAGCATGTCAGAAAAAAAATACCCATGGACCCTAGAGAGTTAAGTAACCCTGTAGTTAACAATATAACTGTATTGTATCTCAAAGATCCTAGAACAGGGGTGTCCAACCTGATCCATAAAGGGCCATGTGGCTGCAGGTTTTCATTCCAGCCATGCAGCAGCACACCTGACTTGGCTCATTCAATCAACTGAACTGTCTTCACACAGTCAAATACTTGCAGCCACACCCACCCTTGATTAAAGGGTGGGTGTGTCAGTTGATTGAATAAGCCAAATCAGGTGTGCTGCTGCATGGCTGGAATGAAAACCTGCAGCCACACGGCCCTTTATGGACCAGTTTGGACACCCCTGTCCTAGAAAAAGCTGTGGCACAGCAGTTATGCTCATATCTACATAGCAACAACATCCATGAAATGTATCAGTCAGGATTTAGGTCTCATCATAGCAAAGAAACAGCACTGATGAAAGTAATCAATGACCTACTGTTGCCATCTATGTCTCTCTGCTTGTAGTGTTTGACCTTAGTGCAGCCTTTGACCTCAGGCAAGCCAATACAGTAAGCGTGGAAGCCCTGATCACAGCCTCCCAACTTCGTTGGACTGGACACATCTGACGAATGCCTGACATGTGACTACCCAAAGCTGTTTTCTATAGAGAACTGCACCTCAGAAAGAGGAGACAAGGGGGACAGAAACTGAAGTACAAAGATGTCTTGAAGAGGAACATGAAGAATGCCAGAATTACTGATCATATGTACGTGGGAAAGGGATGCCTTGGATAGAGCAACATGGCGAAGCATAGTTAAAAGCTCAGTGTCCGCAATTGAAGACAAGTGTCAAAGGGAGTATGTGAGGGCTCACAAAGCCAGACATTCTATGGAAGCTCAGCCAGGCCATTTGTGCCACTCCTGAGGACGACTTTGTGGCTCTGGTACGGGCCTCGCAGCCCATCTGTGTTTCTGCACATCCTAATGAAGTAGTCATCATTGCTAGTGATAGACAGCCGATGAATGCAGCATTTGACACCAGTGATCATTCTATTCTGTTGGATAGACTAGAAAATATTGTGAGAGTTACAGGAACTGCCCTCTCCTGGCTCAGGTCTTATTTAACTGATCACTATCAGTTTGTTTATGTAAATGGTGATTTTTCGAGACATACTGAGGCAAAGTATGGTGTTCCACAAGTTTCTGTCTTAGGCCCACTGCTTTTTTTCTTTGTATACAGTGGTGCTTGAAAGTTTGTGAACCCTTTAGAATTTTCTATATTTCTGCATAAATATGACCTAAAACATCATCAGATTTCCACACAAGTCCTAAAAGTAGATAAAGAGAACCCAGTTTAACAAATGAGACAAAAATATTATACTTGGTCATTTATTTATTGAGGAAAATGATCCAATATTACATATCTATGAGTGGCAAAAGTATGTGAACCTCTAGGATTAGCAGTTAATTTGAAGGTGAAATTAGAGTCACGTGTTTTCAATCAATGGGATGGCAGGTGTGAGTGGGCACCCTGTTTTATTTAAAGAACAGGGATCTATCAAAGTCTGATCTTCACAATGCATGTTTGTGGAAGTGTATCATGGCACGAACAAAGGAGATTTCAGAGGACCTCAGAAAAAGTGTTGTTGATGCTTATCAGGCTGGAAAAGATTACAAACCCACCTCTAAAGAGTTTGGACTCCACCAATCCACAGTCAGACAGATTGTGTACAAATGGAAGAAATTCAAGACCATTGTTACCCTACCCAGGAGTGGTCAACCAACAAAAATCACTCCAAGAGCAAGGCGTGTAATAGTCGGCAAGGCCACAAAGGACCCCAGGGTAACTTCTAAGCAACTGAAGGCCTCTCTCACATTGGCTAATGTTAATGTTCATGAGTCCACCATCAGGAGAACACTGAACAACAATGGTGTGCATGGCAGGGTTGCAAGGAGAAAGCCACTGCTCTCCAAAAAGAACATTGCTGCTCATCTGCAGTTTGCTAAAGATCACGTGGACAAGCCAGAAGGCTATTGGAAAAATGTTTTGTGGATGGATGAGACCAAAATAGAACTTTTTGGTTTAAATGAGAAGCGTTATGTTTGGAGAAAGGAAAACACTGGATTCCAGCATAAGAACCTTATCCCATCTGTGAAACATGGTGGTGGTAGTATCATGGTTTGGGCCCATTTTGCTGCATCTGGGCCAGGATGGCTTGCCATCATTGATGGAACAATGAATTCTGAATGATATCAGCAAATTCTAAAGGAAACTGTCAGGACATCTGTCCATGAACTGAATCTCAAGAGAAGGTGGGTCATGTAGCAAGACAATGACCCTAAGCACACAAGTCTTTCTACCAAAGGATGGTTAAAGAAGAATAAATTAATGTTTTGAAATGGCCAAGCCAAAGTCCTGACCTTAATCCAATCAAAATGTTGTGGAAGGACCTGAGTGATCAGTTCATGTGAGGAAACTCACCAACATCCCAGAGTTGAAGCTGTTCTGTATGGAGCTAAAATTCCTCAATGCTGGTGTGCAGGACTGGTCAACAGTTACCGGAAACATTTAGTTGCAGTTATTGCTGCAAAAGGAGGTCACACCAAATACTGAAAGCAAAGGTTCACATATTTTTGCCACTCACAGATATATAATATTGGACCATTTTCCTTAATAAATAAATGACCAAGTATAATATTTTTTGTCTCATTTGTTAAACTGGGTTCTCTTTATCTACTAGGATTTGTGTGAAAATCCGATGATGTTTTAGGTCATACTTATGCAGAAATATAAAAAATTCTAAAGGGTTCACAAACTTTCAAGCACCACTGTATGTTGCCTTGGAGTGATATTATTTGTAAGCATGGTATTAGTTTCCACTGTTATGCTGATGACACTGTTGTATGTTTCTGCAAAGTCAAATGACAGAGACCAGCTTTTTAAAACTGAGGAATGTGTAAAAGACATTAGACAATGGGTACTTATTAACTTCCTTCTGCTTCACTCTGACAAGAAGTACAGAAATACTTGTACTAGGACCACATGCAGCTCGGTATAGGTTTTCATATTACACAGTAACTCTGGATGGCCTTTCTGTTTCTTCATGTGCAGCAGTAAAAGACCTCTGTGTGATCACTGACTCAAGTGTTTCATTTGAAACTCATATTGATAACATTACCTGGATAGCTTTCTTTCATCTTAGAAATATTGCTAAGATAAGAAATGCAATTTCACTACATCACACAGAAAAAAAAAAAAAAAACTTGTTCATGCTTTTGTTGCATCTAGGTTGGATTATTGTTGTGCCTTACTGTCTGGATGTTCCAATAAGTCCATCAGCAAACTCCAGTTAGTCAAAATGCAGCAGCAAGAGTCCTTACTAGAACTAGATGATATGACCACATCAACCTTGTCTTATCCACATTGCATTGGCTCCCAATCAAATTTTGTATTGATTATAAAATACTACAGTTGAACTTTAAAGCACTGAATGGTCTTGCACCACAGTACCTGAGTGAACTTCTGGTCCTTTATGACATGCTATACCTTCTTAGATCAAAAGTTGCAAGCTATCTGATAGTGAAGGCTACATCAGGGTGCAGAGCCTTTTCTTACAAAGCCCCATAATTATGGAATAACCTTTCAAATAGTGTTTGGGACTCTGACACAGTCTCAGTGTTTAAGTCTTGGCTGAAAACATATCTTTTTAGTCAAGATTTTTGTTAATAGTTATTATTCGATAAAGGAGTAAATCTGGAGGGTCCTCAAACATAGACTGTTTTGGTAAACTGGGATGCATGGATTCTGTCAAACATTTTTTTTTTCAAGTTGAAGCTAATTTTTAGTTGGGTACAATTGCTGGGTTGCATCTGACATCACATCCACCTCATTACATATGCAAGACATGAAGCGGTGGTCATCTAAGCTCACTGTTCACAAAGCATTACTATCACTGGAGTGTCTTCCTAGTCATTAAAATGCCCTATGCTCGCATTGTTTTGGGTTGTTCAAATCAAACCAATCGTGAAACGAATAAAAGTTTCTTCTGGGTTCCTCATGACATGATAAAAAAAGGGTGAAAGAGCAAAGGATTTTACAGTACCAAAGATGACAAGAAAGGTGGCTGTTGAATCTTTCGCTGTGAAGAAAGTGAGCCTAGTCAAAGAATGCTTGAATTTGCACTGATCACTTCATGAAAGGTTTGTAAATTCCTCTGATTGATTTCATTTGGATTTACAAATGACTTTTCTCACCATTTTCCATTATTTCATGATGTTTTGAAGTTTAGGAGATGCTACAATCCTCAGATGTGTTTTTGTTTACTGTTTGATCATGGTTGCCATATTGCAAACAAATGCATATGTAATACACATAATACCTAGGTCTTTTAAAGGGGTTTCTGTGTAGCTTTGTGAATGATTTACCTGGAGAGAAGAGCAGGGAGGATTGAGAATCGAGTGCCTGTGGTTTGTTTACACCTGATACTAAAACTTGTAGCGTTCTAGCAACCATCACAAATACCATACAAAAAGCTCAAAAATCCCAACTTACCTGGGCATAAATGATACAGAATTTATCTTGTAGTCTCTTGATCCACAGATCTTTAACCCAGCCACATATAAAAAATTATACACCTCCATGCTCTTCCAGGTTTTCATCTGTTTGTCTGTACAGAATGATGTCTGTAGCACCAGGTAGTTTGAGATATTGGGGAACTCAACAGATGGATAATTTTGCAATTCATAGGAAACATCCTTCTTTGTTAACATGTAAGGATCTATCCCATTGAATGGTTTATCCACTTCTTTTGAGTGTACTTCTTGGTTTTAATAACTTGTTTATTTGCTGTACACAAACATGGCAATAAGTTCTTGTATTAATTGACCAGACTCCACTTTTGGATCATTCATCCCTTTTGACTGAGAATGCCCTGCATGCATAGTTTTATGCTGGCTTCTGGCACATCCATACAATTTTAAGTACAGTACTTCCATTGAAAAACATTGTTTTATTGCATTTATTTCATTCCTGGGCTCCCATCTGTAACAGGGAGTGATGTTGCATTCCATTAATACACTTTACAATAGCTTATTAGATTCTAATAGAATAGATGAGACAAAATAATTGGGGATCATTTTTTAATGGGCCCAGACTTGTTACAGTATGAATAGGTGGGCCTTAAAGTAGTAAAGATTGAGAACCCCTGCTTTAATACATGCACTCACTGGCCACTTTATTAGGTATACCTATACACCTGCTGTTTTATGCAGTTACTTATCAGCCAATCCCTTGACAGAAGCACAATGCATAACATCATGCAGATACAACTGAAGAGCTTCAATTATTTTTCACTTCAAACCTCAGAATGGGAAAACAAATGTGATCTCTGTGACTTTCATTGTGGCATGGGTGTTGGTGCCAGATGGTTGGAATATTTTACAAACTGATGATCTCCTGGGGTTTTCACAAACAGTCTCTTGAGTTTACACAGAATGGTGTGAAAAGCAAAACAAAATAAAAACATTGAGTGAGCGACAATTCTGTAGGTGGAAACACCTTGTTGATAAGAGAGGTCAGAGGAAAATGGCCAGATTGGTTAGAGCTGCCAGGAAAAATATAGTAACTCTTTACAGTCATGGTGAGCAGAAAAGCATCCCAGCATGCAACAGTATAAGACCACATTGGGTTCCATTCCTGCCAGCCAATAACAGGAATCTTAGAATCAAGAACAAGTTCCTATTAAAGTGTCCAGTGACTGCAAATTTCCACTTGTTATGGATGCTAGAGAGAGAATCAAGATAATACAGCCTTCATTATTTTTAACATTAGGTGGGCTAGTAAAATAATATTGATAACTCACTGTAGCACTCTTGCAGTTCAGGGCAAATGAAGAAATGGTAGGCAGGCTTGTGATGACTCAAGGTGCAGTTAATTTTATTTTTTTCTGTTAGTTTTGCTTTTCAGCAACTTCATTTCACTCTGTCAGACACAGTCTGCAGAAGAAAAGGGAGAGAAATGTCAGATGACTGCAACATCGGGCCTACACAAAACTGCTTTTAGTTGGGTGAAAGCCCGTTCATGTGGCTCCATCCACTGGACTGGGTATGGTGCCTCCTTTTTAGTGAGGTCAGTCAGTAGGCTGGTGATATCTAAACAATTAGGTACAAACCTGTTATCGCCAGCCAGCCCCAGAAACTGCCTCACCCCCTTTTTGGTCTTGGGTATTGGGCAGGCAACAATTGCTGTGGTCTTATTAATTTTTGGAAGCACTTGTTCATGACAAAAGTGGAAGCCCAGATACTGTACTTCCACCCACCCAATTGCACACTTCTTTGGTTTAGGGCAGCACAGTGGTGTGGTTAGCACTGTTGCCTCACAGCAAGAAGGTTCTGGGTTTGAGCTCATCAGTCAACGGGGGCCTTTCTGTGCATAGTTTGCATGTTCTCCCCATGTCTGGATTTCCTCTGGGTGCACTTGTTTCCCCCACAGTTCAAAGACATGTGGTTAGGTTAACATGGGGCAGCCATGGCCTGAGGTTGGGCTGAAGTGCCCTTGAGCAAGGGCACCTAACCCACAACTGCTACCCGGGCACTGTAGCATAGCTGCCCACTGCTCTGGGTATGTGTGTGTGCTCATTGCTCACTTGTAAGTGTATGTGTGTGTGTTCACTGCTTCAGATGGGTTAAATGCAGAGGTTAAATTTCAGTGTGTGCTTAAGTCTGTGCTTGAGTGTATGTGTGACAAATAAAGGCTTCTTGGCTTCTTCTTGGCTTGACTTCTTGTTTGCTGTGAGTGCTGCTTGTCTCAAGGATCTCAGGACAGCCCTCAGATGTAGTAAATGCCATTGCCAATAATTATTGTAAATGATTATATCATCTAAGCAGGCAGCAGCAAATGTACTGTGTGGGTGGAGGATTTAGTCCAAGAGACGTTGAAACATTGCTGGGGCTCCAAACAACCCAAACTGAAGACTAATAAACTGGTAGCCAAACAGAGTATAAAAGGCTGTTTTTTTTCTTTTTCCACAGGACATTGAAGTCAAGGGAATCTGCCAATATCCCTTCATCAAATCCAGTGTTGAATAAAAGTGAACCAGACTTAACTGATTGAGCAGATCATCAATGCAAGGCATCAGATATGCATCAAATTTAGACACTGTGTTGACCTTTCTAAAGACCACACAAAAATGGACTTACTGAGTTGGATTTGGACACCACGACCACCGGGCTGTTTCAGTCACTGTGGTTCACTGTGTGAACCACATTTTTCTGGTATTCAGCTAAGCAGTATGGGCAGCTGTGTACAACCACACCAGGAGGAGTCTCAGTGTGGTGTTTTATTAGATTTGTCTGATTGGGAATTTACCAGCTGATATTTGCAACATGCTGCACATCACCTGTGAACATTGCTATAAATACCCAGCAAAGGGGCCATGAGACAGTTCAATGTTTTATGCTGTCCTAAATGTTCCTCTATGGGATTGCAATGAGCTGCATGAAGAAAAAAAGTTCCCTACAGTTCTTTGGGACCAAAAACTGGGCAATTTCCTCCTTAGTTTGAGTGTCCTGCATCACTTGATATAACCTGTCTTTAATACTAGAAAAGTATGTGTCGGAAAGTGTAACATTAGACTGGAGATTTTGACCATCAGTTTCTCTCACTTGATCAAAAGCCTGTGTCAGAGTTTCATCATGCGACTGTTCCAACAGGAAATGCAAAAGGGAAATCCCAGCAGAGAATGGAGGGGCAGAGCTCTCCCCACTCTCTGTGTTCCTCTGATGTGGAACTGATGCAGATGGCCCTGAAACTACCTACCTAGCCAATACTGCACTGGAATCCCCCTGAGTTTCCCTATGGCTGGACTCATCCACAAATTGGTGCTTTACTAATGCCTAAAACCCCAGCCAATTTGTTCCCAAAATTAGTGGATGGGTGAAATGAGAACTAACCATGACTATGGCAGACACCAGCAGTTACTTGAAATAATGTGTTTTCAGCTAATGAGCCCCTGCCCTACAAAGAGGAAAACAAGGCTGAAGTGCTGCAGAGGGAGAAGGAGCAAGTAGAGGTGAGAAAGGCAGAAAAGGAATGACCAACTGAAACTCATTCTGTTGAAGGCAGAGATCACCAAGTTCAGAGGAAACACCAGATGGAGTGGCTATGTTAGCAGGTTAATTGTATGCTACAGTCAATGCAGGAAATCTGGCTGAAAGAGTGAACCAATGCCAGATGGCTTCAGTCACATCTTGGCAACAATGGGAAGATCTCCAGCAGACTAAATGTATGACATGAATGTTCTTTCATGCTGGTGTGAAAACGCATAAACAGTGTGTGCTTTAGTGTAAAAGACTTTCTACGTTTGCTCTGATTTTCTATGCTTGCTCTAAAACTATGTAAAGAGTATAATGCCACAGAGACAGCATTAATACTTTGATGTCTTGAAGCTTTAGTTAGTGCTAGTCATTGCATTAAGCATGAATTAGCTTTATGCTGTCTCCGCTGATAAAACAAGGATTGCATCTCCTCTTTGATAGCTTTTAACCCTTTAATGCACAACATGGGTCACAAGTGACCCGGCTGCGTTTAATTTGCTTTTTTTTTACTTTTATATCTCATAAGTGTTATACTTATTATCTTGGCAAATCTTAGCCAAATAAACCAAAACCCCTAGAGAGGGTGATTCATACACCTTATCTCTGGCACGAGTTTGATTTTTCTCAGAAGAAAGTTCTCATGGGCTTTACACAGGGCCATCAAGACTATGTGGATGCCTGCACTTGTAATTCTTCGCTTCTGTGCTGTAGCTAATTCAAAGCCATGAATAAGTCTTAAATTAGGGCTAATTTAGGGTTTTACAGCACATAAAGCCAAATGTGAGGCCTGAGAATTAAGATTGTGCATAGAAATAAGCAGAGTTTCTCCATAAATCCAAAAGAACTTAGATTTTTCACAAAGCAAAATATGGTGGAATGAAGAATTCTGCAATGAGTTAACAAAGGGAGCAGCAGTGACAGCAGCAGCTGGACCATCAGCCCTTGAAATTTATAACCATCCAGCCCGAGGGAAAAATGCAAAAAATAACACATGTAACAGAGGGCAATGAATTTGTAAGAAAAAAGAATCCTTTTAATCCTCACTGAAGTAGATCCTCTCAGAATAGATGAGGGACCTCTGATTGAGGAAGATGAAGAAACAGACAATGAAGAACCAGCAAGTGAGGGACAGGGAGATGGAGAAGTAAGAAATCAATGCTTAACTGCAGGGTTCTCCTTAAAAGGCCCCCAAGGAAGATCCACCCCTATTAGATCTCAAGGGAGACCAGAAACGGAGCATGAGGAATAATACTCCTCAGAACCAGAGTCAGACCCTTCCAGGTCTGTCTCACCACAACCTAGACAAGCTTGTAGGAAATTAAGGAAAAAGAAAGTGGTCTTGTTCAGGCAAGACATAACTGATGATGCAGGAGATGAAGTAGAGACCTCAGGCCTCCAACAGTTCTCAGACCCCATGCTTAAAATGCAGCAATATCAAGTGTTAATGTCAATGGTTAAGGCCAGAAAACCCAGCAAGTCAAACATGGACTATGCCAAAAGAGTCTGGAAAACATGCGCTCATGGGCTTACCAATTCCTATAATAAACCAAGTGTTCAGTGTAGCCATGGAAATGTTCTTTACCACCAATGACATGAAAAAGGCAGATGCCACGAGCATAATTATTACTAAGGCCAAAAGGAAGACGGAATGCTTAGAACAGGCTAAAGAGTCAGGGGTCTGCATGTCTATGCTCCTTATCAAGCAGGGATTCTGCTCGCATTTAAACATCATAGATTTCCTAGTAGAAATGGGACTGATGTTACCTGGATGGGAAGACTTCACCCTGCTAGGAGAAGAATCAACAAAGGATGAGATTAATAAAATCTGTTTGTAAAACTACAGAAACATACAACTAATTAAAGATAAGAAGGGCAAAGGTCAGAAAAACAAAAATAAAAATGACTCTGACTTCAGAACAAAAGTAAAAGGCCCTCATGGGCCAAAGAAAAATCCACCTAGGCATGCTAAAACCAATCATAAGTTCTTTCCCTCAGGAGGGAAGAGAAGTGACAGCTTACCAGGATCAAGATTCATTCCTAAAGAAAAATGTACAAAATGACCCCAAAGCAAAGGCAAAAGCCACTCAAAACAGGAAAATGAAAAGGCCAAGCTTTAGACCCAAATAGGTCAACATGAATAGGACTCTAAGAAGCTTAGAAACAATGATGAAAAGGCTAATACCTAAACCTGGTGACCCAAAAGATTATAAAAAAAGAAGGAAAAGATTGATTATGGAGAAAACAAGGAAACAGCAGCTCCCTTGAAACAGGCTGTAGCCTCAGATGAAGTAAAGAAGAGGATGTCTACTTCATCTCATCTCATTAGCTCTAGCCGGTTTATCCTGTTCTACAGGGTCGAAGGCAAGCTGGAGCCTATCCCAGCTAACTATGGGTGAAAGGCAGGGTACACCCTGGACAAGTTGCCAGGTCATCACAGGGCTGACACATAGACACAGACAACCATTCACACTCACATTCACACCTATGGTCAATTTAGAGTCACCAGTTAACCTAACCTGCATGTCTTTGGACTGTGGGGAAAACGGAGCACCCGGAGGAAACCCATGCAGACACTGGGAGAACATGCAAACTCCGCACAGAAAGGCCCTCACTGGCCACAGGGCTCGAACCCGGACCTTCTTGCTGTGAGGTCACAGTGCTAACCACTACACTACCGTGCCGCCCAGGATGGCCACTTAATAGTAAAAATTGGGAATGAAAACTTTATGGCACACACAGGAGCTTACATCTCTGTCCTCAGAGAAGGGCTGGAAATAAAATACCAGGAAAAATACAGCTAGTAATGAGCTATGATGGTAATGTCAAACAACAAACTCTCCTGAAATGAGGAGAAATAGAAGCTATCTCAGGACAAGAAAACCTAATCTGCCCTAACAATTTGATAAAGCATGTCAACTGGAATAAGGAGGTAGATGCAAGTAAAGAAATACCTGAAATAATGAATGACTAGGTGACCCAAGACAAAGACAAACTTGAAAGGGTTTTTGAGAAAATACACTGATAAGTATGCAAAATTCAAGAATAACTGTAGCCTAGTCAACAGTAAATATACACATGATATCAAAGCTGGAGCACTGACACCTCAGAGACTGTTCCCATTAAGAAAATGGCATCTGCAGAAACAGATCAAACTATACAGGAGTTAGAGAAATTAGGCATAATCTCTAAAGTAGAGTATGCACAAACTAATGCAACAATCCAGGCCATAGCTAAACCAGATGGCACTTGAAGATTAGTGATTAACTATAAAGCTATAAACAAGTTCAGATTTTCTGAACCTAGATACCTGATAAATGCTCAGGACACTTTAAGAAGCCCAGACTGAAGAATGGTTAAGGTCTTCTTAAAATTCTTATTATTTCAAAATATGTATAATCCTCTGCCTGATGGAGAAAATGGTATGTGTGTGCCCACAGTAACATCCTTATCTGTTTAATGGATGAAATGTTTTGAAAAAGACCTTTTTGTTGTAAGAAACCAGTGAGTGAATGAAAGTGTTGGTTTTTGGGCATGCAGAGAGAGTGTGTCTGGAGCAGAAAGAGTGTCTTGGATTCATGAAGCTTCTTTAAATTCAAAATAACTGGCAAAAATGGCAGTAGCACTCTTTTTAGAGCTGTATGACAATGAGGAACATGAAAACAAAAATATGATCATTGAAAGGCTACTCAAAGTGCATGATGAAGTGTTAAATTTCCTGGACTATGAATTAATGGATATATATCGACTTCCAAGACTACCCACCCATCCAGCCAGCCATATCTATACTGCTTATCTGTCAGGGTCACAGGGAAGCTAGGCAAGAGGCAGGGTACACCCTGGGCAGGTTGCCAGTCTATCTCAGGGCTAACACAGACAAACAACCTCACATTCACACCTACACTGCAAAAAATGATATCTTAGCAAGTGAAAATATCTTGAAAATAGTTGAAATGATCTAGCATTTCTTATTAGAAGAAAACAAGACACCAATTTTGAGATTATTAAACCTAGTTCTAGATTGCAACCAACTTATTCTAAGATGTCTTACCAAGTGTAATTATCTTACTGCACTGGCAGATTATTTCACTTGATTATAGTCTAAATATTCTGAAATGTATTCTGTTTTTCCTTATATTAGGATGGCTAGTTTTTGCAGTGTATAGGCAATTAAGAGTAGCCAGTTGACCAAATCCACATGTTTTTGCACTGTGGGAGAAAATTGAAGCATTCAGAGTAAATCCATCTGGGCAAGAGACAAACAACCATTCACACTCACATTCACAGCTGTAGGCAATTTAGAGTAGCCAGTTGACCTAATCCACATGTCTTTGCACTGTGGGAGAAAATTGAAGAACTCAGAGTAAACACACTTGGGCATGATACCAATATCCATACTCCACAGAGAAAAGCCCCAGTTGGCCACAAGGTTTGAACCCAGAACCTTCTTGCTGAGAGGTGACTGCACCACTGTGCTGCCCCCTGCCAAGACTATTAATTTTGATTTTGATCACATGCTACTTCCAGCTCTGGAGAGGCCTACAAGGAGGTATAGGGCTCTGCCAGTGATTGTACAAGTCACAAAGGCACTTCATTTTTTTTTTGGCTAAGGGTGACTGAATGAGGTTTCAGATCGGTCTTTAACATCACAGCCTCAAAAAGGTCACCCAAGCTATCGGTACTCTGGTGCATATTATATATAATATATTGTTAGATGTAAAGGCTTTCATGCCATTGATGCACAGGACATTGTGCATCAAAACATGATAATATGACATTTAGTGGCAAAGTGGCTTGGCTCCACCTATGATTTGTCTATCTTCAACACCAGGTAGGTAGGTCCTATAGACCCTCATAGGAAAAATAGTGAGATCACCCTATTCATAGACTTGGTAAATGAGGTTTCAAGTCTCCATGGTTTATTGTGGGCTGAAAATTGTCACACTAGTGCTAAGAAAGAGAAGGTCCTAGCTGCAACCCAGAGAATGAAGTGTATGGTGAGTATGTAGAGAATGTGTAGCCTTGCCCTCAACCCTAGCCATAACTGCTGGGGCACAGCAACACATGTAGTCCCACCCACAAGGACGTAAGCCTAGATGTATGACCATGCCCCTGACCATATATCCAACCATAACCCATGCCAATGCTGGTTGTGTTCCTCACTTCTACTCTCATGTTTTCATGCCTGGTGTGTGTTTTTGTTGCTTTCTCTATCCTCTGTAAATTAAAGGTTTCCACACTTGCACCCATCTCTGCATGTCAGTCATGAAAAATTAGATAAATAAATAAAGTGGAAAGTCAGAGTCCAGTTCATTTGAGAGAGAGAGAAACCATGTTCACATAACTTTTATGACAGTATATTGTTAGAATCAATTCTGACATGAATCTGCTGAACCATCTAGGAGGAGGATAGCTGAGATGCGTGAAAAGTCACTCTTTCTGTTGGCAAATGGTGGCACTATACCAAGGTGTTACTCTGGGCATGTGGATATCATCATAACCACCATAAACAATAACCTGTGAAGTTTGAGTCATATCAAGCAATGCATGGAGAATTTATGAGGAACTTCCTGTTTGCCTGGCAAAACATATACGTTTTCCATGTCACCATTTTATTGCCTGACAAGATATCAAAACTCCCTTACCAATTTAACATCAGCAACATCATGTCATCATGTATACCAAATCTGACATGGATCAGATAAACTGCCTAGAAGGAGTACTTCAAAATGTAACATGCCAAAATGCACAAAATTCAAAATAAATCACTTTCTGTTGGGTGTGGCTAAAGCAATGTAAACCAAATGTGTAAACCAAAATTCAGTTTGTTACCTTAAAATGATGAGTTGAAGGTGGTAGTTCAGGTTTGTTTGTTTGTTTTTTGTTTCCCCTTTAAAGCAGATACCTTTATGAGACATTCTGGGGATTTTTCCCTTATTTATTTATTTATTTATTTATTTATCTATCTATCTAGGTGGTTAAGTACTCCCATGTATTAGTATGATTTGGGGTGCCATGTCATCTGCTGGTGTTGGTCCACTGTGTTTTATCAAGTCCAGTGTCAATGCAGCCTTCTACCAGGAGACTGAAGAGCAGTTCATACTTCCATCTGCTGACAAGCTTTATGGCAATGCCCATTTCCTTTTCCAACAAGACTTAGCACCTGGCCACAGTGTCAAAACTACTACCAGATGGTTTGTTGACCATGATATTACTGTGCTTGATTTGCTAGTCAACCTCACCTGAGCCCCATGGAGAATCTATGGGGTATTGTCAAGAGGAGTATGAGAAACACCCAACCCAAAAATACAGATGAACTGAAGGCTGCTATCAAAGCAACCTGGGTTTCAATCACACCCAAGCAATGCCACAGGCTGATCACCTCCATGCCACACCACACTTATGCAGTAATTTGTGGTAAAGGAGCCCCAACCAAATTTTGAGTGTATAAAGCTTTGGTCACACTACAGCTTGCAATGCATTGTGATGGGTTATCGATGAAAATGAGGCATTTTGATGACATGCAGGTGAGCTAAATGTTTTGTTCACATGGCAGGTAAACATGGGACCATCACAGCTTCATGCACTTGAGAGGCCACGCTCACTCACAGGACCTAGTCGTTATGGGAAACACCTGATTCTGATTTGAGTGCAATCAGCATGCACATATAAGGATGCTGTTTTCACAGAGGCTTTGCAAAGTATTATTGTTGTCATGTTTGTGGCTGGCCATGTTTATGACTCTGGTGAAATACTCTGCTTTGTATTTGGTTTCATTTGTATTTTGTTACTCTGACTTTGCCTAACGTTTTGTTTTTGTAAATATCAGGCCTGCTAATAAACACTTTTCCTGCACTTACATCTGTCTACCACCACATACCTCTACCACCTGTCTACCATTTTCTTCTCCATGCTCTCGCGGAAGGCGGTCGCATTCTCTGCCTTTCCCTTCCCTTATCTTTCCTGCTTCTGCTGTCTCGTCTGTCTAGTGTCTATACTTTTGAGAGACTCTCTCTGCACTGCTCTCCAAACTAAAAACCATGGAATTGATAAACTGGTCTCTTCACGCAATTGACACAATCTTCTCAATGAGAAGCCTGGGTTCGGGGGAACCAGCCTGTCCTGCCGGAACATTTGCAGCTGGCTACATGATGGATGCGTGGGAGCAGTGGTGGGTCATGTGCCTGGCAGTTCTTTCTGTGGAGGACATTGCAGATATCTACCTATTTGGAACCATGATTACAGGACTTTTGCTGATTGGATTAGGCATTGCCCTGGTTTATCGAGGAAATCAGAAAATGGTGACAGCTGTTCAAAGCCCCATAAAGCTGCCCGACATGATTGAAGCGGTGGGCAGAGCTGTCGGCACTCAGACTGTGGCTATTCATAACTTGAACCGCAACATGGATAACATCATGGAGAAGCTTTCGGCTTTGCAGAGGAAAATGGATTCGAGAGACCAGAATGAACAGAGTAGTCATGTAAAGGAATGCGTCTGCTCGACCCAAGACCAAACAAGCCTAATCTTATCTGCTTTCGGCTCCCTCAGACAGCACTGGCCTTGGCCAAGGCTGTTGCTGGGAAAACAATTCCCCCTGGAGGTCACTGCTGCTAGACTTTCTCGTATTCCTCCCCCCTTTTTCCGCAGTCGCTGCTTCACCCCCAGTGTGACAAGCGGGTGCGTGACCAGCGCCATCATGGCTGCAGGAGCGGACGGCTGCTTGTTTGTGCTGGGTTACCTCTACCTCCTCCCCTCCCCCCTTACCCCCCACCCCTGATCACCCCCCTCCTCCCCTCAAGTCCCGAGTTTTCATGTAAAGTGTACTTGTGTTATTTTGTGCTTATGTGCAGAGGTGTTTTTTTTAATGTTCCCACACTGTACTCCTCACAGGAGCATAGTGTGGGGGTTGCTTTTTTTCTCCTCCCCTCTCCTCATGTTACTCTGTATTTTTCTTTTCATCCCTGTCTTCCTGTCCTGTCGTGTATGTAAGGACAGGTTGATGGTCAATTTCACTGATACTTGTGACTAGTGATAATAAAGGGTTCATTCATTCATTCATTCATTCATATCTGACAGAATACTTCACAAAGGCTATGAAAACAGCATCCTTGTATGCATGTGCTGATTGAGCTCAAATCATCATCAGGTGTTTCCCATAATGACTGGGTCCCAAGAATGCGCACAACACGCTATGAAGGATCCCTGAATGTAAATGCACTTTTCAAGTCTCAGCAAAGGTCAGGCTATGCTAAGTTGTTGTGTTGATGAGGCTCCCACAAGCATCTGGGACATGCATTTGAGACAAATACATCTCAAGAGGCTCAATGAAGGTTCCCTAAGATTTGAGAAGTATTCCTAAACCCATCTGCGAGTATTTGCTGCTTAGTTTGCCAGCAAAAACATCACCACCAAATTTCAATGCATGCACTGAAATTTTTCACGGAGTTTTGGCCACTCAAGGCAGAGACACACCAAAATACAACTCATAAAGCTCAGAGAACATTCACAGTATATTGCACAATTGGTATCAATTTTTCATTGCCAAGTTTTTGCAAACCCATCGTGAGCTGTAGTGTGACCAGGGCCTAAATGAACACAATTTTCAGAAGCTGGACTTTTTTATTGTAAATACTTTTTTGATTGACCTGAGGAAATATTTAATAATTTGAGATACTGCATTTTTTATTTTCATGAGCTATAAGCCATAATCATCAAAATTAAAACAAAAAGTGAAATATTTCACTTTACATGTAATGAATGTAGAATATATGGAAGTTTACATTTTTTTATTAAATTATGACAAAAATGAACTTTTTCATGATATTGTAATTGTTTGAGTTGCACTAGTATATCTAGAGGGGGACTGTGCATTTTGAGAAAACTGTCTTCGGTGCTGGCTAATTCCATCCACTCTCTGCTGAATAGTGCAAAATGTTAAAGTGTTGTCTGTAGCTGATTGCTTGCCTTGCTTCAGTGAATGTAGTATCTCAGTTTCATCTTTTTCAGATTCACTCAGGGAGAGAATAAGGATCCATGAGGTTTATTGCAGCATAAAACATTGTCAATAACCAGTACAGAACCTACCAGAATGCAGGCAAACTGTAAGGTTGTGAGACTTAATGAAGTACTTTTTTTTGTGAACAAACAAGAAATGAGAAAGACAACCAAAAATGAATTTAAAAATTTGAGGGAAGGGTGTTCTATGGTGGTCGGGAAGTGGAATGTCTGGGCTGGATATTATGCACAATATTGAAAAATCTATATTATATGGAGAAAAACTTGATGAAGATGACAATGATGGGGAGTCAGCAGAGGAAGATGATTACCCTGCCATTATCCTTGGTTAGGTGAGCTTATCCTCACTTAAGACTGTTAGCTTGAGAAAATGCAACTGCTTTTTAAAAGGAAAAACTAAAAACCCAGAAGATTCTAAAGACAGCGAAATGTAAACACCACAAGTACAACCCAGACTATATTAAATATAGATTTACTGCATCAGACAAAAAAACCACAGTGTGTTGAGCCTTAGCAAAGAAGTCAATGATGCCATCTAAACTCGAACATCACTTCTCAGACTCAACATCCAACACTTGTGGGTAAACCCCTGGATTACTTTTGATGAAAGTGAGACCTATTTAAAAGACAGCAAATACTACTGTGTTGCATATAACAGCTTCAAAATGCATCCTGAAGGCATTATCTGGCAGCTAGCCACATTGCCTGTGCTAAGAAATCATTTAATATTGGCAAAGGGCTAGTTATCCCATGCACAGTTGACATGTTCCATTAGGCACTAGGGGAAAGTGCTGCTAGCAAAATACAAGAAACCAAATTCTCCAACAATACTATCTCCAGATGGATTATAGACATGAGTGAGGAAATTGAAAAGCAACATTTAGATTGAGTGCAAGCTGTTATCTGTTGATTTCTTTGATTTCAATGTCAAACAATGGCAACATTGACATTTAAATCAAAGAAATCAACAGACATTTCAAAGATAGCATTGTTGTTTGCATTTGTACGATACTACTGGGAAGATGCAACAAATGAGGATCAGGATGTGCAATGAGCTCCTAACATGGATACCAGTATCAGCAGATGAGTGTTTCCATTGTCTCAATGGCTATTTCACACAGATGGGGCTGGATTGGATGGTGTGGCCTCAATGACTGGTAAACAAAGTGGGGTTGTGAGGAAATTTTGGACAGAGCACTCGAGGTGACATGAATTCCCTGATTTTTACACTATGAAAGCCTCTCAGCCAAAGAAATTTTAAGCATTCAAGAAATGTCAAGCATTCAAATGGAAGTTGGTATTGTGGGACAACAGAGGGGAGGAGAACATTTTTGACATGTTTCCTAACCTCACTTATGTTCTGCAGGAATTCCCTCACATCAGCAGCAACATAGAGAAAACTGTCTGGGAATATCTGACCAAATTAACACAGAAATTCTCTGATTATTTTCCTAATGATCAAAGACCTGCAAATATGTGGAGTAAGTATGACGTAATTAAGCTCTAACAAGCAGTTTCCACACAAATCACTTCTCCCTCAATTCTTCACCAATTTTGATTCTTTCTGGCAGGAAAGTAGGGGTACCTATGGTACATATAACTTCTACCCAGATTTGCTTAATTACAATTATTAATGAAGTGATGGACTAATTAAGCCTTAATGAGCAGTTCAACAAAAATAGCTTCTTCTCAGTCAATTCCTTGCCATTTTGGATTACATTTATTTCTGGCAAATAGGTAGGTATTCCTAGGGTGTATATAGCTTGTATATAGTGTATATAGTTTACAACATTTATTGTGCAAGGTGGCGGCATGGTGGTGTAGTGGTTAGCGCTGTCGCCTCACAGCAAGAAGGTCCGGGTTCGAGCCCCATGGCCAGTGAGGGCCTTTCTGTGTGGAGTTTGCATGTTCTCCCCGTGTCCGCGTGGGTTTCCTCCGGGTGCTCCTGGTTTCCCCCACAGTCCAAAGACATGCAGGTTAGGTTAACTGGTGACTCTAAAATGACCATAGGTGTGAATGGGAGTGTGAATGGTTGTCTGTGTCTATGTGTCAGCCCTGTGATGACCTGGCGACTTGTCCAGGGTGTACCCCGCCTTTCGCCCGTAGTCAGCTGGGATAGGTTCCAGCTTGCCTGCGACCCTGTAGAAGGATAAAGCGGCTACAGATAACGAGATGAGATGTGACGAGACGAGATTGTGCAAGGTGGGCCACTTTAGATCATTCCTTCTGGACTAGTTGGGGCTGGAGTGAGCTATGCCATCATTGAAGGTCTCATTTATTTGTTTATTTGCCCCCTTAGTGGGACAGGGATGACTGGAATACAGAAAAGTGGGTTGCAGTGGATTGAGAAACACTGTGTTAAGGTTTAGAACATATATTATGCCCATGGCTTAAAGGGCAAGCTAAATAGGCTATCATAAATCTCCAGCAAAGACAGAAGAGGGGCACAAGTAATCTTTTCAGCTGTCTTCATTATCCTGTTTAGTTAATGTTTTTCTTCCATTCTGCTGTTCCCAAACCACAACCTGCTACAGTAGTTCAGTTTGTTTTCAATGGTGCCTCAAAAAAAAGTGGTTAGGACTGGAGTAAGGAGGTCTGCACTCTTTAATCTATGGAGGTAGTGGAGCCACTGTTGGGCTTTCTCGATGATGGCTGTGGTGTTGCTGCTAGAAGTCACAAAACTCATGGATGAGTGTCTGTAGTCTGCAATTCTGACTGCCTGCAGTCTTGGTATGAGAAAATTCAAGACCCAGTTGCATGTGTCAGTGTCCACATCCAACAGTCTCAACTTCTCCACCAGCTGTTATGATATAACTGTCTTAACTGCTGAGCTGTAATTGATGAACATGATTCTGGCATAGATATTCTTGTTTTCCTTTTGGATCAGAGTGAGGTGGAGTGTGGTGAATATAGAATCCAACATAGAGTGGTTTGTTCTGTATGCAAACTGTCAGGGGGCCAGGTTGGCAGTGAGGCATATCTTGATATGCTGCTTATAGTCTGTAATCATCTGAAATCCCTTCCACAAGCACTGTAAGTCATTTTATTGTCAGTGAAGTGTCTCATCACCTTTTCCCCCCATACATCCTCTTTGCAGCTCTGATACCCTATTTCAGGTTGTTTCTTGCCATTCTGTATGCTGCAGCATCACTCAATCTAAAAGCAGCATCCTGGACCCTGACCAGCGAGCAGACCTCCCTAGTCAGCCAGAATTTCTGGTTAGCGTGTGTCTTTATAGTTTTTACCACAGTCACATAATCCATGCATTTGTTAATAAATCCAGTTACAACCAGAGCATTTTTTAAGGATTTTCCACTAGGAGACCAACTGGTCTGAGCAATACAATCACAGGCCCCAGAGTCCATGCGGCTGCACCACTGCGGCATATTCTGTGATGCAAAATGGTTCACCAATCACCATACAGACAAACACACTACAGTGACTACACAGCTATCAAGAGCAATTACCAAGCACAAATGTTATGTCAAAGACACCCAAAGTTACACAGTAATGACATCGGATTCTGACATCAGCCATCTCAGTAACCAAATTTTAGTTTTGTTTTTCTTAACCAACATGATCTTGTGTGTATATCTTATAACATAGATCTTCGTTTTCCTTGTTAAATGTATACTTACATGGTACTTGGTTAATTAATTGCAACTGATTGAACCAAATGATAAGACATAACTTGGTTTAAAATTTGGTCTCCCAGCGAAGCTGGTTTGGCATTGACTAGGAGACCAAATCTGGCCACTGGGAGACCATTTGGTCTCCCAGTAACTATGTTAAAAAATGCTCTGGTTACAACATCTGTATATTCTTGTAGATCCATGATGACCTCATAAGTTGCTGCTTCCTTAAAAATGTGCCACTGTGTGCATTCAAAGTAGTTCTGCAGCATTGGAATTGCCTACTGTGGCACACTCTGATTACACTTACTGCTGGTGGTTCTTGTTTCACATAGGGGTGCAGGAGTTCGCATAACAGACAGGTAGTCAGAGTTGCCAAAAGAGGTAAGGGTGTAACACTCAGCCTATTAATTTTTTGGCTGTGTTATGTTAAATGCACAAATGGTTCTTTGGAATGAAAGCAATACTTAGCAAACACAAACAGATAATTTTTGTGAACAGTTTGCCAGTACATATAAGAAGTTGTACACATGAAATAAATTAATGATAGCACTAATTATATTACTGTCATCCCACAGTCACAACACTCAGGTAGACGTGCAACAAACAGTTCAGAGTAACATCACGCACAGTGCTGTATATTAAAGAAAAAAAAAATTGCACCAGATACCCAAAACCACCTCAACGGAAAATATAGTCCATATCCCGATGTACAGTGGTGCTTGAAAGTTTGTGAACCCTTTAGAATTTT
The DNA here is from genome assembly GCF_027579695.1 of Neoarius graeffei. Taxonomy (NCBI): domain Eukaryota; kingdom Metazoa; phylum Chordata; class Actinopteri; order Siluriformes; family Ariidae; genus Neoarius; species Neoarius graeffei. The sequence continues at coordinate 33,988,456 of NC_083578.1, read as the reverse complement.
CTATATTTCTGCATAAATATGACCTAAAACATCATCAGATTTTCACACAAGTCCTAAAAGTAGATAAAGAGAACCCAGTTAAACAAATGAGACAAAATATTACACTTGGTCATTTATTTATTGAGGAAAATGATCCAATATTACATATATGTGAGTGGCAAAAGTATGTGAACCTCTAGGATTAGCAGTTAATTTGAAGATGAAAGTCAGGTGTTGTACTGGCCTCACTAAGCGTATGCATACTCAGCTATCCAGCGCGTATAAAAGGCTAGGTGAGGTGAACAAAGAAAAGATGTCAAGGGTATCCAATTCCTTTTCTCCTCTCCTTTATTTTACACATGAATTGAGCATATGTGCAAAATCACGCCATAAAAATTATGAACACAGCGTTACTTGCGGGCATTGCCCGGTGGGGTATAAAGAAACTTTATAAACTTGTAAGCAGGATGCACATGTAGAGCGGCTTGCTCTGGCAAATGTCTCTGTCTTTCTGAGAACAGGAAATCGAAACTCAACTGTATACCTTTGCACTGCGTTACCACTAGTGGTCAGTAGCCTGTGCAGTGCAAATCACAGGAAAAACCTTATTCAGGAACACAAAATGGATATATGGTCATTAAGACCAGCACACTCCCTTCCTGGTATCTTAAGGATACCACACATCTATTACCTCTTAAGACACTTAAACACAATCAACATCCTGTTTAGGAGAGAAAAGTAACACAAGTTCAGTAACTGGTCTTTTGTACACTTTAGGAGTGCCTTGGCGAATAGCTCTGACATCTACAGTCCTTACAACATTGTCTTTGCTGGGAAAGGTTTTGATGACCATTGCCATCGGCCAGTGATTTCTTGGAACTGCATTGTCCTTCATCAGGACGATGTCTCCTTCTTGCAAGTTAGGTCTTTTGTCCTGCCATTTGGCATGACTTTGCAGGGTGTTCAAGTACTCACATTGCCATTTGTGCCAGAATGTCTCTGCAAGATGCTGTACCAGCTTCCACTGGTGACGGATGATCTCGGCCTTGCCAAAGTCAGGTGGAGGTGATGATGGGGCTCCTGTCTTTTGTGTTAGGAGCATGGATGGGGTGAGTATAAGTGGGTTCTCGGGGTCAGTTGAAACAGGCAGCAGAGGTCTCGCATTCATGATCGCACAAACCTCTGCCATGAGTGTGACGAGGACTTCATGTGTCAAAGAAGAGAAGCGTTGCTGCAGGAACGTGGAGTCCAGGATGCGACGAGCCATGCCGATGAGTCACTCCCAGGCCCCTCCCATATGGGAGGCATGCGGGGGGTTGAATATCCATGTGCATTGCTGATTTTGCAGGTAACGTTGCATGTCTGCATCGTCTTCCAGATTCAGTTCTTTTGATGCACCAGTAAAATTTGTCCCTCTGTCTGACCTAATCTGTGTTGCAGGGCCTCTGATGGAGAAAAATCTCCGCAGAGCATTAATGAAACTAGATGCACTCAGTGTCTCTATCACTTCAATGTGTACAGCACGCACACACAGACATGTGATCAGTACAGCCCACCTTTTGCTGTTGGCTTGTCCACCTCTCGTCCAATGGCAGACGACCTCCCACGGCCCAAACACATCCAGGCCGACGTACGTGAAAGGCGGGGCAGCTTGAAGCCTGTCTGCAGGCAGATCTGCCATCAGCTGATGTTCTATCTTGCCACGCAATCTCCTGCAGGTGACACACCGGAATAGCGTGCCTCTGATGCATTTCTTCGCACCCACCAGCCACAGCCACAGCCCAGCATCCCTGATGGCTCCCTCTGTGAAGTGTCTGCCCTGGTGTTTTACCTGCTCATGGTAGTGGCGCACAAGGAGAGTTGTAAGGTGGTGCTGAGCTGGGATGATGAGGGGATTGGTACGGTTCACCTCAAGGCCGGACAGTGTAATGCGTCCGCCAACTCTGAGAAGTCCACAGCTGTCAATCAGTGGGCGCAGCTTTGCAATGTGGCTGTATTTTGGAATGTCTGTCTTACTCTGTATGTTGCTGAATTCAGTAGGATATCTTTCCTGTTGCATGTTCTTGATCAGTATGTTTTTTGCCTTTTCCAGGTTCTCTGGTGTGATTGATTTCTTACAGGTATGCCACCCTCTGCATGTGTTGTCTTTGTTCATTTGCCTGAAACACTGAGCAATGTGAATCAAGAGCGCAAGTGCTCTCAGTACAGAAGTCCACTTTGAGAAACGCTCGAAGCGCTCAGTTCCTAAGCTGCGTTGTGTGGTTTCAGTGATTAATACTGTGGTCTGAGGTCTGATTTCAGAGTCTGACTCTGGGTCAACAAGATGGAACAGAGGCTGGTGATGTTCTGGAGGCTTACCAGAGAGGAAGTCTGGTCCAGTCAGCCAGTTGGTATCTCTCAGCAATGCAGCAGGAACAGATCTGGAGCCATGGTCTTTGTCGGTGCAGTGGAAAATGGAGGACTCCAGGTCGTCCCCATGGAGCAGAGGAGCAGTGTGGGCAGTGGCTTGCTGAGGTGGAGGAACTTGAAGGACTGAGTGGCTGTGTGGAGAGTCTTTCACGCATAGCTGGCTGTGGCAGGGTGCGAGGTAGCTGGGGCAGCCATTTCCTAGGACGCATGTCTTGAGGGAAGTGACTGAGGAGGGGCGGTGCACTGTGCCGAGGCACACATCACCGACCACCACCCAGCCGAGGTCTAACTTTTGAGCGAATGGGGCATTGTCTGGGCCATTGATTTGTTTCCTGACCTTGTGTATTTTCAAAATGTCTCTTCCTAGCAACAACAGTATTTGAGCATTAGAGTCTATGGGGGGAATCTCACTGGCTATGCATCTCATGTGAGGGTGATGCAAAGCTGCACTGGGTGTTGGGATTTCAGACCTATTGTCTGGGAGTTCATCGCATTCAATGAGGACTGGTAGAGGAATGCAGGTCTTTTCGTCCAGTGACTCCAGCATGTAGCCACATGCTCTCCTACCAAACGTCTCCATGCTGCCCGCACATGTCTTGAGAGTGTACGAAGATGGGGTGCTTTTGTCACTGAATATCTCAAAGAATTCTGATCGTGCAAGGGACTTGTTACTTTGCTCATCGATGATAGCATATACTCTAGTTGCTGCTTCTCTCTGGCCTTGTGGGTAGACAGTAACTAAACATATTTTGGAGCAACCTCTAGCACTCATCCCCTCACCGCATACTTCAGTGCACTTAGAGGAGACAATCTCTGGAGGCTGCTGGTTCTCACGGCCCTCCCTGCCGTCCTCTGATGCAGGTGGGGGTGGCTTTGCTTTCCATGGTGAAGGACCTGGGTGGAGGGCTTCGACATGCTTGTTGCTCTGACATTCAGCACATGTTATGGTTTTGTCACAGTTCTTTGCAATGTGTGTGGTTGAAGCACAACAGCAATAGCAGATGGAATTGTCTTTGAGATATTGTTTACGGTCAGCTAGCAGTTTGTCTCTAAAGCTCCTACATGATCCTAATGAATGGGGCTTTTTGTGGATCGGGCAATGCTTGGTGAGATCTGAAGTGTCAGTTACAGGCTTACCTTTCTGGCTGGACTCAGCAACTTGAGTCTTGTGGACTGCAATGGGCTGATTCACTTTGCTCTGGAAGCTTTTGGGCTTGTCTCTGTTTATGGCAGGTTGAGGAGGCATTGTGACTCTGAAACTGGGATCATTTCTTGCCTTGGCTTGGCTCTGAATGAAATCGACAAACACACTGAATGGAGGGAAGGAGATCTGGTGCTCACGCTTTATCCGAGAACCGTAGAACATCCACTTCTCCTGTAGGCTGTACGGGAGCTTTTCTATGATTGGGGCTACTCCCCTAGCAGTGTCTAAGTAAGCTAGTCCTGGAAGAAATCCATCCTGCTTTGCGGCATACAGTTCTTGTAATAAGTCGGCTAAGTCATGTAGCTTGGCTGGCTCTTTGTTTGATATTTTTGGGAAGCTTTCTAATCTGGTGAACAGCGCCCCTTTGATGGCTTCAGGGGTGCCATAGCACTCTTCCATGCGCTGCCAGATGGCATCATGGCCATCCTGGGGGTTTCTGATGTATGCTGCTCTGAGCCTACGTGCTTGCTCGGATGACTCTTTGCCGAGCCATTTGATGAGGAGGTCAGTCTCTTCTGCTACTGTCAGGCCTATATTGTCTATGGCATTGCAGAATGAGGCTTTCCACGCCCAGTATTTCTCTGCCTTATCATCAAACTTCATCAGTCCTGTGGAGACAATTTGATTTCTAGCGATGAACTTTGCCAGGTCAGCCGTTGGGGAGCTGTGGCCATCCTGGGCAGATGTGTGACACAGCGAGGCAGGGTGCAGAGCAGGAGTGGGACACCCATAGTCTTTTCCTCCCTGCCATGCTTTGTTGCTGGCTTGGGGTGGCATGTAGTTCACACTTGCAGGTGGCATGGGTGGCTGTTGTAGCTGTAGTGGTAACTGTGGCAGTGATGGCAGCTGCCTTGGAGCTGGTGTTGGTCTCTGGGTCCCTGCTGCTGAATGCATTGGTGGCTGTGCAGGAACTGTCATTAGATGCTGTGTTGGAGGACATGCTGGTGGAAACTGGTGACTGTGTAGGTTGGGTGAAGTGGTGGGGCTTTCTTGCTTTATCTGTCTTTGTGTTGGCACATTGCGTGCAGTGAAGTACCTTTGGTCCAGCTCTGACCCAGGTTGCCCGAGACTGCTGTCGTCGTCTAATTCGGCCTGAAGAACTGCTGCTTCGGCTATTGCAGCCTCCATTTCTTTCTTACACTGTAATGCTTCTAATTCAGCTTCTGCTTTAGCTTTCTGAAGTTTCAGTGCCATTTCTCTTTCAGAATAGGCAGCTTTGGTTCTTGCTGCTTGGGCTTTTGCCTTAGCAGCTGCTAACATTGTGCTCTTTCGAGAGCTGCTGGTTGACCCTTGTTGGGATGGAGCATGAACGGAGCATGAGGCAGATAGCTCTGATCTCACCTCCCAGTCTCTGACTTCTGCTTCAGTCACACCAGGAGGGGGTGGCATTTCGGTCGGGTGATCCATGTCTTATGGAGCAGGCAAGTCTGGACAACTCCCGTGGTGAGCGCAGATTAATGGCGTCGTCTTGACAGGCAAAAGTTCTTAGTAGCAGGCGAAGTTCTGTCTAATTCTTGACAGGCGAGGGTCTGCCCTTTTACTGTACTGGCCTCACTAAGCATATGCGTACTCAGCTATCCAGCACGTATAAATGGCTAGGTGAGGTGAACAAAGAAAAGATGCTGAGGGTATCCAATTCCTTTTCTCCTCTCCTTTATTTTACACACGAATTGAGCATATGTGCAAAATCACGCTGTAAAAATTATGAACACAGCGTTACTTGCGGGCATTGCCCCATGGGGTATAAAGAAACTTTATAAACTTGTAAGCAGGATGCACATGTAGAGCGGCTTGCTCTGGCAAACGTCTCTGTCTTTCTGAGAATAGGAAATCGAAACTCAACTGTATACCTTTGCACTGCGTTACCACTAGTGGTCAGTAGATGGCGCCTGTGCAGTGCAAATCACAGGAAAAACCTTATTTGGGAACATAAAATGGATATATATGGTAATTAAGACCAGCACAGGTGTTTTCAATCAACGGGATGACAATCAGGTGTGAGTGGGCACCCTGTTTTATTTAAAGAACAGGGATCTACCAAAGTCTGATCTTCACAACACATGTTTGTGGAAGTGTATCATGGCACAAACAAAGGAGATTTCTGAGGACTTCAGAAAAAGGTTACAAAACCATCTCTAAAGAGTTTGGACTCCACCAGTCCATAGTCAGACAGACTGTGTACAAAGGGAGGAAATTCAAGACCATTGTTACCCTCCCCAGGAGTGGTTGACCAAGAAAGATCACTCCAAGAGCAAGGTGTGTAATAGACAGTGAGGTTGCAAAGGACCCCAGGGTAACTTCTAAGCAACTGAAGGCCTCTCTCACATTGGCTAATATTAATGTTCATGAGTCTACCATCAGGAGAACACTGAACAACAATGGTGTGCATGGCAGGGTTGCAAGGAGAAAGCCACTGCTCCCCAAAAAGAACATTGCTGCTCATCTGCAGTTTGCTAAAAATCACATGGGCAAGCCAGAAGGCTATTGGAAAAATGTTTTGTGGATGGATGAGACCAAAATAGAACTTTTTGGTTTAAATGAGAAGTGGTATGTTTGGAGAAAGGAAAACACTGCATTCCAGCATAAGAGCCTTATCCCTTCTGTGAAACATGGTGGTGGTACTATCATGGTTTGGGCCTGTTTTGCTGCATCTGGGCCAAGACATCTTGCCATCACTGATGGAACAATGAATTCTGAATTATACCAGTGAATTCTAAAGGAAACTGTCAGGACATCTGTCCATGAATTGAATCTCAAGAGAAGGTGGGTCATGCAGCAAGACAACAACCCTAAGCACACAAGTTGTTCCACCAAAGAATGGTTAAAGAAGAATAAACTTAATGTTTTGGAATGGCCAAGTCAATGTCCTGACCTTAATCCAATTGAAATGTTGTGGAAGGACCTGAAGCAAGCAGTTCATGTGAGGAAACCCACCAACATCCCAGAGTTGAAGCTGTTCTGTACAGAGGAATGCTCTAAAATTCCTCCATGCCGGTGTGCAGGACTGATCAACAGTTACCGGAAACATTTAGTTGCAGTTATTGTTGCACAAGGGGGTCACACCAGATACTGAAAGCAAAGGTTCACATACTTTTGCCACTCACAGATATGTAATATTGGATCATTTTCCTCAATAAATAAATGACCAAGTATAATATTTTTGTCTTATTTGTTTAACTTCATTCTCTTTATCTACTTTTAGGTCTTGTGTGAAAGTCTGATGATGTTTTAGGTCATATTTATGCAGAAATATAGAAAATTCTAAAGGGTTCACAAACTTTCAAGCACCACTGTATTAAACAAGAGTCCACAGTTTGTAAATCCAGGAAACAGCAGGCCAACGTGCTCCTGCACACATTCGACAGCAATGCAAAAAATATCATCCACAATTCAGGAAAAAGTTAAAAAAAAAATATTGTCAGCTAAGATATACCTAGCCAAAAATATATACAAAAAAAGGCATAGATCTCACCAGATCTGGAGCGAACTCTACACTTGTTTGTGAAGGAATGTTCCCTTGCGTCCACTCGCTGTAGATGCACAGATTCTTGTTCCGATAGTCCAGTACGAATAAGTTTGATAAATTCTAACTCCCTAGTTGCAAAAGACTATTAACACATCAATCAAAGAAGTCTTTTAGATCGAGTCAAAGCTGTAGCATTTAAGACTCGCGCCACACATTCTAGTCTCACTCACTTGCTCATGTATGGACTGTGCCCCCCTCAGACACCTTTTGCGCATCTACCTAAAAAGGTAGGGTGCAAGTTGATAGGTCTAATGATGGCTGCGTCATTTGTACAATAAACCCCCACATCCATACCATAATTTGTACAGTGGAATAAACATTGAAAGAACATATAAAATACCTTTACCAATATACATAATATTATATGTAAACTTATATAAACTTCATATTTATTTATTGAGCTCATGAGAAAACCAATGACAACTAACTTAATGTGACGGTATCACAAGGGGACTACTCTGTATGCATTTTTGTGGTGTGTGTACACTTGGTCTAGTGTATTATTACCTCACCCAGGACGGAGTCCACCAGTGGGTGAGGTATTGTTTTCAGTCGGGTTTCTTTCTTTCTTTCTTTCTTTCTTTCTTTCTTTCTTTCTTTCTTTCTTTCTTTCTGTTTTTGCAAATGATGTTATGGTAAAATGGCTTAACCAATCTTCATGAAACTTTCAGGATAGATGGGCATTGGTCTCAAATAGAACCTCCACAATTTTGGGGGCTATCTGACCAAAGTCAAGGCCACAGTGACCAAAAAGGTAAAAAAAAAATGCTTTGAGCTCAGACTGCAGGAGCGCTGCCTTGTAAAGATTCTTCCCACATACACACTAATTGGATTACCATCTACCTCATTTGCATACACTGCTGTCATTGGATGGTTTCTTGTTTTATTGACATATGCAAAGGAAAGGGTTTTGGCCACACCTGCTTTTAAACCCCATTGATAAAAACTTCCACTCTGTTATTTTATTATTATAAATCTCATCTCATTATCTCTAGCCGCTTTATCCTGTTCTACAGGGTTGCAGGCAAGCTGGAGCCTATCCCAGCTGACTACTGGCGAGATGCGGGGTACACCCTGGACAAGTCGCCAGGTCATCACAGGGCTGGCACATAGACACAGACAACCATTCACACTCACATTCACACCTATGGTCAATTTAGAGTCACCAGTTAACCTAACCTGCATGTCTTTGGACTGTGGGGGAAACCGGAGCACCCGGAGGAAACCCACACGGACACGGGGAGAACATGCAAACGCCGCACAGAAAGGCCCTCGCCGGCCACGGGGCTCAAATCTGGACCTTCTTGCTGTGAGGTGACAGCGCTAACCACTACACCACCGTGCCGCCCATTATTATAAATATAAATGATAAATAAATGGACCAGATTAAAGAAATCACTTTCAGACATGTTTATGCTTATTACAGAGGGAAAGCGCATTCCACTGAGTTCTAGAGCCAGGCCATTTCTGGGAAATAAGAGTTTCATTCATGGCAACAGCATTTGGGTATGTCAGCCTCATTTCGGAGGTCTCAATTTTGAAAATTGTAAGAGGTAATATATACAGTAAAATGGCTGGACAAATCTTCATGAAACTTTCAGGATAGATGGGCATTGGTCTCAAATAGAACCTCCAACATTTTGGGGGTCATCCAGTCAAGGTCAAGGTTTTTGTGGCTACTGCTTCATATAGAGGCAGTAGCCACTATGTCATTATGCTGTAAGAATGTAACAGTGTAACAATCGCGCAGTATGGTGTGAAAGCAGTATGGTGTGTTCTGATTGGCTGAGAGCAACAGAGAATCAGAATCAAAACCATGTTTATTGGCAAAGTATGTTCATACACAAGGTCAAAATCAAGGTCAAGGTCAAAGTCACCAAAAAGGTCAAAATAGTTTTTTTTTCGTCATATTTTCCTTCATATTCATCATAAGTGCTACTGGGCAAAGTTTGTTTTGCCTGGCGACACTTGTTTCTCATTGTTTCAAAGTTCACATGCCATTAAAATGTAGGAATGACAGACTTCAGACTTGCATTATTGAAGTCCCCTGTAACAATGAAAAATGCATCTGGGTGGGTCATCTGCAGTTTACTGATAGCACTTTATCATTCACTCATAGCCACCTTACATTTGCACTTGGGAGACACAGACTGCAGCAATAGTAGTCTCCATCAACTCCCATGGCAAGTAAAAGGTTTGGCATTTCACAGTCATGAATTCTACATTTTGAGAGCAGAATTGTGAGACCATCCTGGTGTCCCAACACCATGAGCTGTTGGTGCAAACAACAAGGCTAATGATGAGGCTACTCTGTCCACTCTGGGAAGCATTAGCCCCACCAGCTCAATCACGGTATCCAAAATGTTTTCAGTTAACTATATCTGCATGAACAAAAAGATGTAGCAATCCTTCAACCTGTGTGGACAAGCTGACTTACTGTCCAACTTACTGTCCACTGAGTGAACATTAGTCAGCATGATGGTCAGAACAGTTGATTTATTGGGATTAGCCATTAGCCTAACACATACTCTTCTATACATCCCCTATTTCTGCATCCTATCACAGCATTTCTGTGGCTTCCTCCCCTGTATAGCTTCAGGGAAGGTCTTGCAAAGCTGGCTTGGCTCTTGGCCAGTGGTTCCCACAGCAGCTTCTAATGTCTAATAGAAACTGGTGATTTTAAATGTACTTTTGTCTACTTTCTCCCCATGATAGTGTGGGATTAGATGAACCCAAATAGGCTTTGGAGGCAGAGGCATGGTCAAGCATCTGTTTGTGAATGGAGAGTGAGGCCACAGGAGGTGAGAGGTGAAGCAATCATAACTGAGATTGATTGATTGATTGATTGATTGATTGATTGATTGATTGATTGATTGATTGATTGATTAAAGGTGATGAGTGTGTATCCCTTTTGGACATAATGCATACAGTTGTACACATGAAGTTCCATAGCATTTTTCCTTGTGTCCGAAGGGGATGCATGTGTTTTCTGCTTTAGTAATGACCAAGGGCTAAATGGAGGAGAGAATGTATGAGAGGGCGTGGACATTGAGATCCAGCACAGAGCTCTTTGTGTGTGTATGCCTGTGTGTGTGGTTTTGTATCTCAGTGAGATATACAAGTAATAAAAATAGCTGAACACTGATGAGATAAATAAAGCAAATCAGATCCCTGCCTGTCTTTATCCTTCAGTGTCGCAACTTTCCTGAAGGAATACAGAGACATATGGATGCAATGTTTTGCTGGCATTAAGAGAGGCTGCCAAAAATGCTGACCAAGGTGCCATATTAGAAAAATTTCCAGGACATTGATGTTTTGAAATTTACTTCACATAAAGTCAGAAAAAAACCCAATCCATATTAACATGTATTTATACTAAAGATCTACAAAATAACCACAAAATATTTAGAAGTGAGTAGTTTTTCAAGATTTACAATTATATTGTAAATCACTTTCATGAAGCAACTTCCAACTATTGTCCTTTGTAGCAGCATCCAAAGTCCAGTATATCCTGGTGGAAGTACTTGACATGCTACTCTGAGTATGCTCCCATGATCTCCTTCAATTCATCAAGAGAAACATTTAGGATGTACAATTTGAGCAACATCCTGCAGTCCAACTGTGCCATAGTTCTTCACCAGATTCTCAAACAGCTCCACATAGTTTTCAGCTTTTTTTTCTCCATCCAATTTTCTACCCTAAACGCAAATTTATATATGGCCAATTCCCACCCACTGCATAGGTCTCCCCTATCACATGACAGCTACCAACCAGGGAGGGTGAAGGTCATCATGTGCTTTCGCCAAGGCACAGGATGCCAACCAAACACATCTTTTCAGACAGACAGGGGAGAGAGAGAGTATCCAACCCATCCCAATTTTGCTCTCTTGAGCTTCTGGCCATGGATGGCTTTGGCATCACTGGGATTCAAATTAGCAATCACCAGATGACAGGGCAATCACTTTTCTGTTGCCCCATTCGGGAGTCCTTTTTTATTTCAAAATTTGCTCTTTTTTCCCTGAATTTACATAAAAGAACAGATGCAAATTTACCTGTTATAAAAAAAAGATAGCACTAGAAAGTTCTAGAAAGTTTGAGAAGTCTGGAAATGTTCTGGAAAATAGGTAAATTTCAAAATACATTTTGTTTTCCCCCCTCCTAGAACTGCCACCTTATTGTGGTGGAGGGGTTTGTGTGTTTGAATGATCCTAGGAGCTATGTTGTCGGGGGCATTACACCCCATTAGGGTCTCCCAAGGCAGACAGGTCCTAGGTGACAGGCCAGACCAAGAGCAGTTCACTTAACCCCTTATGGATATTAAAAGAACAAGGACCATGACATCACCCGGTATGGTGCAGCCGGGGCCCCACCCTGGAGCCAGGCCTGGGGTTGGGGCTCGTATGCGAGCACCTGGTGGCCGGGCCTTTGCCCATGGGGCCCGGCCGGGCTCAGCCCGAAGCAGTGATGTGGGCCTGACCTCCTGTGGGTTCACCACCCACAGAGGTAGCCGTAGGGGGCCAGTGCAGTGTGGATTGGGTGGCAGTAGAAGGTGGGGGCCTCGACGACCTGATCCCGAACACAGCGGCTAGCTGTTGGGACATGGAATGTCACTTCGCTGGAGAGAAAGAGCCTGAGCTTGTGCAGGAGGTTGAGAGGTGCTGGCTAAAGATAGTTGGGCTCACCTCCATGCACAGCTTGGGCTCTGGAACCCAGCTCCTCAAGAGGGGCTGGACTCTCCACTTCTCTGGAGTCACCCACGGTGAGCAGTGGCAGGCTAGTGTGGGCTTGCTTATAGCTCCCCAGCTCAGCCGCCATGTGTTGGAGTTTACCCCAGTGAACAAGAGGGTTGCCTCTCTGTGCCTTCAGATCGGGGAGAGGGCTCTTGCTGTTGTTTGTGTCTATGGGCCAAATAGCAGTATCCGGCCTTCTTGGAGTCCCTGGGAGAGGTACTGAGAGGTGCTCAGACTGGGGACTCCATTGTTCTACTGGAGGACTTCAACGCTCATGTGGGCGACAACAGTGACACCTGGAGGGGTGTGATTAGTAGGAACGGCCTCCCCGATCTGAACCCGAGTGGTGTTTTGTTATTGTACTTCTGTGCTAGTCATGGTTTGTCCATAACGAACACCATGTTCGAGCATAGGGGTGTCCATAAGTGCACGTAGCACCAGGACACCTTAGGTCGGAGGTCGATGATCGACTTTGTTGTCATTTCATCGGATCTCTGGCCCTATGTCTTGGACACTCGGGTGAAGAGAGGGGCTGAGTTGTCAACTGATCACCACCTGGTGGTGAGTTGGATCCACTGGTGGAGGAGGATGCCGGACAGACCTGGCAGGCCCAAATGTATGGTGAGGGTCTGCTGGGAATGTCTGGCCAAGCACTCTGTTGGGGAGGTCTTTAACTCCCACCTCCTGGAGAGCTTCTCCCAGCTTCCGAGGGAGGCAGGGGACATTGAGTCTGAGTGGACCATGTTCTCTACCTCCATTGTAGATGCAGCTGTTTGGAGGTGTGGCCGCAAGGTCTCTGGTGCCTGTTGTGGTGGCAATCCCTGAACCCGGTGGTGGACACTGAAAGTAAGGGATACTGTCAAGCTGAAGAAGGAATCCTATCAGGCCATGTTGGCCTCCAGGACTCCTGAGGGAGCTGACGGCTATCAGCAGGCCAGGCGTGCCACAGCTTGAGCAGTTGAGGAGGCAAAAACTCAGAACTGGGAGGAGTTCGGTGAGGCCATGGAGGAGGACTATTGGTTGGCTTTGAAGAAATTCTGGCAAACCGTCTGGTGCCTCAGGAGGGGGAAGCAGTACTCTGCCAACACTGTTTACAGTGCAGGTGGGGAGCTGTTGACCTCGACTGGGGACATTGTCGGGCAGTGGAAGGAATACTTTGAGGATCTCTTCCATCCCACCATCATGTCTTCCATTGAGGAAGCAGAAGCTGATGACTCAGAGGTGGACTCATCCATTATCCAAGCCGAAGTCACTGAGGTGGTTTGCAAGCTCCTTGGTGGCAAGGCACCAGGGGTGGATGAGATCCGCCCTGAGTATCTCAAGTCTCTGGATGTTGTGGGGCTGTCTTGGCTGACATGCCTCTGCAACATCACATGGAGGTCGGGGACAGTGCCTCTGGAGTGGCAGACTGGGGTGGTGGTCCCTCTTTTTAAGAAAGGGGACCGGAGAGTGTGCTCCAATTATAGGGGAATCACACTTCTCAGCCTCCCCGGGAAGGTTTACTCCAGGGTACTGGAGAGGAGAATTTGGCCAATTGTCGAACCTCGGATCCAGGAGGAACAGTGCAGTTTTTGTCCTGGTCGTGGAACACTGGAGCAGCTCTATACCCTTCATAGGGTGCTCAAGGGTTCATGGGAGTTTGCCCAACCAGTCCACATGTGCTTTGTGGACCTGGAGAAGGCATTCGACCATGTCCCTCATGGTATTCTGTGGGGGGTGCTTCGGGAGTATGGGGTTTGGGGCTCTTTGCTAAGGGCTGTCCACTCCCTGTACGAACGGAGCAGAAGTCTGGTTCACATTGCTGGCAGTAAGTCAGACCTGTTCCCAGTGCATGTTGGACTCTGGCAGGGCTGCCCTTTGTCACCAGTTCTGTTCATAATTTTTATGGACATAATTTCTAGGCGCAGCCAGGGGCCGGAAGGAATCCTGTTTGGGAACCACAGGATTTCATCTCTGCTTTTTGTGGATGATGTTGTCCTGTTGGCTTCTTCAAACCAGGACCTTCAGCATGCCCCAGGGAAGACCTAGGACACACTGGAGGGACTATGTCTCTCGGCTGGCCTGGGAATGCCTTGGTATTCTTCCCAAGGAGCTGGCCGAGGTGTCTGGGGAGAGCGAAGTTTGGGCTTCCGTGCTCAGACTGCTGCCTCCGTGACCTGGCCCTGGATAAGCGGATGAAGACGAGGTGAGATTTTGGTTTCCAGAGCATTCCAGATCTATTTTCATGTACATTTCCAGACTTTGAGAACTTTCTAGAACTTTCCAGTAGTATAAACTGTCATGGCCCAAAGGCCATGGAAACAGATAGAACCCAATGTCCAACTACAGGAAATGAGCAGAAGCATACCTGAGGAGCTGGCTTGTGAGGAGGGCAGGCAGGTGACTGGTGCAGCAGCACAGTCCAAAACCCGCTTAGTGAAATCCAGGAAGACAGGAACAAGTCCCAAAAAATGGCAAAGTCATAATCCAAAATGCAAATGAAGTCCCGAGCCAAAATCACAGTGAGAGATACCAGAAACAACAGGCAAAATCGTAATCCAAAATGTAAACAAATTCCTGAACCAAAAAGTCACAGCGAGAGGTCTCAAAAATGGCAGACAAAATTGTAATACAAGAAATGTAAGCAAAGTTGATGAACATAGCATGAGCATGAACATGAGCTAGACAAAACTTATGGCAAGTACTTATCCACGCTGAGTGAATCTGTTTGGTGTGTTTTTATATAGAGTGGCTGATGACAAACATGTAGCAGGTCTGCTAATACTGCACAGGGAGAATGGGAAAAAATGCAAAGTGGAGTGCAAAGGCACAGATCAGGATCTGGAAGTTCTGGGCAGGAATGTGATAGTACCTCCCCATGGACACTTCTGGGCATCCCAGACAGAGCTCCTGGGTTCTTGCAGTGGAAATCCCTGATGAGCACAGGGTTGAGGATGAAATGCACCAGCACCCAACATCTCTTCTCTGGACCATAGCCCTCCCAGTTGACCAGATACTGTAGCCCCTGTCCTCTTTGATGGACCTTTCATAGTTTCCTGACTGTTTAAGCCTCCCCTCCATCGATAATCCTGGGAGTGGGAGGGGTCTTGGAAGGGGGGGAGAAGGGGCTGGAGACCAGGGGTCTTGGTTGAGAGACATGAAAAGATGGGTGGAGCCACCGCATAGACCTGGGCAATGCCAATCTAACAGTCGTGGGGTTAATGACCTTAGACATGGGGAAGGGGCCAACAAACCTGGGGGCTAGCTTGTGTGAGGGGACTCTGAGAGGGAGATTGGTTATGGATAGCATGACCTTTTGTCCTGGGCTGTAGACAGGAGCCAGCCTGTGATGTTGATCTGCCATCCCTTCCAGTGTTGCTTCCATTTTGATCTGCCACAAGTAAGCATGATTGGCATGCACTAGGTGATGCCTGGCATTCATCCAAACTCTGTGGCAGTGTTGGACAAAGGATTGGGATGAAGGGACAGATGCCTTCTCCTCCTATTCAGGGAAAAGAGGGGGCTGGAAATGGAAACAACACTGGAAGGGAGTCAGGCCGGTGGATGATGAGGGAAGGCTGTTGTGGAAGTATTTGATCCAAGGGAGTGCCTGGCTCCAGGAAGATGAATCACCAGACATTAGGCACTGTAAAGCGACTTCCAGCTTCTGATTGGTGCACTCTGCCTGACCATTAGTCTGAGGGTGGTAATGCAAGGAAAGGTTGGGAGTAGCCCCATTGAGCTTGCAGAACTCTTTCCAGAAATGAATAGAAAAATGGGGGCCTCTGTCAGATACAATGTCCGTAGGCAGATGGTGAATCTGGTAGATAATCAGTTCCACCATCTCTTTAGCTGAAGGCAGCTTAAGGAGGGGAATGAAGTGAGCTGCCTGAGAGAAGCAATCAACAATCATCATGATGCGAATATTGCCCTTAGAGCTGGGGAAGCCAGTGACAAAATCCACTGCAATGTGGGACCAAGGATGGCACGGTACAGGTAAGGGTCTAAATAGTCCAGCAGCAGGTGGGTTGTTAGTCTTGTTCCTGGAGCAGACGTCACAGGCTGCCACAAAGGTCCTAATGTCTTGCCACATGGTTGGCCACCAGAAGCATTGCCTGAGGATGGCAAGGGTCCGGGCTGCCCCAGGGTGACAGGATAGGAGGGAGCTGTGCCCCCACTGAGTACTTGGGAGCACATGCAAGGGGGCACATACAGACAGTTGGGTGGATCATTGCCTGGTCCTGGATTGCTGGACAGGGTGTTTTGGACAGTAGTTTCTATGTCAAGTCAGGCGGCCATGAGGCAATGGGCAGGGATGATGGGCTCAGTGCTGTCTTGCTGAGAGTCCAGAGAATACTGCCTGGAAAAATTATCTGGCTTGACATTCTTAGATCCAGGTCTAAAGGAGAGCACAAAGTTGAAGCAGAAGAAAAACAGTGACTATCAGGCTTGGTGTGCATTGAGGCATTTGGCAGTCCTGAGGTACTCGAGATTTTTATAGTCTGTCAAATGATGAATGGAAGCTCAGTCCCCTCCAGCCAATGCCTCCATTCTTCTAGGGCAAGCGTGATAGCTAGCAATTTGTGATCCCCAATGCCATAGTTGCATTTGGATAGGGTCATGTGATGAGAAAATAATGTGCAGGGGTGTACCTTGTTATCCTTGGCTGACCTCTGGGACAGAACAGCCCTGACACCAGTGTCAGAGGTGTTCACTTCAAGAATGAACTGAATGGTGGTGTCTGGGATAATGAGAACTGTCACTGTGGTGAATCTGCTCTTTAGAGAAGAGTAAGCTTTCTCAGAATGGTCAGTCCAAGAGAAGGGCTGCTTGGAGGATGTGAGTTCAGTCAGAGGAGCAGCAGTGGTGCTATAGTTCTTGATGAACCTTCAATAAAATTTTGCAAACCCCAAAAAGCGCTGTAATTCCTTGCAGGAAGAAGGAACAAGCCACCCATGGACTGCCTTGACCTTGTTGGGATCCATTTGGATCACCCCAGGGGAAATGACAAAGCCCAAGAAGGACACAGTGCACTTGTGAAACTCACACTTTTCTGATTTGGCAAAGAGTTGGTTCTCTAAAAGTCATTGCAAGACCTGTCTGATGTGGGACCAATGGATCTCCAATGTGGGGGAGAAGACGAGGATATCATCGAGGTAAATAAAGATGAACTGGTTAATGAAATCTTGCAAGACATCATTGATCAGTGCTTGAAAGACAGAGGGGGTGTTAGTGAGCCCAAAGCGAAGAACCAGATATTCATAGTGGCCTGTCAGAGTGTTAAACACCATCTTCCATTCATCTTCTTCTCTTATCCATACCAGGTGGTAAGCATTGCAGAGGTCTAGCTTGGTAAAAAACTGAGCCCCTTGAAATAATCTGAAGGCAGTGGACATGAGTGGAAAGGGATAGTGGTTCCTGACAGTGATAGCATTAAGTCCCTCATAGTCAATGCAGGGCTTGAGGGACTTGTTGTTCTTTTCCACAAAGATGAACCTTGTTTCAGCTGGAGAGGATGATGGGCAAATGATGCCAGCCGCCAGTGACTCTGAGATGTATTTGTCCATGGCCTCCAACTCCAAGGGGGAAAAAGTGTAGATATGACCTTTGGGAGGTGTGGTTCCAGGTAACAGTTCTATGATGCAATTGTAGGGTCAGTGTGGAGGAAGGGATGTGGCATGAACCTTACTAAATACCACACAAAAGGTCCAGATATTTGGGAGGCACATTACAAAGATCAATAGTCTCATCAGGACTGATGACAAGAGGGGCCAGAGGAGTCTGAGGAGATGATAGGCAGGAGGCCAGGCAATGAGTATTCCAAGAGTCAAGTCAAGTCAAATTTATTTGTATAGTGCTTTTAACAATAAACATTGTTGCAAAGCAGCTTTACAGAATATGAACAACTTAAAACATGAGCTAATTTTATCCCTAATCTGTCCCCAATGAGCAAGCCTGTGGTGACGGTGGCAAGGAAAAACTCCTTCAGACGACATGAGGAAGAAACCTCAAGAGGAACCAAACTCAAAAGGGAACACATCCTCATTTGGGCAACAACAGACAACATGACTTTAACAAACAGTTTTAACATGAAGTCAGTTTTGTTGATGTTATAAACTCTTCATTGATGGAAAATTGAGTGCAAAACTGTTCATGACAATTGCAGTCCTAAAGTTAGCAAGTCAACTGTAGTCCTCAGCCATAAAAGCATTATTGTAAGTGTCCAGAGCGTCTTCCAAATGTGACTTTCAACTGTCCATATGGGGCCGTCCTCCACAGGAGTGATGCGATGAGACTCAGCTTTGTTGATGCTATAACCCCCCACCGATGGAAACCCGAGTGCAAAAACTGTTCATGACAACCGTAGTCCCAAAGTCAGCAAGTCAACTGCAGTCCTCAAGTCAGCAAGTCAGCTGCAGTCCTAAAGTCAGCTGCAGTCAGCTGCAGTCCCCAGCCACAAAAGCACCACTGCAAGAGTCCAGAGCATCCTCCAGGTGTGACCCCCAACTGTCCTCATGGGGCCACCCTCCACAGGAGCAATGCGATGAAACTCCAACCAGACACAGGGCACCAGGATGGATCAGGCAGGTCTGAGGAGCAGAAGAGGTCAGCATCTCGATCCCAGGACCGAGATGTAACTCAGAGGGACAGATTTTTTATTTTGGGGGGGAAGAGAAAACACAGGTTGTTAGGTATGCCCAGTGTCACCTGAATAAGTAGGAACAGTATACATATTGCACTGAGTACAAGCAGGGACTCTGGCAACTAACTATGACAGTGTAACTAAAAGAGGAGAGCCAGAAGGTAACACAGGCATGAGGGAGCCCTGGGACATAAAGTAGCCAGCCAGAGCACCCAGAGGAAACCCACGTGGACATAGGGAGAACATGCAAACTCCACACAGAAAGGCCCTCGTCGGCCACAGGGCTCGAACCCGGACCTTCTTGCTCTGAGGCAACAGCGCTAACCACTACACCACCATGCCGCCCTGGAGTCCAGCTGTGTTTAATTAAACTGATTGGACTTGATTAGGAAAGGCACATACCTGTCTATATAAGACCTTACAGCTCACAGTGCATGTCAGAGCAAATGAGAATCATGAGGTTGAAGGAACTTCCCAAGGAGCTCAGAGACAGAATTGTGGCAAGGCACAGATCTGGCCAAGGTTACAAAAGAATTTCTGCAGCACTCAAGGTTCCTAAGAGCACAGTGGCCTCCATAATCCTTAAATGGAAGAAGTTTGGGACGACCAGAACTCTTCCTAGACCTGGCCGTCCAGCCAAACTGAGCAATCATGGAAGAAGAGCCTTGGTGAGAGAGGTAAAGAAGAACCCAAAGATCACTGTGGCTGAGCTCCAGAGATGCAGTAGGGAGATGGGAGAAAGTTCCACCAAGTCAACTATCACTGCAGCCCTCCACCAGTCGGGGCTTTATGGCAGAATGGCCCGACGGAAGCCTCTCCTCAGTGCAAGACATATGAAAGCCTGCATAGAGTTTGCCAAAAAACACATGAAGGACTCCCAGACTATGAGAAATAAGATTCTCTGGTCTGATGAGACGAAGATTGAACTTTTTGGCGTTAATTCTAAGCGGTATGTGTGGAGAAAACCAGGCACTGATCATCACCTGCCCAATACAATCCCAACAGTGAAAAATGGTTTTGGCAGCATCATGCTATGGGGGTGTTTTTCAGCTGCAGGGACAGGATGACTGGTTGCAATTGAAGGAAATATGAATACGGCCAAGTACAGAGATAGTCTGGAAGAAAACCTCTTCCAGAGTGCTCAGGACCTCAGACTGGGCTGAAGGTTCACCTTCCAACAAGACAATGACCCTAAGCACACAGCTAAAATAACAAAGGAGTGGCTTCGGAACAACTCTGTGACCATTCTTGACTGGCCCAGCCAGAGCCCTGACCTAAACCCAATTGAGCATCTCTGGAGAGACCTGAAAATGGCTGTCCATCAACGTTCACCATCCAACCTGATGGAACTGGAGAGGATCCCCAAATCCAGGTGTGAAAAACTTGTTGCATCATTCCCAAGAAGACTCATGGCTGTACTAGCTCAAAAGGGTGCTTCTACTCAATACTGAGCAAAGGGTCTGAATACTTATGACCATGTGATATTTCAGTTTTTCTTTTTTAATAAATTTGCAAAAATTTCTACATTTCTGTTTTTTTCTTTCAAGATGGGGTGCTGAGTGTACATTAATGAGAAATAAAATGAACTTTTTTGATTTTAGCATATGGCTGCAATGAAACAAAGAGTAAAAAATTTAAAGGGGTCTGAATACTTTCCGTACCCACTGTAGTAAGGACTCTTGCTGCTGCATTTGGACTAACTGGAGCTTGTTTATGTACTTATTGGAACACCCATACAGTAAGGCATTACAATAATACAACCTGGAGGTAATGAAAGCATGAACTAGTTTTTCCGCGTCATGTAGTGACATTAAATTTCTTATCTTAGCAATATTTCTGAGATGAAAGAAAGCTATCCGGGTAATGTTATCAATGTGAGTTTCAAATGAAAGACTGGGGTCAATAATCACTCTGAGGTCTTTTACTGCTGCACATGAAGAAACAGAAAGGCCATCCAGAGTAACTATGTAATCAGAAAACTTACTTCTAGCTGCATGTGGTCCTAGTACAAGTACTTCAGTCTTGTCAGAGTTAACCAGAAGGAAATTAATAAGCATCCAATGTCTAATGTCCTTTACACATTCCTCAATTCTGTTAAGCTGGTGTCTCTCATCAGGGTTTGCAGAAACATACAACTGTGTGTCATCAGCATAACAGTGGAAACTAATACAATGTTTATGAATAATATCACCCAGAGGTAACATATATAAAGAAAAAAGCAGTGGACCCAAGACAGAACCTTGTGGAACACCAAACTTTACCTCAGTATGTCTAGAAATATTACCATTTATATCAACATACTGATAGTGATCAGTTAAATAAGACCTGAGCCAGGAGGGGACCATTCCCTTAACTCCCACAACATTTTCTATTCTATCCAGAAGAATGGAATGATCAATGGTATCAAATGCTGCACTAAGGTCAAGCAACACAAGCAGTGAGACACAGCCCTGATCAGACGCCAAAAGTAGGTCATTTACTACTTTAACCAGAGCTGTCTCTGTGCTATGATGAGGTTTAAATCCTGACTGATACATTTAATGGATGTTATTCCTATGTAAATATAAGCAGAACTGCTGTGCCACAGCTTTTTCAAGGGATCTTGGAGATAAAGGGAAGGTTTGATATTGGCCGAAAATTGGACAGCTGACAGGGATCAAGGTCAGGTTTTTTAATCAGGGGTTTGATAACTGTTAGTTTAAAGGATTTGGGTACATAGCCAATCCTAAGAGAAGAATTTATTCTTTTTAGAAGCGGTTCAATTACTTCAGATATTATCTGTTTGAATCGACGTGTAGGTAAGGGATCTCATACACAAGTTGAGGCTTTTGATGCCGAGATTAATGAAAGTAATTCGGTTTCTTTTAGGGGAGTAAAACATTCTAATTGCTGATCTGATACAGTTATATTGTTAACTACAGGGTCACTTACATTGTCTGACCTTAAATTAGTAGTTTGAATTTTTTGTCGGATATTCTCAATTTTGTCATTAAAAAAATTCATGAAATCGTTGCTACTACATACTATAGGTGTGCATGTGTCTATAGTGGACTTATTCTTGGTTAATTTTGCTACAGTATTAAATAGGAATCTAGGATTATTTTTGTTATCTTCAATTAGGGAGGAGAGATATGTTGATCTAGTAGCACTAAGAGCTTTTCTATACTTCAGGAAGCTCTCCTTCCACGCTAATTTGAACACTACCAATTTTGTTTGACGCCATTTACGTTCCAATTTTCAAGTGGTCTGTTTTAATGTGCAAGTGTCATTATTATACCAGGGTGCTAATTTTTTGTCTCTGACCATTTTCCTTTTAAGAGGAGCTACATTATCGAAGGTATGGCGGAACGTTGACTCTAAGCATTCAGTTGTCTGATCAAGTTCTGCAGGGGCTGACAGTGACCCAATCAAAGTTGATAACTCTGGGAGATCATTTATAAAGCTCTGTGCAGTAGTTGATGTGAATGTACATTTAATACAGTAGCGTGGTGAGGTGCATATATTATTACTCAAACATATTTTGAATGAGATGAGATAATGAGCAGAGATAACTTCAGACTGTGGAAGTATGACTATATTTTCTATGTTTAACCTGAATGTTAATATTAGATCGAGGGTGTGAGCACCATTATGGGTTGGTCGTATGACATTCTGATTAATCCCTACTGAATCTAAAATGGATACAAATGCTGTTTTCAAGGGTCTTCTGAATTATTGAAGTGAATATTAAAATCTCTGACAACTAAAGCTTTGTTGAAGGAAATAACCAGATCTGAGATAAAATCTGCAGATTCAGAAAGAAACTCAGAATATGGCCCCGGGGACCTGTAAATAATAAGTAACAGAATTAACTGGGTACACCTATTTTTCGAGGCTATGTACATTATATGATTATGAAGAACTTCAAATGTATTAAAATTTATAACCAGGTTTTTGTGTTACACCTAGATAATCATTATAAATAACCGTGACGCCTCCTCCTCTGCCAGTTAGACGAGGCTGGTGTATATAACTGTATCCAGGAGGACTAGCTTCATTTAATGCTATATATTCATGTGGCTTAGTCCATGTTTCAGTTAAACAAAGTACATTAAACTGCTGATCAGTAATAAGTTCATTAACCATTAGCACTTTAGATGTAAGAGATCTAATATTTAATAGCCCCACCTTTAGATCAAAGGTGATGGCAGCAGCTGTACAGTCATCTCATCTCATTATCTCTAGCCGCTTTATCCTGTTCTACAGGGTCGCAGGCAAGCTGGAGCCTATCCCAGCTGACTACGGGCGAAAGGCGGGGTACACCCTGGACAAGTCGCCAGGTCATCACAGGGCTGACACATAGACACAGGCAACCATTCACACTCACATTCACACCTACGGTCAATTTAGAGTCACCAGTTAACCTAACCTGCATGTCTTTGGACTGTGGGGGAAACCGGAGCACCCGGAGGAAACCCACACGGACACAGGGAGAAAATGCAAACTCTGCACAGAAAGGCCCTCGCCGGCCATGGGGCTCGAACCCGGACCGTCTTGCTGTGAGGCGACAGTGCTAACCACTACACCACCGTGCTGCCGCTGTACAGTCAGTATGATTTAATTTTATATTGATTAGGTTACTGGAACAAACTGAGTATTTCTGCTTTTTTGTTGAGCTTGAGGAACAGACACAGTCTCGATGTAGTGGACCCTGAGTGACAACTCTGTGCAGCTAGCAGACAGTTGGTTTAGCCTGTTCGTCTGCTCCCTGGCCTTGGCTCTGGATTGTCAGAAATTAACTAGGCCTGTTCTGAGACTATGACCTATGCTGCAAGAAATGAGAGCAGCACCTTCCCGAGTGGGATGGATACCGTCCCACCCTTACAGGCCAACAGTGCCCTCAAAATTAGCCCAATTATCTATAAAGCCTATAAATCTATAAATTATATGTAAGCTACATTGCCACGCCGCATTGGGATGGAGCCAGAACATACTACAGCATCAGACATTGCCTTCCCGAATTAAACACCTCTACAAACTTACTCTTAGTAACCTCAGACTGATGAAGGTGTATATCATTAGCTCCTGCATGGATAACTATCTTTGAGAACCTGTGCTTGCCTAGGACCTGAAGATTACCTGCTATGTCCGGCACCCTGGCTCCCGGTATACACCTGACTAAAGCTGCTGGTGGCCCTAAAGGCTGAGCTAATTTCACCTGCCGTATGATAGAGTTCCCTATAACCAGAGCTCTTTCAGGTTTTTCAGTGGGTGCATCACTAAGGAGAGCAAACCTGTTTGAAACATGAAGCAGAGAGGAGTGGTGCTCCTGTGGGTGAGCCTCAGCAGTAGCTTTGGCTCTACACTTATGCTGCCAAGCCATCACCCATTCGCCCTGCTGTAAGGGCTCTAATGCCAGAGTTGGGGGATTACTAACTCCACCTAAGGCATCCAGACTTTCCCCTACCGAAACTACACTGTTCTCATTCTCACTGGCCTTCTCTAAAGCCTGGATATGCACTTCTAATACTGTGATCTTCTCCGTCAGAGAGCTAACTAATCTGCACTGATCACAAATAAAGCTATTGCTAGCAACAGAGGAAGAATGACTAAACATCCTGCACTCAGCACACTGAACAGGCTGAAGGTGTGCCATGATGAAAGGATTCACGTACCTTAATCGAAGATCTGTTTATATTAAAGCAGATCTGATGTGGATGGCCTCCACTTGTGGTCTTTATGCAGGAGGAGAAAAAAGAAAGCTTCTAATCTTGACGTTCTTCCAAAAAAGAGAGAGAGAGAGAAAAATGGAAAAAGGAAAGTGAAAGTGGAAAGTACAAAAAGGAAAGCGAAAGTACAATAAAAAAATTAAGAAGATACTGGAAAATTGTTTGTAGAAAAAATAAAGATTAGTGATTAATACCAACACTCGCAGAAAAAAAAAGACTCGTCGAAAACAACTCGGAAACCAGGAAGTGCATAGCACAGAATGCGCATGTGCAACCCAATGTCAGCTTTTCCTCACTAAGAGAGAATGATCCCATTGCTCCAGTTAATATGGGGGTTGTGGAGGTGTAACCAGGAAAGACCCAGAACAATTAGCTCCATGGAGTCATTCATGGCATAGAACTCAATTGATTCAGCATGATTACCAAAAACATTCAAAGTTACATGGTCAGAGACATAGAAAATGAGGCTGAGTTCAGCCCTATTCAGAGCTTGGGTGACAAGGGGGCAATCTAGCTGACACAAAGGGATGCCCATTTCTTCCACCCAGGAAGTCTTGATAAAGTTCTGGTCTGCATCAGGATCAATGAGGGCTTGAACAGACTTGGCCCTTGTTCTGGAAAAAAAAAAAATCTCAACAGTCAATGTCGACCTAACAGTAGGGGAAGTATGTGTAGAAATGCCCACCCATATCCCCACATCTACTGGTGGGCAGAGCCTTTTACTGGACAGTGGGAGATGAAATGTCCAGACTGTCCAAAATAAAAACAGGAATTAATTTCTTGACAGCGTCTTCTTTCCTCAGGAGTTACCAGGGTTCTGCCTAATTGCATGGGCTCTGACTCTACTGGGGTGGCACCTTCTGGGTTCTGGGTTCAGCCCTTCAGCTCCATCTCCGGTCCCTTCTCTTGTTGCACAGCAGAAGATGTGTGTCCACCTGACAGGCCAGGTCGACCAAGCCATCCAGGGTGTCAGGAAGATCATGAGGGGCAATCTCATCCAGGATGGCATGATTTAGTCCATGAAAGAAAGCATTGTACAAAGCGCTGGCGTTCCAGTCTACTGCTGTGGCAAGAGTCTGGAACACAATGGTATGATCATGAACAGAGTGGGCACCTTGCTTAAGCCTCATCAGCTGTTTCACTGCCTCCCTGCCCTTGGGGGAATGGTCAAAAACCTTATATATCTCCTCAGAGAACTCCTTGTGAAATAACAATTCCTTGCAACAAATATTGCTACGTGAGGTTGATGAGGTTCCAGACACACAATCCAGTTAAACACTCACAGAAAGTCCAATGAAATGAAATGGTGGTTTATTCCATTAAAACAATTCCAGTTTACTTTACGGTTGCGAACAAAGGATCAAAAAGGGAAACTAAAATAAAGCTCTGTTAGTAGGTTATTCCAATGCATTTGGCTTATTGTGGTTGGAAAACTATTCCACCTCGTCATCCTGCTTACCCCTGATTCAAAGGACTAATTAAAGCTTGCAGTGATGTGCCACACCTGCACGTCAGGGGGAGTGGCTACATACCACATGACAGGTAAGGCAATCAGATAAGTATCTAACTGTGGCAGTGGGGGCATGGTCAAGCGCCGGTCTGTGACAGGAGGGCGGAGTCAGGGAAGGTAAGTGGCAGAATCACTACACCTGATGTCAATTAACCTGTGTTTGTGTGTGTCTTCCCAGTGACCGTGCCCTACTTAAGGAGGGAGAGTGAAAGCAGAGGAGCTCATCCCCGAACCAGATGCCGGTTGTGTCTGTGTGTCGGTTTAGTCTAAGAGTTGTTCACTGAAAAGTGTGGCAATAAAAACCCTGTTGCCAAACCTGATCTCTGTCCTGCTGTGCTCCACCCACCCATACAAACTGTTACACTAACATAATTCTAACATAATTTCTTTTACAGGTTACCAAACTAAATCATATAGAAACAACAAATACTAATTACAACAGCAACCTGAATATGGCTCCTACATCCTGGCCCCTAATTGTTAATGCTAAGGCAGAACAATTACCAAATAAATACAAAATGGAGCCATAATACATATTAATCCAAACATTTGTTATCTGATGTCATGTTAATACAATTCTAATCAGTTGTCAGCAACAATCAATAGTGTCAATACATACACACATTTTTCCCCTTTTTTTTTACAATTTTTTTTTTTAATGAGATCCCTCAAAGATCCCAAAGTCCACAGTCCATTTTGCAGTCCATAGGACCCCAATCCCCCCGAAAGTCTATGGATGTGTGCATAGTCAAATATCAGTGTGCTGCAAAAATGAGAGGTCCATGTATATGCACAATGGTGAGAGAGGATGTGCTGTGGATGTAACAGTCCATAAATGCATGTGCGTGTCGATGTGTGAGGTCGCCATGTGTAGGTTTGTCAGTATAGGTGGATGCGTGCAGGGGTAGGGGGCATGATGAGCCTGGCACAGCATGCAAGGCCTTCAAGCTGGCTCAGCCTCCAGGAGCAAGCAAAGTTTGTTGATAGGCCTCTGAATGACGTTGGCCTTGGTCTTCACCAAGACACTCTGGACAAGTCCTTTGGGCCCAGGCAGGGTCTTCACCACCCGGCCTAAGGGCCACGAGTTTCTTGGTGCTGCCGGGTCCACAATGACCACGACATCATTTTCTTTAAAGTTTTTTTTTCGTGTTGGTCCATTTCTGCCGTTGCTGCATCAGAGTCAAGAATTCAGTAGTCCATCGCTTCCAGAAGAGGTCTGCCAGGTATTGTACTGGTCTCCAATGCCTTCTTCCATACAAGTCATCTCTGTCAAAGAGTCCAGGAGGTAACAAAGGTTTAGAGTTTAACTGGAGAAGGTAATTTGGAGTTAGTGGCTCAAGGTCATTAGGGTCACTGGATATGGTTGTGATTGGTTGGTCATTAAGGATGGATTCGACCTCACACAGGGCTGTGTGTAGCACTTCGTCATCCAGTGTTTGTTGCCTTAACACTGAAAGCAGTACCTTTTTCACCAGTTTGATTAATTGCTCCCACACGCCTCCAAAATGGGCTGCAAAAGGAGGGTTAAACAGCCATTTGACATGTTGGGTCAACAGAGTTTCATAGATCTTTTGATGGTCTAGCTGGTTTACAGCCACCTCCAATTCCTTCTGCGCACACATGAAGTTAGTGCCGCAGTCTGTTCTAATGGTGAGTACTGGCCTCGCCAACACAGGAACCGCCGGATAGCATTGATACAGGAGTCTGTGTCCAACATACTCGCCACTTCCAAGTGAATGGCTCTGCTCGCTAGACAAGTGAAGATCACTCCCCATCTTTTCACCAGGGATCGGACCCTTTTGACCTCAATCGGCCCAAAGTAGTCAATACCTACATGTGAGAAGGGTGGTAGGTCTGGTGTGACTCGGTCCTCTGGCAGGTCTGCCATCTTTTGAACTCCTACTTTGGCCTGCAATTTCCTTCAGAAGACACAAGATTTAATGACACTTCTTGCAGCAGAATTAGCAGAGGGAAGCCAGAATCTTTGCCTAAGCCTTGAGAGCATGTGATTCCTTCCTGCATGTCCTACTTGTTGGTGTATGTCACGCAGGATCAGTTTGGACATGTGTGAGTCTTTGGGAAGCATGGTAGGGCTTTTCAGACTCACCGGTGTGACGACCACAAAAGTGTCACATTTGTGTTTGTGAAATAAGAGTGAGAATAATTAATGTTTTTTTATTTGAATACAATTTAATGTATTTTATTTTGGGAAAAAGTATCCCCAAGAGTTTTACATTTCAAAGTGCTTTTCTTTATTCAAGGTGAATGCTGTGATGTTTACTCCGGACCAGCAGGGGGCGAGGGCGGGTGACAGGTTTATGTATGTGAACTGTGGTTCTTTTTTTTATTACTGCAAGAACTTGTGAATCCGATATGCCATCTTCTCATTTCTCTCCTGCAACTTAGGTGGGTAAATGCACAAAAACTCCTTGAAACTAGGAAATGGCAATGCTGAAATGTGTTTGAGATGTATGTGAACTGTTTTAGTGTAGTAATTTTCGTTGGAGTCTGTTTTTGGTTTTGTTAGAAGTGTATTTGAAATGTGAGGGCAAAGCCCAGCAAGGTAACTGTTGAGTGATCACGTGCTGTATGCATGGCCATAGAAAACAAGCCAGCTCGACAAACACACTCTTCCCTCGTGCACACGCACATTAGTACTGTTTTGTAGGCTTACAATGACTTTGTCTGTCGTCTAGCTTGCCATGTATTAGCTCCCAACCATTAGTTAAAAGCTGTTTGTACTCAATGTGTTCACAGGAAAAAAGGTGACCGTTTAAAATGAGACTGAAGTTACACAATAAGCTCTTTATGGGTTCTAAGAGTAATATGCAGTACTGTATTGATTTAATACTAGAATAAATACTATGAATGGAAGTCTACAAGTATGCTGAACATTTAGCTGGTTAATATTACCATTGTCTACAGATTCAATTTTGATAAATAGTGTAAAATACAAACATGGAAAGTAAGTGAACATGTATTTGGGTGATAAGAGATTTGTTTTGTCATGATATCCGTATTGACATGGTATTATGAGTTTGGTATTGAGATATTGAGTTTTGTACATTGACAGACACTGAAATTCATTGAATATGTTTAAAAAATATTGAATATGTACCGTATTTTCTGGACTATAAGCTGCTACTTTTTTTCCTAGGTTTTGAACCATGCGGCTTATACAAAGGTGCAGCTATTCTGTGGATTTTTCTTCCACCGCTAGGGACGCTCTAACCGGAAGTAGAATCAAAAATAAGACAGACGAAAAATCAATGCAAAGAAGAATTAGCAGATCTTTAGCAGATAGAACACGCACGACAAATTACTAACTGGTAATTATTTTCAAATCCAGCGAAGATGATTAAAGTGACTTGTGGTTTCAAACACAGGAGAAATGAAGGTAAATAAATACCAGTTATTTTCTCTTGGTTCTGTTCCGTTTTAATCAGCAAAGTTGCTGCCGTGTTAAAAGGCACTGTTCGGAAAGAATCTGTTCAGGTACATACATGTACATTTACAGTACAAAATCGTTCTGTACATGCAGTAAATATCTAATTTTTCAACATAGATATCTGCGGCTTATAGCCCGGTGCGGCTTGTATATCTTTTTTTTTATTTTTTATTTTTAAATAGAGCGGATGCGGCTTATATACAGGTGCGCTCTATAGTCCAGAAAATACGGTAATATGTAAATCATAAAGAACTGAACATTACAGATGTGTTGTTTAAAGAAAATACTTTATTAATAAATTACTGCAAGAACTCGTGAATCTGATACGCTGTCTCCTCGTTTCTCTCCTGCAACTTAGTGTTACAGGAGTCAATCTGTTCAACACGGTGCTGTTGCTATGGTACCCGTTACACCGGCATGGATGCTTTACTTATCCTGCCTCCAATCCTCAGGATGCCCTCATCCAAGATCGGATCAAGTTTGGATATGGTGCTGTCTGCTTTGACTGGCATGCCTTTCCTTATGAGAGTGAGCTCAGAATCAAAGTAACACTGCTGTACATAGCAAATAATCGCCTTTTCTGCTTCATCCAAATCATCCACAGTCAGAATTTGGTGCTCACCTTCCATTTTGGATGTCGAGATAAGCCCTTTACTTTTCTGACTTTTGAGCTTCAGCAGCCAGGCAACAGTCCTTTGAAGTTTCTTCCATGAAGAGAAATACTGAATGAAGTAAGTAGTTGCATGTTTGAAGCTTTAAGCAATTTGCAGTAATGTCTTTCTTTACCTCAGGATCACTGTGGAGTATGTGTCCAATGTCCTCCGGTGCATCAGGTCATTCAGATTCCTGCCTTGAAAGGAAGTGAGGGCCATAGAACCATCTAAGGGACTTCAAGAGCGGTTCGATGTACAATCCGCGAGAGGCATCATCTGCTGGATTATCCCTAGAACGGACATATCTCCACTGATGTACCTGGGAGAGGCTATGGATCACTGCAATCCTGTTGGCAATGTAAGTATGGAACCTTTTTGTTTGATTGTAAATGTATTTCAGTACTGATGTACTATTGGTCCAAAATGTAGAATTCTCCAGATCCATATGAAGCTCCCAGGGCCGGTTCTGCCCTAATCTGGACCCGGGTGCAACATCGCGCAACCCCCCCAAAAAAAAAACCACACACACACACCAGTCTAAATCAGGACAACCATCACATAACTATAAACATTTTACATCAACTATTTTAACTAAATGGGCTATAATAAATGAGCCTGCAGCCACGGCGGGCTGCCTTAAAAAGTAACCATTTGTCCTACCTTAAAACTCGTTTTGCATTTTCTGCCTCCTTTTTTTGTATTTTCGACCCTGCGTTTTTCTTTCCTTTTCTTAAAACCCGATTTGTGTCCAGACATTTTGTTCTGCTACCAACGAACTAACTCGTCAGGTCTCGTCTCTCGAGCCCGCGATGATTCCCGTGGGAAGGGCAACAACTGATACATTTTTACAAACAGCCAATAGGGAGGTTGCAACGTTCAGGCGCTCCTTTGCTCAGAGACACTCAGTAATGCACTCATTCAGGAACAGAGAGAACTCTTTATTTTGTCTTATTTTTTGGGGCCCCTCTCCACACCAGTCCCGGGTGCAAATGCTACCGTTGCTACCCCTCCAGAACCGGCCCTGGAAGCTCCTTCTGAAGCATCCTGTCCACTTTAACAGCGAGTGTTGCAGCAGCAAGTTCAAGTCTTGGAATAGACATCTGTTTCACAGGAGCTACTCTGGATTTTGCAAGCACAAAAGTGACATGAATATTTCCTTTGCAGTTTGTAAGACTGAGGTAACTCACTGTTCCGTAACCTGACTCACTTGCATCACAGAAATGATGCAGCTGAGCAGTCCTAGTTAAAGGTGGAGTATGAGATTTTTTTTACCATATTGCTTGAAAAGCTTCTCACACCCATGTTGCAAGCAGTGCAATAGAAGGTTTGACCCACAAATGAAATATTTTAATCCAGTCTACAGTGTAAAATAAAGGAAAAACGCCATCAAATCCTATTGAGGTACCACCTCAAAATGATTGGATACTGACACGTCAATCAGACTGAAGCCCGCGAGCAGCCCGTCCCTTCTGTGTGTGTGTATATGTGTGAGAGAGCGAGCAGTCCCTCCCCCAATCCGTGCACTGCGAGCAGAGTGTCACACAGAAAGCGCAGGATTTTCTCAGTGCGCTCCTCCAAACGACGGGGATTTACATGAAAACGGAAGGAGGTATTCACAAAATTCTTTCACAGTGAGTGCCACAAGGCTCTCCTAAACACACTGATGTAATGTTTTTTGTCTGTCATGTAAAAAATGAGGTCACTAGAGTGAGTTAAAAACGAGTGACTTTTCTGCCAAGTTTATAATGGCAGTCTATGGGGCTGCACGCCTGCCCTCTCCTCACTTTCAGGCTTCTCATTCAAAAACTGCAAGTCCTATCGTGTAGGTAGACACATTGTGTGAATCAGGACAAGTGTGGCTACTACTTTTGAGAAAATTGTGTGTGTGGAGTGAAAATTGGGGCTGAAAACACAGTTTAAATGAGAAAGTTTGAGCTATTTTTCCAAGCTCTCTACACTCTAACTTAACGAGCTCTACTGGTGTGTAACGCAATAGACACCCATTATAAAGCCTGACTTTCTCAGGCTTTATAAGGGGGAGGAGGGGTGGAGACACGGGGGGTGGGAGCATGGCGAGGGCGGGCGTGTTTCTTTTCAAAATATGGCTTGCGGGAACCGTTATTCCAAAATCTCGTACTCCACCTTTAAGCCAAAGTTCTCAGGTTTTATGCACCTGTCCACTTGAAATCTGTTTAGCTGTTCTAGTTCTGTGATCCAGCTTGATGGAGAGTGTTTCTGGAATGGCATCATCCCATCCACACTTTTCAAGGCAAAGCCTTTGTAGGATTTGCTTGGCTTTGAGAATAAAGGGGGCAAGGAAACCCAGTGGGTCATAGATAGAACTTACAACAGAAAGAATGTCTCGTCTTGTTAGAACTCTGTTCTTGATGGCTACCGTGAAGGTAAATGTTTCTTTCTGGATGTTCCACTGGATTCCTAAGGCTCTCTCCAGTGGTGGATTGTCCCTGTCCAGGTCAAGCTGTTTGACAAGCATGGCTCTGTGACTTTCAGGTATTGTAGCAAGGACTTCACAGCTGTTACTCACCCACTTGTTCAGGGTGAATCCTCCAAGGGTGCATGCTTCCCTAAAGTCCATTGTGAGCTGGATTGCCTTGGTGACAGAGGCCACAGATTTGAGACAGTCATCAACATAAAAATTGTTTGTGTCAATAGTTTCAAGACTGAATTGGTCTGAATTGTCAACTGCTGTTTGTTTGAGAGCAAAATTGGCAATGCTCGGTGATGACACAGCGCCAAAGAGATGGACATTCATCCGGTAGACTTTGAGTGGCTGACTGACATCCCCCTGTGGCCACCAGAGGAATCTGAGGAAGTCACAGTGCTGTTCTTGAACATGTACTTGGTAATACATTGCTTCTATATCTGCCATTAAAGCAATTCTTTCTTGCCTGAACCTGAGCAGAATGCCCAGAAGGGGGTTGGCCAGGTCAGGACCCTGGAGAAGTTCTGTGTTCAGAGATTTGCCTTTGTAAGAAGAACAATCAAACACGACTCGAAGTTTTCCCTTTTGCTTATGGTATACGCCATGATGTGGTGTATATACCATATCTTGCCATCATTTCTTTGCAACTGATGTGGCAGCACCTTTTCTGCATAGCCTTTCCTGAGCACATCTTCCATGAATGCTTTGTACTCACTTGCATAAGCAGAATCCTTTGTGAATCTCCTGGAGAGACCCACCGCTTGCTGTACCACCACCTCCTTGTTGTCAGGTAAGGTTACATCTTTATCATGGAAGGGCAAAGGTAAGTGATAAATTACCATTTTTGAGCATGATTGACCTTGTTGTTATGTCCATGAATTTTTTGTCCTCAACAGACATCTCTAATTTTTCCTCATAATCCTTTTCAGGAAAATTGTTATATTGTCTAATGAGCAGATCCTTGAGGTTTACCATTGAGATACAATTGACGGTGATTGACGCTGTGTCACATCTCTCCATAGCAGAGCAAGTGTTGAGTGGGCCACTGACCACCCATCCTAAGAGAGTCTTGATTGCATATGGTCCATTTTCTTGACTGTTAATTACTCGCCAGGGCTCCATTGCCTTTGGCACGTTCATTCCAATTAAGATCTCAATGTTAGCGTCAATGCTTTGCAAAGTGACTCCTTTGAGGTAAGGCCATCTTTTCAGGTCATGTTGACCAAGCAAGTTGTCTTTCGACACCGGAATTTTGTATTGAGTGTACACTTTAGGCAGCTCTATATACACACTTCCATCAATGTTGCCTACCTCAAGTCCTGTGAGCTCGTAGCTCTTGACCGGTTGCTCCTGCCCCATCATCCGCAAGACTACTTCAATTCGGCATCCTTTGGCATTCAGCTGGTGCATGATGTTTTTGGTGCAGAAGGTGGCCGAACTGCCTGTGTCAAGAAAGGCGTAGGTCATAATGGTTCTGGTACCCTTGGATGCTTTCACCTGAACAGGCACAATGGCTAGCGCACACTCCTTGCTGGCCCCTGTTGCGTGATCAGCAGAGACCAGGGCACTATTGACAGGAGGCCCTTTTGTTTGGTTTGGGGTGTATGATACAGTCTGCATTCTCCCTAAACTATCACTGTTGTGTAGCAAGGTAGGATGCTTATATTTGCAAATCTGACAGACCACTTTCTTATTACAATTTTTACTGAGGTGTCCTTTTTTTAGACAACTGAAGCAGTATCCATTTTCCTTCAGGTATTCAACCTTTTGGTCATCTGGTTTTAAATTGAACTTTATACAGTCTGTTATTTCATGTTTGTCTGAACAGAAGCTACATGAAAACAAAACCACAAACTGAGGGTTGGTTTGCAGTGTCTTGGCTGGCTGTGATACTACCTGCTCTTCAGCTGGCATTACAGTAGTCACGAAACTGCTTCCCCTTTTAGGTGCCTTCATGTCAGGTCTGGCCTTCGAGACTGAACTTCTACTTGGTGGAAGATCTTTGATATCTCCAAACACTGGGTGGAGTAAGATACTGGACTGATGTTCCAGGAAAACTACAAGATGCTTGAATCTAGTGCATGTATTATTTTTCTGAAGAGATTCATATACTACATTTCGCCACCGTTCACAAAGTTTGTAGGGCAGTTTAGAAACAAGTAACTTTAGATTAGATGCTACATTCAATTCATCAAGATAGTCCAAATTTTGCATTGCATTGTGGCATTCTCTCAGATATAGAGCATATGCTTGGAGAGCCTTCCCATCATCAGGTCTTATAGATGTCCAATTCAGAGCCTTTTCAAGATATGCATTTGCAATCTTCATTTCGTTTCCAAAATGTTTGTTTCACAGCTGTTTCGCTTCAGGATAGCCTCTGCGGGCATCCATATGCATGCAACTTCTAACAAGATCTTTGGCCTGTCCTTCAGTAAACTGCTCAAGAAAGTAAAGTCTGTCTTGACAATTACTTGTATTATTTTCAATTGAATGTTCAAAAGCAAGAATGAATGATAAGACAAAGGATCACCATTAAACACAGGCACATCCCTTTTTGGCAAGAGAGAAAGATTTTTTTGTCTCACCATTAACTCAGGTCCTTTTGTCTGTGCAGCATTGCAGTCATTGTGGTATCACCAGCGGTGTCATGGCTGGGTTCAAGCTGCGGGCTGGAAGTTGTCCTGCTGGAGCTGCTGTGAGCATGTTGTTCTGCCCTTTGCAGTGGTGTCTTGGGCTCAGTTGCCAGAGGAGGAAGTGGTGCAAATTCAATGGCTGAGGCATCAGGGAGAGCTGATGGTTCAGCAGATTCTTGCTTGCTTGCCCCCAAGTACTCACTCATGGCATCACCCTGTTCTCCAGTCTCACTTAATGCTTTTAGTTTAGCATCGAATTCAGCTAGCTGTGCCTGTAACTCAATCTGCTGTCTTTTGGATTTCAAAGCAGCTTCCTCCATCTGGAGGGCTTGCAGAGCTGGTAAAGCTTTAGCTCAGGCCTCAAGAGCAGCCCTTTCAGCAGCAGCAATTTTAGCAGAAGATGATGTCTTAGATGCCTTGGACGATGTCTTGGATGCCTTGGACACATTTTAAACACTGTCTTCAGGCTCAACAGTGAACTGCAATTTTTGTTGCTTCTTCCACATTTCAACTTCTTTAATAAAGTAAAGTTCTGCACTCTGGGCTCATAACATTCGACTTCATCATTGGCGCTCTCTTCCTCATTCATTAGTAACTGAACCGAATTGTGAATGGAATTAAAGTCCTGAATGCATACATGTAGCACTTCCATATTTTCATTCACCTTTTCAACACTTCCGTCTTCAACAAGCAGATTCTTGCTTTCATTAATTTTTCTAGTGCATACTCCTAGCTTTCCATGGCATGTGGCCATTTCAGATTTTAAAAGCTTCGCTGATTCCTTAGTCATCTCTGACTTTTTGTCTGTCATCATGTTATCAAACGGTTTACAATTCATGCCAATAAAGTCCTTTAAGTTTATCAACTTTTTAGAGCAATTAAGCCAGTAGTTTATATTTCACTGTTCATCAACATTTACTCATTAGCAATCCTTTCCTTTGGGCCTTCATTCATGAAGTCGTTGGCACTTCCTACGTTGCGTTATCCATTCATTCAAAGTTCCATTTAATGCTTCGTTCATAAGGACAGTAAGCATTCAACGAATCTGCAATATAATCCACAGGTTGTAATCCTTTGAAAGACGTCAGTCTTCGGGAGTTTTCCGACGATGAAATAGCAATTCCTTGCAACAAGTATTGCTACGTGAGTTTGATGAGATTCCTGACACACAATCCAGTTAAGCACTCGCAGAAAGTCCAATGAAATGAGATGGTGGTTTATTCCATTAAGACAATTCCAGTTTACTTTATGGTTGTGAACAAAGGATCAAAAAGGGAAACTAAAATAAAACTCTGTTAGTAGGGTATTCCAATGCATTCGGCTTATTGCGGTCGGAAAACTATTCCACCTCGTCATCCTGCTTACCCCTGATTCAAAGGACTTATTAAAGCTTGCAGTGACGCGCCACACCTGCACATTGGGGGGAGTGGCTACATACCACATGACGGGTAAGGCAATCAGATAAGTATCTAACATAATTCTAACATAATTCTTTTTACAGGTTACCAAACTAAATCATATAGAAACAACAAATACTAAGTACAACAGCAACCTAAATATGGCTCCTACACCTTGAAACTCAAGCAGCAGGGTGCCCTGGCATCCCAAACAGCTGTTCCCCACTCTGTCACCTTTCCTGTTAAGAGCATAATGACATAAGCTACTCGGAAGCTCTCAGATGGGAATGCGGATGCCTCAAGTTCCATGGCCAAGGAGCACTGTGAGAGGAATGAATGGCACATTCTGGAGGCACCATCGTATGGCTGTGGAGCAGGTAGTCAAGGCTCACAGGGGGGTAAGGTCAGAACAGCTGGATGACTAGTTAGAGCTGACACTGGTTGGTCTGTGATTGAAGCCTGGAGGCTGTCCATCTGTGAGGAAACTCTTTGTAGGGTATCGGTGATGGAGGACATGCTTTGGCAAACAGCTATGATCTCTTGTTGATGAGATCCCAGAACAAAGCCCTGCTTAGGCAATGCTGATTTGAGTGCATCGTAGTCTGCTGGGTCCATGGGGTGGAGGATAAATTCTGTCATGACCTAAAGGCCATGGAAACAGATAGGACCCAAAATGCAACTACAGGAAATGAGCAGAAGCATACCTGAGGAGTTGGCTCGTGAGAAGGGCAGGCAGGTAACAGGCACAGCAGCACAGTCCAAAACCCACTTAGTGAAATCCCGGAAGACACTGACAAGTCCCAAAAAATGGCAGGCAGTGTTGTAATCCAAAATGTAAAAATAGTTCCAAGCCAAAGTCACAGTGAGAGGTCCCAGAAACAGCAGGCAAAATCATGATCCAAAACCTAAACAAAGTCCCCAGCCAAAGACACAGCGAGAGGTCCCAAAAACAGCAGGCAAAATAGTAATCCAAGAAATGTAAACAAAGTTGAGGAACAGAGTGTGAGCTAGACAAAACTTATGCGGAGTATTTATCCAGGCTAAGTGAATCGCCTTTGTGTGTTTATACAGAGTCTAAAGTCCTTCCCGCATTATGCAATCGGGCACATTGGCAGCACCAGTCTCCATAGCCCTCGGCCTCTTGGCTATACAGCTAGGGTTACAGTAGGGGGCTAGTCCTCTGGTAATCATGAGAGTTTGGCTCCCCATTCACATCTGTATTGTAGCATGCCTTGCCAGACAGCAGTAGGTAACATTTTTATGATGGTCTTTGGTATGACCCAACCATGAGTAAAACTCACAATCTCCTGATCGAGAGGAGGACATGCTAACCACTAGGCCAACTCGTGGTTGTTTATACAGAGTGGCTGATGACAAACATGTAGCAGGTGTGCTAACGCAGTGGGGGGGAAATGCAGAGTGGAGTGCAAAGGCACAGATTAGGATCTGGAAGTTCCAGGCAGGATTGTGACAATAAATACAGAGGCCTTAAGTCCACCAGCTTAGTCTAATTCCAGCTGCTTAAATAGAAACATTTCAGGATTATTATTTTTTTCTTTTTTTCTCTCTTTTTTTCAAGAGGATGCAAGCATTCAGCAGGTGCATTTGGCTATGTCTGTGCAAGAGAAGAGTGAAAAAGTACTCCATGGAAGCAACTTCTGAAATGTGTGAAGTCTACAATGCATACATATTTTGCCATGCCTGATGGGATCAATAAAACAGTGGTCATCTTATCTGTGAACACTGTTAAAAAAAAAAAAAACTTCTCTGGAAGGTAAGATCAACAATTGGTTTCAATTTAATTAAAAAGTCATATAAGACAAAATGTTTTAAGAATCTCTTGCACCACCAAGCTGCTACTTTTGGGTCCTTGAGCAAGGTCCTTAACCCTACTGCCTCAACCTATCCACAATGACCCCACAAAGAATGGGGAAAAATTATGCAAAAAGAAATTGCAATAATCTCTTACACATACAGTGTCTTGCAAAATTATTCATCACTCTTCATGTTTGTCCTGTTTTGTCACATTAGAAGCTGGAATTAAAATGGATTTTTTTGGGGGGTTAGCATCATTTTGATTTACACAACATGCCTACAAATTTAAAGCTGAAAATTGTTGTTTCATTGTGACACAAAAAATAATTAAGATAAAAAAACAGAAATCTGGATTGTGCATAGGTAGTCATCCCCCCCCCAAAAAAAAGTAATTACGTTGTAGAGCCACCTTTTGCTGCAATTACAGCTGCAAGTCTCTTGGGGTACGTCTCTATTAGCTTAGCACATCTAGCCACTGGGATTTTTACCCATTCCTCAAGGCAAAACTGCTCCAACTCCTTCAAGTTAGATGGGTTGCATTGGTGTACAGCAATCAAGTTATGCCACAGATTCTCAATTGGATTGAGGTCTGGGCTTTGATTAGGCCATTCCAAGACATTTAAATATTTCCCTTTAAACCACTCCAGTTTTGTAAACAGATTTGTAGCAATAGATTTGGATGACATACAGGAAATCATTGATCACTTTTCCATAGCCGCAACCCTCTTTGGATTGAAAATCAATATCACAAAAACAGAGCTCCTGTACCAACCATCTCCTGAGCCAGAGGAGGTACATGTCAAACAACATTGTTTTGGTCAACGGAATGCCTCTGCGGAGTTCTGAGTTTTTCATCTACTTAGGCAGTGCAGTTACCAACACAAACTCATCAGACTTGGAGGTAGACTGCCAGATTCAAGCTGCCACCAAAGCCTTCAGTGGATTACAAAAGCAACTATGGTCTTGGCATGACATCAAGAGAATCACCAAGTTGAAAGTATACAATGGCCCAGTCTTGCCATCTCTGCTTTACACCCCTGAATGCATGATGCTCTAGCGTAAACATTTCAAGAAACTTATCAGGCTACAACTCTGACACATGCGTCAAATCCTCAAAATAAGATGGCAGGATAAGGTCCCCAATGTAGAATTCCTCAGGTGAGCTAATACAATAAGCATGGAAGCCCTTATCACAGCCTTTGAACTTTGTTGGGCTGGACACATCTGGCGCATGCCTGACACGGGACTACCCAAAGCTGTTTTCTACAGAGAACTGAGCCAAGGAAAGAGGATATGAGGAATACAGAAACTGAGGTACAAAGATGTCTTGAAGAGGAACATGAAGAATGCCAGAGTTATGGATCAGATGTGGAAAAGGGATACCTTGGATAGAGCAACATGGTGAAGCATAGTTAAAAGGTCAATGTCCGCAATTGAAGACAAGCATCAGAGGGAGTATGTGAGGACTCATGAAACCAGACACTCCATAGCAGCTCAACCAGGCCAAACCACTGCTGTGGATGACTCTATCACTCTGGTGTGGCCCTCGTAGCCCATCTCTGTTT
This sequence comes from Neoarius graeffei, assembly GCF_027579695.1. Lineage (NCBI taxonomy): Eukaryota > Metazoa > Chordata > Actinopteri > Siluriformes > Ariidae > Neoarius > Neoarius graeffei. The sequence goes on along the minus strand of NC_083578.1, from coordinate 33,948,814 downwards.
CTGCCCAGCCTAATGAAGCAGTCGTCATTGCTAGCAATGGACAGCCAATGAAGAAACCACTCCAGTTTAGTTTTAGCCATATGTTTAGAGTCATTGTCCTGCTGGAACGTGACCTTTCATCCCAGTCTCAAACCTCTGGCTGACTGAAACAGGTTTTCCTCCAGAATTGCCCCATATTTAGTGCCATCCATCTTTCCTTCAGTCCTGACCAGCTTTCCTGTCCCTGCAGATGAAAAATATCCTCACAGCATGATGCTGCCACCACCATGCTTCACTGTAGGAATGGCGTTCTCAGGGTGTTGGGTTTGTGCCACACATGGCACTTCCCATGATGGCCAAAAATAAATAAATTTTAGTCTCATTTGACCAGAGAATCTTCTTCCATGTGTTTGGGGAGTCTGCCACATGCTGTTGGGTGTAATCAAAATGTGTGTGTTTGTTTTTTAAAGCAATTACTTTTTTTTCTGGCCACTCTTCCATAAAGACCGACTCTGTGGAGTGTATGGCTTAAAGCGGTCCAATGGACAGATACTCCCATATCTGCTGTGGATCTTTGCCGCTCCTTCAGTGTGATCTTTGGTGTCTTTGTTGCATCTCTGATTAATGCCCTCCTTGCCCGGTCTGTGAGTTTTGGTGGGTGGCCTTCTCTTGTCAGGTTTGTATTGGTGCCATATTATTTCCATTTTGCTATAATGGATTTAATAGTGCTCCCTGTGATATTCAAAGTTTGGGATTTTTTTTTATTTTTATGACCCAACCCTGATCTATACTTTTCCACAACTTTGTCTTTGACCTGTTTGGAGTGCTTTTTGGTTCTCACTTTGCTTACTTATCCCGCTTTTCCACTACAAACGCGGCTGAGTCGGGCTGAGCCGTGCCGTGCTGAGTTGGGCTGAGTCGAGCTGAGCGGGGCTGTTGGAGTTGCATTTCGACTACAACCGCGCTGAACCGTGCTGGCTGGAAGTGGGTGGACACATTGGGTGGAGTTAGCGAAAGTGGGTGGATGTTACGTGATGTCGTTAAGCAGCGCAAACAGTGACATCAGTGATCTTTTAAGCGGTAGTCTCACGACCCGAATAGTAAACAATAAACACGGAGGACATGGAGTCGTTAATGTTGCTGGTCTTGGTGCTGTGGCTTGTTGTCACCGACAACGCCAACAGATACTGGCAAGAGCGTATAGATGAGGCGAGGCGCATAAGGCTTCAAAAATTCTCGTAATTCGTAATTATTCTTCTTCCGGGTTTGCGGTGTTTACAGATCCCAGCGTGCTCGTGGGGCGTGTGTGGGCATGTGAGGACACTCCTCCTCACCAATCAGCGCGCAGGGAAGTGTCTCCTCACGCCCCCAGCCTCACTCGGCACGGTTTGGCTCGCTTCAGCCCCACTCCAAAACGGTGCGAGTTTTAGGGGCTAAGCAGGGCTGAAGCGAGCCGAGTCGTGCTGTTTTTTGGTAGTCGAAACGCGAGCCGTGTCGGGCTGAAGTGAGCTGAAGCGAGCTGAAGTGAGCTGAAAAAGGATAGTGGAAAAGGGCCATTTGTAGTGTTGTAGAGTCAGGGTCCTCCCAGAACAAGTTGATTTATACAGACATCATGTGACCGATCATGTGACACTTTGCACACATGTGGATCTTAATCAACTAATTATGTGACTTATGAAGTGAATCAGTTGGACCAGCTCTTATTTAGGGGTTTCATATGAAAGGGGGTGAATACCTATGCACACTTTAGATTTCTGGTTTTTCACCTTAATTTTTGTTTGTGTCACAATAAAACAATAATTTGCACCAGTGGTAGGCATGTTGTGTAAATCAAATTATGCTAATCCCCCCCCAAAATCCATTTTAATTCCATCTTGTAATTCAACAAAACAGGACAAACACTAGGGGGGATTAATACTTTTGCAAGACACTATAAATCATGGGTGAAGTAAATTTATTTTTTTCATCCAATTTTAATTTTGCAGGAACCCAAAACATTCCAAACATCAGTGTAGCAAGAATGCACCTGTTGTCCTATATCTGAACCTTCCTTCATTCATTTCCCTGGGACCACACTGCCAGAAGCTTCCCAAACCCATTCTTCCAGACAGAGAGCAGCCATCTTCAGAAGTAAGAAACAAGTCAGAGAGTGAAGATGTCATAGATCCAGATTACAATTTCAGATGTGGAGCTGAGGACAGAAACCCATAGTACCCCAACCAAAAATACCTTGATTGCTTTTCCCAACCAAGTCCAATGTGGACCTTTTAAAATCTAGGTTCAAGCAGTCAAACTTTTTTGGATGGATGTGTCCAAGTCACAGGTCTTTTGCACAAGACAAATCACAAGACTCCTCACCAAGCTTTTCCCATCTTCTTTACCCATCAAGATGGGCTCTGCTTCTGTCACAGTGTGGCTAGTATGTTTGAGGCAATCAGAATTGCTTGTAGCCTGAATGAGTGGTGCATCTTCACTGACAGCTCATCCAGGAGCCTCAAAGCTGTGCTGCTCCATAATGGGAACAAGTATTCATCTCTTTCCCTGGCTCACTCAGTGTATCTCAAAGAGGATAACAAATCCATCAAGAAATTGTCTTGAAGTATGATGAATACAACTTAAAATGGTGACATTCCTGATGGGTCTACAAGGAGACTTTATCAAGTTTCCCTGCTATTTTGTCTTTGGGACATCAAGGTACAGTATCAAAAGGGGGACTGTTCACTGTGGTGATCTCGGTCTGCTGTGGGGACCTCTGGAAAGATGCTGATGCCACCACTGCACATCAAATTTAGCCTAATTTATCAGAGCAGGAGGATTCACATAAGGAGTCAGCAGCATTCACATACATTCAAAACTTTTCTTAAGCTGTCTGTGGCAAATGTCAAAGCTGGTGTCTTCATGGGTCCACAGATGGAGAAAATTCTGGGGTGCAAGGAATTCTCCAAGAAGCTCCTGAGGAAGGAGAAGGAAGCTTCAAACAGCTTTGTTGCAATGGTTCAGGGCTTCCTGGGCAATCACAAAGCCAAAAAGTATGTGGAGTTTGTTGTGACTCAGGTGAAGGACTATCACACAATGGACTGTAGGATGTCTCTCAAAGTCCATATCCTTTATGGTCATCTTGATAAATTCAAGGAGAACATGGGAACATACTCAGAGGAGTAAGGCAAGAGCTTCCATCAGGATATATTGAACTCGGAATGCCACTGTCAAGGACAGCATAATGAGAACATGATGGGAGACTATATTTGAGGGCTGCATTATGAAAGTGATTTGCAATATAATCATAAATCTTGAAAATCTTCTAACATTGTCACAATTTATGTACTTCCATGTAATATACTTCCATGTAGTACACTTCCATGTAGTACACTGTACTTGCATAGTGTGTGAATTTCAACAGGGTAGTGTTGTCTCACATTGAACATGGCATGTTGTGCACTTACCAGAAATTGCCATTACACCCATCAAAAATGACAATCACAATATTTGACAGCATGACAGTGTGGTGTCAAATATTGTTACCAAAATTTATGCTGGCTTTTCGCTCACCTCTTAAAAATTAACTTTTTTATTTTCATTTTCCTTGCTTGTGTATGCCCCCCTGTTTCATGCCACATGGAAATTGTCATCACTGGTATCGACAATGTTTCCTCCTCCAACTGGCTGGAAACATACTGGCATGTTGAATTATGTATTGTTTTTATTGCGATCTATGGAGTTCATAGACTAGACTATTGAGGTGCAGCATTACATTTTCATCAAACTTACCTATTTAAACAGTCATCTAAAAGTAGTAATTGTCTGTGCTCGAGCTACACTGACTAACATAAAAGCACAACTATCTGATACTAACTTGCTGTAGTCATGTAGATTGGAAATGCAAAAGAAAACATACAGTATAACCCACAGCTTGCTGTTATGTAGAATTAAGCACACTTAATATCCAAAATCACCATTATAAATCACAATTGACTGTGTTCTAATGGTCACAAACATACAGTGACAATATGGGCAAATGGGTCAGTGGCTGGGCAAAAAGGTCAGTCGATGATGGAGTCAAAATGGGACTGCATGGCATCCTGCAACATCTTGACTGCCCAGGTACCTATGCAAGAATCCTGTTCTTAGACATCAGCTCAGCATTCAACACCATAACCACACAAATCCTTTCCACCAAACTCTGCTAGCTCATTGTCTCATTTGCCATATGTCACAGTATCGCCAGCTTCCTGACAGGAAGGGAACAACAAATAAGGTTGGAGAAGTCACATCCAGTATGCAGTCAATCAGCACTGCTGCTCCTCAGGAATGTGCCCACTTTCCACTGCTCTTCTTCTTTTACACCAATGACTCCACCTCCATGGACCCAAATGTGAAACTCCTGAAATTTGCAGATGACACTACAGTCATAGGACTCATCCAAGATGGCAGTGAGTCTGCATACAGATGGGAGGTTGAATGGTTGGTGCTCTTGTCCAGTCAGAATAACTTGGAGCTAAACATGCTTAAGATGTTGGAGATGATCATGGACTTCAGAAGACACCCCACTATAATACTCCATTCACTATATCCAACAGTCTTTGTTGGCAGCACTGACTGCCAGATCCATTTGAAGCCACCAAGAGAGGATGCAGCCTTTTACCTACAGTGGTGCTTGAAAGATTGTGAACCCTTTAGAATTTTATATATTTCTGCATAAATGAGCTAAAACATTCATCAGATTTTCACACAAGTCCGAAAAGTACATAAAGAGAATCCACTTAAACAAATGAGGCAAAAATATTATACTTGGTCATTATTTATTGAGGAAAATGATCCAATATTACAGTACATATCTGTGATTGGCAAAAGTATGTGAATCTTTGCTTTCAGAATCTGATGTGACCCCCTTGTGCAGCAATAACTGCAACTAAATATTTCTGGTAACTGTTGATCAGTCCTGCACACCGGCTTGGAGGAATTTTAGCCCATTCCTCCATACAGAGCAGCTTCAACTCTGGGATGTTGATGGGTTTCCTCACATGAACTGCTCGCCTCAGGTCCTTCCACAACATTTCGATTGGATTAAGGTCAGGACTTGGCCATTCCAAAACATTAACTTTATTCTTCTTGAACCATTCTTTGGTAGAATGACTTGTGTGCTTGGGCGGCATGGTGGTGTAGTGGTTAGCGCTGTCACCTCACAGCAAGAAGGTCCAGGTTCAAGCCCTGTGGCCGACGAGGGCCTTTCTGTGTGGAGTTTGCATGTTCTCCCTATATCCACGTGGGTTTCCTCTGGGTGCTCCGGTTTCCCCCACAGTCCAAAGGCATGCAGGTTAGGTTAACTGGTGACTCTAAATTGACTGTAGGTGTGAATGTGAGTGTGAATGGTGGTCTGTGTCTATGTGTCAGTCCTGTGATGACCTGGCGACTTGTCCAGGGTGTACCCCGCCTTTCGCCCGTAGTCAGCTGGGATAGGCTCCAGCTTGCCTGCGACCCTGTAGAATAGGATAAAGCGGCGAGAGATAATGAGATGAGATGAGACTTGTGTGCTTAGAGTCGTTGTCTTGCTGCATGACAAAGCTTCTCAAGATTCAGTTCATGGACAGATGTCCTGACATTTTTCTTTAGAATTCACTGGTATAATTCAGAATTCATTGTTCCATCAATGAGGGGAAGCCGTCCTGGCCTAGATGCAGCAAAACAGGCCCAAACCATGATACTACCGCCACCATGTTTCACATATGGGATAAGGTTCTTTTGCTGGAATGCAATGTTTTCCTTTCTCCAAACATAACACTTCTCATTTACTGTAAACCAAAAAGTTCTATTTTGGTCTCATCCATCCACAAAACATTTTTCCAATAGCCTTCTGGCTTGTTCACGTGATCTTTAGCAAACTGCAAACGAGCAGCAATGTTCTTTTTGGAAAGCAGTGGCTTTCTCCTTGCAACCCTGCCATACATACCATTGTTGTTCAGTCAGTGCGTTTACATGCACATAGAAAAAATCGAATTTCTGCCGTTGCTCAACTGAAATCGAAGTTCTAAATGCCATGGAAACACCTTAGCTAGGCTGAAATTGAACCGAACTTGATTTCTCGTAATCGAGCTACACGACCTAGATTATGCGATTTTTGCCGAGCTACTTAGTGCATGTATACCCTATCGAGCTACGTAGTCGAGCTACTTACCACATACTGCATCAATTACACCATCATGGCTGCATAGAAGAAGGGTGGAAGGGGCATCTTGCACTGCCCCTTCCGGAAGTGACGAGTGACGAGACCACAAGCGGGAAACACAACAGCCTCGGTCGGCATGACAACAGTAGTAGCGAGCAGCAGAAGAGGTCAGGAGGAACAAACGAAGAAGAGAAAATGGCGAGCAGAAACATGTACTTCTGGAGCAATGAGGAGACAGAATTCATGCTCATTCAGCTTAAGGAGTTGAATATATTAAAATTCATGGACGGGAGAAAAACGCCCAATGGAGAACATGGAACTGATAACTTTGTTTACACTCTTGAATAGCTCTTCATGACGACAACCGGAAGTGTACCAAGATGATGGGGCGTGTAGTGCCACCTGTGGCTCGGGTGCACAATGTACCTCACACAATAGCTCGATTTCCTTGTGTGCATGTAGGATTGGATTTCTCTGGCACCCCTGCTGGGACCCTTTGCTCGATTACTGACAGCAGCTCGATTTGGATGTGCATGTAAACGTACTGAGTGTTCTCCTGATGGTGGATTCATGAACATTAACATTAGCCAGAGTGAGAGAGGCTTTCAGTTGCTTAGAAGTTACCCTGGGGTTCTTTGTGACCTCACCAAATATTACACGTCTTGCTCTTGGAGTGATCTTTGTTGGTTGACCACTCCTGGGTAGGGTAACAATGGTCTTGAATTTCCTCCATTTGTACACAATCTGTCTGACCGTGGATTGGTGGAGTCCAAACTCTTTAGAGATGGTTTTTAACCTTTTCCAGCCTGATGAGCATCAACAACGCTTTTTCTGAGGTCCTCAGAAATCTCCTTTGTTCATGCAATGATATACTTCCAGAAATGTATTGTGAAGATCAGACTTTAATAGATCCCTGTTCTTTAAATAAACAGGGTGCCCACTCATACCTGATTGTCATCCCTTTGATTGAAAACACCTGACTAATTTCACCTTCATATTAACTGCTAATCCTAGAGGTTCACATACAAGCCCGATTCCAAAAAAGTTGGGACAAAGTACAAATTGTAAATAAAAATGGAATGCAATTATGTGGAAGGTTCAAAATTCCATATTTTATTCAGAACAGAACATAGATGACATATTAAATGTTTAAACTAAGAAAATGTATCATTTAAAGAGGAAAATTAGGTGATTTTAAATTTCATGACAACACATCTCAAAAAAGTTGGGACAAGGCCATGTTTACCACTGTGAGACATCCCCTTTTCTCTTTACAACAGTCTGTAAACGTCTGGGGACTGAGGAGACAAGTTGCTCAAGTTTAGGGATAGGAACGTTAACACATTCTTGTCTAATGTAGGATTCTAGTTGTTCAACTGTCTTAGGTCTTTTTTGTCGTATCTTCCGTTTTATGATGCGCCAAATGTTTTCTATGGATGAAAGATCTGGACTGCAGGCTGGCCAGTTCAGTACCCGGACCCTTCTTCTATGCAGCCATGATGGTGTAATTGATGCAGTATGTGGTTTGGCATTGACATGTTGGAAAATGCAAGGTCTTCCCTGAAAGAGACGTCATCTGGATGGGCGCATATGTTGCTCTAGAACCTGGATATAACTTTCAGCATTGATGGTGTCTTTCCAGATGTGTAAGCTGCCCATGCCACATGCACTAATGCGACCCCATACCATCAGAGATGCAGGCTTCTGAACTGAGCGCTGATAACAACTCGGGTCGTCCTTCTCCTCTTTAGTCCGAATGACACGGCATCCCTGATTTCCATAAAGAACTTTAAATTTTGATTTGTCTGACCACAGAACAGTTTTCCACTTGTCCACAGTCCATTTTAAATGAGCCTTGGCCCAGAGAAGACGTCTGCACTTCTGGATCATGTTTAGATACAGCTTCTTCTTTGAACTATAGAGTTTTAGCTGGCAACGGCGGGTGGCACGGTGAATTGTGTTCACAGATGATGTTCTCTGGAAATATTCTTGAGCCCATTTTGTGATTTCCAATACAGAAGCATGCCTGTATGTGATGAAGTGCCATCTAAGGGCCCGAAGATCACGGGTACCCAGTATGGTTTTCTGGCCTTGACCCTTACGCACAAAGATTCTTCCAGATTCTCTGAATCTTTTGATGATATTATGCACTGTCGATGATATGTTCAAACTCTTTGCAATTTTACACTGTCAAACTCCTTTCTGATATTGCTCCACTATTTGTCGGTGTAGAATTCGGGGGATTGATGATCCTCTTCCTGTCTTTACTTCCGAGAGCCGCTGCCACTCCAAGATGCTCTTTTTATACCCAGTCATGTTAATGACCTATTGCCAATTGGCCTAATGAGTTGCAATTTGGTCCTCCAGCTGTTCCTTTTTTGTACCTTTAACTTTTCCAGCCTCTTATTGCCCCTGTCCCAACTTTTTTGAGATGTGTTGCTGTCATGAAATTTCAAATGAGCCAATATTTGGCATGAAATTTCAAAATGTCTCACTTTCGACATTTGATATGTTGTCTATGTTCTATTGTGAATACAATATCAGTTTTTGAGATTTGTAAATTATTGCATTCCATTTTTATTTACAATTTGTACTTTGTCCCAACTTTTTTGGAATCAGGGTTGTACTTTTGCCACTCACAGATATGTAATACTGGATCATTTTCCTCAATAAATAAATGACCAAGTATAATATTTTTGTCTCATTTGTTTAAATGGGTTCCCTTTATCTACTTTTAGGACTTGTGTGAAAATCTGAGAATATTTTAGGTCAAATTTATGCAGAAATATGATCTAAAACAATGGTGTGCATGGCAGGGTTGCAAGGAGAAAGCTACTTTTCTCTAAAAAGAACATTGCTGCTCATCTGCAGTTTGCTAAAGATTACATGGACAAGCCAGAAGGCTATTTGAAAAATCTTTTGTGGACGCATGAGACCAAAATAGAACTTTTTGGTTTAAATGAGAAGCGTTATGTTTGGAGAAAGGAAAACACTACATTTCAATATACAGTAAGAACCTTCCATCTGTGAAACATTGTGGTGGTAGTATCATGGTTTGGGCCTGTTTTGCTGCATCTGGGCTAGGACAGCTTGCCATCATTGATGGAACAATGAATTCTGAATTACCAGTGTATTCTTAAAGGGAAATGTCAGGACATCTGTCCATGAACTGAACAGACACCACTGAACCACCGTCATGGCACCCCTCAAGGCAGATGTGTTTGCTCACTCCACTTTTGAATGCCGGCTTTTTCTCCTTTTTTGTGTATTTTCTGTTTTTTCTGCCATGCACAAATGTCATGCACTGCTAGCATATAACAGACAGGCACTGCTGGGCATTGCTAATACACACAGCCATTTGGAATTTACTGGGTTTATACCACCGGAGCTACAACTCATTGTTCACTCCTGCAACCACCAACAGACTCAGGAAGGCCTTGAAGCACTGGGCCCAAGTGAGCATGCTGACCCCAGGAGAGTGCTCCAGAGACAGCGACACAAGTGAGGCAAGGGGGGGGGGCCTCCATGCTAGGCTAAAAGCTCGCACTAGCTGACCACCACTACCCAGCCTCCTGCTAGCCAACATTCAGTCTCTGGAAAACAAACTGGATGAATTAAGAGCCAGAATCACAGCTCAGCGGGAAATAAGAGAGTGTTGCGCTCTAATTTTCACTGAAACCCGGCTGCCAAACAAAATCCCAGAATGCGCCATTCAGCTACAGACTCGCTCTATACACTGAGGAGACTGGACCGCAGTCTCCGGTAAGGCTAAAGGGGCAGGTGTGTGTGTTTATTAACAACTCTTGGTGTGGAGATATGCAGACTGTTTTTAGCACTGTTCGCCCGATGTGGAGCTGTTACTGCTGAAATGCCACCCCTATTATCTCCCAAGGGAATTCACTGCTGTGTTTCTGGCCACTGTTTACATTCCGCACGAGCTAACTCCATAGCAGCACTCCATAAACTCCATGATTACATCAGCATGTTAGAGACAGCTCATCCCAACACTGTTTTTATCATTGCCGGTGACTTTAATCAATGCAATTTACAGACTGTATTCCCTAAATATTATCAACATGTGGACATCCCCACCCATGATAAGAACACACTGGACCATGTTTACAGCAATATACGTGGTGCATACAGGGCCGTACCCTGCCCCCACTTCAGACACTTGGACCACATCTCTTTGTTCCTGTATCCAGCCTACAGACAAAGACTAAAACAAACAAATCCTGTCACCAAACAAGTCAAATTCTGGAGCCCAGAGACTGAGAGCACCCTTCAGGACTGTTTTGCTCAGACAGACTGGGATGTGTTTAAAGCTGTAGCCACTTTGGAAGACTCTTCTGTCAGTATATAGGACTATGCTGAGTATGTGACTGGGTACATCAGCACATGTGTCTGCAACATTGTGCCCACCATACAGATCAGGAAGTTCCCCAACCAAAAGCCCTGGTTAAACAGTCAGGTACAATGCATGCTGCATGCTCGCTCTCTTGCATTTAGATCAGGCAATGAGACGGAGTACAAAGCAGCAAAGTACAGACTGAGGAACGCCATTACAGTGGCCAAGAGGCAGTACAGAGAGAAGCTGGGCAGCTTCTATTCTACTGCTGACCCCGGGTGAATGTGGCAAGGCCTGCAGCACATCACAGACTACAGGACCACCACCAGCACCATCAGCTCCACAGGCAGCCTGTCAGATGGACTCAACACTTTCTACACCCGCTTTGAAACCTCCAGCTACAGCACAGAGAGGAGGCACACACTCACCTGGACCAACCAACCCCCCTCCCCCCCACCAACAGTCTCATCAGGCCAGAAGGAAGGCAGCAGGACCAGACAACATCCCTGGGTGGGTCCTCAGAGTATGTGCCAATGAGCTGGCTGATGTTTTCACCACCATCTTCAACCTTTCCCTTAGCCAGAGCACCATTTCCTCCTGCTTCAAGACCACAACCATTGTCCCTCTTCCCAAGAAGAGCCCACCCACCTGCCTGAATGATTACAGGCCAATAGCACTCACTCCTCATCTCAAAGTGCTTTGAGAGAGTGGTACTGGCCCACATCCAGAACAGTATACCGGAAACCCTGGGCCCCCTGCAGTATGCCTACAGGCCCAACAGGTCCACCTCAGATGCCATCGCTGCTGCCCTCCATTATGCCCTCTCCCACCTGGAAAACAAAGACTCCTACATCAGGATGCTCTTTGTTGACTACAGCTCTGCCTTCAACACTGTCATCCCCCACAAACTCATCCATAAACTGTCCACACTTGGTTTGTACCCCACCCTCTGTGACTGGCTCATTGACTTCCTGACTGGCAGGCCCCAGACTGTCAGGATTGGTAATAGGACTTCATCCAGAATCATCACAAATATTGGCACCCCACAGGGATGTGTCCTCAGCCCCATCCTCTACACTCTGTTCACCCATGACTGTGTCGCCTCCCACAAGGACATCATCCTGAAGTTCACAGATGACACCGCAGTGATAGGATTCATCACTGGCAGTGACAAAATGGCCTACAGGAGAGAGGTGGCCAGTCTGGTGTCATGGTGTGAGGACAACAACCTCACCCTCAACATGGACAAGACGAAGGAGATGACGGTGGACATGAGGAAGGAGAGGAGACCTCATCGGCCACTGATCATCCAGGAGCTTGAGGTGGAGAGGGTGAGTAGCTTCAAATACCTGGGTGTTCACAACAGTGAGGACCTCACATGGACACTTAACACCACACAGCTGGTTAGGAAGACTCAACAATGACTGTACTTTATGAGGAGGCTGAGGAAGTTTGGTATGTCACCCAAGAGCCTCAGCAACTTCTACAGCTGCATGATTGAGAGCATCCTGACCAACTGCATCACTGTGTGGTACAGCAGCACTACAGCAATAGACCACAAACGCCTGCAGAGGGTGGTGAAGACTGCTGAGAGGATCATCAAAACTCCACGGCCCTCTCTGCAGAGCATTTACCTCTGCAGAGCATTTACCACTGCAGAGTCCACAGGAGAGCTGCCTCCATCCCCAAAGACCCCACCCACCCCCAGCATGGACTGTTCACACTCCTACTCTCAGGCCGGAGGTACAGAAGTCTGAAGTGCAAGACTGTCAGACTAAAGAGCTCTTTATTTCCCATCACCATCAGACTCCTGAACAGCTGACAGGAGTCTATAACCATGGATTACCTAACATCCCTACAATGATAGAGGGAAAAGAGAAGGAGCAGAATCACATCAAGAAAGCACTTCAGAACTGCGGGTATCCCAACTGGCCTTTCCTCAAGAGCAGAAAAAGGAACAGAAGGGACAAGGAGGATAACAGGAACAAACGCAAGAACATTGTCATTCCCTACATTTCTGGTCTATCTGAGAAACTCAGGAGGATCTTCTACAAACACAACATTCCGGTACATTTCAGACCCAGTAACACCCTGAAGCAGAAACTGGTCCACCCTAAGGACAGAATACCCAAACACAAACAGGACAACATAGTGTATGCAATTCAGTGCAGTGAGGAATGCACAGACTCGTATATTAGGGAAACAAAACAACCGCTTCACAGGTGCATGGCTCAACACAGGGGAGCTAGTTCCTCAGGCCAGGACTCTGCTGTCTGCCTTCATCTTAACAACAAAGGACGCTCATTTCAGGATTGCAACATATGCATTTTAGCCAGAGAGGATCATTGGTATGAGCGAGGAGTTAAAGAAACCATTTTTGTCAACCTGGAATGGCCATCACTGAACAGAGATGGGAGTCTAAGGCTACATCCACACGACAACGGCAATGAGATGTTATTTAAAAATATATCGCGTCCAAATGGGCAACGATCAGTAAAATATCAGGTCCATATGGCAACGCAACGCTTGCTGAAAACGATGCAATACACATGCCACACCTCTAGGGGCGCTGTAAGACGGTCCCTTCGGAGACACCAGAACAATAGAAGAAGTAAGGACACATGCGCATAAACTATTATGCGCGAGACTTCATATTAGCCACAAAGTCAGGAAAATCTGTTCGTAAAATTACATTATAATGACCAAATACAATGAAAAGTATTTTTTCAGTCTCACCTGTGAAAGGTAATCCCATGTGATCTCGTTTGGATGGCAAACCTGTTGGTACAGTTAAATGCAGCTAATCTTTATTCTCCACTTTGACCTATCCAATATGGCGGTGAGGATGACATATGATTCTACGCGGAAGGCGGCGTCTTTAATGGTCCGGAATAAATTGAATACTACACATTGATGGATTAATTTGTTGTTTCTCACCTGTGAAAGGTAATCCCATGTGATCTCCTTTGGACGGTAAACCTGTTGGTACAGTTAAAGGCAGCGCATGAATCTTTATTCTCCGCTTTGACCTATCCAATATGGCGGTGAGGATGACGTATGATTCTACGCGGAAGGCGGCGTCTTTAATGGTCCGGAATAAATTGAATGCTACACGTTGATGAATTAATTTGCTCCTCTACGCCCTTTTTGAGGAATGTATTGTCAGACTTAAACCAACATCTGAAGAGGTGAGATCGCTCCTTTTTTTTCTCTATTTTTGCTGGCGGGATTGACTCTGCCCTAAGGGCAGAGTCTCTCTCTCTCTCTCTCTCTCACTTTGCACCATTGCACAATAAATATTCACAGTTAAAATATTTTGTAAGCGCGTTTCATGAACCAAGTTATAGGATTTGTTGCCAACGCGCATCACATCGCAATGAGAAGATCATTGGCACTACTGATGTTAAGAATCAGACCATTTCATAAATGAATATTTTGCTGTAGAGCTGCAGTGTTTGTACAATTGCATGTTTTTGCTTCACTATTACTGTCACTATTCTGCTTCTTGCATTACTACTGTGAACTAACACTGAACATAATAATAATAATATCCAAGCTCATGTTTCACTCTCACTAGTGCTCTGTAAGGCTTTTTCCTGGTGATATCCTGGTGATATTTGTTACACTTCTACCCGGCGTGAAGCACTCACAGTCATGTGGTTGTGACGTCATCGTAAACAAATCCGTTCTACTCATCCAGATGACTTCACAACGGCAACATTGCCAGATCTTTCCACTCTGGAACCCGTTCTCAAAAAGATTGTGTTTTGGGCACCCAAAATGCCGGTGCCGTGTGGACGCCAGGCTTAAACGATAAGCAATTGTATCGGAGTCACCTGAATCCGTTGCCGTGTGGACAGGGCCTAAGACATCATTTATCAGCCACCTACAATGCAGTCCTTGGCACACTTCCCAGACAACTGAATGCACACCAAAACCCAGCTGTTTTCAGTGACTCACGGGAGGACAGAGAGAATCAGCATTCCATTGATCACCCTAACAGGCATTCCATTGATCATCCTAACGACTCTCGAGGCCGTTCACAACCAGCCCCCAGTGACCCACACCAACAGAATGACTCAATGACACCCTTAGATGAGATTTTCATCCATGAGAGGATAAATACCTGATACTCCCTACCAGTCAGACAGAACTGAAGAAGCCTTTCGGATAAGAGGTGAAACGTCTTCAAGAATCTTCAAGCAAGTCCAGTTGCTCTCTTTTACCACCCACAGTTTACTATGACCTGGATGACTGAGAATCTTCACAGATGTACTGTCATTTTGCTGCTGTTTCCTTGACTGTTTACATCTGGTTACATTGTTTGCACATTTGCACATTACTGCCCTTCTGCTGCTATGTCTGATTATTGCCTTATTTTTGTATTACACTACCTATTTTGCACTATGTTAACCTTTATTTTGTACTATACTGGGGTTTTTTGTTGCTTTTCTTTGCTTTTATTTTTGCACTATATTGCCTTTACTTTGTATTAATTATTCCGCCTATTGATTTATTTGTAATTGGCATTCATGGTGGACAGCAAACTAAGAATTTCTTTGTGCAAGTGGACATGTACTTACTGTGCATATGCCAGTAAACACTTTGAACTTGAATCTCAAGAGAAGGTGGGTCGTGCAGCAAGACAGTGACCCTAAGCACACAAGTCGTTCTACCAAAGAATGGTTAAAGAAGAATAAGGTTAATGTTTTGGAATGGCTAAATCAAAGTCCTGACCTTAATCCAATCAAAATGTTGTGGAAGGACCTGAAGCAAGCAGTTCATGTGAGGAAACTGACAAACATACCACAGTTGAAGCTGGTCTGTATGGAGGAATGAGCTAAAATTCCTCTGCGCTGGTGTGCAGGACTGATCAACAGTTACCAGAAATGTTTAGCTGCAGTTATTGTTGCACAAGGGGGTCACACCAGATACTGAAAGCAAAGGTTCACACAATTTTGCCACTCACAGATATGTAATATTGGATAATTTTCCTCAATAAATAAATTACCAAGTATAATATTTCTGTCTCATTTGTTTAACTGGGTTCTCTTTATCTACTTTTAGGACTTGTGTGAAAATCC
This sequence comes from Neoarius graeffei, assembly GCF_027579695.1. Taxonomy (NCBI): domain Eukaryota; kingdom Metazoa; phylum Chordata; class Actinopteri; order Siluriformes; family Ariidae; genus Neoarius; species Neoarius graeffei. The sequence continues at coordinate 33,933,240 of NC_083578.1, read as the reverse complement.
AGTGATGTTTTAGGTCATATTTATGCATAAATATAGAAAATTCTAAAGGGTTCACAAACTTTCAAGCACCACTGTATGCCCCGATATATCAGTGGTACCTTCAGACATATGCAACTCACCCATGCCATGGGCACTGATGCACCCCTATATCATCACAGATGCTGGCTTTTGCACCTTTCTCTCATAAACTGGATGGTCATGTTCACCTTTGGCACTGAGAACTCAACATCCTGTTTTCCTAAAAACAAGCTGAAATGTGGATTCATCTGATGGCAGCACACATTTCCAGGGTTCTAACTAGGCCTTTTCAGTGTATCGGGCCAATAAACGTTTCCTTACCATTACGCCCACAGTATTGCCAAGACACCAGTAAAAGTTGCCGCTACACTAATAAAAACACTTGTCAATATTGAAAATGTGGTCTTTTATTTAATTTTCTCTTATCTCCACACAGCAGTGACAGTTTGCCACCATGTGAATGTTCTACATTCTGACATACTCCACTCCCCATCCATGTACATTTTTCAAAAAACAATAAAATATCCAGTTTCAACATTTGATAAGTGGTCTTTGTGCTATTTTCAATTAAATATATGGTTTCTACAATTTGCAAATCATTGCATTCTCTTATTTAAATTTTACACTTTGTTGCAATGTTTTTGGGAATGGGGTTGTAAAAACCTCTCATGTCAAGTCAACTTTATTGTCAAATATGCTATACTACATGCTCGACATCCAGCACAGATGAAATTTCAGTCCTCTCTGACCCATGGTGCAAACAGGCAATGCAATAAATAAAAACAGAATAATTGAAATAAACAGTATAAACACTCTAGATAAGAACTAGACATAGACTAAACACTATATTATATATACTGTGTGTATGTATATTATATACAGTGTATATATATATATATATATATATATATATATATATATATATATATTGGACACTGACACAAATTTTGTTTTTTTACCTGTTTACTGAAACATATTCAAGTTATAGTTACATAATGGACATGGACATAAAGTCCAGACTTTCAGCTTTCATTTGAGGGTATCCACATTAAAATTGGATGAAGGGTTTAGGAGTTTCAGCTCCTTAACATGTGCCACCCTGTTTTTAAAGGGACCAAAAGTAATTGGACAGTTGACTCAAAGGCTATTTCATGGGCAGGTGTGGGAAATTCCTTCATTATGTCATTCTCAATTAAGCAGGTAAAAGGCCTGGAGTTGATTTGAGGTGTGGTGCTTGCATTTGGAAGATTTTGCTGTGAAGAAAACATGCGGTAAAAGGAGCTCTCCATGCAGGTGAAACAAGCCATCCTTAAGCTGCGAAAACAGAAAAAAAAAACATCTGAGAAATTGCTACAATATTAGGAGTGGCAAAATCTACAGTTTGGTACATCCTGAGAAAGAAAGAAAGCACTGGTGAACTCATCAATGCAAAAAGACCTGGACACCAACAGAAGTCAACAGTGGTGGATGATCGCAGAATAATTTCCATGGTGAAGAGAAACCCCTTCACAACCACCAACCAAGTGAACAACACTCTCCAGGAGGTAGGCGTATCAATATCCAAATCTACCATAAAGAGAAGACTGCATGAAAGTAAATACAGAGGGTTCACTGCATGGTGCAAGCCACTCATAAGCCTCAAGAATAAAAAGGCTAGATTGGACTTTGCGAAAAAACATCTAAACAAGCTAGCACAGTTCTGGATGAACATTCTTTGGACAGATGAAACCAAGATCAACCTCTACCAGAATGATGGAAAGAAAAAAGTATGGCGAAGGCATGGTACAGGTCATGATCCAAAGCATACCACATCATCTGTAAAACACGGCAGAGGCAGTGTGATGGCTTGGGCATGCATGGCTGCCAGTGGCACTGGGTCACTAGTGTTTATTGATGATGTGACACAGGACAGAAGCAGTCGGATGAATTCTGAGGTATTCAGAGACATACTGTGTGCTCAAATCCAGCCAAATGCAGCCAAACTGATTGGTTGGCGTTTCATAATACAGATGGACAATGACCCAGAACATAAAACCAAAGCAACCCAGGAGTTTATTAAAGCAAAGAAGTGGAATATTCTTGAATGGCCAAGTCAGTCACCTGATCTCAACCCAATTAAGCATGCATTTCACTTGTTAAAGACTAAACTTCAGACAGAAAGGACCACAAACAGCAACTGAAAACCGCCACAGTAAAGGCCTGGCAGAGCATTAAAAAGGAGGAAACACAGCATCTGGTAATGTCCATGAGTTCAAGACTTCAGGCAGTCATTGCCAACAAAGGGTTTTCAACCAAATATTAGAAATGAACATTTTATTTACAATTATTGAATTTGTCCAATTACTTTTGAACCCTGAAATGAAGGGATTGTGTTTAAAAAATGCTTTAGTTCCTCACATTTTTATGCAATCATTTTGTTCAACCCACTGAATTAAAGCTGAAAGTCTGAACTTCAACTGCATCTGTATTGTTTTGTTCAAAATTCATTGTGGTAATGTACAGAACCAAAATTAGAAAAATGTTGTCTCTGTCCAAATATTTATGGACCTAACTGTATACATACACACACACACACACATTTAAATTGGAGCAAATAAACAGTCAAGGGCACTTGAGGTATAGCAGGTAAACATGAAATAAGCAGTATAAACAATAAACTAGTAGCTGTTAAGGTGAGGTAGTGCGGAATAGTGCAAATGAGCGAGGTAAAGTGAAATGTGCAGTCCCTGAGTTCAGTGTGTTAATGAACGTTGAGAGTATGTGCGTGTTTGTGTGTGTTGAGGGAGGGGAAACTGTGAGGGTGACATGTCAGATACTGGGGGGGGGGGGGGGGGGGGCGGGGGGTGTGTGCGAGCAGAATCTGTGGCAGGGGGCAGAGGGGGGAGGAGGGGCATAACAGGGAGGGAGTTGAGCCTCCTGACCGCCTGGTGAAAGAAACTGTCCTTGAGCCTGCTGGTTTTGGCCTGGAGACTCCGCAGTCTCCTCCCCAACGGCAGCAGACTGAAGAGGCTGTGAGATGGGTGGGTGGGGTCACCTGCAATCCTGATGGCTTTGCGGGTGAGGCAGGAGTTATAGATTTCCATTAGAGAAGGGAGAGAGACACCAATGATCCTCTTAGCTGCTCAAGGCCCACTAATATATCTCTTTTACATTTTAGTGTTCTGGATATTCCCGATTAATAAAAGAGTTCATCTGAGACACAGCCCATGACAATAATTATGATGCCAGTGCATTTTTTAAGAGAGACAGAGCTTGTCTGTGTGTGTGTTATTTATTTATTTATTTATTTATTGGCTTTCACTTTTACAACAGGTAAAAAATGGATCCATTCTGAAATCCACATGAAAACAAAACAAAAATCCCCACAAACACATTTCAAACAAGTAAACCAAAAACACATCAGCTCAGTTTCATACACACCACACAAAAAGTTACTATAATTATGTGCAGTCTGCCGTCCCTTATCAAGACCTTTCAGAAAATCCCTGCAGCAAAATGGCAGAGACATCAGACACTAAGTAATTGAAATAGGGTTCCCAAATGTTATTAAATTGGTCTGACTTTGAATGTAATACGCATGTAAGGTACTATAATGGTACTAAATCAAACAGTACTCTATGCCAGCCTTTGACAGTTGGTTCTTTTTCACTAATCCATTGCAGTAAGATATTCTTCCTTGCAGCATAAGTAAGAATACAGTACAATCCTCTGTTTTTTTTTTGTTTGTTTTTTAGTATTATATCTCTGGCAGGGAGGCCAAGAATGAAAGATATTGGGTCCATCGCCAGTTCCAAACCTAGTATCTTTTCCATTTCTGACAATACATTAGACCAGTACCTTTGTAGTTTACCACATGACTAAAGCCAATGAGTTAGAGTATCAATTTCTATCTTACACTTAAGGCACATGGGTGAAAGAGTGGGGTCAAAATTACATGTGCGGTTAGGGGATATATGCATTCTGTGTATAAGCTTAAATTGTATTGCCTTAGCACAATGACAAACTGAAATCAATTTATCATGTGTCCATATATCTTCCCACTCAATGTCATTGACTGTGACAAAAAGATCCCTTTCCCATTTATATCCAAGCCCTTGTAAAGCCACAGGTGGCACTGCATGCATAGCCCCATAAAATAGACTGATAGACATCTTCCCAACTGTTTGAAACAGCAACTTCTCAAGAGGAGATATTTCAGAATTAAGGTTGTGCTGTGCAGTATATAATGCCTTATCTGTAAATAGGAGAAGAAAGCCTGTATGGGAATACCATATTTCTCAACCACTTGATCAAATGATAGTAGTGTGTTATCAGCAAGTAAGTCTTTCAATGTATTAATGCCATTATTAGCCCAATGTCTAAAACCAGTATCAAGTAGTCCTGGCTGGAACTCAGGATTGTTCAGAATAGGAATGAAAACCAATGTCAGTTTCAACCTTCCCTCAAGTCTGCGCATTAACTGCCATGCCTTAATTGTATTAAGTGTAACAGGGTTGTCACAGCTCAATCAAATCAGTTTGAATTTCTTAAAAAAATAAACAGCAAGTCTCTCAGTGGACATTTTGAAAGGGAGGTTTCAACATCTAGCCAGATGGAAGTTGTCCTATTTAAGACCCAATCATAAATATATCTCATATGAGCACACAGCTGATACTTTCTAATATCTGGTAAGTCTAATCCTCCCACAGAGCTTGGTAGTTGCAAGGTAGCCATCTTTAGCTTCGGTCTGTGTTTGCTCCATATAAAAGAACTAAGCCAGCCATTTAGATTTTTCATGACCCTATTTGAAAACAAGACAGGGATCATTTGGATAAAGTAATCTAGGCAATATATTCATCTTAATCAAGGCTATACACCCCAACCAGGAGATCAGCAAAGAACTCCATTGCTCCAAATCCTGCCTCACTCTCTCAAGCAGAGGAACAAAATTAGCTTTATACATTTGCTTAAATGTAGGTGTTATGAATATACCAAAATAGACAAAGCCTGCTGGTGACCACTTAAAGGGAGAAAAAAGGTAATGCTGCAGGGACTGAATTTAGGCTCCTGAGAGGCATGGCCTCTGATCTCATCAGGTTAATTTTATGTCCAGAAAATTTGCTAAATAAATCAATCATATTAAGCAATACAGGTATTGACATCTCTGGAGATAAAAAGCAAGACATTGTTGGCATAGAGGCTTATCTTATGATGTTCACTATCCACTTGTAAGCCCTATATAGAGGGTGTTGTCCTTCTGGCCTCCCAATGGTTCAATAACAATGGAGAGAAGGGACAACCTTGCCTTATTCTGCTATGCACTGGAAAGCTGTCTGATGTAAGCCCAGTAGCCAAAATAGCTCTCTGGGGGTTACTATATAGGACATTAACCCACCTAATTAAATTATCTCCTAACCCAAATTTGTCCAAACAGTAAAATAAATGTGTCTATTTGACTCAGTCAAATGCTTTCTTGGCATCCAAAGAAAGTGCCAGACCGCCAACCTGTCTTTGCTGGAAAGCCTGAGTGTCATGGTGCAGGCACTTATGGATGTATGTGCAGAAGAGTGCTGAGGAGCAAACAATAACAGACCCAAAACAAGAGACAAGAATCAGAGTTGTAGAATTAGCAAGGGTCAGGCGATTGGCAAACAATATTAAGGGGGAAAGACAACGAGCAAAAATGGAAAATAGAGAAGCAGGAGTCAGAAAACCACAAGTCAGTCAGAAACCAACAAGGCTTTTTATGAACTGATATAGGCAAAATGATACTTCGCAATGGAATGGTGTGAGATAGAGGTTTATATAGGCAGGGGGACTAATTGGAATGATGAGTGACAGCTGAGTTCAATAATCGGGAGACAGAGGGTACTGTGAGTTCTGGGGAGTGTAGTTCACAGTGTCCATGTTTGTAGTTTGGACAGTTTCAGCGGGTTTACTGACAGAGACCCCCCCCAAGGAGCTCCCACTGGGAGCTATAGTCTTTTTAGGACACCCCTACCTCTGGGTGTAGAGCATGGAATTCTTGCTTGAATAGCAGATCTAGGATGTCTTTGTCTGGAACCCAGCTCTGTTCTTAGGGTCCATAACCCTCCCAGTCTACCAGGTATTCAATCTGCCCTCTTGAATGTCTAGAGTTAAGGACCTTGTTTACCTGGTAGATGGGTTCACCTTCCAAGTCAAGAGTTGGGTGTTCTTGGCTAGGTGAGTTCTCCACGAGAGGTCCCAGGATGGCAGGTTTGAGGTAGGACACATGGAATGTAGGTGACAGCCTGCTGTGAGGAGGGAGTTCTAGTCTGTATGAGACTTAATGGATGCAGTCCAGCACTTTAAAAGGCCCAATAAAACATGACTGGAGTTTTCTAAAGGAGTTGGGTTCCCTAAACTTTCTAGTAGCTACCCAAACTCTGTCACCTGGGTTGTATGTTGGAGTTTCTGCACTGTGCTTATCAACATACTTCTTGTACTTGGCATTGATAGTTTTGATCCACTGGTGGACCTCCTCCCATATTGCCTGGCTGTGAGAGAACCACTCTTTGACGGCTGGGACCTGGCTGGGTGTGTCGTCCCAGGGGAACAGAGGTGGCTGAGTATGCACTGGAACAGTGTGAGTTGGGTTGCAGAGTGCTTGAGGGAGTTTTGTGCATACTCGGCCCATGGAAGTAAGTGTGCCCAATCTTCCTGGTGGCGCATGCAGAAGATCCTCAAGAAACAGTTGATTTCTTGGTTGGTTCTCTTGACTTGTCTGTTAGACTGAGGGTGGTATCCAGATGTCAGACTCACAGAAACCCCTAGTCTTTCCATGAAGGACCTCTAGAAGTGTGAGATGAACTGGGAGCCTTGATTGCTTACAATGTCTTCAGGGAGACCATAGTATCAAAAAACTTGTTGTAACAATAGTTCTGCTGTTTGGGCTACGGTGGGAATGCCGGGTAAGGGAATCAGCTCAAGGGCTTTGGAAAAGTGATTAATAGTTACGATAATTGTAGTGCTATCTTGTGAGGGAGGAAGGTCGGTGATGAAGTCTATGGCTATATGGGACCAGGGTCGCTGAGGCACAGGGAGGGGGCAGAGTTTACCAGCGGGTGAAGTTCTGGGTACTTTGGCTTGTGCACAGACCGAACATGATGCAATAAACTGGTTGATCTCAGTGAGCATGTTTTCCCACTAATATTTGTTCTGAAGCATCTGATGGGCATGATGGCTGCCCAGGTGTCCTGTGTCAGGTGATGCATGTGCCCCCATGATGAGTCTGCTTCTGAGTTGTTTGGGAACATATAGTAGACCAGGTGAACGATTATTGGGAAGCTGTTGGGGTTGAGAGTTTCTGATTTCTCTGTCTAGGTCCCAAGTGATGGACTGGATGAAGCATTGAGAAGGGAGGATGGGATGGGTGGCAGAGTCCTGATGAGAGGGTGCAAAGATTCATAAGAGGGCATCAGCTTTAGTATTCTTGGAGCCAGGACAGAAAGAGATGGTGAAATTGAATCTTGTGAAGAAGAGAGCCCATATGGCCTGGTGAGGGTTCAACTACTTGTCCTTCTGGAGATATTCTAGGTTCTTATGGTCTGTTAGGATTATGAATGGGTGATTGGCACTTTCCAACCAGTGGCACCATTCTTCGAGGGCTAGCTTGATTGCGAGTAGCTCCCGATTCCCTGTGTCATAATTTCTTTCTGCTGATGAGAATTTCCTTGAAAAGAAGGCCACTAGATGAAGTTTCTGTTTCTCTCCAAAACGTTGGGAGAGAACCACCCCTACCCCCATGTCAGAGGCATCAACTTCCAGGGTGAAAGGCTTGCTGTCAAGGGGGTGGCAATTGAGCTGAACCCTCTAATAAACCAGTGATAGAAGTTTGTAAAACCTAAAAAAATTCTGAAGGTCTTTGATGGAAGTGGGAATGGGCCAAGATGTAACTGCAGGGACCTTTGACAAGTCCATACAAACTCCTTCGGAACTGATGATGTATCCAAGGAAGGAGATATGTGTTTGATGGAACTCACATTTTTCTGCTTTAACATAGAGATGATTCAGGAGCAGGCATTGAAGAACTGTTCTTACATGCTCTTTATGACTTTTTTCATCTGGGGAGTATATCAGGATGTCATCGATATCTGCAATAGCATATTTGCCCAGCATGTCCTGTAGCATGTCATTGATAAGGCACTGGAACACGCTAGGTGCCGAAGAAAGGCTATATGGCATTACCCGGTATTTGAAGTGACCGGTGGTAGTGCTGAACGCGGTTTTCCATTCATCTCCCTTTTTGATCCTGATGAGATTGTACACACTGTGTAAATCAAGCTTGGAAAAGATTTTTGGTGATCTAAGTTGTCCCAGGGCTGCGGGAAAAAGAGGAAGTGGATAAGGGTATTTCACTGATACCTGGTTCAATCCCCTGTAGTCAATACATGGGTGAAGACCCCCACCTCGTTTTTCTACAAAGAAGAATCCAGCTGAGGCTGGAGACCTTGAAGGGTGGATGTAACCCTGCTTGAGAGCCTCCTGAATGTACTCCTCCATAGCTGCTTGTTCTTTCTAAGACAGAGGGTATATACACCCCTGAGATGGTGACATACCTGGCAGAAGGTCAATTGCGCAGTCATATGGTCTGTGAGGTGGCAAACCACAGGCTTTTCCCTTGCTGAAAACCTCCTTGAGATCCAGATACCATTCGGGAACATTGTCCAGAGTGTCTGGCTGAGGGCTTTCCACAGAGGTGGATGTGAAAGCAACTTGAGGATGAGCAATGCAGCCCTGAAAACATGCAGATGACCACTGTAGAATGTCCTTGTTTTGCCATGAGATTAGGGGGTTGTGAAGCTGGAGCCAGGGGTAGCCAAGGCTGAGATAGTGACTTACAGTAGTGGTGATGTAGAGTGAGATAAGCTGTGTATGGCACCCACTTGGATGCAGAGAGGAGCTGTGCGAAGGGTGACAAAGCCATTTTGTATTGGTCCTCCATCAATGGTCCGAATGCTGAGTGCACTGTGAAGCAGGGTTGTTGGCAAGTTGAACTTCTGAATGATTGAGTTCCTGATGAAGTTCCCCTCTGCCCCTGAATCAATGAAGGCAGAGAGGATATGGGTAGAAGTAGCCAACTTTAAAAGTACAGGAACCTTGAATGATTTTGAATTTAGTCTTCTTATTGGACTTACATTGCATGGAGGACCCTCTGTAGGAGATGAGCGAGAAGGATGAATAGAACAGCAATTGAGCTGATGTTCAGGGTTACCACAGTAGAAACACAGACCCTCCTTCCTCCTCCTGGCATATTCAGAGCAAGTTAGGCAGGTGCGTGAGACATCCATGGAAGAACTGTCCTCCAAAACTGAATCTGGTTTATCACTCTCCTGTAGGGAGGGTTGATGAGCCAAGATATTACCAAGATGAATCATGAGGTTGATGAGAGAATCAAGCATGAGTTGTTCATCATGGCAGGCAAGTTCACTCAGAATCTCAGGGTGCTAACCTTGGCAAAATACAGCTTTCAGTGTGGGATCATTCCATCTACTAGCGGCCGCTAGTGTTCTGAATTCCAGAGCATAGTCAGCCATGCTTCTGGAGCCCTGTGATATGGTGAGTAAACTTTCACCTACTTCAATCCCCTCGGGTTCGTGGTCAAAATTTCTTTTGAACAGAGTGAGAAATTGCTCATAATACTTAGTTGGCTCACCGCCTTTACTCCAAACTGCGCTGGCCAATTGCAGCACTTTTCCCATAAGGAAAGAAAGGAATTTGGCAATTTTATGCCCATCAGACATGCTAGGCATAGCACTGAAGGACATGAAACATTGGAGAAGGAAGCCTTTACAAGTGAGTGGATCTCCGACGAATTTCTCTGGAGCCGGAAGTTGTAGCATTGGGCTCGGAGATGATTTAGAATGCATTAGGAGGGCCTGCGACATCACAGTTGCTAGTTGGGCCATTCTGGTGTTGAGGTTGGCTTGCATCTGCTGATGCTTTCCTAATGAGTGTCCTTGGGCATTAAAAGCAGTTTGCCTCGCTTCTTCCGCTACATCCATGGAGGTGAAGTATCCTGTCATGGTGCAGGCACTTACGGATGCATGCGCAGAAGAGTGACGAGGAGCAAACAATAATAGAGCCAAAACGAGAGACAAGGATCAGAGTCATAGAACTAGCGAGGGCCAGGCGATCGGCAAACAGCGTTAAGGGGGAAAGACAAAGAGTGAAAATGGAAAATAGAGAAGCAAGAGTCAGAAGAATGAGAGTCAGTCAGAAAACAACAAGGCTTGGTATGAACTGGTATACAGTGGTATGCAAAAGTTTGGGCACCCCTGGTCAAAATTGCTTTTACTGTGAACAGTTAAGCAAGTTGAAGATGAAATGATCTCCAAAAGGCATAAAGTTAAAGATGACTCATTCCCTTTATATTTTAAGCAAAAACATTTTTTTATTTTCATCATTTACATTTTAAAAATGAGAAAAAAAAGGAAAAGGGCCTGAAGCAAAAGTTTGGGTACCCTGCATGGTTAGTACCTAGTAACACCCCCTTTGGCAAGTATCACAGCTTGTAAACACTTTTTGTAGCTAGCTAATAATCTTTCAGTTCTTACCTGGGGGATTTTCACACATTCGTCCTTGCAAAAGGCTTCCAGTTCTTCAAGTTTCTTGGGCTGTCTTACATGCATGGCTCTTTTGAGATCTATCCACAGATTTTGAATGATGTTTAGGTCGGGGGACTGTGAGGGCCAGGGCAAAACCTTCAGCTTGTACCTCTTGAGGTATTCCATTGTAGATTTTGAGGTGTGTTTTGGATCATCGTCTTATTGTAGGACCCATCCTCTTTTTAACTTCAACTTTTTTACAGATGGTGTGATGTCTGCTTCCAGAATTTGCTGGTATTTATTCTAATCCATGCTTCCCTCCACCAATGAAATGTGCCCTGTGCCACTGGCTGCAACACAACCCCAAAGCATGATCGATCCATACCCATGCTTCAGAGTTGGAGAGGTGTTCTTTTCCTGGAATTTGGCATCCTTTTTTCTCCAAACATCCCTTTGCACATTGTGGCCAAAAAGTTCTATTTTGATTTCACCAGTCCACAGGACTTGTTTCCAAAATGCATCAGGCTTATTTAGATGTTCATTTGCAAACTTCAGATGCTGAATTTTGTGGCTAGGATGCAGGAACATTTTTTCTCTGATGACTCTTGCATGAAGGTAATATTTGTTCAGGTGTTGCTGCATAGTAGAATAGTGCACCACCACTCCAGGGTCTGCTAAATATTTCTGAAGGTCTTTTGCAGCCAAACAGGGTTTTTTATTTGCCTTTCTAGCAATCCAATGAGCAGTTCTTTCAGAAAGTTTTCTTCATCATCCAGACCTCACCTTGATCTCCACTGTTTCAGTTAAATGCCATTTCTTAATAACATTACAATCTGAGGAAACAGCTACCTGAAAACACTTTGCTATGTTCTTGTAGCCTTCTCCTGCTTTGTGAGCATTAATTATTTTATTATTCAGAATGCAAGGGAGTTGCTTAGAGGAGCCCATGGCTGTTGATTTTAGGGACAAGTTTGAGGAGTCAGAGAATTTATACAGCTTTGAAATCTGCATCATCTGACCTTTCCTAACGAAGAATTTGAACAAGCCACAGCTCAATAAGCTAATTAAGGTCTGGAACCTTGGTAAAAGTTACCTGAGAACTCAAATGTATTGGGGTGCCCAAACTTCCGCATGGTGTTCCTTTTCTTTTTTCAGTCTCCAATTGTGCAAAACAAAAATAAAACACAAATCTTGCAGAAAACACTGAAAAAAATGTGTCATCTTTACCTTTATCCCTTTTGGTGATCAGTTCATCTTCTGCTCACTTAACTATTCACAGTAAGTTCAAGTTCACTTTATTGTCAATAATGCCATATGTGCAGGATGTACAGAGAATTGAAATTGTGTTTCCCTCTTATCCATGGTGCAAACAGTAATAAACATGAAATATAAAATATAGGTACAAGATATAAACTTTAAAAAGAGCAGAAAATAAACCCGGGGGGGGGGTATTTACACACACAAGCTAAAGCTATCTAAGAAAAGACAGTGGCAATCCAGAAAGTGCAAATGTGGCAGTGTGAACAGAATTAAAGGTATAAATTTAAATGTGATGAATGACAATATAAACAGAATGAACAATGTAAACAGGAACAGCAGTCTGACAGTATAGTAATTATCAGTATAAATATAAATATAAATAAATAAATATGGCAGTATGAGCAGAATTTTCAGTGTAAGTATAAATATGGCAGATATGTATAATGTGTAAACAATGTTGTAAACAGTTTTTATATAGTGCAATTAACTTTAAAAAAAACTGTGTAGACAGTATTGTAAACAGCTTTAACATAGTGCAATTGAATTTCGCTACAGTTCGTTAAAGTGGCTGGTGACATTTGGTTTATGTATTAAGGGAATGGGGTACTGGCCTGGGAGGGAGTTTAGCATCCTGACGGCTTGGTGGATGAAGCTGTCTCTCAGTCTGCTGGTTCTCGCCCAGAGGCTTCTTATTCTCCTCCCAGAAGGCAGGAGGCTGAAGAAGTGGTGGTTGGGATGGGCAGAGTTGCCCGCAATGCTGAGTGCTCTGCGGGCCAGACGTGTGTTGTAAATATCCTGAAGGGAGGGTAGGGGGACACCGATGATCTCAGCTGCTCTCACTATGCGCTGCAGGGTCTTCCAGCAGGATGCAGTACAGCCACCGTACCACACAGTGATGCAGCTGGTCAGGATGCTCTCGATGGTTCCGCGGCAGAAGGTCTGCATGATAGTGGCTGGTGTTCTAGCTCTTTTCAGTCTGTGGAGGAAGTACAGGCGCTGCTGAGCTTTTCTGGCCAGCGATGTGGTGTTGCTGCTCCAGGAGAGATCCTCGGTGAGGTATACACCCAGGAACTTGGTGCTGCTCACTCTCTCCACAGCGGCACCATTGATGGTCAGTGGAGGATGCTGGGTGGAGGCTCTCCGGAAGTCGACAACCATCTCCTTCGTCTTCTCCACATTAAGAGAGAGATTGTTTTCTCTGCACCATGCGGCCAGTTGGCTCACCTCGTCCCTGTAGTATGACTCATCATTGTTGTTAATGAGTCCCACCACAGTCGTGTCATCCACAAACTTGATGAAGAGGTTGCTGTTGTGTGTTGGTGTGCAGTCGTAGGTCAGCAGGGTGAAGAGAAGGGGGCTGAGCACACATCCTTGAGGGCCCCCTGTGTTCAGTATGATGGTGCTGGATGTGTTGCTGCCGACCCGGACTGCCTGTGGTCTTCCGATCAGGAAGTCCAGCAACCAGTTGCAGAGGGAGGTGTTTATTCCTAGACAGTCCAGTTTCTGAATCAGCTGCTGGTGGATGATTGTGTTAAATGCTGAACTAAAATCTAAGAACAGCATCTGCATGTAAGAGTCCCTAGTGTCTAGGTGAGTGAGAGCTAAGTGGAGATTGCATCATCAGTGGACCGATTGGCCCGATATGCAAATTGGTACGGGTCCATGGAGGGAGGGAGGATGGATTTCATGTGCTGCATGACTAACCACTCGAAGCACTTCATAATGATGGGGGTCAGTGCCACAGGGCGGTAGTCGTTGAAGCGGGATGGAGAGGCCTTCTTTGGAACAGGGATGATGGTGGTGCTCTTGAAGCAGGGGGGGACAACAGCTTGGCTCAGGGAGGTGTTGAAGATGTCTGTGAGCACTTCTGTGAGCTCCTCTGCACAGTCCTTTAGCACACGACCTGGAATGTTGTCAGGTCCTACAGCTTTGCGGGTGTTGATCCTGGAGAGGATCACTGGCTGGAGACAGGGCCTGCACCTGGTCATCCAGAAGGGGTGGTGTCTTCTGTGCAGGCATGCTGTTGTTGGCTTCAAACCATCCAAAGAAGTTGTTTAGACTGTTCAGCAGAGTGATGTCCTTGTCACAGGTCTGTGGTTGAGGTTTATAGTCCGTGATGGTCTGTATCCCCTGCCACAGGCTTCTTGTGTCTCTGCTGTCAGTGAAATGATGGGCTATCCTGCTATTGTACTGCTTCTTTGCTAGTCTGATGCCACGGGACAAGTTGGCTCTTGCTGATCTCAGACTGGCCTCATCACCTGCCCTGAAAGCAACATTCCGGGCTTTCAGTAACTTATAGACTTCCCCCGTCAGCCATGGTTTCTGGTTGGTTTGTACTGTGATGGTCTTAGTGTCCGTGACATCATCAGTGCATTTACTACGGTAATGTAGGCTGTAACAGTGTCTGAATATTCCTGGATATTGATCTGGTGGTTTTAAGTGGCTGCCTGCTTAAACATGTCCCAGTCTGTGATGTTAAAGCAGTCCTGAAGTGCTGAGGAAGCACCCTCTGGCCACACCCGTACCTGGTTCTGGACCGGTCTGGTGACTTTGACCTTTGGCCTGTATGCTGGCATTAGCATAACAGTGATGTGGTCTGAAGCACCAAGATGGGGGAGGGGTGAGGCCTTGTATGCTCTTCTCAGTGTAGTGTAAACCTGGTCCAGTGTGTTGTTTCCCCGTGTTGCAAAGTCAATGTGTTGATGTAACTGAGGAAACACTGTTTTGAGATTTGCATGGTTGAAATCCTCAGCTACGATGAGAAGTCCCTCTGAATGGGCTGTCTGTTGGTCGCTGATGGCGCAGTACAGTTCACTCAGTGCCTTGTCCCTATCGTTGTTGTTGCAGCTGGGAGGAATGTAGACTGCAACAAGCAGGATGGCAGAAAACTCCCTTGGTAGATAGAAGGGCCGGCATTTGATGATCATAAACTCCACAAGGGGTGAACAGTGTCTGCAAACTACCACAGCGTCCTGACACCAAGCATCCCTGATGTAAACACAGACCCCGCCGCCGTGGGTCTTACCTCCTTCAATGAGGGCTCTGTCTGCTCGATAGCATGTTAGCCGGTCGAGCTGGATGGCGGAGTCTGGTATGCTGTTGTTGAGCCATGTTTCTATGAACACAAAAACACAGCACTCTCTCACAGCCTGCTGGGTCACTCTCAAAAGGTGAATATAATCCAGTTTGTTATCAAAGGAGCGTACATTGGCGAGTACGATGGATGGTATAGCCGGCTTGTGTGGATTAGCCATTAACCTGGCCCAGATACCCCCATGCTTTCCCCACTTCTGCCTCCTCTCGCACCGCCTATGTTGCTTCCTCTGCGGGTGTGCAGCAGTAGTAGGGGTCGATGTCAAAGCGGGCCACCGGAGTAGGCCAAGATCATGTAGCTCCTTAGCGTGTGCCGGGTTTAACTTACAGAAAAAAGTGTTGCCAATGTCAAAAGGAGTCCGACGGCTGTATGTGCGCCTCGGGACAGACAAACGCGACGAAAACATACCATCACTCGAGCACACCGAAGAAGACAAACATGTAAACACCACATTATCGGGACAGAGAGGAGCAGCTGCATCCGCACGCACCGCCGCCGTTTTCGTAACAGACATTTTCAGTAAAGGTGCCCAAACTTTTGCATGTCACTGTAGGCAGAATGATACTTTGCAATAGAGTAGTGTGAAAGAGAGGTTTAAATTGGCAGGGGGACTAATTGGAACAATCAGGAGACAGAGGGTGCTGTGAGTTCTGGGGAGTGTAGTCCACAGTGTCCATGTTTGTAGTTTGGACAGTTTCAGCGGGTTTACTGACACTGAATAACATTAAGAAGATGCCTGACATTACCACACAAGCTTCGTTCCTTTATGAAACCTGTTTGATCTTTGATAATTTTGGCAAAAGGCCTTCAAGCTGTGTAGCTAGGATTTTAAACAAAATTTTATGGTCCACATTAAGAAGGGCTATGGGCCTATATGTAGCACAGGACTCTGGGCTTTTCTGTTTTTTCAAAATAAGTGAAATATTTGCTTCTCTCAAAGTCTGGGGCAGTTCATTATGTAAGAATGAATGATTAAATGTTTCAAGTAATAGGTCTACTAATAGGTCAGAAAACTCTTTGTAGAACTCGCTACCAAACCTATCTGGTCCAGGGGCTTTTCTGCTTTGTAAGGTTCTTATAGCATTAAACACCTGTTCTCTGGAAATGGGGATATTAAGATCAAATTGCTGCCCTGTTGATATAGTGGGCAAGCTGAACTGGGAAAAGAACTTATCTATTAAGACAGACACATCGCTTGGTTCTTCAGATAGGTAAAGTTTATGATAAAATGCCTTAAATGTCTCAATCATGAGCTTGTTATCATATATCCGATTACCTTGAGCATCACAAATGACTGCAATAGCTCCCAAGCATAACTACGTCATCATTTGTTTACTGCAATGCATTGTGGGGGATAGCTGGGGCTGGTAGTTGAGCGATATGATGGATGTCAGATAAAGTTTACATGAGAGCAATGTGAGAGGAGTGATTTTGCCATGCTCTGTCATGGAAAACAATGAAATTGGTGATTTAAAGAGGTGGATAACATGTCAAGGGTTTACAGCAGGAAAATCAGAATCCAAATCAAGCTTGGTGAGAAGGTAAGAGTCTAGACAGAGTCTACCACACTGTACAACAACAACATCAAATCTCAGAATGTCTTATTTCTGAGGACGTATATTGCACCAGCTAAACTTTATTGAGAAAACAAATATATCTGAATATTGGGAATTGTATGTAACCTCTCTGAAATTGGCTGCAATGTCTATCGTGTTCATAGCAAAGTTACATTAAGTCTAAGATTGCTTCCTGATCCTGGGCCCAGACGAACAGCATCAAAACATTTATAAATGAGTGATTAGTTAAATAAAACTTAATATAAGGAAACAATCAGAAAAAAAAAAAAAACTTTTGGAAACCTGCTGATCTGCTGTGTCATGTACAGTATAAATGCATTTTCTTCAATAAATGCTGCTAGTGAGGTACATTGAACATTATACATACCCGAAAGAAAATCCTTCATGGTTTGGGAGTTTTATCAGTCCAACAGGCTAGTTCAGTTGCCAAGTGCTTTGGCACATTGAGAGGCAAAGGCAGAAGAATGCTTCTTTGTTTTACAGGCTTTGGAATATTGCTAATTTCAGATGATGAGCAGTGTTGATTGTTATAATCTTCTATAACTGAAGGCCATGCTGCAGACCATGGAAATATTGCTAGGTCACAGTTTAAGTACATCTTTTTCCCACCAGAGAAATGTAAACACTTGTCCATTTCGATTCAGTTCAAAGGTTTTAATTGTGGATTAAACATATCCATTTCTTTCTTCTCTTCTTCTCAATTGGCAGCTGATAAAAGCACAAATTAGGTGTTCTTTTTGTTGTGGATACACAGTAAGGCACACAGCAATTCACTTTAGGCATAGTTAAAACCAGTTAGACAGAACAATGCAGTGTTTAACAAAGGCGCAAGTCAACAATACGGTGGAGCTGACCCCAGGTATCGCCCATAATGCATTGCAGTAAACAAGCAATGACGTAGTTATGGGTTAGGGTCATTGATCATGACTCTGCCCTTTTTTGGTAAGGTACACCAAATATTTTCCGGTTTTTATCCCCATGTTCATAAAATTTTTGTCTGATAAATCTGAGTTTGACCTCCTCATCTTGTGTTAAAAGACTACCTAATGCTGTTCTGACTGCAGCTATTTCTTGCAATACAGTAATGGTTGGGACTCAACATAGACTCTTTCTTTAGCTTTAAGCTCAGCCATTAACAAATTTTGCTTTTCTTTTTCGTGCTGACTTTCACTGGCAGAAAATGAAATAATCAACCCTCTAGCATATGCTTTAGCAGTTTCCCATAGTATGGCAGAGTTGTGAGTAGACTGACAGTTAATAGAAAGAAACTATCTAAATTCAGGAGTAAACCAAGTTACAAACATATCATCTTTCAAAATAGATGTATTCAGTGTACAATGTTTCATTCCATTGTTTATACCTTTGAGGGAGAGATCCAATACTACACTGGCATGGTCTGAAATCAGAATACTGCCAATAAGAAGATATTATTATGTGTAAAGAAAGCCCTGATTTAAAATAAATGAATAAATAAATAAAAAAATGAATTCTAGTATGGCCCCCATGAGGTGCAGAAAAAAAGTCCAGTGCCTTGCAAAAGTATTCATCCCCATTGGTGTTTGTCCTGTTTTGTTGCATTACAAGCTGGAATTAAAATGGATTTTTTTTGGGGGGATAGCACCATTTGATTTAGACAACATGCCTACCACTTTAAAGGTGCACATTGTTTTTTCTTGTGACACAAACAATAATTAAGATGAAAAAACAGAAATCTGGAGTGTGCATAAGTACTTGCCAAGTCAATACTTTATAGAGCCACCTTTGGCTACACTTACAGCTGCAAGTCTCTTGGGGTATGTCCCTATTAGCTGAGCACATCTAGCCACTGGGATTTTTACCCATTCCTCAAGGCAAAACCTTTCAAGTTAGATGGGTTGCATTGGTGTAGAGCAATCTTCAAGTTATGCCACAGATTCTCAACTGGATTGAAGTCTGGGCTTTGACTAGGCCATTCCAAGACATTTAAATGTTTCCCTTTAAACTACTCCAGTGTAGCTTTAGCAGTATGTTTAGGGTCATTGTACTGCTGAAACTTGAACCTTCATCCCAGTCTCAAACCTCTGGCTGACTCAAACAGATTTTCCTCCAGAATTGCCCTATATTGCCATCCATTTTTCCTTTAGTCCTGACCAGCTTTCCTGTCCCTGCAGATGAAAAATATCCCTACAGCATGATGCTGCTACCACCATGCTTCATTATAGGGATGGTGTTCTCAGGATGTTGGGTTTGCACCACACATGGCATTTCCCATGATGGCCAAAAAGTTCAATTTTTGTCTCATTTGACCAGAGAATCTTCTTCCATGTGTTTGGGGAGTCTGCCCCATGCTGTTGGGCAAACTCCAGACATGACTTTTTAAGCAATGATTTTTTTTTCTGGCCACTCTTCCATAAAGCCCCACTCTGTGGAGTTTATGGCTTAAAGTGGTCCTATTGACAGATATTCCCATCTCCACTGTGGATCTTTGCAGCTCCCTCAGCATTATCATTGGTGTTTTTATTGCATCTCTGATTAATGCCCTCCTTGCCCGGTCTGTGAGTTTTGGTGGGTGGCCTTCTCTTGTCAGGTTTGTAGTGGTTCCATATTCTTTCCATTTTGCTATAATGGATGTAATGCTGCTCCCTGGGATATTCAAAGTTTGGGATTTTTTTTATGACCCAACCCTGATCTATACTTTTCCACAACTTTGTCTCTGACCTGTTTGGACTGCCCCTTGGTTTTCATGTTGCTTGCTTAGTAGTGCAGCAGAGTCAGGGTCCTTACAGAACAGGTTGATTTATGCAGACATTATGTGACAGCTCATGTGACACTTTGATTGCATACAGATGGAGCTTAATCAACTAATTATGTGACTTAGGAAGTGAATTGGTTGGACCAGCTCTTATTTAGGGGTTTCATATGAAAGGGGGTGAATACTTATGCACACTCCAGATTTCTCTTTTTTCATCTTAATTATTGTGTGTCACAAAAAAATGTGCACATTTACAGTGGTAGGCATGTTGTGGAAATCAAATGGTGCTACCCCCCCCCCCCCCCCCCCAAAAAAAAATAAAATAATAATTCCAGCTTGTAATTCAACAAAACAGGATAAACACCAAGGGTGATGAATACTTTTGCCAAGCACTGTATATGTTTTATCTGCTTGATGAATTGTCCTCCATACATCAACAAATTCCATTTCCTCACATACAGAACTGAGTACCTTAGCTTGCAGGGAAAGAGGTATAGTTTTATGGGGCAGTCTGTTGATAAGGGGGTTTAGTATGCAATCAAAATCTCCACCCACTATGGCAATATCTGACTGAATCTCAGAGAAATCTAAGAAAACCTTAGTTATAAAATTGGAGGAATGTGCAGGAGGGTAATACACATTCAATATAGAGATTATGACACCTTGTAAGACACCTTTAACTATAACATATTGGTCATTTTTGTCTTTAATACAGTCCAGCATTGAAAACTGAAGACCTTTTCTCATTAGAATAGCCACTCCTCTGCTTCTTGAGGTGTATAAGGAAAAGAACACTTGATCAAAGCCTCCCCATTGCAATTTTAAATGTTCTGCATCATCCAGGTGCATTTCTTGCAAAAGAACAATGTCAGTATGTCCTTTTTTTCAAAAAAGTCAGTAATTTCCTTCTTTTAGCAAGACTATGGACCCCTTTTATATTCCATATGCACAGATGCAATGTACTACTTGCCATATAGTCTAACCTAACCCTCCATGCAATGAGAGCTGACTGGAAGCGTAAATCCAAAACCAAATGACATATGTATTGTTGCTGAGCAGAGAAAAAAAAGAACAATAAACTGAACAAAAACTATTCTACAGAAACAAAAAGTGTGGCAAAAATTATTAGGCCTAGTCAAATTTAAAAACATAGAATCAAAAAACTCAAGTGGCTTAAAACTTCAAACTTCTCCACACCAAGGCAACCTGCCTTGGAGAACACACCATCCAAGCCTCATTCAATAAATTACACAGTATAATTAGGCCTGTAACTTAGCCACACCTTATTCTTTGGCATTTACACAAAGCACTAGGGTTAAAAATAAATAAATAAATAAATAAACCACTCCTGCTTACTCGTGGTGGCTATAATTTACTGCATGAACAAAACACAGATTGTATATAGGGCAGTCAAACAGGATGCTAACGTTACTCACATACCCAGTACCACATAAGTCCAATCAGCTAATGTTTATTTCTAATCCATGGTATGTCAGTCTGAAGTACCTTTGCACCCTTGTTCTAATGACTGGATGAGCAATGCAGCTTCTTTCAGAGATTCAAATCTTCTTTGCTTTCCATCCACTGACACCTTCAGTGTAGCCAGGTACAACAATTCATAGTCCATGTTTGTTTTCTTTAGTTGCACCTTTATGCCATCAAAAGCTTTGTCTCCAGACCACTTATGCTGAGTAATCATTGAAAAAGGAGATTTTGGGCTCTTTGTGTGTGGAGTCATCCTGACTGCATTGGTGAGAAGATCCCATCTGACATGCTACCTCAGTTTCTCATTGCTTGTCCCTAAAGTCGTGGAACTTTATTATCAATGTTCTGGGACACTGATTAGGGCTGGGTTTTGACACTAAAGACTAATGAGCCTGGTCAAGCTTCAGACAGCCCGCTTTTGTGCTCATTTGGAAGTAATCAGGAATCCACCTGTTGAAGAATTTCACTGGATCTGAGCCTTCTGAGCCCTCAAATAAGCCAACTACATATTATTACATCTGTGACGTCAGTTGTCAAGATCATCTATGTGCTCTAGCATGTCATGCACTTGTTTCTCAAGTGATGCTATCTTAGCTTCAGAGGTTGTAGCCATTGCCTCTACCTCAGCAATATGCTTCTCAGCTTCCCAACCTGAGCGGCAACTGCTTGTAGCTGTGAGGTCTGCTCTTTAATAGCCTCCAAGACCATGTTAACTTTGGTGTCGATGACTTTAGTGAGGTTATCTGTTATCCTATCCAAAGCTTGAATAATACCTGGCTCCATAGCACCTAAACTAGCCACAGTGAGTAGCTCTGCTAGCATCTAACTCTCCACCATCATCAGTACTGGAAGGAGGATTCTTCGAAGATTTTTTTCGGTATTGTGGGCATTTTGTCTGTAGTTTTTGGAAAAATAACTGTCCAGGCTCATTTTAAGCTTTATGTATATGTTCTTTATGTATATACATATATATACACACACAGTGGTGCTTGAAAGTTTGTGAACTATTTAGAATTTCTGCATAAATATGACTTATCATTAGATTTTATCATCAGATTTCCACACAAGTCCTAAAAGTAGATAAAGAGAACCCAGTTAAACAAATGAGACAAAAATATTATACTTGGTCATTTATTTATTGAGGAAAATGATCCAGTATGACATATCTGTGAGTGGCAAAAGTATGTGAACCTTTGCTTTCAGTATCTGGTGTGACCCCCTTGTGCAGCAATAACTGCAACTAAACATTTCTGGTGACTGTTGATCAGTCCTGCACACTGGCCTTGAGGAATTTTAGCCCATTCCTCCATACAGAACAGCTTCAACTCTGGGATGTTGGTGGGTTTCCTCACATGAACTGCTCGCTTCAGGTCCTTCCACAACATTTCGATTGGATTAAGGTCAGGACATTGATTTGGCCATTCCAAAAACATTAACTTTATTCTTCTTTAACCATTCTTTGTAGAACAACTTGTGTGCTTAGGGTCATTTTCTTGCTGCATGACTCACCTTCTCTTGAGATTCAGCTCATGGACAGATGTCCTGACATTTTCCTTTAGAATTCGCTGGTATAATTCAGAATTCATTGTTCCATCAATGATGGCAAGCCATCCTGGCCCAAATGCAGAAAAACAGGCCCAAACCATGATACTACCACCACGATGTTTCACAGTTGGGAAAAGGTTCTTATGCTGGAATGCAGTTTTCCTTTCTCCAAACATAACACTTCTAATTTAAACTAAAAAAAATCTACTTTGGTCTCATCCATCCACAAAACATTTTTCCAATAGCCTTCTGGCTTGTCCATGTGATCTTTAGCAAACTGCAGATGAGCAGCAACATTCTTTTTGGAGAGCAGTGGCTTTCTCCTTGCAACCCTGCCATGCACACCATTGTTGTTTAGTGCCCTCCTGTTGGTGGACCCATGAACATTAGCCAATGTAAGAGAGGCCTTCAGTTGCTTAGAAGTTACCCTGGGGCCCTTTGTGACCTCACTGAGTATTACACACTTTGCTCTTGGAGTGATCTTTGTTGGTCCACCACTCCTGAGGAGGATAACAATGGTCTTGAACTTCCTCCATTTGTACACAATCTGTCTGACTGTGGATTGGTGGAGTCCAAACTCTTTAGAGATGGTTTTGTAACTTTTTCCAGCCTGATGAGCATCAACAACGCTTTTTCTGAGGTTCTCAGAAATCTCCTTTGTTTGTGCCATGATACACTTCCACAAACATGTGTTGTGAAGATCAGACTTTGATAGATCCCTGTTCTTTAAATAAAACAGGGTGCCCACTCACACCTGATTGTCATCCCACTGATTGTAAACACCTGACTCTAATTTCACCTTCAAATTAACTGCTAATCCTAGAGGTTCACATACTTTTGCCACTCACAGATATGTATTATTGGATCATTTTCCTCAATAAATAAATGACCAAGTATAATATTTTTTGTCTCATTTGTTTAACTAGTTTCTCTTATTCTACTTTTAGGAGTTGTGTGGAAATCTGATGATGTTTAAGGTCATATTTATGCAGAAATAAAGAAAATTCTAAAGGGTTGACAAACTTTCAAGCACCACTGTGTGTGTGTGTGTGTGTATATATATATATATATATATATATATATATATATATATATATATATGTTTATCCTGTTCAAAAATGTCACCAGAGCCCACTTACAGCGATGTTTACTCGATGACACCATCTTGAGCCCACCTTAAGTTTAACATTGTATGCATAAAATCGCTAAACATTTTACTGTTTGACTTCGAAACCAGACAGACAGGGGTGTTTTAGTTTTGATGTGCAATTTAGTGAATGCTGCTTTTCATCTTTGTAAACATATTTGCAAAGTACAAAATAAATCACTCTGCTCCCTCTGGTTCACATTGTGACATATTGCACCAACCTGACATATATTATTTTTCTGTGAAAATAAAACACTTCCTATTCGACTGGCCAGTCAGTATAAACAATATTCCTTTGTTTTTTAGTCACTTATGTAACACATGTGTTTTGTATGTTACTGACATAATAAAATGTTCAAGTGTTACAGTAGCCTTATACTCTAAATCTCTAATAAAAAAAGTAAGATTTTAAAGGCTTTAGGTCACAGAAAATCCATAAAGTCCATTTGGGGTCTGTAACCATTCCTGATGTGGTTGGAGCACAGAAGCACAGCAGGCGAGAGTTGATGTTCACACACACACACTCTTTATTTTACTCATTTTAGCTTTTCAGCTTCACTCACACCGTCACACATGCAACATACACACACATGCGTTGTGGTTGGGAGAGACTCTTCTCTGCTCTCCCCCTCCTTTTATGCTCCATCCCTGCAACAAACACACATATACACACATTAATTGACACCAGGTATAATGACTTAGCCACTTACCTTCCATGACCCCGCCCTCCATTCACAACCTGCCACTTGGCCACACCCCTGTTGCCACATACCCCCACTGCCAGACTCAGGCTGGGGAGCCATCCGGCCTGAAGCAGACTCCCCCCCACGATGGGACAGGAAGTCCACCACCACCATCTGCACCCCCGGCCTGTGGATCAACTCGAACTTAAATGGCTGGAGGGTGAGATACCAATGGGTGATCTGCGCATTGGCATCCTTCATGCGGTGGAGCCACCGGAGGGGTGTGTGGTCCAAACGGAGGGTGAAAGGGTGCCCCAGCAGGTAGTATTGGAGGGCAAGGACTGCCCACTTGGTGGCAAGGCACTCTTTTTCGATGGTGCTGTACTTGCTTTCATGCATCAAGAGTTTATGGCTGATGTACAGCACAGGGTGCTCCTCGCCATCCACCTTCTGGGACAAAACGGCCCCCAGCCCTCTTTCTGATGCATCAGCCTACAAAATAAAGGGGAGAGAGAAGTCAGGGGAGTGCAAAAGTGGCCCCCCCACACAGTGCAGCTTTTATCTTAGAGAATGCCTGTTGGCACTGCTCTGTCCACTGGATCAGATCTTGAGCCCCCTTTTCAGTGACATCGGTTAAAGGGCTGGTGACATCCAAATAATTAGGTATAAACCTAGGATAAAGCCAGCCAGCCCCAGGAACTGTCTCACCCCCTTTCTGGTCTTGGGCCTCGGGCAGGCCACAATCGCTACAGTCTGGTTAATTTGGGGACACACCTGCCCATGGCCCAAGTGGAACCCCAGATACTGTACTTCCACCTGCCCAATTGCACATTTTTTGGGGTTAGCTGTGAGGCCCGCACACCTCAGTGTCTATAGAACAGCCCTTAGATGTTCCAGGTGCTGTGGCCAATCATGGCTATAGATAATGATGTCATCGAGGTAGGCAGAAGCATAGGCAGTGTGAGGGTGGAGGATCCTGTCCATGAGCCAATGGAACATAGCAGGAGCCCCAAACAACCCAAAAGGAAGTGTGACAAATTGGTGTAACCCAAATGGTATGGAAAAGGCCATTTTTTCTCAGGCTAGATGAGTCAAGGGGATCTGCCAATATCCCTTTGTTAAATCCAGTGCCGAATAAAAGTGAGCAGAGCCTAACCAATTGAGCAACTCATCAATGTGAAGCATTGGGTATGTGTCAAATTTAGACACCGCATTGACCTTTCTATAGTCCACACAGAACCAAACTGACCTGTCAGTCTTGGGAACCAGGACCACTGGGCTGCTCCAGTCACTGTGGGACTCCTCAATTATGCCCATCTCGAGCATGGCCTTGAGTTCATCCTGAACCACCTTTTTTTGTGTTCGGGCAGATGATAAGGGTGGCCACGCACCACCACCCCTGGGGGCATCTCAATGTGGTGTTCTATGAGGCAGGTGCAGCTGGGTAGGGGCGAGAACACATTGGAAAATTCCTCCTGCAACTTGGCTACCTCTGTGTCTTGGGCCGGTGACAGGTGGTCTCCACAGGGGACTGGAGTGCTTTGAGATTTTACCTTTTTTACCTCTGGCTCCAGGTCCACCTTCTCTGGAACTACCAATGCAAACGCCACAGGGACCCCCTCATTCCAGCATTTTAAAAGGTTGAGGTGGTAGATTTGCAATGCTCTGCCCTTATCTGTTCACCTCACCTCATAGTCGACGTTCCTGTCTTGCTGTGTCACCTGAAAGGGCCCTTGCCACTTGGCGATTAATTTAGAACTTGACATGGGCAATAATATGAGTACTTTGTCTCCCGGTGCGAACTCTCTAAGGTGTGTGCCCCTGTCATACAGCCGGACATGACGTTCTTGAGCCTGCCGCAAATTCTCCTGGGTTAAGTGCATGAGGATGTGGAGTTTTGTGTGCAGGTCAAGAATGTACTGAATTTTATTTTTGCTAGGCGAAGGTCCCTCCTCCCAATTTTCTTGTAGCACATCCAAAATGCCATGTGGATTATGCCCATATAATAATTCAAATGGAGAAAACCCCGTGGAGGCTTATGGGACCTCTTATACTGCAAATAACAGGGGCTCGAGCCACTTATCCCAATTACGTGCATCCTCACAAATTTCCAAATTATGTTTTTTAGTGTTTGAATAAAATGCTCCACTAAGCCATCCATTTGTGGGTGATAGACGCTGGTGCGGATAAACTTAATTCCCAATAACCCATACAGTTCACGCAGTGTGCGTGACATAAATGTAGTGCCTTGGTCTGTCAGGATTTCTTTCAGAATCCCAACCCGGGAGATAATACGGAAGAGCGCTTCCGCAATACTGTGTGCTGAGATATTGCGGAGAGGCACTGCTTCTGGATATCGCATTGCATAGTCCACCAGAACTAAAATACAATGATATTCCCATGCTGACCGATCTAATGGCCCAACGAGATCCATCCCAATCAGCTCAAACAGGATCTTGATTAAAGGGAGAGGGTGCAAAGGCACTTTTGAAGTGGCTGCGGGATTTACTAATTGGCATTCATGCCATGCCACACACCACCAATGGATGTCCCCACGAATCCTAGTCTAATAGAACCGGGCCATTTTTCGGGCTAGTGTTTTATCTTGCCCCAAATGTCTAACCATGGGATGAAAGTGAGCCACATGGAATATGAGTTCCCTACGGCTCTTTGGGATCAACAATTGAGTTATCCGTTCTCCGGTTTGAGTGTCCTGCGTCACTCAGTACAACCTATCCTTAATACTTGCAAAATAAGGGAAGGCTGGTGTTGCGCTCGGCTGGAGAGTTTAACCATCGATTAATCTCACTTGGTCAAACACATGCCACAGAGTCTCATCTCACAACTGCTCTAATGGGAAATCCTCCAGGGAATCCCCGAGAGAGGGAGGAGGGGTGGGGTGCTCCTCACCCCTCGTATCACCCTGATGCGGTGCTGACATAGACGGCTCTGTGACAGCTTCCCCAGTCAATGCCACACCAGGATCTTCCCTTGACATATTTATGCAGGATCCACCTCTCATTATGTGTTCCATCAGTGCGTTAAACTCCAGCCAATCAGTTCCCAAAATTAACAAGTGGGTGAGATGAGGGTTAACCACCTCCTTAATTCTATGTGTTTGGCCCCGGAATGGATGGACACTAGATGGTCATTGTGAACATCCCTGTGCACACACAACACCTTCACCATTTGTGCTCTCCCAATGCCTCACCTTGCACCAGGCGTTGGTGAATTGAGGTCTGATTACAACTGGAATCCACCAATGCGTGATATGTATCCCCTTGATCACTTACTCGTATGTGATACATTCCGGTCTGATCAGGGGTGGTCTCTGGCGCATCAGGGATCTGGATCACAGCTCCCACCTCCCTTGCAGAGCTCCGACTCTGGAGATGCTCCGAATCCCCATCATGCCAGCACACCGGCCTAGGATTTCCCTCTGCACCAGCATTATGGGAGTCACTCACCTGAGGAGGAGACAACACAGACACGGAAGAGGGAGATGGGAGGACACCACGGGTGTGATGGGCCGGCTGGAGAGGAGCCAGCAGCCGCCTCCATGGTAGGGGAACAGCATGGGGAGGGGAAAGAGAGACAGAGAGGGAAAAGAGAGAGAGAGAAGTGAAGAGAGACACCTTGTCTGCTTGCCATTGGAACTGCCACCAGATGGTCCTCCACCAGCTCAATGGCTCATTCTAGTGACACCAGGCGATGACACTGGACCCATTCCACCGTTCCTTCCATAAGTCGAGAGATGAACTGTTCCAGTGCCACCAGATCGATGATCTCGTAAGTGTCGCGATCTTGCGCCCTCAGCCACCGCCAGCAGGCGTAACAGAGTTGCTGGCCGAATGCAAACAGCCGGCCGACCTCCTCCAATGCCAGCATCTGGAAGCACGATATTGTTCTGGGGAGTGGCCGATTCACTGCAGGATGGCTTTCCTCAGGTCAGCATACACCAGTCGGCTGTCAGCAGGGAGCTACTGTGCTGCAAACTGTGCCTCACCAGTCAAGAGTGGGAGGAAGCGTGCCGCACACTGCTACAGTGGCCACCCCCATGTCTTGGCTGCTTGTTTGAAGAGGGCGAGGAATGCCTCCGGATCATCCTGCGGGCCCATCTTGCCAGTGTCCAGAAGTGCTGGCGATGTTGTTCTGGGGAGCGGCCGACCCGCTGCAGGATGGCTTTCTTCAGGTCAGTATACACCAGTCGGCTGTCAGCAGGGAGCTGCTGCGTTGTGAGTTGCGTCTTACCAGTCAGGAGTGGGAGGAGGCGTGCTGCGCGCCGTTCCAGTGGCCACCCCCACGACTTGGCTGCTTGTTCGAATGGGCGACGAACATTTCTGGATCATCCTGCAGGCCCATCTTTGTGAGGGTGCCAGCTGCGGTGATGGTTGACACTCCTGCTGAGGCGAGCAGATGCCAGAACGCCTGGCAATCTTCCTGCTGGGCCAGCATCGAGACTTCGAAGCATTTCTCTTGTTCCTTTCGGAGGTCGACCAGCGCATGATGCTGGTTCTGTTGGGTGGTAGCGAGGGCAAGGATGAGCTCTTCGAATGGAGAGGACTCCATGGGGTGCTTCCCTTCTGTGAGTCCCGGGTTTCGGCACCACTGCAACAGTTCCTGATGTGGGTGGAGCACAGAAACACGGCAGGCGAGAGTTGATGTTCACACACACACTCTTTATTTTACTTATTTTAGCTTTTCAGCTTTACTCACTCACACCGTCACACATGCAACACACACACATATGTGTTGTGGTCAGGAGAGACTCTTCTCTGCTCTTTCCCTCCTTTTATGCTCCATCCCTGCAACAAACACACACACATACAGACATTAATTGACACCAGGTCTAATGACCTATCCACTTACCTTCCCCAACCCCACCCTCCATTCACAACCTGCCACTTGGCCATGCCCCCGCTGCCACAGGGTCATTTTCCCAAAACACTTGGGAACCCCTACTCTAAGTTAATTACCCTGCTCATATCATAACTCCACTGGCCACAGTTTCTGTGAATGATGCTGACTGATTATAAAAATTAATTAATTAATTAATTAATTAATTAATTAATTAATTAATTAATTTAAAAAACCTCTGCAATTGTATGAATGTAATGTACAATTGTTCTACATTGTATGTTCACACTTGAAAATACAATAGGAATAACCTATTACTTTTTCAAGAAAGACAGAAAGAAAGTGATTTACCTAAATGTGGAGGTTCATGCATTATGTAACAAGTTTCTTGAACTTGTATTTTAGTAATCATAGCTAATTAGCCAAATGCTAATTTACAACTCATTTAAAAATGCTCACTCTCTAGCACTACCTACTTTACAGCTAGTCTTCTATTCAGTCAATGTGAATTCATACAGCAAAAGTATGATGGTGCTGTGAGGACAGTGTTCTGATATTTATCTGACAAACAAATAAAAATATCATGTTTCCATAAGATGGTATGAAAGAACTTCTTACCACCTCAGCTCCAAATTAGGCTAAAATTCCTGGGTTCCACAGCCTCTTTCTTGGATACTGTAGATCACTGGGGCATTGGGCTGATCTTATTTTAAAGCTCGACAAAAGCTCTTTCAAGTGGTTATAATGTGGCATGTGTGAGCTCTGGAGCAATGGGACACTTCATAATTGTGATGTGTCACTCGTGAATGATTCATTCATTTTGAACTAATCTTTTGTATGACTCAGGAATAATGAGTCATCTCAATAAGTAATTAATTAATTTTTTTCCTTTGCCAAACATGCACCACTCAGACTCAGCTTTGTTCATGAATGGGTCTTGTGGGCATGAGTCTCTCATTCATTTTTCATACCAATCGTATACAAAACTGTCAAAGTAAACAGTGGCTACCTTGAAGAATCTAAAATATGAAACCATTTTACACACTTTTTTACCACATAATTCCATATATGTTCCATATGTTATTTCATAGTTTTTATGTCTTCAATATTGTCGTTCAAATTCTGTAAAGCTGCTTTGCGACAATGTTTATTGTTAAAAGCGCTGTACAAATAAACTTGATTTGATTTGAATATTGTTCTGCAATGTTGAAAATAGTCAAAATACAGAAAACCCTATGAATGAACAGGTGCATCCAAACTTTTGACTAGTACTGTACTTGAATTGCACTGTACCTGGTCACAAACAAACACACCCACAAACAAATAAATAGAAAATTAAAACACTCTTCAAATGAACGTAAGAGAGGAAACAGGGAATGTGGTCATTTCCATGCAAAGCTTGACATTTATCAATGTGGAATATGAGCGTAGGCTACAATCATATCTCTACTGCTTGGACTGATACCTTGTCATGGTGTAGTCACTTGTGTGCCTCCTATGACCCCAAGGGCTCATACTAGCGGGGACCTTCAGGTCCCCGGTAGGGTCAACCATGCCAGAGTTGGTCTTGGGATAGGGGCCAGACGAAAATCAGTCCACCAGGGTCCATGACCCAACAACTGTGCTGAGGTCTGCAGCATGCCAACCCACACATGAGTGAAGCATGGAGGTACCATATTGCCAATTGACTGGGATGAGCCATTGCATCCTACCTACATCAACATCAAGAGGGTCCGGAGGCCAACCATCAGAATATAGAAAACTAGGTATTGGGCAAGCTACCTAGTGGGCGTAGAGGCTACAGTCTACAACACCTGAACAACTGCCAGAACGGCCAAGAGCACAGTGACTACCATCTTCCCTTAGAGAACACAAGCCTGAAGTGGCCAGCCTGCCTGAGTCAGTTCAAGTCAAGGTCAGCCCACTGACTCCACCCCATTTGACTGCTTCTCCAGTTATACACATGGCGATTCCTAGTGAGTCCACTCTGTGTCCTCTGGATGAAGGACGCTGGTATGGAATTGGTCAGTCTACCTGCTAGCTGTGGAGAGAGCCTTGCCATGGTGAAAATTCTCTACCCGCTACAGACTCTTCAACAACAACATCGTACAATCTGCATCAGTCTGATGGGAAGCGACATCGCAAGCATGATGAATCAAGGGTAAAGCCTTCAGGACCCCCGACCCTGATTTTCCCAGAAGCCGCCACAAATACATCTCCCAGATCAAGTTTGCTTTGTGGAATGTTCAAACCATGTCCGACACACCTACCAACAAGCACCAAGCACCGCAACATGGCTCTGCTCTTGTAGCATCTGAGCTCAAGAGGCTGAACATCCACATAGCCTGTCTCAGCGAGTGCTGAATCCCTGGTGAAGAAGAATTCTCAGATGGTGATTACATCTTTCTTCATTCAGGGTGACCCAGTGACCAGCCCAAACTGGAAGGTGTTGTGATTGCCATGAAGTCAAGCTTCAGACCACAAGTGCAGAAATGGAAGGGCATTAGCTCACGAATCATGACCATGCATATCAAACTTAACACCAAGTGTCATGCAACTATCATCAGTGTGTATGCTCCTACCTTTAAGAGACTGCAGGAGGAGAAGCAGCTCTTCTATAACCAACTTACATCAATTCTTATAAAGGTACCACCTCGTGATAGACTATTCCTCCTTGGTGATTTTAATGCAAGAGTTGGTACTAACATTGAAGCTTGGCCCAATGTCATCAGGCCAAATGGACTAGGAGAGGAAAATGCTCAGGGAGTGACACTCTTAGAACTCTGTACCAGGTTTGGTCTGCTAATCTCCAATACAGTGTTCACACACCAAGACATCCACAAGGGGACCTGGAAACATCCGCACTCCCAGAGATGGCATATGATTGACTACATAATAGTCAGACAACACTATAAGAGCGACCTTGCAGACTTAAGAGTCCACCGCAGTGCAGATTGCTGGATGGATCACAAGCTAGTCTGTGCTCAGCTAAACCTGCAATTCCACATTTCCACTCAACACAGATGCAGGAAAATCACACCTCGCATGAACACAGCACGGCTCCAAGTTCCTGAGATCAAACAACAACTCCAGGATGCCATTGCCTCAAAGCTGCCTAACATTACCTCAGAAAGCTTAGAGGAATACTGGAAGGATCTAGATTCCATTCTCTATAGCACTTCCAAAGAGATTCTTGGACTGCAGAAGAGGAACCACAGAGACTGGTTTGACAAGAACAACATGCTGATACAAGACCTGCTGAAGCACAAGCAAGAGTGCTTTCAAGCCCTCCTCCAAAAAGACACACCAGAGAACTGCAAATGCTACAGCTCATCCTGCAGCCAGCGCCAGCAAGAGCTGCGTCATATACAGAACCAGTGGTGGTTAGACAGAGCTGCTGAAATTGAGTCCTATACCCAGTGCCATGATTCCTGTGACTTTTTTGAAGACCTCTGTGTAGTCTCACAGCATAGGTGGAACTAACCCTATCAACTCAGCAGATGGAGTCTGCCTATCTGAACCTCAAGACATCTTGGCTAGATGGAGAGAACAATTCAGTAGACTCCTGAACCAGCAAGGCACAGCAAACATGTCAGTCTTAGATGACATTCCCCAGGAGGAGGTCATCCAGGAGCTCGAGCATGAACAAACTCTAGATGAAGTTGAAAAGGCATTGCAACAGCTGAAACCAAGTAAAGCACCAGGTCCAGATGGCATTCCTGCAGAAGTCTTGAAGACTGGAGGACCCCTTCTCTTAAATGAACTGCACAAACTACTGCTGACCATCTGGACAAAAGAAAGGGTGCCAAAAGAGTTCAAGAATGGCATAATCATCAAGCTGTTCAAGAAGAACTGTCATTTTACTTGTGGAAATTACCATGCCATGACACTGCTAGCCATGGTCGGAAAGCTGTATGCATGCATCATCCTCAACAGGATTTGGCCATCAATTGCTCCATTCATCCCTGAGGCCCAGTGCAGTTTTCAACCAGGACGCTCCACCATAGACGTGATGTTTGACCTCTGCCAATAACTGGAGAAAAGCCATGTACAACACCAGGAATTGCACCTGAAATTTGTCGATCTTGTCAAGGTGTTTGACACTGTAAACAGAGAGGTCCTGTGGCAACTACTACTGCGCATCAGAATACCACTAAAAGTAGTTAACATCATCCACAGTTTCCATGAAGGAATGCTAGCCCAGGTCTTAGTAGATGGGGATATGACTGAATCTTTCGAGGTTTCATCTGAATTGAGACAAGGCTGTGTCCTGGCACCAACCCTGTTTATCCTCTACTTCTCCTTTGTGTTACACCATGCCCACAAACCTGATGGCCAGTTGTTCAATCTCAGATGAATAAAGACAAAATCTACTAAGGTTGTGAGGTTGGACGAGTTCCTGTTTGCAGATGATGCTGCCCACAGTACAAGAACAGCTCAATCACTTCAAAATGTGGCCCCCGCCATCAATAGGGCATGCAGCAATGTTAGTCTTACAAACAGTAAGCCAAAAACAGAAGTGAAGCACTTCCTGCAAAATGATGGTGTTCAACTGATTACCATCGGCGATCATCAGCTAACACAGGCAAATAGCTTCACCTACCGGTACTGAGGTGGTGAACTAACTGTTGATGCGTCATTGGATGCAGAAATCAAGAGATGACTGGCCAGAGGAGCAGCTGCATTTAAATCACTCATAACCAGATGCTGGAACTGGAGAGGCTTGACTATAACAACCAAAGTGGCAGTGTACAAAGCCATGGTATTGCCCTGTCTTTTGTATGGGAGCAAAACATGGAGCACCCTCACCCTACACATCCATCTATTAGAAATGTTCCATCAAAGGTCACAGAGGCAAATTCTCAAGATCCTATGGTGGCATCACATTACCAACACAGAAGTGCTACAAAGTGCCATGACAACAACCATAGAGACCATGGTATGCAGCAACCACCTCCATTGGTTAGGGCATGTCTGCAGAATGCCTGATTACAGAATCCCAAAGCAGCTTCTCTTTGGAGAGCTTGCCCATGGAATTAGATCTCATGAATGCCCCAAGAAGCGGTGGAAAGACTGCGTGAAAGAGGATTTAACCATATTTGGCATTGGTGATGACTGCTACAACACCACAGCCAACAGATCTGTGTGGAGAGACCACATTCACAGTGGAAAGACCTTGTCCAAGATGATAATGGCACGCAGAAGAGAGACGTCAGTGGTGCCACCGAAGAGCCACCCTTACTCAGAGATGACGGGGACCATAAGTAAAGTAACAATCAAATCTCACATCAAGTCTGAACTCATCGACACAAGCTTTTGAGTCAGCACAAATGTGTGGTGCATTATACATAATTACAAGCAAGTAAAATTAAGCACTTGGTAGGCTAACTGATTTATGATGTGATAGGTTAGATGGTTGTTCAGTCATATTATTGGTTATTCAGAGAGGGTTTTTTGGGAGTGCAGGGATTTTTTTTATGGAGAGCAACAAGTGGCTATTAAGTCGCTTTCTTCTCCAAAAGCATCCATGGTGGTGGTATGCCAGCATGGGGCAAAGGACATGTATTTCTTTCTCTCTCTCTCTCTCTCTCTCTCTCACTCTCTCTCTCTCTCAGATTATGTTTGCCTGGCTCTGTGGGGCAACTCCAAGTCAGTTTGTCTATCCAAAGGATGAACACTGGTGCCTGGCTTTGATTGACCTGAAACATCAATAAAATGAGGAAGTAAAGAAACTCCTGCTTTATTTTTGGTGGCAAGTTTGAGATCAGACCAGTTTTTTTTCTCCATCTAGCCTACATGTAAAGATTTGCAATATAAGCTATGATAATATGACTGTTATATACAGTATATAGGCAATACATATCATGGAGCTATAATTGAATTGAATTGAATGCCTTTATTGTCATTGCACAGCTGTACAATGGAATTTCAGTGCAACTCCTCAGTGGTACATCCAGTATAAAAATAAAAGTCTAATATCCAATAAGTGTGCTATAAAATATCTCATCTCATTATCTCTAGCCACTTTATCCTGTTCTACAGGGTCGCAGGCAAGCTGGAGCCTATCCCAGCTGACTACGGGTGAAGGGCGGGGTACACCCTGGACAAGTCGCCAGGTCATCACAGGGCTGACACATAGACACAGACAACCATTCACACTCACATTCACACCTACGGTCAATTTAGAGTCGCCAGTTAACCTAACCTGCATGTCTTTGGACTGTGGGGGAAACCGGAGCACCCGGAGGAAACCCACGCAGACATGGGGAGAACATGCAAACTCCGCACAGAAAGGCCCTCACCGGCCCCGGGGCTCGAACCCAGGACCTTCTTGCTGTGAGGCGACAGCGCTAACCACTACACCACCGTGCCGCCTGTGCCGCCCACTATAAAATATAAAAAATCTCATCTCATTATCTCTAGCCGCTTTATCCTGTTCTACAGGGTCGCAGGCAAGCTGGAGCCTATCCCAGCTGACTACGGGCGAAAGGCGGGGTACACCCTGGACAAGCCACCAGGTCATCACAGGGCTGACACATATGTAGACACAGACAACCATTCACACTCACATTCACACCTACGGTCAATTTAGAGTCACCAGTTAACCTAACCTGCATGTCTTTGGACTGTGGGGGATACCAGAGCACCTGGAGTAAACCCACACGGACACGGGGAGAACATGCAAACTCGGCACAGAAAGGCCCTCGTTGGCCACGGGGCTCGATCCCGGACCTTCTTGCTGTGAGGCGACAGCGCTAACCACTACACCACCGTGCCGCCCGCTATAAAATATAAAAAATATCTTTTAAAAAAAATCATATAACAGCACACATTTTAAATTTAAAAAAGGCTAATATAAAATAAGTGCAATATAAATATAAAACAGCACACATCACATGCAGCAGACATCGACATAAAACAAGTTAATAAATAGATGGGCAAGTGTATTGCACAGTCCAGAAAATATTGCCCAGAATCTTGAACATAGTTCAACTAAGAGTTGAGTTGTTTTATGGCACTTGAATTAAAAACTGTTCATGAGTCTGGAGGTGCAGGCCTGTATGGACCTATAGCGCCTTCCAGAAGGCAGCAGCATAAACAGGCTGTTTCCTGGGTGAGAACAGTCCTTGATGATGTTTTCTGCACGGCACAAACATCTGGTTATATATGTCCGTCAGTGAGGGCAACTGTGTCCATGTAACATCCTGTGCCGACTTCTTGACTCTCTCCAGGGCCTTTTTGTCAGCCATGGTGCAGCTCTTAAACCACACCAAGATGTCATGGGTGATGATGCTTTCCACAGAACATTTGTAAAAGGACAATAGCAGTTTCTGGCACAGGCTGACTTTCCTCAGTGACCTCAAAAAGTACAGTCTCTGCTGTGCTTTTTTCACAAGAGAAGTGGTAATAGTCCATGTGAGGTCCTGAGAGATATGTGTTCTCAAGAATCTGAAGTCGCTGACCCTCTCCACAATGTCCCCTTTGATGTAAGGAGGGGCCGGTTCCTCCCTCTTCCTATCACCAACTCCTTTGTTTTAGAGGAGTTGAGTACCAGGTTGTTGTCAGAACACCAAGCAGTGAGTTTCTGGATGTCATCCCTGTAGGCAGTCTTGTCATTATTATGTATCAGTCCTACCACAGTAGTGCTGTCCACAAACTTAATAATGATGTTGCTGCCGTGAACAGGTGTACAGTCATGGGTGTATAGGGTGTATATCAAAGGACTCAGTACACAGCCCTGTGGGGCACCAGTGCTGAGGGCCAGGACTGAGGAGTGGTGGAACCCCAGCCTAACTGACTGTGGACGGTCTGTAAGAAAGTCCTTAATCCATTTGCAGATGTGATGGCTGACACCCAGACTGGACAAGGTTGGACATTCTGCAGGGCATGATAGTATTAAAAGCGGAACTAAAGTCCACAAACAACATTCTTACATATAAGCCGGGTCTTTTTACATGTGTCAACATGCTGTGGAAGGCTGTATTGATGGCATCTCCTGTCGACCTGTTGGCTCTGTATGCAAATTGATGCTGATCCAAACTGAGAGGAAGCAAGGCTTTGATGTATTTTAGCACCAGCCTTTCAAAGCACTTCATAACCATCAAGGTAAGAGCCACAGGTCTGTAGTCAGAGAGGCTGCTGACAGATGATTTCTTAGGGATGGGCACAATGATGGCAGATTTGAACCATTTGGGGACAGTACAGGAGGACAGAGAGAGGTTGAAGATAGAAGTAAATACCTCAGTCAGCTGGTCCGCACAGCCCTTCAGTACTCTTCCTGGGATACTATCTGGACTGGCAGCCTTCCTGGGGATCACACCATGGAGCACTCTCCTGACCTCCTCCATACTCACTGTGAGTGCCAGGTCGCACATGGGTGAGAACAGTGTGGACCCAGTCTCTGCCTCAGTCACCTCAAAATGTGTGAAGAAATGGTTGAGCTCCTCAGAAAGGTTCCTGCTGGTACTGGTGTTTGAATCTGTGGAGCCCTTAAAGTTTGTGAGGTGCTGGATTCCCTGCCAGATGCGCCGAAGGTCACCCATGCTGAAATGTCCCTTGATTTTCCTCATGTAGGCTGCTTTTGCCTCTTTGATGCCTCTTTTTAGGTTGGATCTGGCAACACTCTACACTTCCATGTTGCCAGACCTAAAGGCTGTGTCACAGTCCCTTAGCAGCTGCTTGATATCTCTGGTCATCCATGGTTTGTTGTTTTGATAACATCATATTCATTTCTCAACAGTGACATTTTCAATACAAGTATGACTATAAAACAAAACCATGGATGTATAGTCCTCTAAATCCTGTTGTACAAATAGGTCCCAATTGGTGTGCTCAAAGCAGTCCTGCAGTTGTGGTATTGCATTCTCAGGC
This sequence comes from Neoarius graeffei, assembly GCF_027579695.1. NCBI lineage: Eukaryota > Metazoa > Chordata > Actinopteri > Siluriformes > Ariidae > Neoarius > Neoarius graeffei. The sequence goes on along the minus strand of NC_083578.1, from coordinate 33,895,425 downwards.
CAAATCCTTGTGTGTCTCACTCTAGGCGTAGTTTTCTTAATGAGAGGTCTATATGCCAGGGTGAGAAAGAGGGATAAATGGTCAGACTGGCCTAAGTGAGGATGGGCAGAGACTTTATATCTTTTCCTAATGTTACTGTATACGTGGTCCAGTGTGTTTTGACCTCTCGTTGGACAGGTAACATTCTGGTAAAATTTAGTGAGGACAGTCTGTAGGTTTACATGATTAAAGTCCCCAGCCACAATAAAAATCCTATTGGGATGCACAGACTGCAGTATACTAATAGCTGTTAGCAAGATGTTTGATGCTACATTAGTGTTAGCGGTGGGTGGTATGTAAACAGCCATGACAATAACAACAGTAATTCATGCAGCAGATAGAAAGGCCTGAATCTCAGTGTAACAAACTCCAGTTCAGGCGAGCAGTGTCTCTCAATCACCATAGCATTTGTACACCACCTATTGTTAGAGTAGATGCACAGCCCTTCGCCTCTGCTCTTACCAGACTCGCCATTTCTATCAGCCCAGTGCGCTATGTGTCCCATTAGCATGATAGCCTCATCCAGGGTTCCCAAGTGCAGCCATGTCTCTGTTATCACCATCAGTGAGCAGTTCTGCACTGATTTTTGTGCATCGATGATCAATGTCAGCTCATCCATGTTGCTACTAAGTGATCTGGTGTTGGTTAGGAAGATGCTGGGTAGCACTGGCCTGTTCAGAGCTTTCCTCAATTGGGCCTGAATGCCAGCTCTGCAGCCGTGCTTCTGACGTTGTTCCCTGCACCACCTCTTGTGTCTTCTGCCCAGTATGGTGATCCACAGACACCCCACTGGTCGTGCGATCTCTGGGGGCAGATAGTCGATGTAAAAACTTTTGGTGAAATCCGAGTCACCATACATTGTCCCAATCCTTAGCAAGTCTTGCCATTTGTATGTCAAGGTTCCCACCAATGAAAAAACAAACAAGACAGACAAAAGAATTAACCACATCGAGGAGAGCAAAGCTGTTGCATTCTTATGCGCCGCCATCTTGAATCCTATATCTAATCTATAAATTAAATATTCAAACATCAACTGGATTTCTATCATCACAGGCAATATTGTTGATTTGCAGCAGTGATTTCTTTCCATACTGCATTTCTTCCTATGGTGCTACTTTTTTCAGGCTGTCAAAAGAAATAATTCATTCAATTGGACTCGTGATGTTCAATCATCTATTTCAAGGGTGGAGAACTTTTTCTTCTTGGCCATATTACTTATCTTATTATAGGTGTCTACCACAGAGCCCAAATCCAAGTCCGTGCCTAGTCCAGAGCCCAAGTCTAAGTCTGTGTCTCATCCAGAGCCCAAACCCATGTCCGTGTCTTGTCCAGAGCCCAAGCCCAATTTTGTGTCTTGTCTGGAGCCCAAGCCCAAGTCTGAATTCAGGTCTAATCTGGAACTCTCATCCTGGCCTATGTCTGAACGCACGTCTATACCAAACCCCAAGTCTATGCCTGAGCCCACATCCAGGCCTATGCCCAAGCCCATGACCATGCCTGAATCTTTACCAGAGTCTATGCCCATGTCTGAGTCCATGCCCAAACTCATGTCTATGCCTGAGCACCCGACCATCCTCATGCCCCTCTTCAAGGCCTGACCCAAGGCTCTGCTTAAGCCCAGGTTCTAGTGCCACATCCACCGAGAGCCAGAGCAGAACTCCAAGGGGATGTTTTCTCATGCCAGGTCCTTAACCCCGGGGCAGCCCAAGGAGGATTTTAGCTCCCAGAGGGAGCTCTTGGGGGGTGTCTGTCACACCTTCACATACTCAAGCTGTCACGATCCAGCTCAGAACTTCTAAATCCTGATCTGTGCTTTTGTGCTCCACTCTGCATTTTTCCCCATTCTCCCCATGCTGCATTAGCATACCTGCTATGTGTTTGTCATCAGCCACTCAATATAAACTCACTGAGGAGATTCACTCAGCACAGATAAATAATCGCCATAAGCTTTGTCTAGCTCACATTCATGTTCATGCTCATGCTCTGTTCCTCAATTTTGTTTACATTTCTTGGATTATGATTTTGCCTGCTGTTTTTGAGATGTGTCACTATGAGTTTGGCTAGGGACTTTGTTTACATTTTGGATTACGATTTTGCCTAACATTTTTTTGGGACTAGTTGCTGTGGCTCTGGCTCAGGACTTTGTTTACATTTTGGATTACAACATTCCCTGCCATTTTTTGGGACTTGTTGCTATCACTCTGATTGGGGACTTTGCTATTTTTTTCCTGGCTCCATTTTTTTCTCCCTGGGGATTATTATCATCAGTCACTCAGAAGCATGACAAAACTGGTGTAAACCAAACAAAGTATTTTTTTTCTCCCTTGGGAGATGGGAGTCAAGGGAATCTGGCAAAATCACTTGGTGAAATCCAGTGTCGAGTGAAATTATGCTGCATTTAACTGGTCAAGCAGTTAATCAATGAGAGCCATTGGATATGCATCAAATTTAGAGACCATGTTGACTTTTCAAAAGTCCACATAAAACTGGACTGACCCATCATTTAGGGGACCAAAAACACTGGGTTGCTCCAGTTGCTGTGTGATTTGTCAATTACCCCCATGTCAAGCATAGACTTGAGTTTATCCTGAAACACTTTTTTTTGTGTTCAGGGAAGCAGTAAGGGTGGCTGTATGCAACCATACCTGCAGACATCTCGATGTGGTGCTCTAGGAGATTAGTACAACCAGGAAGAGGCAAGAACACATGAGAAAATTCTTCCTTTTAACACAGATGGCCCTGGGACTGCCTGCCTAGATAATGCTGCACTGGGATCCCCATTGGGTTTAACTGCTGAAGGAACCATCCACAAGAAGAAGAAGAGTGAAATTCCTCTCTGCATTTAACCCACCTGATGCACACATGCACACACGTGAGCAATGAACACACGCACACATACCCAGAGCAGTGGGAAACCATGCTACAGTGCCCAGGGAGCAGTTGGGGGTTATCTGCATTGCTCAAGGGCACTTCAACCCAAAGTCACCCCATGTTAATCTAACCACATGTCTTTGAATTGTGGGGTAAACCAGAGCACCTGAAGGAAACCCATGCAGACATGGGGAAAACATGCAAACTCCACACAGAAAGGCCCCCATCGACCACTGGGCTTGAACCCAGAACCTTCTTGCTGTGAGGTGACAGTGCTAACCACTACACCACCATGACACCACAAATAAGCTCTTCACAATTGTTTTAAACTAATTTGGCCAATTTGTCCTCAGAATTAGTGGATGGGTTAGGTGAGGACTAACTGCTGCCTCTACACTTTGCTTTTCTCCCAGGAATTTGATGGTGATGGGCACCAGTGAAGACCCATGAACATCCCTGTGTACACACTTCACCTTCACCACTTGTGCATTTCCCAGTGTCCAGCATTGAATCAGGCTTTGATGAACTGAGGTCTGATTACACTCTGAGTCCACCAAGACCTGAGGTACTCCCTTGAATACTTACTGCCACTTGGTACATTCCTAACCAACTGGGGGAGGCCTGAGGCATGTCAGGAACGCAGCTCAGAATCCCCACCTCCTGAAGAGGACACTGATCCTTGAAATGCCCAGCTTTCCCACTGCACCTGCAGACCTGCCCAAGCTTTGTCCTGGTAAGTACAGATAGCAGTGGCATTAGTAGTCTCATTAGTCATAGGTATTACAGCCCTGTAATGAATGACATTCAACATGAGCCACTATGGTCACTGGAAAAGTTTTGAGTAATCTCTAGAGATAGCACACAGGTGGCTTTCCCAACACATTTGTTAAGGATATTTAGGCTGGTTGTGCTGATGACCTTTGAGCTTAAGGCCTTTCACATCAATGGAAGAAGGAACATTATGTAATAGAGGCTGTTTACATCTTTGTGATCACATTCCTACAAGTGGATGTGTGACCAAATAATATACAAAAGAAGCTATTTGATGTGTTGAATGAGGTTTAGATCTTTCCAAATAAATTCCAATGTAGTCCCTTAAGTTCTTTGGCCAGCCATACAAACAGTCCAGTTAAGTCAAGTTTATTTGTATAGTACTTTTAACAATAGACATTGTTGCAAAGCAGCTTTACAGAAAATTAATGACTTTAAACATAAGCTAATTTTGGGGTGGCACAGTGGTGTAGTGGTTAGCGCTGTCGCCTCACAGCAAGAAGGTCCGGGTTCGAGCCCATGGCCAGCGAGGGCCTTTCTGTGCAGAGTTTGCATGTTCTCCCCGTGTCCGTGTGGGTTTCCTCCAGGTGCTCCGGTTTCCCCCACAGTCCAAAGACATGCAGGTTAGGTTAACTGGTGACTCTAAATTGACCATAGGTGTGAATGTGAATGGTTGTCTGTGTCTATGTGTCAGTCCTGTGATGACCTGGCGACTTGTCCAGGGTGTACCCCGCCTTTCACCCATAGTCAGCTGGGATAGGCTCCAGCTTGCCTGCGACCCTGTATAAGGATAAAGCGGCTAGAGATAATGAGATGAGATGAGCTAATTTTATCTCTAATTTATCCCCAATGAGCAAGCCTGTGGCGACAGTAGCAAGAAAAAACTCCCTCAGGTGACATGAAAAAGAAACCTTGAGAGGAACAAGACTCAAAAGGGAATCCATCCTCATTTGCGTGATGATAGTTTTAACATGAAGTCTGTTTTGCTGAAGTTATAAACTCTTCATTAATGGAAACTTGAGTGCAAAACTGTTCATGACAACTGTAGTCCTAAAGTTAGCAAGTCAACTGTAGTCATCAGCCATAGATGAATTAGTGTAAGCATCCAGAGCCATCTTCCAAGTGCAACTTTTGACTGTCCATACGGGGCCATCCTGCACAGGAGCAATGTGATGAGACTCCAGCCAAACATAGGGCATCAGGATGGATCAGGCGAGTCCAAGGAGCAGAAAACCTCAGCACCACTGGAGTCTCAGGATTGACATGTAACTCAACAGAGAGGGACAGACAGAGGGAAGAGATGGGGGAACACAGGTTGTTAGTTATGCCCAATGTCACCTAATGAGGAAGAACAGTATACATTTTGCACTGAGTGCAAGCAGGGACTCCAGCAAGACAACAGTGTCTTGCAAAAGTATTCATTCCCCTTTCTGTTTGCCCTGTTTTGTCACATTACAAGCTGGAATTAAAATGGATTTTAAGGGTTAGCACCGTTTGATTTACACAACATTCCTACCATTGTAAAGGTGCAAATTGTTGTTTTATTGTGACATAAACAATAATTAAGATGAAAAAACAGAAATCAGGAGTGTGTATAGGTATTCCCCCCCAAAAAAAAAAAAAAAATCAATACTTGGAGAGTCACCTTTTTCTGTAATTACAGTTACAAGTCTCCTGGGGTATGTCTCAATTAGCTTAGCACATCTAGCCACTGGGATTTTTGCCTATTCGTCAAAGCAGAACTGCCCCAACTCCTTCAGGTTAGATGGATTGCTTTGGTGTACAGCATTCTTCAAGTTATGCCACAGATTCTCAATTGGATTGAGGCCTGGGCTTTGATTAGGCAAGCTGTGTAAATAAAAAAGGTGCTAACCCTCCAAAAATCCATTTTAATTCCATCTTGTAATGCAACAAAATAAGACAAACACCAAGGGGGATAAATACTTTTGCAAGACACTGTAACTATGACAGCATAACTAAAAGGGAGAGCCAGAAGGTAACACAGACATGAGGGAGCCCTGGGAAATAAAACATCTAGCCACAACACCATCAGCAAACCCAAGTGAATGAGAGTGGGTGTATGTGACAGCATCCATACATCCCAGTTTACCAAAACACTCTATGCCTGAGGACCTTCCAGATGTACTACTTTACCTAATTTAAAAAAAAAAAAAAAAAAAAAAAATATATATATATATATATATATATATATATATATATATATATATATAAACAAAAGGCTTGACTAAAAAGATAAATTTTCAGCCAAGACTTAAACACTGTGTCTGAGTCCTGAACACTACTTTGAAGGCTGCTCCATAAATGTGGGGCTTTGTAAGAAAAGGCTCTGCCCTCTAATGTAGCCTTCACTAGACAAGGTACCAGCAGATAGCCTGTACCCTTTGATTTAAGTAGGCAGGGTGGATCAGAAAGGACCAGAAATTCACTCAGGTACTGTTGTGCAAGACCATTCAGTGCTTTAAAGGTCAATAGTAGTATTTTATAATCAATATGAAATTTGATTGGGAGCCAGTGCAATATGGATGAGGTAGGGGTGATGTGGTCATATCTTCTAGTTTTAGTAAGGACTCTTGCTGCTGCATTTTGAACTAACTGGAGCTTGTTTATGCACTTATTGGAACATCCAGACAGTAAGGCATTACAATAATCCAATCTTGAGGTAACAAACATATGAACTTGTTTTGTTTTTGCTGCATTATGTAGTGACATTATATTTCTTATTTTAGCAATATTTCTGAGGTGAAAGAAAGCTATCCGGGTAATGTCATCGATATGAGTTTCAAACAAAGTAATAGAGTCAATGATCACCCCAAGGTCTGTACGTGAAAAAACAGAAAGGCCATCCAGAGTTACTATATAATAAGAAAACCTAATTCTAACTGCATGTGGTCCTAATACAAGTACTTCTGTCTTGTCAGAATTAAGCAGAAGGAAGTTAATAAGCATCCAGTGTCTAAGGTCCTTTATACATTCCTCAATTTTGTTAAGCTGGTGTCTCTCATCTGGCTTTGCTGACACATACAACTGTGTCATCAGCATAACAGTGGAAGCTAATACCATGCTTACAAATAATATCACCCAGAGGTAACATATATTAAAAAAAAAAAGTAGTGGGCCTCAGACAGAACCTTGTGGAACACCAAACTTCACCTCTGGATGTCTAGAAAAATCAACATTTACATCAACAAACTGATAGTGATCAGTTAAATAAGACCTGAACCAGGAGAGGGTCATTCCCTTAACTCCCACAAGAATGGAATGATCAATGGTGTCAAAGGCTGCACTGAGGTCAAGCAACACAAGCAGGGAGATACAGCCCTGCTCAGATGGCAACAGCAGGTCACTTATTACTTTTACCAGTGCTATCTCTGTGCTATGACGAGGTCTAAATTGTGATTGATACATTTCATGGATGATGTTCCTATGTAGATATGAGCATAACTACTGTGCCACAGCTTTTTCTAGGATCTTGAGGATAAAGGGGAGGTTTGATATTGGCCTATAAATCATCATCATCATCATCATCATCATCATCATCTTCCCCATTTGGGTTTAAAAAAAAACAAACAGGATGCTCCTGTTAGCACTCTGTCCAACAGTCTCAAGAAATCTGTTTTATCCATCATTGTCTTATCTGCTGGGCATCCATACCCAACAGAATCTCGACCTTAGTCCATCTTGGTGATCTAATCTCAAAGAGAAGTTGTTTTTGCAAGCAGTCATTGCCAATCCCACAGATGTGCATTATATATTTAAGTTGCTGTTTGTAACATGTCAGCTTAATAGGTGGGGTGTTGGTCAGCTCACGTAGGTCTGCATTTGAAGGTCTGAAGCTCCAGTCCACATCCCCCTTGACATCAGCAGAGGCTCCAACTCTCCTACCGTGGGCGGGAGATCTCCTGCTTTAAGGAACATTTAGAAAATCCTCCCGACCTTCCGCTGACAACATAAAAATTTTCCACCTGCCCTTACTACACATGATTAGTTAAAAAAATATATAACTTGATATGTTTATGTTGATGAAAATTAATAGCTGACTTTCCACTTTTCGTGTGTCTGACATTGTATGGGTGGACTCAAGTGTGTACCCCACGGCATATGCCGATTCCCTGGTCGGTACACTGATCAGCGTTATGGGGGAATTGGAGTGAATGCCGGAGGCATGTGCACGCAGATCAAGCGCGCATATGAATCAAACGGAATTCGGTACGCCGTGGGGTACACACTTGAGCCTACCCAATGTCTTAGCAGTTACCGATAAAGCATACAGATGGCACTATTAATGATACACTTGAGAGAATGAGAAAACCTATGACACTCAACCATTTTGTTTGTTTTTTTGTGTCTGCATTTCATCTGCATTTATCACCTGCTCATCTTTAACTTTATGTTTTCTTGAATGAGATAATGAAACAAAGTTCCATTGGTGGAAGTGGTAAAAGCCAAACTATGAAGAAAAAAATATCAGAAAATCACCAAGATTGTTAGGACTGGGACTGTTTTGGCCTCTAGAGGCCACTGTTATTTCCATCTTGTCATGTTTGTTTTGGCCTCTAGAGGCCGCCACTGTGTTTTTGTGTTTGTCTTCATTGCCTGTTTCCTGCCCCGCCCTGTTCCTTAATTAGTGTGTGTATAAATACCCCTCTGTTTGTTCCCTTGTCACGGAGTCTTTTTCCTATGCTATGACTGTTAGTGTTAGTTCCCTCTGTTCTATGTTCCTTGCCTGTGTCTTTGTGGTTTTTGTACTTTGCTTTCTTTTTGGACCTTTTTGAATGTTGTTTTTACCATTTTTGAGATCTTCTGAGCGTTTGCATTTTTGCCTTTTCTTTTCTTATTTTTGGACTTTGAACTTTTGGATATTTTTTACTTTCCCTTTATCTTCTGAGCTTTTGTATTACTTTTGTTTTTTGCCGTGGATTGTACATTTTGTTAATAAACTTTTTGATACTTTTCTACTTCCGCCTCACGCCTCTGCACTTGAGTCATCCCCCTGGTGGCCTAGTGGGGGTTTGCTGGATTATCACACCAGCGAACCAGGTTCGAATCCCAGCAAAACCCTAACAGAAAGACTCCGTCATGACCGACTCAGCAGAGGCTTCTTCATCTGTCTACCCGGCCAACCTTCAGGGAATGATGGCTGTGTTAACACGCCTTGGATCCACCATGGACACTCATGGACGGACTCTCGCAAGCCAACGTGAGACCCTTGCTCGCCACGAGGTACTGCTTCAGCAGATTGGGAAAACCCTGGCACAGCTGACTTCTCTGTCCCCATCTCCTCTGCCTGATTCTGCTCCTGCTCCACCATCCACTCCTGCTCCAGTGCCTCCTGCCATGCTGCCTTCTTCACCTCGCGAACCCAGCCTTCCTGCACCACAGAGGTACGACGGCAAGCACAGTGAGTGTTGAGAGTTCCTTACCCAGTGCCAACTCACCTTTGAGCTTCAGCCTACCACCTACACTACGGATCGCCGCAAGATTGCCTTTGTGATAACCTTGTTAGCTGGTAAGGCACGGGCCTGGGCCACTGCTATCTGGCAGAGACAGGGACCTGAGTGCTCTGATTTCCACCTGTTTACTGAGGAGATGCTTTGTATCTTCGATCAAGCAGACATCAGTAAAGACGCAGCCAGAAAGCTCATGTCCATCCGGCAAGGGGGAAGCGTCCCAGACTACGCCATCTCGTTCCGGACACTCACAGCAGTAAGTGGATGGAACGAGACTGCCCTGGTGTCAGCCTTCCACCATGGTCTGTCTGACCCCATCAAAGAGGGTCTGGCTTCTATTGGATGCCCTAGTGACCTCGAAACACTGATCTCACATTCTACTCGTCTGGACAACAGGATGAGAGAACGCTGCCAAGTCCTGAGCCTCCCCGGCCTCCCTGCCTCTACCTGGAGCCCGTCTACCTCCTCCAGTGACTGTCCAGAACCCATGCAAGTGGGTCGTACTCGCCTCTCCACATCTGAGAGGGAGCGCAGAAGGAGGGACAAGTGCTGCATCTCCTGTGGCAAGCCTGATCACTTCCGAGCATCATGTCCCGAACTCTCAGGAAAAGGACCGCCCCGTCCAGCCGAGGGAGGGTTATGACGGGGCCTACCCTCTCTCCTGAACTTCCTGGCCAAGGAGCTTACATCCCAGTCTCCATCTCCTGGGGTGAGTCCATCCACTCTTGTCAAGCCTTGTTAGACTCTGGGGCGGCTGGAAACTTTATGGATGTTCACTTCGCCCAAAGTATCAATGTCCCGACTGCACCTCTTAAAGTCCCACTGTCTGTGTCTGCCCTGGATGGCCAAGCCTTAGGTGACGGAAAAGTCACCCAAGTAACTTCTCCAGTCTTCCTCCAGTCTCAAGGTCACAAGGAAGAAATATCCCTGCACCTGATTCCTTCACCAGAGTTCCCAGTGATTCTAGGCCTTCCTTGGCTTACCCGCCACAACCCTCACATAGACTGGGTAACAAGCCAGGTTGTGGAATGGGGCCCTGCGTGCCATGCCTCTTGTCTGCTCTCTAGCTCTCCTGTGTCTCCTGCCGAGCCCCCTGATCTCACCGAACTATCTCAAGTTCCGACAGAGTACTGGGTTTTGAAGGAGGTATTCAGCAAAAGCAGGGCCTCCATTCTTCCTCCTCACTGGGCCTACGACTGTGCCATCGACTTGCTCCCTGGGACTACCCCTCCTCGTGGCAGACTGTTTTCCCTCTCTCAGCGAGAACGCAAGGCCATGGAGGAATACCTCAAAGACGCCATAGTCTCTGGGTTCATTCGACCCTCCACCTCACCTGTTGGTGCCGGCTTCTCCTTTGTCAGCAAGAAGGATGGGGGGCTCCGACCATGTATTGACTACAGGGGCCTGAACAAGATCACTGTGTGCAACCAATATCCCCTTTCGCTGATGTCCACAGCATTCGACCTGCTCCAAGGCGCCACCATCTTCACCAAGATGGACCTACGGAACGCATACCACCTCATCCGTATCCGACAGGGAGACGAGTGGAAGACTGCCTTTAACACCCCGTCTGGGCACTATGAATACCAGGTGATGCCCTTCAGACTCACCAACACACCAGCTGTTTTTCAGGCCCTAATCAACGACGTCTTGAGGGACATGACTAACCTGTACGTTTTTGTCTACCTCGACGACATCCTTATCTTTTCCAAGACCATGCAGGAGCACTGCCACCATGTCCGCCAGGTTCTCCAGAGGCTGCTACAGAACAATCTGTTTGCCAAGGCCCAGAAATGCGAATTTCATGTTCCCCAGGTCTCCTTTTTAGGTTTTATTGTATGGACAGGCCAACTCCAAATGGACCCAGCCAAGACCCTGGCCGTCCGGGACTGGCCCACTCCCAAGTCCGTCAAAAAGGTTCAGCGGTTCTTAGGATTTGCTAACTTCTACCGCAAGTTTATCAGGAACTTTAGTTCTGTAGCAGCACCCATGTCGGACCTCACCAAAGGGACAGGTGGATCTTATGTCTGGTCTCCTCAGGTGGAAAAGGCATTCAAAGACCTCAAGCACCGCTTCGGCACGGCACCCATTCTGGTCCTCCCGGATACCTCCCAACCATTCATCGTGGAGGTGGATGCCTCGGACAGTGGTGTCGGCGCGGTGCTCTCTCAACGTTCAGAAGGAAAGCTGCACCCCTGCGCATACTTCTCCCACCGCCTGAGTCCTACGGAGTCCCGGTACGATGTGGGGGATCGAGAACTGCTTGTGGTCAAACTGGCCCTTGAGGAGTGGAGGCACTGGCTGGAGGGAGCGCAACATCCATTCCTGGTTTGTACGGACCACAAGAACCTGGAGTACCTCCAGCAAGCCAAGAGACTGAACCCATGACAGGCTAGGTGGGCCCTGTTTTTCAGTTGGTTTGACTTCACCCTATCGTACCACCCCGGCTCCAAGAACACCAAACCTGACGCACTGTCCAGGCTGTTCTCTGCCACTAACAGGGAGAGTGAAGTCGGGCCTATTATCCCTGTGTCCCGGATTGTGGCCCCTGTCCGCTGGGGTATTGAGGAGGCCGTCCAACAAGCCCAACGCCAGGACCCTGGTCCTGGGACGGGGCCACCAGGCCTCTTGTACATCCCACATCAAGCCCGGGCCAAGGTTCTCCAGTGGGGTCACTCGTCCCCTCTCACTGCCCACCCGGGAGCTCGAAGGACCCTGGACTTTTTGAGAAGGCGCTTCTGGTGGCCTAGCATGGAGAAGGAAGTGAGGTCATTCGTCCGTTCCTGCGAAGTGTGCACCAGAAGCAAGAACCCACGACAGCACTCCCAGGGTCTCCTGCATCCTCTGACCATTCCCCGGCATCCCTGGTCCCACGTGGCAGTCGACTTCATCACAGGTCTCCCTGAGTCACAAGGTAACACTGTCATATTGGTCATAGTTGACAGATTCTCCAAGGCCTGCCGCTTTTTACCACTGTGCAAGCTCCCTTCTGCTCTTGAAACTGCTAAACTATTATTCACTCATGTCTTCTGAGTCTTTGGTCTCCCGCAGGACATCGTCTCAGACCGAGGGCCCCAGTTCTCCTCCCAAGTGTGGCACGGGTTCTGCAAGGTCATCGGAGCTACTGCCAGCCTCTCCTCTGGGTTTCACCCACAGTCTAATGGCCAGACAGAGAGGCTCAACCAGGACCTGGAAACCACCCTGCGAGGCCTGGTTATGGATAACCTGACATCATGGAGCACCTGGCTGCCATGGGCAGAGTATGCCCACAACACCCTGCAGTCATCGGCCACCAAGCTGTCACCATTCCAGTGCCAATTCGGGTTCCAGCCACCTCTGTTCCCGGACCAGGAGGAGGACGCAGGGGTGCCCTCGGTCAACCAATATGTGAGACGGTGTTGCAAGACCTGGAGCAAGGTCAGGAAGACCCTCATCCAGACCTCCAGAACCAATCAGACTCAGGCCAACTGCCATAGAAGACCTGCCCACGCTTTCCGCCCTGGGCAGTGGGTTTGGCTGTCCACTAAGGACCTTCCGCTGTGGGTGGAGAACCGCAAGCTTGCTCCTCACTACATTGGCCCCTTCAAGGTGGTGCGCAGGGTGAACCCTGTCGCCTACTGGCTCCAGTTGCCCCGGATTCTGAGGATCAACCCCACATTCCATGTTTCCCTGTTGCGGCCTGTACTGATGTCCATGTATGCCCCTGCCCCTAGGAACCCCCCACCGCCCCGCATCTTCCAGGGTCAGACTGTGTTCACCGTGCATCGCCTGCTTGACTCCCACCGGGTCCGCGGCGGGCTTCAATATCTAGTTGATTGGGAGGGCTATGGCCCTGAGGAACACTGTTGGGTCCCCGCCCGGGACATTCTAGATAGTCCTTTATGCCGGGACTTCCATTCGGCCCATCCGGATCGCACTGGGAACGTCAGGAGATGCTCCTGGGGGGGGGGGGGGGGGGGGTCCTGTTAGGACTGGGACTGTTTTGGCCTCTAGAGGCCGCTGTTATTTCCATCTTGTCATGTTTGTTTTGGCCTCTAGAGGCCGCCACTGTGTTTTTGTGTTTGTCTTCATTGCCTGTTTCCTGCCCCGCCCTGTTCCTTAATTAGTGTGCGTATAAATACCCCTCTGTTTGTTCCCTTGTCACGGAGTCTTTTTCCTATGCTATGCCTGTTAGTGCTAGTTCCCTCTATTCTATGTTCCTTGCCTGTGTCTTTGTGGTTTTTGTACTTTGCTTTCTTTTTGGACTTTTTTGAATGTTGTTTTTACCATTTTTGAGATCTTCTGAGCGTTTGCATTTTTGCCTTTTCTTTTCTTATTTTTGGACTTTGAACTTTTGGATATTTTTATTTTCCCTTTATCTTCTGAGCTTTTGGATTACTTTTGTTTTTTGCCGTGGATTGTACATTTTGTTAATAAACTTTTTGATACTTTTCTACTTCCGCCTCACACCTCTGCACTTGAGTCATCCCCCTGGTGGCCTAGTGGGGGTTTGCTGGATTATCACACCAGCGCACCAGGTTGGAATCCCAGCAAAACCCTAACAAAGATAAAGTTTGGATCACCCATCGCGATCCTCGCCAGGGATGAATGGCAGACTATTTTGGATGGCAGCAAGACGACCCTATATCTGACAAGGTTAGATCACCAGACCAGACATTAGATTCTAACAAACTTGTCTGACTTTTTTTGTCTGACTTTTACTAATTTAGACTTAGAAATAGAATATTATTAGAAGAACATTATCATCAGAGGGTCTACCATTGACAATTTATAATAGTAATTATTGACATTAACATTAACTTTAGGCATATTAAAGTTTGGTCTATAGTCACTGGATTTATCTAGATCTGTTATTCATCTCATTATCTCTAGCAGCTTCATCCTGTTCCACAGGGTCGCAGGCAAGCTGGAGCCCATCCCAGCTGACTACTGGCGAAAGGCGGGGTACACCTTGGACAAGTCGCCAGGTCATCACAGGGCTGACACATAGACACAGACAACCATTCATACTCACATTCACACCTACGGTCAATTTAGAGTCCCCAGTTAACCTAACCTGCATGTCTTTGGACTGTGGGGGGGAGAAACCGGAGCACCTGGAGGAAACCCACGCGGACATGGGGAGAACATGAAAACTCCGCAAAGAAAGGCCCTCGTCGGCCATGGGGCTCAAACCTGGACCTTCTTGCTGTGAGACGACAGCTCTAACCACTACACCACCGTGCTGCCCCCCCCCATATACAGTATATATAAATATATATATATATATATATATGTATATATATATATATATATACAGTGGTGCTTGAAAGTTTGTCAACCCTTTAGAATTTTCTATATTTCTGCATAAATATGACCGAAAACATCATCAGATTTTCACAAAAGTCCTAAAAGTAGATAAAGAGAACCCAGTTAAACAAATGAGACAAAAATATTATACTTGGTCATTTATTTATTGAGGAAAATGATCCAATATTACATATCTGTGAGTGGCAAAAGTATGTGAACCTCTAGGATTAGCAGTTAATTTGAAGGTGAAATTAGAGTCAGGTGTTTTCAATCAATGGGATGACAATCAGGTGTGAGTGGGCACCCTGTTTTAATTTAAAGAACAGGGATCTATCAAAGTCTGATCTTCGCAACATGTTTGTGGAAGTGTATCATGGCACGAACAAAGGAGATTTCTGAGGACCTCAGAAAAAGCGTTGTTGATGCTCATCAGGCTGGAAAAGGTTACAAAACCATCTCTAAAGATTTTGGACTCCACCAGTCCACAGTCAGACAGATTGTGTCCAAATGGAGGAAATTCAAGACCATTGTTCCCCTCCCCAGGAGTGGTCGACGAACAAAGACCACTCCAAGAGCAAGGCGTGAAATAGTTGGTGAGGTCACAAAGGACCCCAGGGTAACTTCTAAGCAACTGAAGGCCTCTCTCACATTGGCTAATGTTAATGTTCATGAGTCCACCATCAGGAGAACACTAAACAACAATGGTGTGCATGGCAGGATTGCAAGGAGAAAGCCACTGCTCTCCAAAAAGAACATTGCTGCTCGTCTGCAGTTTGCTAATGATCATGTGGACAAGCCAGAAGGCTATTGGAAAAATGTTTTGTGGACGAATGAGACCAAAATAGAACTTTTTGGTTTAAATGAGAAGCGTTATGTTTGGAGAAAGGAAAACACTGCATTCCAGCATAAGAACCTTATCCCATCTGTGAAACATGGTGGTGGTAGTATCATGGTTTAGGCCTGTTTTGCTGCATCTGGGCCAGGACGGTTTGCCATCATTGATGGAACAATGAATTCTGAATTATACCAGCGAATTCTAAAGGAAACTGTCAGGACATCTGTCCATGAACTGAATCTCAAGAGAAGGTGGGTCATGTGGCAAGACAATGACCCTAAGCACACAAGTTGTTCTACCAAAGAATGGTTAAAGAAGAATAAATTTAATGTTTTGGAATAGCCAAGTCAAAGTCCTGACCTTAATCCAATCGAAATGTTGTGGAAGGATCCGAACCGAGCAGTTCATGTGAGGAAACCCACCAACATCCCAGAGTTGAAGTTGTTCTGTATGGAGGAATGGGCTAAAATTCCTCCAAGCCAGTGTGCAGGACTGATCAACAGTTACTGGAAACATTTCCAGTAGTTGCAGTTACTGCTGCACAAGGGGGTCACACCAGATACTGAAAGCAGAGGTTCACATACTTTTGCCACTCACAGATATGTAATATTGGATCATTTCCCTCAATAAATAAATGACCAAGTATAATATTTTTGCCTCATTTGTTTATCTGGGTTCTCTTTATCTACTTTTAGGACTTGTGTGAAAATCTGATGATGTTTTCGGTCATATATATGCAGACGTAGAAAATTCTAAAGGGTTCACAAACTTTCAAGCACCACTGTGTGTGAATATATATATATATATATATATATATATATATATATATATATATATATATATGTATATGTATGTGTGTGTGTGTGTGTGTCAGAGGGAGACAAGTTTGAGCGCCGTAGGTGCGAAGGCGAGTTTATATATATATATATAAACTCGCCTTCACACCTATGGTGCTCAAACTTGTCTCCCTCCGAGCTACTCACAGAGAGGGAGAATCTCCCTCTTTGCAATTTCCTAAGTTGGAGCCTCTGCATCAGTGTCTCGTGAGTCAGGAGCATTCTTTCACTTGAAGCCACTCTTTACCATTCAACAAAGGAAGCCATGCCATACAACCTCAATTTTGTTAACATCATCAGCAGACATCTGCCATGCTTGTACACTGTATAACAGGCAGGATCAAATACAAGCTACAAGGAATTTCACCCAAGTTGACAGTAGGACACACTGATCTGTTAGAACATGCTTAGTTTGTTCCATTTCTGAAATGCCACACCAATCCTTGAACCAAGGAAGTGAGAAGTTTCTGAATTTGAGTTACTGATGTTGTGTCCAAGATATTTAAAGTTGCACACATTCTTGATCTTATTACCACCAAGAGAGACAAGGCTCCCCTGTCCTTTAACATCTTCACTAACATTGAAGGACATTTTTTTTCTGTTTTTACATATGACATTTGTAATCCAAAACAGGCAAAGGTGTCATCATAGGTTTGGAGAATTGTTTGTGGTTGCTTGATGGATTTGACAAAGATAAACTGATCGTCTGCATATAATAGTTCAGTTATATGATTCTTCCCTGTTGCAGTTGCTTTCTTGCATAATTCTCTAGGGGACACCTTGTTTGGAATACAGAACTTGATTGCAAAGCTTGCTTCTGGATATACTTTTGCTATCTCATACCATGCAACCCTTACCACAAAATCCATATAGATATTAAAAATGGATGGGGATTCCATAGCACCTTGCCGACAGCCAACTAGAAAACTGCCTTTACCTGAGCAAAAGCCTGTTCACATGGCTTTGTCTACTGGACTGGATCTGGTGCCCCCTTTTTAGTGAGGTCAGTCAGTGGGCTGGTGATGTCCAAAAAGTTAGGCATGAACCATCTATAATAGCCAGCCAGCCTCAGGAACTGCCTCACCCCCTTTCTGGTCTTAAGTCACAGGCAGGCTGCAATTGCTGCAGTCATTAATTTAGGGACACACCTGCCCATGGCCCAAGTGGAAGCCCAGATACCATACTTCCACCCATCCAATTGCACACTTTTTCGGGTTTGCTGTGAGCCCAGCGCACCTCAGCAACCTCAGAACCACCCTGAGATGTTGTAGGCACTGCTCCCAATCATTACTATAAATGATTGTCATCTAAGTAGGCCACCGCATATGCATTGTGGGGATGGAAAATTTGGTTCCTGAGATTCTGAAATGTCGCAGGAGCCCCAAACAACATGAAGGGAAGGGTGACAAATTGGTGTAAGCCAAATGGAGTGGAAAATGTCATTTTCTCATGGGATAATGGAGTTAAGGGGATCTGCCAATATCCCTTTGTCAAATCCAGAGTCGAGTAAAAGCGAGCCGCGCCTAACCAATTGAGCAGTTCATCAATGCAGGGCATCGGACATGCATCAAGTTTAGACACAGGGTTGACTTTTCTATAGTCCACACAGAACCAGACCAACCCATTGGTCTTGGAAACCAAGATCACCAGGCTGCTCCAGTCGCTGTGTGACTCCTCAATTACTCCCATCTTAAGCCTACCCTGAAGTTCATCCTGAACCACTGTTTGGGGAGCCGATACAGCTGGCTGTGCACCATCACCCCTGGGGGAGTCTCAATGTGGTGTTCTATGAGGTTATTGCAACCAGGGAGGAGCAAGGACACATCAAAGAATTCCTCCTGCAACCTAATTACCTGTGCTCTCTGGGATGGTGAGACCTGGTCTCCACAGGGGACCGGGGTGAATTGGGCCACACTTTTTGGACTTACCTCCGGTTCCAGCTCCACCCTCTCCAGAACTACCATTGCCAGAGCCACAGGAACCTCCTCTCTCCACAGTTTCATGAGATTGAGGTGGTAAATTTGACTATCTGGCCATTTGACCACATAGTCAATCTCCACAATTCGCCACATGACCTCAAAGGGCCCTTGCCACTTGGCAAGCAATTTTGAGCTTGAGGTGGGCAGTAAAATAAGGACTTTATCTCCTGGTGCAAATTCCCTTAGCTGTGCCCCTTTGTTGAACAGGTGAGCTTGATGTTCCTGGGCCTGTAGCAAATTCTTCTGGGTTGAACTCCTGGCATGGAGTTTTGCTCTCAGGTCAAGGATGTACTGAATTTCATTTTTACTTTGAGAGGGCCCCTCCTCCCAATTTTCTTTAATGATGTCTAAGACACCACAGGGCCTGCACCCATACAGCAATTCAAACAGGGAAAACCCAGTGGAGGCTTGTGGGACCTCACACACTGCAAACAACAAAGGGTCAAGCCACCTGTCCCAATTTTTAGCATCCCCAAGAATGAACTTTATAAATCAATTTCTTAAGGGTTTGATTAAATTGTTCGACCAGCCTGTCCATTTGCAGATGATAAACACTAGTACGAATCGATTTAATCCCCAATAATTCATATAATTTGCGCAGTGTGCCCGACATAAACATAGTGCCTTGATCAGTCAGGATTTCTTTCAGAATCCCGACTTGGAATCCTGACTCAGGAGGAGCGCCTCCGCAACACTGCTTGTTGAGATATTGCTGAGAGGCACTGCTTCTGGGTATCACATTGCATAATTCACTATGACTAACACAAAGTGATACCCACATGAAGATCAATCTAATGGCCCAATGAGATCCATGCCAATTCTTTCAAAGGGGATCTCAATCAGTGGCAATAGGTGCAATGGCACTTTTGGTGTGGCCACTGGATTTACCAGCTGGCATTCGCGACAAGCCACACACCACTTGTGGACATCAGCATGAATTCCTGGCTCTCCCCACTCTCTGTGTCATCATGATGCAGAGCTGATGTGGGCATGCCTGAGACTGCCTCCCCAGCCAATGTTGCGGCGGGATCCCCCCATAGTGTGCTACTGCAGGACTCACCCACTACTATTTGTATTATTAATGTTTTAAACCCTAGCCAATCGGTTCACAGGATCAGTGGGTGAGAGAGACTCGGACTAACTGCAGTCTCTACACTACACTTTTCTCCCCAGAAGTGGTTAGTGATGGGCATCAGCGGATATTTGTGTATATCACCATGCAAACACTTAACCTTCATCAAATGTACATTTCCCAGTGCCCCACTTTGAGTGAGGTTTTGATGTATGGAGGTCTGATTACAACCTGAATCCACCAAAGCCTGATGTGTATGCCCTTGAATACTTACAGCTATCCTGTATGCCCCTGCTCAATCAGGGGAAGCCTAAGGTGCATCAGGAATGTGAATCAGTAGCCCTGCCTCCTTGTGGAAGTACTGATTCCCCTTCCCTCTGTGTCTACAGACCTGCCCGGGCTCGCTCATGGTTCTAGTGGGCATGGATGAGTTCACCTGTGGAGAGAGAGAGGGGATTAATGGTAGCACAGACACAGATGGAGAAGGGAGAGTAGAAACACAGGGATAGACACGGATGTGGGGAGCAGGTTTTGGGGGAGTTGGCCCCCATTTCCATGGGGCTGGGATAGGGGAGGGGCAAGGAGAGGGAGGGGGAGAAGGAGAAAGTGAAAGTGATTGAGAGATGAAGTTGTAACAAAACCTGTTTCCTGATACGCCATCAGGTGATCCTCAGCCAGTTGGACCACCTCCTCCAGCGACATCGTTTGGTGACACTGGAGCCATGCTGACATCCTGCTCGACAGCTGAGCAACGAATTGCTCCAGTGTCACTCACTCGATGATGGCTTCATTATTGCACTCACCAGCCAGGAGCCACTGTCGGCAGGCATCTGGGAGCTGTTGGGCGAACACAAACGGCCGGCCCACTTCACCATAAGCCAGCATGCAGAATCGCTGGCGCTGCTCTTTTGGGCCATGTCCCATGTCCATTGTAGGATGGCTCGCTTCAGGTGGGGGTACTCTAGCAAGTTGGAGGCCAGGATCTGTCGAGCCACAAATTGGGCCTCCCCCAACAGGAGTGGTAGTAGACAATCCACCCACTGTGAGGTTGGCCATGAGCTCCCCTCTGTGACATGCTTGAACAGCTCGATGAAGGTGCTGGAACGACAGCTGGAGCACCCACAGACTAGACCCAGCTCTATATCACCTGCCAATCCTCTGCCTGGGCTTCAAGCAGATCCCGGAAGCACCAGTCCAGGTCAACAGAAAGTGTGATGAGGGTGTGCTACTGGCACTGGAGGTCATCGGCGAGCATTTGGAGGAGTTCTTGGACCGGTTCAGATTCCATGGCAGCATTCATTCCTCAGTCCTGGCTTTCAGCACCAGTGTAGCAGATCTCTGACTTTGGGAAACAGAGGAATGGAAAGCAGGCTTCAGAACAGGTGAGTTCTTTTATTTTTGCACACTTTTCAGTGACCACAAAACAAACATACATGCACCAAGTTTTCACCACTCTTTCTCTCTCATTCCTGACTGTCTGAAAGACACACAGAAACACAGTTTAATAGAAAGCCAGTAATTTGACATAGGTGCACCTCATCACATGTTACCTGCTGGTTCAACCTGCCTCCTCACCATTCACAGCCGAAGCTCGACCACACCCCCGCTGCCACAGTTAGTAAATATTTTTAAAATTTTGCTGTCTTGTTGCAGTTCAGAGCAACATTTATGTCCTTGCTATTTATGGATAATGTTAGCTTAGCTTTTGTGTCACTAGCATCATTTTGATATTCTGTTTTAATTTGGCCCATGAAGGTAAAAATTTCCAATCTACATCTTTGAAAACATGATATATTCTTCTCACATTTAGGCAAAATTTGTTGTTCTGGTTTCTAAATAAGAAAATAGGTCACCTATGATATTACTATAGCAGAGGACAGGTGGGGTGGTTTGTGTCGCACACAGAAATAATGTTAGGTAGAAGTTATAGCTATTGCTGGAGCTTTTTTATTTTATTTTCTCTCCTTTTTTGATTTTTTTTCTTTTTTCTGTGTTTGATGTTTGTTTGAGTGTTTTTGTCCACCGGTTGTGGTGTAGCTCTGGACCCAGTTTTGGGCATCGGTTCCCTCCAGGACTTGGTTCACTGTGGGTGATGCCTGTGCTCTCAGCTTTGGACTGCAGTGAGCTCGTTGCTCATTCATCGTGGTTGTCCAGTGCTCTGTGCTTTAATGCTTGGTGTGATGTTCTGAGCGATGTTGCTAGGTGGCATCGCTGCAGCTGTGCAGGCGGTTTGGGACACACCAGCGCTCTGCATGGCGGTGCTTCTGTGCTTGCTTTGTGGATCCATGGCATGGTATTCGAGCGATGTTGCTGGCAGCGTCACGGCGGCTGTGCTGGAGATGCGGGACTTGTTTTCGTGAGCCTTTTGGTGGGACTGTGGCCACTACACCACTGGAATATCCTGACCTCTATTTGGTGGACTTTTTTTTCTGTTTATTATTGTAAAGCGACCTTGGGTTTTGAGAAAGGCGCTATATAAATTTAACATATTATTATTATTATTATTATTATTATTATTATTATTGCAGTGATTTTCTAAGATGAAGAACATGACAACATGTAGTGGTCTGTGTCAAATGGCTGCTAGCTGTATTGGAGCTGTTAGAGAACACACAGTTGCACATTGTGTGTGTTTTTCCTTCATTCTAGATGACCTGCTTCACAGGCTGTTTTTGAACATCCCCAGCATTAGTTTACCTAGTTATATCAGTAATTAGTGTCTCACAACTGCAAGCTATTTTAACATTTACCTGCACCCTGCTACTGTTTATTATATGCATTGTTGATATATGTATTTTTATATGTATTGTAGCCATAATAGCATTTCACCTAGTCAAAATGTCATCTCACTAGTAAAACAATATAACAAATATAACTGGATAATAAACTAGCACAACAGTGTGCTACTATGTGTGTGCCTAAAGATATTTGGGGATCTACAGTGCATATATTTTGATGCTATAAAGTTAATCCCTCTGATTTTATGGAGAGATGTATTGGGGAAAAAAAAAAAACCTTACCAGTCATGTTTGGAAGGGCCACAGCCCATTGTAGCCAAAATCTTCTATTTTTAATGCATCTTTGATTTGAAAACCCAAACTCTGTTTCAATGTAGGTGAAGTGGTACTGCTACAATAGTGTTGATAAAGTTAAATGTTACAATATTATGTTTTGTGTTGTTTCTTGCGCTGTTTTCAGAATGAAATAATTAGAGGAAGGTGATGCACTGCTTTATGGAAGACTAGCAATAATTCCAGACCTTAAATAAACTACTATTAACTGACTTTTCAACATACTTTTTATTGTGTTTTGTCTTGTGAGATGAGGTGATGTTTTGTGCCGTTTCTATGCATGTATTTGACCTGCTGATAGAATGCATTGGTAAATAATAATTTTATTCATCATTTGGATTTTTTGCTTCATTGAAATGCATTAAAAATTAATTTTGTGAAAACTGATGGAGGTTTGTAAATGTACATGTATGTAAAGCCAGTACTGTGCATCTATTTGGTATCCAATTAGTCAAATGCTCTGGCCACAGTGAAATAATGGTGAACAGTTATGGTTAGCCTGCATCTAGGCATAAATCCTGTAGCTTCTTTTATCTAGAGAATACTAATTTGACTATGATTCCATCAAAACATCTCTTGTGATAAATTTAACCACTATAGTGTCCAGGGTATGCAATATTTCAAAACTGGGAGTCTGTGGTTCATAGGCCTATGTAATTTTTTTACTTGCACTTGACACAATTGTGTCAATTGTGATAAGGTTTGGTCATGTTTGAGATTACTGCTAGATGGAATTTCAAATGTCTGTTTTGAAATAGTTGCTGTAAATTGTTGTGTTCTTCTGAACTGCCCCACATTCAGGCTTAAACAGATGGTGACCAGTTCACACATTCCATAATCCAAGTAGGTAATTTCACCGACTGTCAACACACTGAACAATTAATCTCTCATTTGCATTTATTTCATGAGCTGTAGTAAAATTTTTATTCTTACACCACCACAACTGGATTACAACAAAAGCAAATCCATTTAAAATTCTTAAGAAATACATTGATCCCCTCCTAGAACTGCCACCTTATTGTGGTGGAGGGGTTTGTGTGCTTGAATGATCCTAGGAGCTATGTTATCAGGGGCATTACGCCACTGTTAGGGTCTCCCAAGGCAGACAGGTCCTAGGTGACAGGCCAGACTAAGAGCAGTTCACCAAAACCCCTTATGGATAACAATTGATCAAGGACCGTGACATCACCCGGTATGGCACAGCCGGGGCCCCACCCTGGAGCCAGGCCTGGGGTTGGGGCTCATATGCAAGTGCTTGGTGGCTGGGCCTTTGCCCACAGGGCCCGGCCGGGCTCAGCCCAAAGCGGTGACTTGGGCCTGACCTCCTGTGGGTTCACCACCCACAGAGGTAGCCGTAGGGGATTGGTGCAGTGTGGATTGGGTGGCAGTCGAAGGCAGGGGCCTCAACGACCTGATCCCGAACACAGCGGCTAGCTGTTGGGACATAGAATGTCACTTCGCTGGGGGGGAAAGAGCCTGAGCTTGTGTGGGAGGTTGAGAGGTACCGGCTAGAGATAGTTGGGCTCACCTCCATGCACAGCTTGGGCTCCGGAACCCAGCTCCTTGAGAGGGGCTGGACTCTCCACTTCTCTGGAGTCGCCTATGGTGAATGGCAGCGGGCTGGTGTGGGCTTGCTTATGGCTCCCCAGCTCAGCCGCCATGTGTTGAAGTTTACCCCAGTGAATGAGAGGGTCGCCTCTCTGCGCCTTTGGATCAGGGAGAGGGCTCTTGCTGTTGTTTGTGCCTACGGGCTGAATAGCAGTATAGAGTATCCGGCCTTCTTGGAGTCCCTGGGAGGGGTACTGAGAGGTGCTCAGATCGGGGACTCCATTGTTCTACTGGGGGACTTCAACGCTCATGTGGGCAACGACAGTGATACCTGGAGGGGCGTGATTGGGAGGAACGGCCTCCCCAGTCTGAACCCGAGTGGTGTTTTGTTATTGGACTTCTGTGCTAGTCATGGTTTGTCCATAACGAACACCATGTTCGAGCATAGGGGTGTCCATAAGTGCACGTGGCACCAGGACACCTTAGGTCGGAGGTCGATGATCGACTTTGTTGTCATTTCATCGGATCTCCGGCCCTATGTCTTGGACACTCGGGTGAAGAGAGGGGCTGAGCTGTCAACTGATCACCACCTGGTGGTGAGTTGGATCTGCTCGCAGAGGAGGAAACTGGACAGACCTGGCAGGCCCAAACATATGGTGAGGGTCTGCTGGGAATGTCTGGCCGAGCACTCTGTCGGGGAGGTCTTTAACTCCCACCTCCGGGAGAGCTTCTCCCAGCTTCCAAGGGAGGCGGGGGACATTGAGTCTGAGTGGACCATTTTCTCTGCCTCCATTGTCGATGCAGCTGTTCGGAGGTGTGGCCGCAAGGTCTCCGGTGCCTGTCGTGGCAGCAATCCCCGAACCCAGTAGTGGACACTGGAAGTAAGGGATGCCGTCAAGCTGAAGAAGGAGTCCTATCAGGGCATGTTGGCCTCCAGGACTCCTGAGGCAGCTGACGGGTATCGGCAGGCCAGGCGTGCTGCAGCTCGGGCAGTTGCGGAGGCAAAAACTTGGAACTGGGAGGAGTTTGGTAAGGCCATGGAGGAGGCCTTGAAGAAATTCTGGCAAACCATCTGGCGCCTCAGGAGGGGGAAGTAGTACTCTGCCAACACTGTTTACAGTGCGGATGGGGAGCTGTTGACCTCGACTGGGGACATTGTCAGGTGGTGGAAGGGATACTTCGAGGATCTCCTCAATCCCACCGTCACGTCTTCCATTGAGGAAGCGGAGGCTGATGACTCAGAGGTGGACTTGTCCATTACCCAAGCCGAAGTCACTGAGGTGGTTAGCAAGCTCCTCAGTGGCAAGGCACTGGGGGTGGATGAGATCTGCCCCGAGTATCTCAAGTCTCTGGATGTTGTGGGGCTGTCTTGGCTGACACGCCTCTACAACATTGCGTGGCGGTCAGGGACAGTGCCTCTGGAGTGGCAGACTGGAGTGGTGGTCCCTCTTTTTAAGAAAGGGGACTGGAGAGTGTGCTCCAATTATAGGGGGATCACACTTCTCAGCCTCCCAGGGAAGGTTTACCCCAGGGTACTGGAGAGGAGAATGTGGCCAATAGTCAAACTTCAGATCCAGGAGGAACAATGCGGTTTTCATCCTGGTTGCGGAACACTGGACCAGCTCTATACCCTTCATAGGGTGTTCGAGGGTTCATAGGAGTTTGCCCAACCAGTCCACATGTGCTTTGTGGATCTGGAGAAGGCATTCGACCATGTCCCTTGTGGGGGGTGCTTTGGGAGTATGGGGTTCAGGACTCTTTTCTAAGGGCTGTCCGGTCCCTGTACGAACGGAGCAGGAGTCTGCTTCACATTGCCGGCAGTAAGTCAGACCTGTTCCCAGTGCATGTTGGACTCTGGCAGGGCTGCTCTTTGTCACCGGTTCTGTTCATAATCTTTATGGACAGAATTTCTAGGCGCAGCCAGGGTCCGGAAGGAATCCTGTTTGGGAACCACAGGATTTCATTTCTGCTTTTTGCAGATGATGTTGTCCTGTTGGCTTCTTCAAACCAGGACCTTCAGCATGCACTGGAGCGGTTTGCAGTCGAGTGTGAAGCGGCTGGGATGAGAATCAGCACCTCCAAGTCCAAGGCCATGGTTCTCGACCAGAAAAGGGTGGCTTGCCCTCTCCAGGTTGGTGGAGAAGTCCTGCCTCAAGTGGAGGAGTTTAAGTATCTTGAGATCTTGTTCACGAGTGAGGGAAGGATAGAGCATGAGATCAATAGGCAGATCAGTGTGGCCGCCGCAGTGATGCGGTCACTTTACCGGTCCTTCATGGTGAAGAAGGAGCTTAGCCAAAAGGCGAAGCTCTCGATTTACCGGTCGATCTACGTTCCGACTCTCACCTATGGTCATGAGCTTTGGGTAATGACCGAAAGAACAAGATCGTGGATACAAGCGGCCGAAATAAGTTTCCTTCGCAGGGTGGCTGGGTGCTCCCTTAGAGATAGGGTGAGAAGCACAGTCACTCGGGAGGAGCTCGGAGTAGAGCCGCTGCTCCTCCACATCGAGAGGAATCAGCTGAGGTGGCTCGGGCATCTCTTTTGGATGCCTCCTGGATTCCTCCCTGGGGAGGTGTTCCAGGCATGTCCCCCCGGGAGAAGGCCCCGGGGAAGACCCAGGACACACTGGAGGGACTATGTCTCTCGGCTGGCCTGGGAACGCCTCAGTGTTCTTCCCGAGGAGCTGGCCGAGGTGTCTGGGGAAAGGGAAGTTTGGGCTTCCATGCTCAGACTGCTGCCTCCGCGACCTGGCCCCGGATAAGTGGAAGAAGACGAGACGAGACAAGACATTGATTCCTATATTGTGGCTGTCTAAAAAAATAATTAAGAGCACATTTCAGTTCAGCCATCTCCTTAATGAAATCATGTTTAATTCACTTTCACATATTTTAAAAACAAATGTGCTGTTTAAAGGTAGTAAGAACCAGGTAATCACAGCTTTGTAGTTAGGAAATTGTGGTATACCTAATGTGTTAATTTTTTTTCATGGTGTGTGTGTCAATAAGGTGATTTTTTTTTTTCCCAGATTTTCCATGGAGATTAAAAAAAAAACTTTCAATGCAGTGGACCTGTAAATACTGTACATTTTGTGCTGAAAAGAGAGACTACTTGCTTAAGCATTAGCTGTCACAGTCTGGTCCAGTCCATCCATGCCTTAGATTGTGGGACTTCCATGCTGGCTCCAGGCCAGATCCAGGACAGGAATTCCGTCCTGCCTTGCTGAAGGCCATTTCCTGAAGCAGCACTCCCACACCTGCTACCACTCCTCTCCCATCAGCCAGGGCTTTTTAAGAACTGTTTGGAGCCACTCCATTTGCCAAACAGTCTCTTGTAGGCTTTCCTTGCCTTGCTACAGCTCATTGGTATTGTGTCTTCTTGATTCCCCCACCTGAATTTCTCCTTGTTTTTTGTCAAGTTTTTCTGTCCAGTTTTTTGTCCCTGTTTTTTTTTTCTGCCTGTTCTTTTGAATTGTGTCTTTTGTTACCTCTACCTGGATTTCCCTTGTCCCTGTGTTCATCAGTTTTTGTGAATTTTTTTCTGTCCTATTTTTTGTCCCTGATCATGTCTACCTGCTCCTCTGTGTTTTTGACCTCCTGGCCTGTTTGTTGGACTACCGATTTTTGCCTGAGCCCTACTGTACCTTTTGCCTTTCTGCCATCTACTTCATTAAATAAGTTTTCTCTTTACACTGCCTGTTTTCTGAGTCTGTTCTTGGGTCCTCACTTCACCTCAGCTTGCCACCCTTGACATTATCACTTAAAACATGAGTGCCACACTCAAATATCACCACTCCCATGCCTTCATAAGGAATGTCTATGCATAAATCTTTTAATGCACTCAAGGTTCACTTAACAACATGGCACTGTGGCAGCAGGGTTGTGGCCAAGCAGCAGTCTGTGAATGGAGGGTGGGGTCAGGGAAGGTAAGTGGCTAAGTCATTCCACCTGCTGACAATTAAATGTGTGTTTGTTACAGGGACGGAGCATAAACAGAGGGAGAGAGCAGAGAAAAGGGGCTCCCTCCCAACCACAATGCATGTGTGTGTGTAGAGTGAGTGAATGAAAGCAAGCAAGCAAGCAAGCTGAAAAGCTAGTAGTAAAGTGAAATAGAGTGTTTGTGTATGACCATCAACTCACCTGCCGTGGTTCTCTACTCCACCCACACCAGGAACTGCCACAGTGGTGCCGAAACCTGGGAAGCACAGAAGGGAACCACCCCATGGAATCCTCCCCATTCAAAGAACTCATCCTTGCCCTCGCTACCCGCCCAGCAGAACCAGCATCAAGTGCTGACCATCCTCCGAAAGGAACAACAGCAATGCTTCAAAGCCTTGATGTTGGCCCAGCAGGAAGATCGCCAGGCATTCTGGCACCTGCTTGCATCATCAGGAGTGTCGACCATCACCGCAGGTGGGACCCCCACAAAGATGGGACTGCAGGATGATCCAGAAGTGTTCCTTGCCTTCTTTGATCAAGTAGCCAAGGCGTGGGGGTGGCTGCTGGAGCAGCGCGTGGCGCACCTCCTCCTGCTCCTGACTGGCAAGGCGCAGCTCGCAGCACAGCAGCTCCCTGCTGACAGCCGACTGGTGTATGCTGACCTGAGGAAAGCCATCCTGCAGTGGGTCGGCCACTCCTCAGAACATCACCACCGGTGCTTCCGGACGCTGGCATTGGAGGAGGTTGGCTGGCCTTTTGCATTTGTCCAACAACTCCGGGATGCCTGCTGGTGGTGGCTGAGGGCGGAACACTGCAATGCCGATGAGATCATCGATCTGGTGGTACTGGAACAGTTCATCTCGCGACTTCTGGAAGGAACAGCAGAATGGGTCCAGTGTCATCACCCGGTGTCACTGGAACAAGCCATCAAGCTAGCGGAGGACCATCTGGAGGTGGCTCCGACAGCAGGCAGACAAGGCATCTCCCCTCGCTTCTCTTCTCTCTCTTTCCTCTCCTGTGTCTCATTCCCCTCCCCACCCCGTTCCCCTGCCGCGGAAGCAGTGGCCGGATCCTCCCCAGCTGGAGTGTCCTCCCATCTCCCTCTTCCGTGTCTGTGTTGTCTCCCCCTCAGGTGAGTGACACCCATAACACCAGTGCAGAGGGAAGGCCTGGGCCTGTGTGCTGGCGTGGCAGGGTGTCGGACCATATCCAGAGTTGGAGCTCTGCAAGGGAGGTGGGAGATGTGATCTGGATCCCCAACGTGCCAGAAACCACCCCTAATTGGGCCGGAATGTATCGCATTCCCGTAAGTGTTCAAGGGGATGTATATCATGCTTTGGTGGATTCTGGTTGTAATCAGACCTCAATTCACCAACGACTGGTGCAAGGTGAGGCATTGGGGAGATCACAAGTGGTGAAAGTATTGTGTGTGCTTGGGGATATCCACAATTATCCCTTAGTGTCTCTCTGTATTCTATTCCAGGGCCAAATGCATAGAGTAAAGGTGGCGGTTAGTACTCGTCTCACCCACTTGTTGATTTTGGGTACTAATTGGTCAGGGTTTAAAAAGCTGATGGAATGTTTAACACATAGTGGGTCCTGCACTAGTAGGTTACAGGAAGATCCCGGTGTGGTGTTGACTGGAGAAGCTGTCACAGACCCATCTATGTCAACACTTCATCAGAGTGAGGAGCAGCCCGCTCCTCCTCCCTCTCTCAGGGATTCCCTTGGGGATTTCCCATTAGAGCAGTCACGAGACAAGACTCTGCGGCATGCGTTTGACCAAGTGAGAGTAATCGATGGTCAAACTCTTCAGTCAAGCGTGGCACCAACCTTCCCTTATTTTGCTATTATTAAAGATAGATTGTACTGAGTGATGCAGGACACTCAAACTAGTGAACTAACCCAATTGTTAATCTCAAAGAGCCATAGGGAACTCGTATTCCATGTGGCTCACTTTAATCTCATGGCTGGACACTTAGGGCAAGGTAAAACACTATCCCGAATAATGGTCCAGTTCTATTGGCCAGGGATTCACGGGGATGTCCGTTGGTGGTGTGCAGCATGCCATGAATGCCAATTAGTAAATCCCGCAGCCACTCCAAAAGCGGCTTTGCGCCCTCTTCCTCTAATCAAGACCCCATTTGAGCGAATTGGGATGGATCTCATCAGGCCATTAGATCGGTCAGCATGGGGATATCACTTTTATTTTAGTTCTGATGGACTATGCAACATGATTTCCAGAAGCAGTGCCTCTCTGCAATATCTCAGCACACAGTATTGTGGAAGCGCTCTTCTGCTTTATCTCCAGGGTTGGGATTCTGAAAGAAATCCTGACAGACCAAGGCACTTTGTTTATGTCACATACACTGCATGAACTATATGGGTTATTAGGGATTAAGTCTATCCGCACCAGTGTCTATCACCCACAAACAGATGGATTAGTAGAGTGATTTAACCAAACACTCAAGAACATAATCCAGAAATTTGTAAGTGAAGATGCACATAATTGGGACAAGTGGCTTGAGCCCCTGTTATTTGCAGTACGAGAGGTCCTGCAAGCCTCCACAGGGTTTCTCCATTTGAATTTTCTATGGGCGTAGGCCATGTGGCATTCTGGAGGTGCTACGGGAAAATTGGGAGGAGGGTCCTTCACCTAGCAAAAATGAAATCCAGTACATTCTTGATCTGCGGGCAAAACTCCACACCCTCACTCACCTAACCCATGAGAATTTGCGGCAGGCACAAGAACATCAAATCCAGCTGTATGACATGGACACACCTTAAAGAGTTCAGGCCGGGAGACAAAGTACTCATATTATTGCCCACATCAAGCTCCAAATTAGTCACCAAGTGGCAAGGGCCCTTCGAGGTCACATGGAGAGTCGGGGACATCGACTATGAGGTGGGGCAAATTGATAAGGGGGGGCATTGCAAATCTACCACCTCAACCTTTTAAA
This sequence comes from Neoarius graeffei, assembly GCF_027579695.1. Lineage (NCBI taxonomy): Eukaryota > Metazoa > Chordata > Actinopteri > Siluriformes > Ariidae > Neoarius > Neoarius graeffei. Next base: position 33,864,751 of record NC_083578.1, on the reverse strand, counting down.
ACATGGGAATGAGGGGGTCCCTGTGGCGTTGGAGTCTGTAGTCCCAGAGAAGGCGGAGCTGGGGCTGGAGGTGAAAAAGATCACAAGGGACCTGAGTGGTCCAAGATGTTGAGAACACCTCTCACCGGCCCAACTCATGGAGGTGGCCAAGTTGCAAAAGGAATTTTCCAACGTGTTCTCACCCCTTCCTGGTCGTACCCACCTCATAGAACACCACATCAAAATGCCCCCGGGGGTGGTAGTGCATAGCCACCCTTACTGCTTGCCTGAGCACAAGAAAAAGGTGGTTCGGGACGAACTCAAGGCCATGCTCGAAATGGGCATAATCGAGGAGTCCCACAGTGACTGGAGGAGCCCAGTGGTCCTGGTTCCCAAGACTGATGGGTCGGTTCGGTTCTGTGTGGACTATAGAAAGGTCAATGCAGTGTCTAAATCTGACGCATACCCAATGCTTCGCATTGATGAGTTGCTTGATCGGTTAGGCACTGCTTGCTTTTATTCGACACTGGATCTAACATAGGGATATTGGCAGATCCCCTTGACTCCTCTATCGAGAGAGAAAATGGCCTTTTCCACACCATTTGGTTGACACCAATATGTCATGCTCCCTTTTGGGTTGTTTGGGGTGCCCACTACGTTCCAGCGGCTTATTGACAGGGTCCTCCGCCCTCACGCTGCCTACGCGACTGCCTATATGGACGATATAATAATCTACAGCCATGATTGGCCGTGGCACTTGGAACACCTGAGGGCCATTCTAAAGTTGCTGAGGTGAGCGGGCCTCACAGCTAACCAGAAAAAGTGTGCAATTGGGCAGGTGGAAGTACGGTATCTGGGGTTCCACTTGGGACATGGGCAGGTGCGTCCCCAAATTAACAAGACTGCAGTGATTGCGGCATGCCCGAGGCCCAAGACCAAAAATGAGGTGAGATGGTTCCTGGGGCTGGCTGGCAATTATCGTAGGTTTATACCTAATTATTCGGACGTCACCAGCCCTTTAACTGATCTCACTAAAAAGGGGGCTCCAGATCCGGTCCAGTGGATGGAGCAGTGCCAACAGGCCTTCTCTGAGGTAAAAGCTGCACTGTGTGTGGGGACACTTTTACACTCCCCTGACTTCTCTCTCCCCTTTATTCTGCAGACTGATGCATCGGACAGAGGGCTGGGGGCCGTTTTGTCCCAGGAGGTGGAGGGCGAGGAGCACCCCATGCTGTACATCAGCCAGAAACTGTCAATGCATGTAAACAAGTAAAGCACAATTGAGGAGGAGTGTCTTGCCATCAAGTGGGTGGTCCTCGCCCTCCGATACTACCTGCTGGGGTGCCCTTTCACTCTCTGTTCAGACCACGCACCCCTCCAGTGGCTCCATCGCATGAAGGATGCCAATGCGCGGATCACCCGTTGATATCTCACCCTCCAGCCATTTAAGTTCTATGTGATCCACAGGCCGGGGGCACAGATGGTGGTGGCGGACTTCCTGTCCCATCGGGGGGAGTCAGCTTCAGCCCGGAGTGCTCCCCAGCCTGAGTCAGGCGGTGGGGGTATGTGGCAGCGGGGGCATGGCCAAGCAGCAGTCTGTGAATGGAGGGTGGGGTCAGGGAAGGTAAGTGGCTATGTCATTCTACCTACTGTCAATTAGTGTGTGTGTGCGTGCATGTGTTTGTTACAGGGATGGAGCATAAAAGGAGGGAGAGAGCAGAGAAAAGTGGCTCCCTCCCGACCACAACGCATGTCTGTGTGGTGAGTGAGCGAGTGAGTGAAAGCAAGCAAGCTTAAAAGCTAGTAGTAAAGTGAAATAAAGAGTTTGTGTATGACCATCAACCCGCCTGCCGTGCTTCTGTGCTCCACCCACACCAGGAACTGCCACAGGCACATTCAAAAGGATCAAGGGAAAGTGAGTGAAACCATATTCCACTGTCAGCTGTGTGATTTTATGGAGCCTTGCCCTGAAGCATACTTTTTCACCCATTTGTGTCAACATTTGAAGCTGAAGCAAAAGGTTACTTGTCCATATCTAGGTTGTAATTTTCAGAGCAGTGTTTATTCCACCTTTAATGAACACAAAAGCAAAGAGCATCTGATGCACAGTACATTGGCATTCAAACCTGAAGGTTTTTTAAGAGAATATGTGACCCCTCACCGAGTCCAGGGACACATGTCGGCCAAAACGAATCCGAGATAATCACAAAAGAAGCATTTTTTTTTTTCGAAATTTGTGATTTTTTTTTCCATCATGTGCAAGTTGAGATCTTGAAGAATGCAATCAGTATTTCAGATAATAGATTGTTTTGTTGGAAAAGCATGCATTTTTTGTTGCAAAATGTCTCGTTTTTGTCAGGACTGTAGCCTGCTGGGGGGTGTGGGTAAATTACCATATGGGCCATTCACATGATGATTTAAGTCTTTTTTTTTTTTCCGCGAATCAGCTGTATGATCCGAGCTGAGTGCATGACTACTTAACTGCATACAGGCGTGTGATTTCACTATGGAATGAGTTACTAAACAGAGCGCAGAGGAGCTGACACACCGCGAAGCAAACAGACACATGGTATTTACATTGGAGATAACCTTTTCTAGCAAAAAAAACCGCAACCTCGTTTTCCAGATTGAATGGAATACTTGAATGATCGGATGATACACGGACCGTTCTAGGATTACATTCCATCGGAGGCATTGGTGTGTGCAAGGCGCCGTTTCTCTTTCTGATGGGGTAAGTTTATTAATCTAAGGCTGTGTGGTTATTTTTGCATGTAACGGAGTGTTGTGGTTTGGTTAAGCCTAGGTCACAACCGGATGTATGATTTTTTGGCCGTGTGATTTTTGCCGTTTCCCAAATCGCTGCGTTTTTTTTTTGTTCACGGAGAAAGACGCGCGTTGGCCGTAAGTTTGTCTTGCAACCTGAAAAAATGTAAGCGCCTGTAGAGTTTGTTTGACATGACAAAGAACCTCTGTGGCCGGTCTGCGGCTCAAAAATCAGCACATCACACACGCGCTCTCGTGCGTTTCATGCGCGCTCTCCGTGTGTTTCTTGCATTTTTTGCATGTAGACCGGCCGTAGGCGCACGTACGGCTGGTTGTGACCAAGGCTTTACATGAAACTAGCATTGTGTTAGTTGTGTCATCATCGTGCTATCTTTCTTACGGTGTGAGTAATTTTTCAACCACAAAATGTTAAAGTATACTTTAGGACTTATTTTTGTAGTTCATAATTGTGTTGGGCATACTTTGCATGGAAGGAAAATTGATGTGGTGATCTTTGTTTACATGAAAGTAGCATCGTGCTAGCTCGTAGGGGGTAGGGCTTTCCATAATGTCATGCAGATGAGCACCATTATGTGCCCGCCCTACACCCAGCGTAGCTGAGATGGAAAATTTTGAGGGCGATTTTCTCCCTTTTCTGTTTTAAGAAGTATACACTTTCAAAAGGCCACACATTCTTCAAATATTGTCAGATCTCCACATGGAAGGCATCATTGGAAAGCTTAGAAAGTGTACTTTCTGAATCTGTCAATAACTCAAAATGCCCCCGGGCAGACATGTGTCCCTGGATTCTGTGATCTGCCACATATACCTGAAGAAGTTCCCCCTAATCTGAATGTTCAAACTGAGGATAGTGTCTCTGAAGTTGAAGATGCTGAGTTTGAGGGTAGTGAGTTCAATGAAGATGTGAAAGACTTGGAGAATCAGTTGGAACATAATGTAGCTGCTCTTTTTTTTGAAAATGACATCAGTTCCCAGATAGCAGAGGGACGTTGAAACGGTGCCGATTCTTGGTCAGAATGGTCGGTTTCTGTCGTAAGTCAGAAAATCAACGCTGAAACGGTGCCGTGAAACGTCGATTTCTCTGCCGTCGGAGAAGGTCGATTTATCACTGTTGAATCACCGTGGGTAAAGGTTGATCTGTCGACCGTCAGAGAAGGTCGAATATACGATGTTGAACCATCGTCACTTTTGCCGGCCAGTTTTCAACATTGGTAGGATGAGCAACTAATTGTTCAGAAAATTCTGGCCCATAGCCAGGGGGGATCGGAGGGTTCGTTCGATCCCCCCCCGGACACACACGCCCCTCAAGATTACTCAAGATTTATTCATTTGTTCATGTCCGATGAATATACATTGATTCACATTTAAATTTACAATATCAAATCCAGACTAATCAAAAAAGAAAAGTAGACTAAGTGAGGACAAGTTAGAAAAACGGGTTCATTTCTCCTATGTTTATGTTTACACGTTTTGTTCAGCCTGCTTTACACCCCAATCCAGTGGGTGGCGGTAATGCCCCCATTAGACCCCTTTCACTGACGTCACCCGAAACCGGAAGTAAACAAACCCTGCGCCATATTGGAAGACCAACAAACTCGTGATTAGGGGGAAATAACGGCAGCGTGCGGTATCAAAAACCTACAATGGTAAACTTTTGTGCCATGTTAGGGTGTTCTAACAAAGCTGATGGGAAAGGTGAAAAGAAGTCTTTCTACAGAATACCAGCTGTGATTGAGACACAAGCAAACCAAGGAGCTTTCTGCCAGGAGACAGAGAGAGGATTTAGCTGCTTTATGCAGAGTGGATCTGAATATTTCAAGTCTATTTTGTTACTGGTAAGTCACTAGGCTAGAGTGTTGTAGAACATTTTTTTAAATGTTTACTGAATAAAAACATCCTTAATTTTATCAAATATACTCTACTCTATATTTCATTTCTTTCTTTTGTTTTAATTTTCCTCCCTCCATCCCTCTTTTTTTGGTTATGTTTTTCTGTTTCCATGTACAGGTGTCTGCGCCGCAGGAGGAATAGGCCACAATTATAAATTATAAATAAATCATAAAATGTTTCTAAGAACTTGTTCAAGTGTGTTCTGTATCTTATAAATGTTAAAAGTTATGCCTCATTAGATAGCTTGACAAACATTAGGAGAGGTGCATTGTTGCATGCATTTTTATATCCTGTTGTACATAAAACAGGACGTAGCCTACGCACATTGATATAAATTAAGTTTCACTTTCATGGTTGAAGTGTGTGTTCATCCTAGGCAAGAGCCCCGATGCTTTATTGTTAGCTAGTTTAATTTAGCCTGTTTTGCTTAATTTGTAGCCTTCCTGTTGTACATAAAACAGGAAGTAAAGTTGGATGAATCATCGCCGAAAATTAAACTATAAATCGACCGAAATCCGTAGTTGAATAAAGGGTGAAAGGGGGTCTATTCTCTGTCGGCCACCATCCACTTTTCAACGTCGTTTCAACGCAAACTCGTATGAGCAAAACGGTGTTGAATCAACGCCGGTGATCCACGATGATTCGACGGCGTATGGTCGAAGAACATGCCGATGATTCCCCGTCGAATCAACGCCCTTTTGCTATCTGGGTTCTTAACATTTCTGAAACTGCCCTGCAAGAGGTTATAGAGCAGATCAACCAGATTTATTTGCTGTCACAGCCACTGTTACATTCTTCAATTCAAAGAATACTCAATCAGCCTGATGATGCTTTAGCAAGTGAGAGAGAGTAGTTTCCGACAATAATGCATTCCTGAAATTCACTTCTAAAGGGGGATCATTGTCAAGTACAAGCAAGCAAACATCATACATCTTAAGAGAATTCCTCATGGTAATGCCTGTTGAGTTTGTGCTAAAAGATGACAACCAGACAGTCATCTATATCCCCATACTCAAAATGCTGCAGACAATGCTAAGTAATGGAGACATTTTGGATAAGGCAATGTCACCTGAGACAACTTTGTCAGAGGGCTACAGCTCTTACAGGGATGGTTCCCACTTTAAAGACAGTTCTCTCTTGACAGAGGAAGCATTCAGGATCTCTCTTTGCTTGTACATAGATGATTTTGAGGTGGCCAACCCCTTGGGAAGCTCCAGAAATAAACACAAGCTATGCACTATATACTGTACTGGGTACTTGGCAATCTGCACCCTAAATATCACTCCTCTCTTCATGCTATTCAACTCACTCTGCTTTGCAAGGTCAACAGCATCAAAGACCATGGTTATGGTGAAATTCTTTGCCCTCTCATTCAGGACCTTGTTTTTCTTGAGCAACATGGTGTATAAGGTGAACAGTTAGGAGTCAGTGTAAAAGGCACTGTATTATTTGTCGCAGCAGACAATTTAGCTGCCCATTCTTTGGGAGGCTTCTTTGAAAGCTTCACGGTTAGTCAGATGTATCGATTCTGTATGGCCAAGAGGGAGGAAATACAACACAAAGAAGTGTGGACAGGCTAGTTCCAACCAAGAACCAAAGAAAATCATGACAGACAAGTGTAAGGTATATCACAGGATTCTACCATGGCTCATCAATGTGGTGTAAAAGGAAGCTGCCCACTTACTGAAAGCTTGGAACATTTTCATGTTGTTGATGGTTATCCACCAGACCTTTTGCATGATCTTCTGGAGGATGCTATTCCAGCTGAATTGGCCTTGTGCTTGAAAGCACTGATATCAAAGGGATACTTTTCACTTGAAATCCTGAATGTGGTCATTAAACAGTTTCCATATACTTTTTTTCATACAGAACAAACCAACCCCAGGTCATCACAAAGAACTTTTCCTCCAAAGGAACAATTGAAGGAAATGATCATGAAAACTGGACACTTCTCTGACTTCTGCCATTACAGATTGGTCATTATGTTCCTGAAGGGGATGAAACTTGGGAAAATTTGATGAACTTAAAAGATGTAGTGGAATTGCCAGTGTCCACAAGCTTTACAGAGAAGTCAGTGTACTTCCTTGATTGCAAGATTGCAGAACATAGAGATTTATTTCAGAAAGTTTTTCCAAATGAAAGACTATGACCAAAGCACCACTACATTGAGCACTACTCTCAATTAATTAGAACCTTTGGTCCATTATCAGATGTGTGGACAATGCGCTTTGAGGGAAAACACAAGGTTTTTCAAACATGTTTTGCATCATGTTCACAATTTCAAAAACATACCCCTTACTTTGGCAGTCAGGCACCAGAAAACGATAGCCTTCCATTTAGCTAACACCTCTTTTTTCAAACCATCTGTTGAAATTGATGGTTGTTTCATTTCATGAAAATATACAGAACTGTCTCTATCAAAGTAATGGCCAGCAGAACACAGTCCTTGTAGCATCTTCAGTCTGCATAGATGGCATTAAGTAAAGTGTTGATATGGTCATTTCAGTTGGATCTTGCTCAGGGTTCCCAGATTTCAAACAAATAGCAAAGTTTGTGGTGATCAACACCAACTTATTATTTGTCTGCAGACTTATGATCTCATGGTATGATGAGCATCTTGGAGCATATGAGCTCTGTAGCAGCTGTCTGTCCACCCTTTCAGTCACCCAGTTGTCTAAACTTAATGATGTTTTCCCCCTTTAACTTTACAGAGTTAAAGGCAAACAGCTTCTCATCTCATCTCATTATCTCTAGCCACTTTATCCTGTTCTACAGGGTCACAGGCAAGCTGGAGCCTATCCCAGCTGACTACGGGCGAAAGGCGGGGTACACCCTGGACAAGTTGCCAGGTCATCACAGGGCTGACACATATGTAGACACAGACAACCATTCACACTCACATTCACGGTCAATTTAGAGTCCCCAGTTAACCTAACCTGCATGTCTTTGGACTGTGGGGGAAACCGGAGCACCTGGAGGAAACCCACGTGGACATGGGGAGAACATGCAAACTCCACATAGAAAGGCCCTCACTGGCCACGGGGCTCAAACCCGGACCTTCTTGCTGTGAGGCAGCAGTGCTAACCACTACACCACCGTGCCGCCGGCAAACAGCTTGTTACTCTTAAATGATACGTATTATGCTGAGTGATGTAAAGAAACTGAGCTGTTGGAATCTCACACAAATGTCTCCTCTCTTCTCAGGATGAATGAGATAAAATAATGGACCAAAGGTTGGTGCTGAGAGTTGTCATAGATGAAGATGATGATGATATCAGAAAGATAACTGTAAATGAGATACTGAATTCCACTGGAGAATTAAAAGTGCAGTTGAAGAATAAACTGTCACTGCAGTATGACTTTAAACTGCAGTATGAAGATTGGGACTTCAACAATGCCCTCTGCAATTTGACTGATATAACAGATTGCTGCCATTGGGGAGGAGACAGTTTCTTTCACCAGGCGGTCAGGAGGCTCAACTCCCTTCCTGTTCTGCCCCTCCTCCCCCCTCTGCCCCCTGCCACAGATTCTGCTCGCACACCCCCCTGCCCCCCCTTCAGCATCTGACATGTCACCCTCACAGTTCCCCCCCCCCCCCCCAACACACACACACACACACACACACACACACACACACACACTCTCAACATTCATTAACACACTGAACTCAGGGACTGCACATTTCACTTTACCTCGCTCATTTGCACTATTCCGCACTACCTCACCTTAACAGCTACTAGTTTATTGTTTATACTGCTTATTTCATGTTTACCTGCTATACCTCAAGTGCCCTTGACTGTTTATTTGCACCAATTTGTGTGTGTGTGTGTGTGTGTGTGTGTGTGTGTGTATACATATATGAGTGTTTAGTCTATGTCTAGTTCTTATCTAGTGTTTATACTGTTTGTATATATATATATATATATATATATATATGGGCGGCACGGTGGTGTAGTGGTTAGCGCTGTCGCCTCACAGCAAGAAGGTCCTGGGTTCGAGCCCCGGGGCCGGCGAGGGCCTTTCTGTGCGGAGTTTGCATGTTCTCCCCGTGTCCGCGTGGGTTTCCTCCGGGTGCTCCGGTTTCCCCCACAGTCCAAAGACATGCAGGTTAGGTTAACTGGTGACTCTAAATTGACCATAGGTGTGAATGTGAGTGTGAATGGTTGTCTGTGTCTATGTGTCGGCCCTGTGATGACCTGGCGACTTGTCCAGGGTGTACCCCGCCTTTCGCCCGTAGTCAGCTGGGATAGGCTCCAGCTTGCCTGCGACCCTGTAGAAGGATAAAGCGGCTAGAGATAATGAGATGAGATGAGATATATATATATATATATATATATATATATGAGTGTTTAGTCTATGTCTAGTTCTTATCTAGAGTGTTTATATTGTTTATTTCAATTATTCTATTTTTATTTATTGTATTGCCTGTTTGCACCGTGGGTCAGAGAGGACTGAAATTTCATCTGTGCTGTATGTCAAGCATGTATAGCATATTTGACAATAAAGTTGACTTGACTTGAGATTTACCTGAAAAAGCTATGCTGAAAGTCATCCCTCTCACAACTCTCAATCTAACAGCCCTCTCATCAGCCACCACAACATCAGACACTGAGGGCAATTCAACAGACACTGAGATCCTGTCATCTTCTGGAAGATCACCGCTACTAAGAAGACAGTGGCTGGAAATTTTTTGATATACCCAATTTCTCAGTTGATGTTGAATACAGACTGATACAGGGAGATATTGCCTTTTTGAGAGATGGAACACATTTGACTCCATCATGAGATATGAAGCATGACATTCTTGAAAAGCTTGCTGAGACAATATACAGTTTCAAAGCCTATCCTTAAGATGGTGACTTCAGCAGTCTTGCAGAGGCATTGATTAGCAAACACACCTGCCTTTCTGAACCTGGTCCTCAGCCAGGATGGTATGGCTGGAAGAACAGCCTTAAATTTATGATGGGCAACTATTGCACAAAGCTTCGAAAAGCTGGATGTGAGGATGTAGGAATCAATGGGGACAAAAAAAGTAAAAGCAACCCAGAGGGACAATGATGAACCAGGAAGGTCAAATGGCCAAAAATAAGTGAGGCAAATTAGCTGCCTAATTTACCTGAAGGACAAGATAAAGCAAGCCTTGAGAATGCTAGAAAAGCTGTCTCAGAAGAAATGAAGAAGAAACGACCAAATCACAGGGCTGACACATAGACACAGACAACCATTCACACTCAAATTCACACCTACAGTCAATTTAGAGTCACTAGTTAACCTAACCTGCATGTCTTTAGACTGTGAGCACCTGGGGGAAACCCACCGGACACGGGGAGAACATGCAAACTCCGCACAGAAAGGCCCTCGTTGGCCACTGGGCTCGAACCCGGACCTTCTTGCTGTGAGGCGACAGTGCTAACCACTACACCACCATGCCGCCCTTTCACTGAACTCTTTAAATTAAAAAAAAAAGGAAGTGCTGGACAGAAACTGATGGAACTCATGCAGCACATAAAGTGGGTGGTAAGGAATTTAATTTTGAAACATCTGAGTAATCATTTGTTTTCCTGACTGAGTTGTGCTTGTACCTTGTAAACTGGATGTTTCTTCTCTGTATCATTAGACACCAGATGTGACTGCACTGCACTCTGTTGTCCTCAAAGGCATTCCCATTGTTGTTGGTGATGACTCCAGCAAATTCTACAAGACATGCTTGGTAAGTAATTAAACACACACACACAAAAAAAGTTTTGTCTGCATTTATTTAGAAATGTACATTTTTGTACAATGACACATGTTTTGTGCTCCAGTTCCTCCACAATTCATCTGATAGGTATATAAACACATGAATTAATATTTAAACTTAAACCTTGTAGACATTAATTCTCTTTAAATATCAGGAGCAGAAGTCAAGCGGGCGGCACGGTGGTGTAGTGGTTAGCGCTGTCGCCTCACAGCAAGAAGGTCCGGGTTCGAGCCCCGTGGCCGGCGAGGGCCTTTCTGTGCGGAGTTTGCATGTTCTCCCCGTGTCCGCGTGGGTTTCCTCCGGGTGCTCCGGTTTCCCCCACAGTCCAAAGACATGCAGGTTAGGTTAACTGGTGACTCTAAATTGACTGTAGGTGTGAATGTGAGTGTGAATGGTTGTCTGTCTCTATGTGTCAGCCCTGTGATGACCTGGCGACTTGTCCAGGGTGTACCCCGCCTTTCGCCCGTAGCCAGCTGGGATAGGCTCCAGCTTGCCTGCGACCCTGTAGAACAGGATAAAGCGGCTAGAGATAATGAGATGAGATGAGAAGTCAAGCGTGAATAGTCACTGCCACTGTTTAAAAATGTACAGACCTCATTGTATATGCTTCCATATAACTTTAGTTTATTCATACCAGATATTTCTTTGGCTACAGTGTTACAATTCAGCATGAATGAATGTTTAGAGCTCTGTTATCTAGAAGATACTTAAACATCAAAAATTATTGTTTTCATAAGAAGAGCCAGTTAATGAGTAGCAAATACTGTATATTTTTGTTTTTCAGGCTCTGTACTGCAGTACATCCAATTTAAAATAAGATATTGAATAACGCATTAAATTAAGTTTCTGCTTTAATTTGAGCAGGTTTACATCAATATAGAAAGAACTTTAAACACAAGAGCATTAAGTCAAACAAAATCAGCACCTTTAATAATTAGTTGGTGGTTGAATCTGAGCACACAGAATTCTCCTGAAGTGTATCCTATTTGTTATTTTAAAGAACATGCACACATCTTTGCAGGAAATCAGGAGAGATGAGGCCCTAGCATCTGTCACAGTTGGCGTGCTGACAGTTTTCAGTGAAGATAGTCCTCTGCAGGATCCAAACTCAGTATACCTCCAGCCGATCTCCACTGCCATCGTCCTTGAGGGAGGTATAATCATGGATAATATTAAGGACTTGCCTCAGGCAGTTTGCCTGTTATTTTGGCTTACATATGCTTTGCATTGGGATTACCCAAAATGCATAGCAAATACACTCAAATTCATCCAAACAGTAATGCTTGGGTTGGGAAACAAAACCCTCTCTTCAAAACTGTTAACTCTGAAAAACAGTCTACTGTGTTAGACCAGTAGAGTCACCAGCTATCCGATAGCACTTGGTAAACTTGTTGTAAACTGTTATTATAAAAGCAAAGAGTTGATTTCTCTGTCTTAATAAGGTTGTGCATATGTCATGCAAGCGCTTAATACTTGTGGATGACCCAAGGAGTGATGTTTTTCTTTAAATGTCTTGGTTTAATTCTAGGATTGATGCTGTGATATTTTGGTCATAGTTTTAAGTTTTGATCAGGAATACACTGATATTATGTCATAATTACATCAGGTCCAGTTGGCTGTACCAGTATAGGTTAACTGTCGTTATTGACAGGTGCCAGGTGCTTACTTGTTTAACACTGTGAGACACTAAACAGTCGGTATGTCTTCTTTCGCAGTTGTAAAGAATTGACACATGGATATTTTTTCTTTGCCTTAACTAATAACAGCATACATAAACCTCATGTTCTGTAGTTGAATATCAAACCACAGTTGTTTGAGCTGTTGTTTAATACTTGAATGTATAAGAAACGTATATTTATGGACAGAAGACTGTACACTTGAGGCTGAACAATAAATAAAATTCATATTGCTATTGCAGTAGTGAAACTTAAATTACAAGTATCACAGTATGAGCAATTTAAAAATATTTTCACCATACTAAATGCAAGACAGGATGGAAAACAGTTATGTTATTGGTCATTATATTATTACATAAGGGTTTTAAGGTAGAGAAAAAGAAATGCAAATTTTAAATTGGAGATTTTAAATTACATAATATTTACACTAATATTGGAATTATCAGGTGTAATGCTGGCAATATCATAATTGTTTATTATTCAGCATATCTGTCCCAGTGTTCAGTGCTGGTTGAATGACTTTTATGCCTTTTGATGATAAATGTAATATGGTTAAATCTACCCCATGAGTGCTCTCAATGCAGTGTTTTTATGGGATTATTATATTTTACACAATGTGTTTGTGATACACTCAAAAGATGTGACCATTTTGTGTTTATTTTGGGCATTATTGTTTGTTTATTATTTTTGAGCACTTCCTTTTGCCAGCTAAATGGGAGAAAAAAAATCAGTAATGGAATGAATGCTCAAAGTAATTAATATTACTTTTCTTGAGAGGAGAATACTTAGATTAGTAGGAAAGAGGAGAGTGGAACCAATGTGTACAGATGCGTTGTGCCCAGGCTTTCTAAGGTGGGAGTTTCCGCACTCTCCCCAGAGGAAAATTGGGAAGAGAAATGCATGGTTCCTGTCTTCATTCCTCCTGACATTTCATACGTATTTTACAGGTTGGTACACTGTGAAAATCACAAATAACTATCTCCTAAAGCTAAACTTTATGTATTGTGACTGTAATGAGTCATCAGTAAATCCGAGTGTATTGTAACAAGTTAAAAACTGGTTGTAAAAGCTACATATGATAGCACTCTCAGGGAAATGGTGATTGTTTAACCATGAATCACAGACAATATTTACACTTGTATGGGGTTAAAAACCTATTATTATTATTATTATTATTATTATTATTATTGCCACTGTGTACATTTAAAATAGCAAAATTTTCAGTGCTATGGCCCTGAATACTTAAGTTATTTCTGTTCTGTTTAAGCTCAAAGGTGTAGGTTTTCCATTTTGAGAATTTGACCCAAACTAATATTTGGAGTTGATTGACATTCCCTATATGTGACATATTGAGTGTTTTGAGACATAAAACAGCCTTAGACTACTTAAAATAGCTTACAACACACATATATCTTCATTTATGTTTCTCAGTGTATTTTTATGTATGTGTTTATTTGCTACTCAATTAACAACAGTATATGAGAAGTATAGCTTCTAGCTGAGTTAATTGCACTATGTGGTAGTAGCTATGTAACCAGCACAGATGCTGAGGAGGTACACTTGAACAAATACTAATGTCATGTGTAACCTAGCAATGGTTATTGAGTGTGGTGAAAATGATGAGTTAATGGAAAGACACCATACCAAAGCACCTGATTGCAACAATGTAAGGACACTAAACCAAACCATGGACATTGAAACAAAGATACACTCATGCATCAGGGAAGGTTTTGAATGTTTATTTAATTTTTTCTGACATTCTGTAATAAATGAGAGGAAAATTGGGAAGAGAAACATATGGTTCCTGTCGTCATTCCTCCTGACATTTCATGTGTATTTTACAGGGAATTGGAGACTCTGAACCTAACATTGGGACATGTAATATGTTTATAGATAGATTTCAAGTACTGCACATTCACAAAAAACAAATGACTGAGTACTGCACACTCATTATAAACAAGTAACTGTGTGTACTGCACACTTACAATATGTATACAAGTTACTTCAAGTACTGCACACTCACAATAAACAAGTGACTTTAACTTACCACTTTAAGTTTACTTTACTTAGTTTTTCTAAGACAAGTTTACTTTTTTGAGTAAAGCCAACTTATTAAATTTTACAGTGCATTAATTAATTTAATCCCCAATAATTTGTACAATTTGTGGAGTGTGTGTGTGACATAAAAGTAGTGCTTTGATCAGTCAGGATTTCTTTTGGAATCCTGACTCAGGAGATAATGCAGAAGAGTGCCTCTGCAACACTGCATGCTAAGGTATTGTGAAGAGTCATTGCTTCCGGGTATCGCACTGCATCATCCATTTTGATTAACACAAAGCAATACCCACATGCAAATCACTATAATGGCCTGATGAGATCCATACCATTTCTTTTGAAAGGGATCTAAATTAATGGTAATGAACACAATGGTGCTTTTGCTATGGCCACTGTATTTATCACCTGGTATTCACAACAAGCTGCACACCACCTGTAGACACTGGCACAAATTCCTGGCCAACAGAAATGAGCCATGAGACAATTTAGTGTTTTATCCTCACCCAAATGCCCAGCCATAAGATTATGATGAGCCGCATGGAATAAAAATTCCCTACAGCTCTTCGGGACCAACAACTGTGTTTCTTCCTTAGTTTGAGTGCCCTGCATCATCTGATAAATCCTATCCTTAATAATACAAAAATACAGAAAGGAAAGTGCAACATTATGTTGGAGGAGTTGGCCATCAATTATTTTCATTTGATCAAAAGAGTGCCTCAGGGACTCGTTACATGTCTGCTCCAATGGAAAATACCCTAAGGGCCCTCCCCACTCTTCATATCATCATGAAGCAGAGCTGAGGGGGTCAGCCCTGGGAACCCTCCCCAGTTAATGTTGCAGCAGGATTCCCCCATGTTGTACTACTGCAGGACCCACCCACTACTGTTTTATTAATATTTTAAACCCCGGCCAATCTGCTCCCAGGATAAGTGGATGGGTGAGGATCAGACTAACTGCCACCTCCACACTATGCTTTTCTCCCCTGAATTGAGTAGTGACGGACATTAAAGAACATTTATGGAGGTCACCATGCACATACCTCACCTTCACCAGTCATGCATTTCCCAGTGCCCCACATTGAATCAGGCATTGAGGTCTGATTACAACCAGAATCCACAAAAGCCTGAAGTGTACTCCCTTGAATACTCAGAGACTCTCTACATTTCCACTCAATCATGGGAAGCCTGCAGTGCATCAGGAATGTGAATCAGTAGCCCCGCCTCCTTGCATAAGCGCTAATTCTGGAAAGTCCCAGCCTTCTCTCTGTGCTTACAGACCTGTCCGGGCTCACTCTTGGTTCTGGTGGGCATGGACGAGTCCACCTGTGGAGAGAGAGAGCGAGAGAGAGAGAGAGAGAGAGAGGTGTTTAATGGTAGCACAGACACAGAAGGAGAAGGGAGAGAAGAAACACGAGGACAGACATGAGCGTGGGGTGTGGGGCTACAACTATTACTTTCCTAATATGAAGCCACTCCTGAACCAGAGACATCAGAAGCATCTTCCTGGACTAAGGAGAGAAAGAACTAGACTTTTGCTCAGTGGTCCAAAGTCTGAGTTCAGTCTCAACTCTTCCTCTCATGGCATATGGGATGGGCCTGGCTTTAAAAAACCTGGGGCCTGCTTCCTTTTCCACATATATTTTAGGTGGTGGTGGTGGGGGGGGGTCTTTGAATCTCCCAACTTCATCTTTGAAAACCTCCCCATGCTCCTCCAGTACCTCCTCCAAGGTCTCTTCTCTCACATGGTGGATTTGGGGTTCTGCTCTCCAATGTAACCCTAGCCTCCTTATCCAGTACCTCCCTACCAGACTAGGGCCTGAACCTGCTACCACTACCACAGGTAAGCTTTGCACTTGCTTTTTATGCTGTACCTTAACCACAGCTGCGCCAAAAACTTTTACTTTGTCCTGTATATGTTCTGAGTTTCACTCTACATGGGCATAGCTCTGGTGCCTCTTTACCCACTATGGTTTTGTACACATAGTGGTTCATTACTGTTACCCCACAACCTGAGTCTATTTCAAACTGCATTTCTGTTTTATTAACTTTCATTGTCTCTACAAATGGCTCCTCTGTTGGTATGTCTAGTTCATCTATTTTGTACAGTGTGAACATGACTTCCTCTGTGTCAATATCATCTTTTTTTCCTCCCCCTGGCTGATGTAATTTGCTCCCTGAGTTCTCCCCTGCTTGCCTGTCAGTACACCACCCCCTCTAGCCTTCGAAGCACTAACTGAGCCCTTGGACCTACACATTTTCTGAATGTGGCCAATTTTCCCACACTTGTGACAGGTTTATTTAATAAACCTACAGTCCCCAGCCCTGTGCTGCTGACTTCCACACCTGTAGCAAGCCTTATGCTGGTGCTGCTGCTTACTGGGGGTCTGCTTTGATGATATTTTGTGCACTGCTTGAGGTGCCCTCATGTGTGAGGGTGTAAACTCCACTGACTGTAAAGTGGCATGCAAAAGTTTGAGCACCCTTACTGACAATGTCTGTTACTGTGAATAGTTAAGTGAGCAGAAAATGAACTGATCACCAAAAGGCATAAAGGTAAAGATGACATTTCTTTTCAGTGTTTTCTGCAAGATTTGTGTATCATTTTTGTTTTGTACAATTGGAGACTGAAAAAAGAAAAGGAACACCTTGCGAAAGTTTGGGCACCCCAATACATTTGAGTTCTCAGGTAACTTTTACCAAGGTTCCGGACCTTAATTAGCTTATTGAGATGTGGCTTGTTCAAATTCTTTGTTAGGAAAGTCAGATGATGCAGATTTCAATGTTGTATAAATTCTCTGACTTCTCAAACTTGTCCCTAAAATCAACAACCATGGGCTCCTCTAAGCAACTCCCTCGCATTCTGAATAATAAAATAATTGATGCTTACAAAGCAGGAGAAGGCTACAAGAATGTAGCAAAGTGTTTTCAGGTAGCTGTTTCCTCAGATTGTAATCTATGGGTGGTAAAAGAGAGCAACTGGACTTGCTTGAAGATTCCTGAAGACATTTCACCTCCCATCTGAAAGGCTTCTTCAGTTGTCTGACTAATAGGGAGGATCAGCTATTTATCCTCTCATGGATGAAAAATAATCCTAAGGTGTCGTGAAGTCATCCTGTTGGTGTGAGTCACTGGGGGCTGGGTGTGAACAGCCTAGAGAGTCGTTGGGGTGATCAGTGGATCGTTGGTCCTCTCTGTCCTCCTGTGAGTCACTGAAAACAGCTGGGTTTTGGTGTGCATTCAGTTGTCTGGGAAGTGTGCCAAGGACTGCATTGTAGGTGGCTGATAAATGATGTCTTAGACCACCACCTCTGTTCAGTGATGGCCATTCCAGGTTGACAAAAATGGCTTCTTTAACTCCTCGCTCATACCAATTGATACTCTCTGGCTAGAATGCATACGTTGCAATCCTGAAATGAGTGTCCTTTGTTGTTTAGATGAAGATAAACAGCAGAGTCCTGGCCTGAGGAACTAGCTCTCCTGTGTTGAGCCATGCACCTGTGAAACAGTTGTTTTGGTTCCCCAATATATGAGTCTGTGCATTCCTCACTGCACTGAATTGCATACGCTATGTTGTCATGTTTGTGTCTAGCTATTCTGTCCTTAGGGTGGACCAGCTTCTGCTTCAGGGTATTACTGGGTCTGAAATGTACCAGAATGTTGTGTTTGTAGAAGATCCTCCTGAGTTTCTCAGATTGTCAAAACATTTCTGGTCTACAGTATGTTCTTGAGTTTGTTCCTGTTATCCTCCTTGTCTATTATGTTCCTTTTTCTGCTCTTGAAGAAAGCCCAGTTGGGATACCCGCAGTTCTGAAGTGCTTTCTTGATGTGATTCTGCTCCTTCTCTTTCCCTCTACCATTGTAGGAATGTTCTGAGCCCTGTGTTGCAAGGTCCTAATGACCCCCAATTTGTGTTCCAGTGGGTGGTGTGAGTCAAAGAGTAGGTACTGGTCTGTGTGTGGGGGTTTCTGGTAGACCTTGATGCTAAGGCATCTGTCTTGTTTAATGTGTACATCACAATCCAAGGAGGCTAGATTATTCCCACTGACATCCTCCTGAGTGAAATTGATGTTGATATCCACTGCATTGATGTGCTTAAAAAAGGCCTCCAACTCATGGGTTTTGATTTGAAACCAGGTGTCATCCACATATCTGATCCAGTGGCTGGGAGCAACTCCTGAAAAAGTGGTCAAAGCTTTGTGTTCCACTTCCTCCATGTATAGATTAGCCACAATAGGGGACACTGGTGAGCCCATGGCGCATCCATGCTTCTGTCTGTAGAAACTTTCATTAAACTGGAAATAGGTGGTGGTTAGGCAGAGGTCAAGCAGGGTGCAAATCTGGTCCGTGGTGAGGTTCGTTCTATCCAGTAAGGTGCTGTCTTGAAGGAGTCATTTTCTAACAGATTCGACTGCTTCTGTGGTGGGAATGCAGGTGAATAGAGAAGTGACATCGTAGGAAACCATGGTTTCATCTGAGTTCATTTTGAGGTCTGCAACTTTAGTAGCAAAATCTTGGGAGTGGGCGGCACGGTGGTGTAGTGGTTAGCGCTGTCGCCTCACAGCAAGAAGGTCCTGGGTTCGAGCCCCGGGGCCGGCGAGGGCCTTTCTGTGTGGAGTTTGCATGTTCTCCCTGTGTCCGCGTGGGTTTCCTCCGGGTGCTCCGGTTTCCCCCACAGTCCAAAGACATGCAGGTTAGGTTAACCGGTGACTCTAAATTGACCGTAGGTGTGAATGTGAGTGTGAATGGTTGTCTGTGTCTATGTGTCAGCCCTGTGATGACCTGGCGACTTGTCCAGGGTGTACCCCGCCTTTCGCCCGTAGTCAGCTGGGATAGGCTCCAGCTTGCCTGCGACCCTGTAGAAGGATAAAGCGGCTAGAGATAATGTGAATCTTGGGAGTTTTTGACGTGATGTGGCATGTGGCAACAAGAGGAGCCAGGATGGTGGCCAGGTGTTTGGCAATCTTATAGGTGACAGAGTTTATACTGCTGATGATAGACACATACAAGATGGCACCGCGGACGGTTGCCTCAGTACTTCGCTCTCTCATACTTTCTATGTTTTTGTGTATTTGTTGTGTTTCTTGCACTTCTTCTCTGGTCACATACTCCAGAGAAGAATTCATAAACATTAGAATAACCACCAGTAAAGTTTTTTTCATCAGTTTTCATTGATCTGGAAAGTTTTCCAGAGCTACTTGTTGGAGGAGCAGCAGCTCTCTATGGTCTCCGCCGAGGACGCTAGAGACACCGGGGGAAGCGAGGCAGCATGCTCGTCAGGCTGAGGCAGCGGGGGTTTCGCACTGTGCTCCTGTCTATTCATCTGGCTAACATCCACTCTCTGGCCAACAAGATGGACAAACTGCTGCTCCTCAACACAATCAACATGGATTTTAACAGATCTGCTGCCTTGTGCTTCACCAAAACCTGGCTCGGTGAGCGCATCCCGGACACTTCTCTCCACCTGCCTGGATTTTACCTGCACCGAGCGGACCATGAAGTGGAGCTCATGGGGAAAACAAGGGGAGGCGGAGTCTGCTTTTACATTAACAAAGGTTGGTGTACTGATGTCACGGTTCTAAACAAATCATGCAGTCCTCATCTGGAGACATTATTCATAAACTGCAAACTGTTTTATGCTCCGCTAGAGTTTTCCTCGTTTATTCTGGTTGGAGTCTACATCCCTCCTCAGGCTTGTGTTACTGAGGCATTACAACACCTGGCTGACCAGATGAACAACGTGGAGAAAAAACACCCGGTCTCTTTGCTCATTGCTTTGGGGAACTTTAACAGAGCAAACCTCAGCCACAAACTGCCAAAATATAAACAGCACATTAAGTGTCCCACCAGGGACACTAACAATCTGGACCATTGTTACACTGTTTTAAAGGACTCATACCACTCTGTCCCCCATGCAGCCTTGGGGGACTATCTGATCACTGTATGGTTCATCTTATCCCGACCTACAGGCAGAAGCTGAAATCTGCTAAGCCTGTAGTCAAGACGGTGAGGAGATGGTCCGATGAGGCCAAAGTGGAACTACAAGCCTGCTTTGACTGCACTGATTGGAGTGTTTTTGAGGCTTCAGATTCAGACCCGCATGAACTGACTGATACTGTGACATCTTACATCAGTTTTTGTGAGGATATGTTTGTGCCCACCAAGACCTTCCGCACATACAACAACAAACCCTGGTTCACTGCAAAACTCAGGCAGCTTCACCAGGCCAAGGAGGAGGCCTACAGAAGTGGGGACAGAGTCCTGTACAAACAGGCCAGAAACACACTGACGAAAGAGGTGAAAGCAGCTAAGCGGAGCTATGCTGAAAGGATTAAAAACAGCCTTTCAGCCAATGATCCGGCATCAGTGTGGATAGGCCTGAAGAATATCACCAGCTACAGGAGACCATCCCCCAACATTGCAAAGAACCATCAACTGGCTGATGAGTTGAATGTGTTCTACTGCAGATTTGACACATTCACACCTCCCCCCCCAGACATGAAAGACCCATTTACACCCCCTGCTATTCTGCCTCCTCTCGCCTCTGACCCCACACCAGCCCTCAAGATCTGTGAAGAGGATGTTTGTCAGCTTTTTCACAGACAGAAGATCAGGAAGGCACCCAGCCCAGACGGTGTGTCACCCTCCTGTCTGAAGGTCTGTGCTGATCAGCTGGCCCCCATCTTCACCCAGATCTTCAATAGATCCCTGGGGCTGTGTGAAGTCCCCTCATGCTTCAAACGCTCCACAATAATCCCGGTTCCCAAGAAAACCACCATCACAGGACTGAATGACTACAGGCCTGTTGCCCTCACATCTGTAGTCCTGAAGTCCTTCAAGAGACTGGTGTTGTCACACCTGAAGGACATCACAGACCCCCTGCTGGACCCCCTGCAGTTTGCCTACCAGGCAAACAGGTCAGCAGAAGATGCAATCAATATAGGACTGCACTACATCCTGCAACACTTTGACTCTGCAGAGACATACGTCAGGATCCTGTTCGTGGACTTCAGTTCGGCAATCAACACCATCATTCCAGACATCCTTCACACCAAGCTTACCCAGCTCACTGTGCCCTCCTCCACCTGTCAGTGGATTACAAACTTCCTGACTGACAGGATGCAGCAGGTGAGGCTGGGGAGCATCACATCCAGCACCCGGTCTATCAGCACTGGCGCCCCCCAGGGGTGTGTGCTCTCCCCACAGCTATTCTCCCTTTACACCAATAACTGCACCTCAAGAGACCCGTCTGTTAAACTCCTGAAATTTGCAGACGACACAATGGTCATTGGCCTCATCCGAGACAGTGACGAGTCTTCATACAGACGGGAGGTTGAACGGCTGGTCTGTTGGTGCGGTCAGAACAATCTGGAGCTGAACATGCTCAAAACTGTGGAGATGACAGTGGACTTTAGGAGAAGCCCCACCACCACCACCACCCATCATCACCAACAACACTGTGACTGCTGTTGAAACCTTCAGGTTTCTGGGCTCCACAATCTCCCGGGAACTGAAGTGGGAGACCAACACAGTCACCATCATCAAAAAGGCCCAGCAGAGGTTGTACTTTCTGTGACAGCTCAGGAAGCTCAACCTGTCTAAGGAGCTGCTGACACAATTCTACTCTGCCATCATTCAGTCTGTTCTCTGCTCTTCCATCACTGTTTGGTTTGGATCGGTCACCAAGCAGGACAAGAACAGACTGCAACAGACAATAAGGTCTACAGAGAAAATTATTGGTGTCAGCCTGCCCTCCATCCAAGACCTGTACCTGTCCAGAGTCAGGAAATGGGCAGGTAACATCTCTGCAGACCCATCACACCCTGTTCACAAATTGTTTAAACTTCTCCCCCCTGGGAGACGCTACAGATCACTGTACGCAAAAACAACCAGACACAAGAAAAAATTTTTTTCCCCCTCAGGCTGTCTCTGTGATGAACAGCTTAAACCGGACTCAAATATTGTTAGCATCAACTGTGAAATATCTGCACACTCATACCATCATTCTGTGCACACTGTATATTTATATTTACTAAGTCATCCTTGCACTATGCACCATTTTGCACCAAAATATTAAAAATAAATAAATAAATATATATATATATATATACACACATACTTGTCTATACGTATATTTACCCTTCTACGTGTGTGTGTTCACATACCTGGCAATAAAAGTGATTCTGAGTGGAGCCTATCAAAACCCAGCTGTTTTCAGTGACTCACAGGAGGACAGAGAGAACCAACGATCCATTGATCACCCCAATGACTCTCTAGGCTGTTCACACCCAGCCCCCAGTGACCCACACCAAACAGGATGACTTAACGACACCTGAGGATTGCTTTTCATCCATGAGAAGATAAATACCTGATACTCCCTATTAGTCAGACAGAACTGAAGAAGCCTTTCAGATCAGAGGTGAAATGTCTTCAAGAACCTTCAAGCAATTCCAGTTGCTCTCTTTTACCATCCACAGTTTACTATGACCTGGATGATTGAGAATATTCACAGACTCAGATTGTAATGTTATTAAGAAATGGCAGTTAACAGAAACAGTGGAGATCAAGGCGAGGTCTGGATGATGAAGAAAACTTTCTTAAAGAACTGCTCATTGCTAGAAAGGCAAATAAAAACCCCTGTTTGACTGCAAAAGACCTTCAGAAATATTTAGCAGACCCTGGAGTGGTGGTGCACTGTTCTACTATGCAGCAACACCTGAACAAATATGACCTTCATGCAAGAGTCATCAGAAGAAAACCGTTCCTGCATCCTAGCCACATAATTCAGCATCTGAAGTTTGCAAATGAACATCTAAATAAGCCTGCATTTTGGAAACAAGTCCTGTGGACTCATGAAATCAAAATAGAACTTTTTGGCCACAATGTGCAAAGGTATGTTTGGAGAAAAAAGGATGCCAAATTCCAAGAAAAGAACACACCTCCAACTCTGAAGCATGGGTGTGGATCGATCATGCTTTGGGATTGTGTCGCAGCCAGTGGCACAGGGCACATTTCATTGGTCGAGGAAAGCATGGATTCGAATAAATACCAGCAAATTCTGGAAGCAAACATCACACCATCTGTAAAAAAGTTGAAGATAAAAAGAGGATGGGTCCTACAATAAGACGATGATCCAAAACACACCTCAAAATCTACAATGGAATACCTCGAGGCACAAGCTGAAGGTTTTGCCATGGCCCTCACAGTCCCCTGACCTAAACATCATTCAAAATCTGTGGATAGATCTCAAAAGAGCAGTGCATGCAAGACAGCCCAAGAAACTTGTAGAACTGGAAGCCTTTTGCAAGGACGAATGTGTGAAAATCCCTAAGGTAAGACCTGAAAGATTATTAGCTGGCTACAAAAAGTGATTACAAGCTGTGATACTTGCCAAAGGGGGTGTTTAGGTACTAACCATGCAGGGTGCCCAAACTTTTGCTTCGGGCCCTTTTCCTTTTTTGTCATTTTTAAAACGTAAAAGATGAAAAAAAATTGCTTTTGCTTCAAATATAAAGGGAATGAGTCATCTTTAACTTTATGCCTTTTGGAGATCATTTCATCTTCAACTTGCTTAACTGTTCATAGTAACAGCAATTTTGACTGGGGGTGCCCATACTTTTGCATACCACTGTAAGTCCCTTACATCCTTGCTGGCTGTCTCAATGGCCTGAGCCAGCTTCAGTGCCTTATCGAAGGTCAAATCTTGGTCTGGCAACAGTCGGCGCTGTATGCGGTCATTTCCGATCCCACAAACCAGTCTGTTATGTATCATCTCTGACAACTTGTCTCCATAGTTGCAATCCTGTGCTAATTTCCTCAGCACTGCAACATATTCCACTACTGTTTCTCCAGGTTTCCCATTTCTGGAATTAAACTTGAAGTGCTGCACAATTTTGCTGGGTTCGGGGTTGAAATGGTCCTTTAACAGTTTAACAAGCTCATCAAACATCTTGTCTCCTAGCTTAGTGGGGCTGACAAGGTTTCTCTGAAGGCTGTAAGTCTGACTGCCCACTGAATTGAGCAATATGGCTTTCTGCTGACTTGTATCATCTATCTCATTAGCGTCAAAAAAAGTAGTGGAGCACCTCACAATATTCCTCCCATGTCTGGGTCTGACTATCAAAAGAAGCAGTGCTTCCTACCATAGCCACCGTCATACTTTTCTCAGTTAAAAAAAAAAAAAAAAAAATCTGGTTTGTTATACTCACGTTGCAACTTAGCAAAGAGGCTTACTCGTGTGTCTGCATTCCCATGATGCATCCGCTGTAACTTTATCCTCATCACCATTTATGTAGTAACTTATGGGAGGCTTCTTACTGAACATTAAAACATTTATTTATGTTTCTAAGGAACACAGTGTGCCACTTGGTCACCTCATTTTTCACAGTATACCACACAAACCGTTTCTTCTTCTACTGTCTGTTTAACCACACCAGGTAACAACTAAAGGTCACTGCACCACCTAGTGGACCTGCAGAATAACATGTCTCAGCTCATCTCATTATCTCTAGCTGCTTTATCCTGTCCTACAGGGTCGCAGGCAAGCTGGAGCCTATCCCAGCTGACTACTGGCGAAAGGCGGGGTACACCCTGGACAAGTCGCCAGGTCATCACAGGGCTGACACATAGACACAGACAACCATTCACACCTACGGTCAATTTAGAATCACCAGTTAACCTAACCTGCATGTCTTTGGACTGTGGGGGAAACCGGAGCACCCGGAGGAAACCCACGTGGACACGGGGAGAACATGCAAACTCCACACAGAAAGGCCCTCACCGGCCACGGGGCTCGAACCCGGACCTTGTTGCTGTGAGGCGACAGCGCTAACCACTACACCACCGTGCCGCCCAGAATAACATGTATACTGTCAAATATCACACTTTCAACACTTGTTTTCTTTCAGTTTCATTTCATTAAATTAATTTATACTTCAGATTTTACTGGATTAATCAAGATTTCATTTTATTTCCTCCAGAAGCTTTGGATTTGGGTCTAACTCTTAAAATTGCATATCAGGTAATGGTTTATTATAACACATGCACCATAATGGGGCATTGGATACCAGTAGTTTTTGTTTCTTGTTGCAGTTAACCCTTTGGGGTCGAGAGCTTCGCCAGTGAAGCTTGGCAAGTTTAGAATGAGTAGGTCATGTATTGAGATAAATAACTTCGAGGTTTTTTTTTTATCATACAAGCATAATAAACATATTGACAGAAATGTCATACTTTACAATTTCCTATGTGTCCACTGCTAAATAAATTATCATTTTTAAATTACCTAAATTAGAGGAAACATAAAACTTGTCACCTTACTCAGTCACATGTGAGTTGGAGCACTGAGCGTGCAATTATGGATTCATAAAAGATTACTCACATGGAAACAGCATGATAATCACTTTCACTCATTCAGATTCAATTGGTTTCTCTCAGGAACACAACAGGATAAAATCTGTCAGACATAGTTCAGGCTATTTTGGGGTAAAACTTCTTGTGAGATTGCACGCAGATTTGATGCGCTTCAGATGGTTCAGGACAGAGATTCAATTCATGATTCATTTCATGATTCAGGACACTGATGATGAATGGTGCCTTTTTATTTATTTATTTATTTATTTATTTATATATATTTTTTTTTACTTCAACTTGAGTAATTGTAAATATTTCTTCTATTTCTGATGAGCAGATCAGTTAATATGCATGTGCTGTAGTGCATACATAGGAAAAATAACTGAGCATTTTTTTTCCAGAATTAAAAGTATTTTCCTCAAAATAGTTAATTTTGCTTGATTTTGAGTTTAGAGAGTAAAATTTGGAGTTGGAGCAAAATTACAGAGTAATTGTGTTACAGAGTAACAGAGTTGGTTGTGGCTCTGAACTGAGTAAAATAGTACAAGAGTTTATTTCAAGACCCACCAAATAGACTCAAATAACAAAATAAAGTCAAGTACCAGATAAATGAAGCTGTTGTAAAAAGCAGTTTTAGTGTTGGAATGTGTAGAAAAAAAACATTACCTTACCCATTGTGACATGACCTGATGGGATTAAGAGTTCATCTGATGGGATTAAGAGTTGGCAGTGGGAGGGCTTTCATTCTTCTCATTGAATGAATGGATTTTTTTTAAACTTCTCATTGAATGCCCCTCCCACTGCCAACCATCAAAACAATAGGACTTTTTTTTGATGGGCAGTTAATTGTCCAAATCAATGGAACAGGTTGAATTTTTTGTGCTTGATACATTCCTGAGACTGAACAGAATTGCCTCAAGTGACCAAAAAGGTTCATCACAATGGGTAAAGTCATATTTTTTTCAAACATTCCAACACACTTCTAAAACTGCTTTTTACATCTTCATTTATCTGTTATTTTTTAAAAGTACAATGATGACATACATATTACATAGATACAACCCCGATTCCAAAAAAGTTGGGACAAAGTACAAATTGTAAATAAAAATGGAATGCAATGATGTGGAAGTTTCAAAATTCCATATTTTATTCAGAATAGAACATAGATGACATATCAAATGTTTAAACTGAGAAAATGTATCATTTAAAGAGAAAAATTAGGTGATTTTAAATTTCATGACAACAACACATCTCAAAAAAGTTGGGACAAGGCCATGTTTACCACTGTGAGACATCCCCTTTTCTCTTTACAACAGTCTGTAAACGTCTGGGGACTGAGGAGATAAGTTGCTCAAGTTTAGGGATAGGAATGTTAACCCATTCTTGTCTAATGAAGGATTCTAGTTGCTCAACTGTCTTAGGTCTTTTTTGTCGTATCTTCCGTTTTATGATGCACCAAATGTTTTCTATGGGTGAAAGATCTGGACTGCAGGCTGGCCAGCTCAGTACCCGGACCCTTCTTCTACGCAGCCATGATGCTGTAATTGATGCAGTATGTGGTTTGGCGTTGTCATGTTGGAAAATGCAAGGTCTTCCCTGAAAGAGCCGTCATCTGGATGGGAGCATATGTTGCTCTAGAACCTGGATATACCTTTCAGCATTGATGGTGTCTTTCCAGATGTGTAAGCTGCCCATGCCACACGCACTAATGCAACCCCATACCATCAGAGATGCAGGCTTCTGAACTGAGCGCTGATAACAACTTGGGTCATCCTTCTCCTCTTAGTCCAAAAGACACAGCGTCCCTGATTTCCATAAAGAACTTCAAATTTTGATTCGTCTGACCACAGAACAGTTTTCCACTTTGCCACAGTCCATTTTATATGAGCCTTGGCCCAGAGAAGACGTCTGCACTTCTGGATCATGTTTAGATACGGCTTCTTCTTTGAACTATAGAGTTTTAGCTGGCAACGGAGGATGGCTCGGGGAATTGTGTTCACAGATAATGTTCTCTGGAAATATTCCTGAGCCCATTTTGTGATTTCCAATACAGAAGCATGCCTGTATGTGATGCAGTGCCGTCTAAGGGCCCGAAGATCACGGGCACCCAGTATGGTTTTCCGGCCTTGACCCTTACGCACAGAGATTATTCCAGATTCTCTGAATCTTTTGATGATATTATGCACTGTAGATGATGATATGTTCAAACTCTTTGCAATTTTACACTGTCGAACTCCTTTCTGATATTGCTCCACTATTTGTCGGCACAGAATTAGGGGGATTGGTGATCCTCTTCCCATCTTTACTTCTGAGCGCCGCTGCCACTCCAAGATGCTCTTTTTATACCCAGTCATGTTAATGACCTATTGCCAATTGACCTAATGAGTTGCAATTTGGTCCTCCAGCTGTTCCTTTTTTGTACCTTTAATTTTTCCAGCCTCTTATTGCCCCTGTCCCAACTTTTTTGAGATGTGTTGCTGTCATGAAATTTCAAATGAGCCAATATTTGGCATGACATTTCAAAATGTCTCACTTTCTGCATTTGATATGTTGTCTACGTTCTATTGTGAATACAATATCAGTTTTTGAGATTTGTAAATTATTACATTCCATTTTTATTTACAATTTGTACTTTGTCCCAACTTTTTTGGAATCGGGGTTGTATTATTGTTGCTGAATTTGTGCTAAATGCAAAAAAGTCATATGACTTTGAAAATACTGCTTAGATTTGTTGAAATTGACAACAAAATCAGAGCATGCCAAAATCATTAGAGTGCCAGAAAATACCCTCAGACCCCAGAGGGTCAAAGTTTGAGTTTAATTGAAAAATTAAATATCATGAAAACATGATGTATATCATAACTATACTTGTATTTTGGTAAACTTTGTTAATCACTTTCCTTTCATTGAACTAGTAAATACATAGTAATAAACAGGTTATGGTCAGGACAAGTGAAAAATCTTGCTTGTCTGACTTGGATTAAAAATTAATGCCTTGGACACTGCTGCTTATAGTGGTGCTTGAAAGTTTGTGAACCCTTTAGATTTTTCTGTATTTCTGCATAAATATGACCTAAAACATCATCAGATTCTCACACAAGTCCTAAAAATAGATAAAGAGAACCCAGTTAAACAAATGAGACAAAAATATTATACTTGGTCATTTATTGAGGAAAATGATCCAATATTGCATATCTGTGAGTGGCAAAAGTATGTGAACCTTTGCTTTCAGTATCTTGTGTGACCCCCTTGTGCAGCAATAACTGCAACTAAATGTTTCCAGTAATTTTAGCCCATTCCTCCAGACAGAACAGCTTCAACCAGTGGCGGCTGGTGAAAAAAATCTTGGTGGGGCTGGTGTGCCAATAGATTTCCCTGCCTAGTCCAGTATAAGCATTCAAATGAACAGTCAGAAAATGACAACAATTCCACAATAATAACTGAATTTCCTTCTCAAAATCAGCAGTCTCAAAGATAAAGTAAATTAACAATTTACAGCTATATTAGGCTCCATTTATGCTTTGGAAAGGAATGGTATTAAATACAATACAATACTCAAGTTCCACCATAAGGTCCATTCCTTGTTGTGGTGTGGTGGCTTGCGTGTCTCCGTGACCCCTAGAGCTATGCCAGCTGGAGCGTAAGCTCCTGGTAGGGCCTCCCATGCTGGATTGGTCAAAGGGTAGAGGACAGACTAAATGTGGACCAACTCCCCCAGAGTTCAATGGGTTTGCGTAGGGCCAACACCCCTGCCTAGAAAAAACTCACGTTACAGAAGCCTCAACGACAGTTCAAAATCAACAACACCTGGGAGAGGAAGGGCCTCTACATAGGAGGAGTATGACACAGTACAGTGAAAGCCAGAAGGAAGCTGTAAGGCTGACCCCCTTTCTGACTCCTAGGAAAACATCAAGGATTGCGACATGGAACATCAGGACAATGTATGAAACGGGAAGAACAGTCCAGGTTGCACAGGAGATGAGGAACTACAACATCTGTCTGTTGGGGTTGAATGAGACAAGGAGGCTACAGTCAGGACAGCTGAGACTCATCAGGAGAAACACTGCTGTACGTGGGACACGTGGAAGCTGACGCCCCCCACTCTGAGGGAGTGGCATTGATGATGACTCCGGAAGCTCGGAGGGCACTCATCAGTTTGGAACCAGTCAGCTCACGCATCATCACAGGAACTTTTGCCACCAAGAAGAAGCAGATCAGAATGTACAACCCCGATTCCAAAAAAGTTGGGACAAAGTACAAATTGTAAATAAAAATGGAATGCAATGATGTGGAAGTTTCAAAATTCCATATTTTATTCAGAATAGAACATAGATGACATATCAAATGTTTAAACTGAGAAAATGTATCATTTAAAGAGAAAAATTAGGTGATTTTAAATTTCATGATAACAACACATTTCAAAAAAGTTGGGACAAGGCCATGTTTACCACTGTGAGACATCCCCTTTTCTCTTTACAACAGTCTGTAAATGTCTGGGGACTGAGGAGACAAGTTGCTCAAGTTTAGGGATAGGAATGTTAACCCGTTCTTGTCTAATGTAGGATTCTAGTTGCTCAACTGTCTTAGGTCTTTTTTGTCGTATCTTCCATTTTATGATGCGCCAAATGTTTTCTATGGGTGAAAGATCTGGACTGCAGGCTGGCCAGTTCAGTACCCAGACCCTTCTTCTATGCAGCCATGATGCTGTAATTGATGCAGTATGTGGTTTGGCATTGTCATGATGGAAAATGCAAGGTCTTCCCTGAAAGAGACGTTGTCTGGATGGGAGCATATGTTGTTCTAGAACCTGGATATACCTTTCAGCATTGATGGTGTCTTTCCAGATGTGTAAGCTGCCCATGCCACATGCACTAATGCGACCCCATTCCATCAGAGATGCAGGCTTCTGAACTGAGTGCTGATAACGACTTGGGTCATCCTTCTCCTCTTAGTCCGAATGACACGGCGTCCCTGATTTCCATAAAGAACTTCAAATTTTGATTCGTCTGACCACAGAACAGTTTTCCACTTTGCCACAGTCCATTTTAAATGAGCCTTGGCCCAGAGAAGACGTCTGCACTTCTGGATCATGTTTAGATATGGCTTCTTCTTTGAACTATAGAGTTTTAGCTGGCAACGGCGGATGGCACGGTGAATTATGTTCACAGATAATGTTCTCTGGAAATATTCCTGAGCCCATTTTGTGATTTCCAATACAGAAGCATGCTTGTATGTGATCCAGTGGCGTCTAAGGGTCTGAAGATCACGGGCACCCAGTATGGTTTTCCGGCCTTGACCCTTACGCACAGAGATTATTCCAGATTCTCTGAATCTTTTGATGATATTATGCACTGTAGATGATGATATGTTCAAACTCTTTGCAATTTTACACGGTCGAACTCCTTTCTGATATTGCTCCACTATTTGTCGGCACAGAATTAGGGGGATTGGTGATCCTCTTCCCATCTTTACTTCTGAGAGCCGCTGCCACTCCAAGATGCTCTTTTTATACTCAGTCATGTTAATGACCTATTGCCAATTGACCTAATGAGTTGCAATTTGGTCCTCCAGCTGTTCCTTTTTTGTACCTTTAATTTTTCCAGCCTCTTATTGACCCTGTCCCAACTTTTTTGAGATGTGTTGCTGTCATGAAATTTCAAATGAGCCAATATTTGGTATGAAATTTCAAAATGTCTCACTTTCGACATTTGATATGTTGTCTATGTTCTATTGTGAATACAATGTCAGTTTTTGAGATTTGTAAATTATTGCATTCCGTTTTTATTTACAATTTGTACTTTGTCCCAACTTTTTTGGAATCAGGGTTGTATGTCATCCAGTGCTATGCTCCTACAAACGAAGCTGAAGAGGAGATAAAGGATGACTTTTATTACCAGCTTCAAGCAGTGCTGGACAGAAGGAGAGCTAAAGACATCACAATCTTCATGGGTGACTTCAATGCCAAGATTGGAACAGATAACACAGGATATGAGGACGTCATGGGCATTCATGGACTTGGACAGATGAATGAAAATGGTGAGCGCTTTGCAGATCTGTGTTCCTTGAATGAGTTGGTGATTGGAGGAAGCATCTTTCCACACAAGCGAATTCACCTGGCCACATGGAGGTCTCCAGACCACATCACGGAAAACCAAATCGACCACATGTGTATCAGTAGGAAATTCAGGAGATCCTGCCAGGACGTACGGGTGATGCAAGGCGCCGATGTGTCGTCTGATCACCACCTGCTCCTGAGGACAGCTAGGCTCAGACTCAAGAAGTTTCACACAACTACCAACACGCGCACCAAGTACAATGTGGGACTTCTTAGAACCAAGGAGGTGCAGACAGCATTCCAGATCAGCCTTCAGAACCAGTTCCAGCCATTGCAGGAACTTGTTGAGGAGGGAGAGGTGGACATAGAGAGTCAGTGGGAGCATACAAAGAAAGCTTGGCATGACACTTGTGAAGAAGTGCTGGGAAAGAAGAAAGTGCAGCACAAGGAGTGGATTTCTGAAGCCACCTTGAAGAAGATAGAAGTGAGAAAAGCAAAGAAAGCAGTGCTCAACACGAGCAAGACGAGAGCAGCAAAGGCAAAAGCACAAGAAGAGTACACGGCAGCAGAAAAGGAAGACAAAAGCAGTGTGAAGAAGGACAAGAAGGACTATATTGACGACCTGGCCAAGCAAGGGGAAGAAGCAGCTGGACAAGGAAACTTGAAAGACCTGTACATGGTGACAAAGAAACTTGCAGGCAAATTCCAGCAGATGGACAAGCCAGTGAAGGACAAGAGTGGGAACCTTCTCACAGCAACAGAGGAACAGCTGAGGAGATGGGTGGAGCACTTCAATGAACTGCTTAATCGACCAGCACCAGAAGCACCACCAGACATCCCACCAGACATCCCACCTGCAGAGGCAGAGCTACCAATCAACTGCAAGAAACCTTCCAAGGCGGAGATCAAGAAGTCCACCAAGTCACTCAAGAATGGGAAGGAAGCAGGACCGGATGAGATTCCACCAGAAGCCATCAAAGCGGACCTGGACACAGCAGTCAACATGCTATATGACCTCTTTGGCAAGATATGGGAAGAGGAGAAGATCCCGAATGACTGGAAGGAGGGAATTCTCATCAAGTTGCCGAAGAAAGGGGACCTGACTGAATGCAGCAACTATAGGGGAATCGTGCTCCTATCTGTCCCTGGCAAGGTCCTGAACAGAGTGCTGTTGGAGAGGATGAAGGAGGTAGTGGATACCAAGCTCCGGGACGAACAGGCAGGATTTTGCAGCAACAGATCCTGTACGGACCAGATCGCCAGCCTGTGCATCATCATGGAGCAGTCCCTGGAGTGGAATTCCCCCCTCTACATCAACTTCAAAGACTATGAGAAGGCATTCAACAGCATGGACAGAGAGACGCTGTGGAAGCTACTGCAGCATTATGGAGTCCCCAGGAAGCTGATCTCACTCATCCAGTGCACGTACCAAGGCATGACCTGCAGAGTGGCACATGCAGGTCAACTGTCAGTAAGTTTTGAGTTTCAAACCGGAGTACGACAGGGGTGCCTACTTTCTCCATTCCTTTTCCTCCTGGTCATTGACTGGATCACGAGGACCACAGCAACAGGCAGGAACAACAGAATACAGTGGACACTCTGGTCGCAGCTGGATGATCTGGACTTTGCTGATGACCTGGCGCTCCTGTTGCACAACCACAGACAGATGCAGGACAAGACCACATGCCTAGCAGAAACATCAGCAGGGACAGGGCTCAAGATCAACAGCAGGAAAACCGAGTTGATGAAGATCAACATGACGGCCAATACACCAGTCACTGTTGATGGGGAGCCAGTCAAGGAGACAGAGTCGTTTGTCTACCTGGGGAGCGTGGTGGATAGGCAGGGAGGCACAGACCGTGATGTGACTGCCAGGATTGGAAAGGCAAGAGCAGCCTTCATTATGTTGAAGAACATCTGGGCATCAAAGGTGATCAGCAAGGCCACAAAGATGCGCATCTTCAACTCCAACATCAAGTCAGTACTACTCTATGGCTCTGAGACATGGAGGATGACCAAGGCGACACAACAGAAGATCCAGACCTTCATCAACACATGTCTGAGGCGCATCTTCAACATCAGGTGGCCAGAGAAAATCACGAACGAGGATCTGTGGCAGAGAGCGGGTCAGGAGGCAGTTTCCAGCCAGATGCTGAGGAGGAAGTGGGGCTGGATTGGACACACCCTCAGGAAGCCAGCATCCAGCATCACACGCCAAGCCTTAATCTGGAACCCGCAAGGGAAGAGGAAGAGGGGCCAGCCCAGGAACAGCTGGAGGCGCGACACTGACGCAGAACTGCAGAGGATGTGAACCAACTGGACAGGCGCGGGAAGGACAGCCCAGAGTCGAGTTAGATGGCGAAGCATTGTTGATGGCCTATGCTCCCCAGCAGGCAATGGGCTTAAGTAAGTAAGTAAGTAAGTAAGTAAGTAAGTAAGTAAGTAATACTCAAGTTCTTGAGCGAAGTTTACAGCAAGGGTATGATTTCAGCTGAATCTATACAAATCAACAGTGTGTGTGTGTGTGTGTGTGTGTGTGTGTGTGTGTGTGTGTGTGTGTGTGTGTGCGCATGTGTGTGTGTGAGAGAGAGGGGAAGGTTTCTAAGGTGAGTGTGGGACTGAGCGATTGTATGAAAAGAAATATATAGAGAGAGGTGGTGTGTGTGTCTGTCTGATTCTAAGGTGAGTGTAAGATTTCTGTGAGAGAGTGATTATGAAATGAGGTGTGTGTGTGTGTGTGTGTGTGTGTGTGTGTGTGTGTGTGTGTGTGTGTGTGTTCTGAGCTAGGTGTATTTCTGTGAAATGAGAGAGAGGGGGAGTGAAACAACAGTGTTGACACTCTTGTTGTGAATACAAACTATGACAAGATGTGTGATTATTGTCCAGTATGAACCAAAAGTCTAGTTTTGAACATCACCTGTAACCAAAGAGAGAGAGAGAGAGAGAGAGAGAGAGAGAGAAAGCATGCGCGCGAGAGAGAGCTACATTTTCTGTAGCAGGGGCAAAATTTCCAGCACCCCAAAACCATGAAATTCGGCGATGCTGATTGGCCAAATATTATTTTTTTTCCCTAGCAACCATACACGATTGGCTATTTCACTGCACTTCTGGGGCGCTTTGATGAGCGCCCAAGAAAAAAAAATGATACGAGTCTGTCGGTGGAAATTCACTTTTGAATGAGAGTCAGTTGGTGGAAATGTTGTTTAAATAATTCAGATTGCATGTAGGCACAAACTATTAAGTAAAACTGACATTGATAATAAAATTTGTAAAAAAAAAAAAAAATATATATATATATATATATATACACACACAATTTTTTTCCCCTCCACATCTGGGAGAGCGGCTCCTGAGCGCCCCCTATGGGCCCAGCTGCCACTGGCTTCAACTCTGGGATGTTGGTGGGTTTCCTCACATGAACAGCTCGATTCAGGTCCTTCCACAACATTTAGACTGGATTAAGGTCAGGACTTTGACTTGGCCATTCCAAAACATTAACTTTATTCTTCTTTAACCATTCTTTGGCAGAACAACTTGTGTGCTTAGGGTCATTGTCTTGCTGCATGACCCACATTCTCTTGAGATTCAGGTTATGGGCAGATGTCCTGACATTTTCCTTTAGAAATTGCTGGTATAATTCAGAATTCATTGTTCCATCAATGATGGCAAGCCATTCTGGCCCAGACACAGCAAAACAGGCCCAAACCATGATACTACCACCACCATGTTTCACAGATGGGATAAGGTTCTTATGCTGGAATGCAGTGTTTTCCTTTCTCCAAACATAATGCTTCTCATTTAAACCAAAAATTTCTATTTTGCTCTCATCTGTCCACAAAACATTTTTCCAATAACCTTCTGGCTTGTCCACATGATCTTTAGCAAACTGCAGATGAGCAGCGATGTTCTTTTTGGAGAGCAGTGGCTTTCTACTTGCAAGCCTGTCATGCACACCATTGTTGTTCAGTGTTCTCCTGATGGTGGACTCATGAACATTAACATTAGCTAATGTGAGAGAGGCCTTCAGTTGCTTAGAAGTTACCCTGGGGTCCTTGGTGACCTCGCCGACTATTACACACCTTGCTCTTGGAGTGATCTTTGTTGGTCAACCACTGCTGGGTAGGGTAACAATGGTCTTGAATTTCCTCCATTTGTACACAATCTGTCTGACTAATCCAGCCACTGGGAGTGCATAAGTGTACTCTTGATGCTGGTCCCAAGCCCAGCACCAAGAGTTTAATAAGGTTTAATAAGATCCTAGAGAATGAGAAAATGCCAAATAAATGGAGAAAGAGTGTGCTAGTCCCAATATACAAAAATAGGGGATATGTACAGAGCTGCAGTAATTACAGAGGGATAAAATTGATGAGCCACACCATGAAGTTATGGGAAAGGGTATTGGAGGCGAGATTGAGAGGAGAGAGGTAGCAATCTGTGAACAGCAGTATGGGTTTATGCCAAGGAAGAGCACATCAGATGCATTTTTTGTTTTAAGAATGTCAATTTAAGTTTGTTTGTATAGCACTTTTAACAATAGACATTGTCCCAAAGCAGCTTTACAGAATCTGAAGGAGCCAAGACATGAGCCAATTTTATCCCTAATCTATCCCCAATGAGCAAGCCATTAATGGAGAAGTACATGGAAGGCCAGAGAAAGCTACATTGTGTGATTGTAGACCTGGAGAAGGCATACGATAGAGTGAGAAGAGATGAGTTATTGTATTGTATGAGAAAGTGTGGAGTGAATGAGAAGTATATTAGAGTGGTGCAAGACATGTATGAGAACAGCAGTGAGGTGTGCAGTTGGAATGACTGAATGGTTCAAGTTGAAGGTAGGACTTCATCAAAGATCTGCTTTGAGTCCTTTATTGTTTGCCATAGTGATGGATAGCCTGACAGCCGAAGTGAGGCAAGAGTCACCATGGAACATGATGTTTGTGGATGATATTGTGATATGTGGTGAAAGTAGAAAGGAGGTTGAGCTGGGTTTGGAGAGATGGAGGTATGCATTGGAATGAAGGTGAGCAGTAGCAAAACAGAATACATATGTTTCAATGAGAATGGGGATGAGAGTATAGTGAAGATGCAAGGAGTAGGCATAAAGAAAGTTGGTGAATTCAACTGTGCAGGAAAATGGGGGCTGCGATAGTAAGGTGAGAAAGAGAGTTCAGGTAGGGTGGAGCAGTTGGAAGAGGATTTTGGGAGTCACTTGTGATAGGAAAGTCCCAGCAAAAGTGAAAGGTAAGCTGTATAAGACAGTAGTGAGACCAGATATGATGTATGGATTGGAGACAGTACCCTTAATGAAGAGACAGGAAGCAAAGTTGGAGGTGGCGAAGTTGAGGATGTTAAGATTTGCAACGGGAGTGACAAGGTTGGACAGGATATGGAACGAGCACATCAGAGGGGCAGCACATGTAGAGAGCTTGGGAATTAAGTTAAGAGAGATGAGACTGAGATGGTATGGGCACATCCTGAGAAGAGATGCAGAGCATGTTGGAAGGAGAATGTTGAGGATGGAGCTGCCAGGCACACGAAAATGAGGAAGGCCAAAGAGGAGATACATGGATGTGGTGAGAGAGGACATGAAAGTGGCAGGTGTGGTAGATAAGGATGTGGAAGACAGGGAGCAATGGAGATGAAAGATCCGCTGTGGCGACCCCTAATCA
Source organism: Neoarius graeffei (assembly GCF_027579695.1). Taxonomy (NCBI): domain Eukaryota; kingdom Metazoa; phylum Chordata; class Actinopteri; order Siluriformes; family Ariidae; genus Neoarius; species Neoarius graeffei. The sequence continues at coordinate 33,827,558 of NC_083578.1, read as the reverse complement.
GGAGCAGCCAAAAGAACTAGTAGTAGTAGTAGTAGTAGTAGACAATCTGTCTGACTGTGGATTGGTGGAGTCCAAACTCTTTAGAGATGGTTTTATAACCTTTTCCAGCCTGATGAGCATCAACAACACTTTTTCTGAGGTCCTCAGAAATCTCCTTTGTTCGTGCCATGATACACTTCTACAAACATGTTGTGAAGATCAGACTTTGATAGATCCCTGTTCTTTAAATAAAACAGGGTGCCCACTCACACCTGATTGTCATCCTGTTGATTGAAAACACCTAATTTCACCTTCAAATTAACTGCTAATCCTAGAGGTTCACATACTTTTGCCACTCACAAATATGCAATATTGGATCATTTTCCCAATAAATAAATGACCAAGTATAATATTTTTGTCTCATTTGTTTAACTGGGTTATTTTTATCTACTTTTAGGACTTGTGTGAAAATCTGATGATGTTTTTGGTCATATTTATGCAGAAATATAAAAAAATTCTGAAGGGTTAACAACCTTTCAAGCCCCACTGTATATTGATGAAAGATGCACACAAACATGAATTTGACAGTAATATTTGTTTGCCGATGTAACCCTGTAGAATCTACTTGGTTAAGTTTTCTTTTCCTGTAGCAGTAAGTTTCCTTTAGCAGATATGCCGTTTATTTTCAAAGTTTTTATTTCATTATGATAACATTTTATTTACATTGGGTAATGCTCAGAAGATGTTTTGAACACTTTGCTCAAAGGTAAAATGTGTTTAGGAGTGATCATTATTAAAAAAAAGAATGTTCATGTCTTGGCCAATCAATGAAGAGGGGAGAGGTCACGCAAGGGGAGAATGGGAAAAAAACAAAGGGGAAATCGCTCTCTTGGAACTGGGACTGAACAGAGGAAAGACGTGTTTCCAGAGCTAAATAGTTAATGTTCCCCTGGGCACTCTAAGTTGCTTACAAGTAGTCAGAACGACAACTTAAGTGTATAGCGTGTACTTTTGACCGGTGATTTACCGGCGAGGAAGTTTCTAAATGTTATGGTTTTGTAGCTAAGTCATATAGCCAAGTCAATAAGGTTAGCAGCTCACTAGCTGGGACTGCGCTGTTTTTGAGAGAGCCTGCGGTAAACGGGATCCAGCGAGGGGAGACTGTGCCTTTGGGGAACTGTCAGTGGTGCTGTGAGGAGTGGAGTGAGACACAAATCGGCAGTACAGCTCATGAGTTCTACTGTGGTGGCGCAAAGACCTTCAATGGACCGGAGTTTCCACAGTCTGAGTGAGTAAAGATTTTTGTTTGGTGCGCGAGTAGCGTGAAGAGGCCATTTTAAAGTTTCTAAGGCCACTACGTTCACAAGCAACTATCAGGCCTGCACCGGAGACATTGGTAGTCATCATTTAAGTTTACAATTGCCGGCTTAGGTTTATATTTGGGCCCATAGGTTTAAGGTATACCATTTTTCTTTTCATGTGTGCAGTTGTGTGTGTGAAAACATTTGAAAGGGTAACTGTTACTGTAACTGTTTCATTGTTGGGCTAACCCCACTTGTTATCTGTAACATTTGTGAGGGGATATTTAAAGAGGTACCATATAAATTTGGTTGTTATAACATCATCTGTTAGAGATGAATGTTTTGTGGTAACATTTTAAAGGGTTACTGTACATTTTTTTTTGAGCTATTATCACCCACCTGGGGGGTATTTCTTAACTGTGAAAGACTTTAACATTATACTAAATTTTACATTTTCATTTCTTAATCCTATTTTGCATCTTTTTCTTATAACTTTTCGTTCATTTAATACAAACCCTTAAATACTACTGGAGTATGTTTGGTTATTATTAGTTTAGTGGGTTTCAGTGTATCCCTATAGGTTGGCTTATAAATATAGCATATTAATGAAGTGTATGAATGCAATATAAAGCATTAAGTAAACGTCAGACAGACAAGAGGCACAAATACATTTTGAGACAGTTTGCATTTAATTCACTTATGCATTGCATCACAGTTCAGTAGTACATTGCATTAGTACATTTATAGTGTGAGTGGTTCGGAGAACCCAGGGCGCCATTTGCAGCATCACTGAGCTGAGGCGCTACATAAATGGAGGCACCACTGGGATTGTTGTAAATAATTTAATACTACAGACTTTAAGGTCATCATGGACGTTCGTAATGTGTTTGAAACTGAATTTAAAAAGTGGTGTGAAAGTGATGCATTGGATGTTTCTCACTTCTTTATGTTGATCCTCGAGGAAGATCTAGAAGTTTCTGAGATTGAGAATGCTGCTCACACTGTCAAGTGTCTGGGCTGGGTGCTGCTCAGGGGCAGGAAGCACCATGCTCAGCAAAACAAATGGATGGTGTTATGTGAGTGTAAGGAATCAGTAAATTCACCTAATTTCCCCTCTGAAATCATGGCTCCGGGCCAGCAGCAACCTTGGATGCTTATCACACTCTTTAAAACTGTGCCTGAGCCCAGGGATTTTACTGATCGGCTGAAGGATTTCTTGAATGTGGAAAACAAAACTGTGGATGACCTGCAAGCTACGGTATAGTAGGTGACACAGGTAGTTCGCCAACATCCATCATTCGGGCAATGAGTGATCTGTTTGAAAAGACAGTGAAGCCACCTGGAGAGAACAATGCATACAGAAGTTTGCGGATTTTTTCCGGGGTTTTGCCAACACCAGTGGGTGAAGAGCAGTTCGAACATTGGGTGGAGCAGGCAAGGCTGATGGTGGATGAAAGTGACTCATCTAGTAAAGAGAAGAGATGCAGAATTATGGAAAGCATTAAGGGACCTGCGCTGGAGGTGGTGAAGGCAGCGTGCACCGCCAATGCAGACGCAAGTCCACAACAATGTTTGGAGGCCTTAGAAAATGCATTTGGCACAGCCGAAACTGGTGAGGATCTATATTTCTCCTTCCACCTCATGCAGCAGAAACAGGGAGAGAAGCTGTCTGATTTTCTCAGGCGGTTGGAGCAGGCCCTTACTAAGGTGGTGAAAGAGGCGGCATTACCCCTTCTCAAGCCAACCGAGCCTGGCTAGAAAACAGCTGATAAGAGGAGCAGTAGCCTCTGACCTGATGGTGATCCAGCTCAGGCTTAGAGAGAGAAAAGTGAATCCCCCTAATTTTTTGGAACTGCTATCTGACATTAGGGTTGAGGAAGAGTATGAGGCTTCCCGAACAAAACTGAGTGCAACAGTACACAGTGTCAACGCTGATAAAGAAACTGACAATAAAACAAAAGAGATTCAGGCATTAAAGACTGAGATCAAAGAGCTGAAATCTATGGTGTCTGCACTGACTGTGGCACCATCCAAAACGGCTACTGACACTACAGCCACGGCAGCCAAGGGCCGAGTGTGGACGTCCCAACCTAAAACTGATTCTGAGGTAGTAATGTTAAAGAAACAAGTGAGAAGACTTGAGCAGATGTTGGTGACCCGGGATGCCAAGTCAATGGATGATACAGCTGTTTCACTAGTGGTAGACTCTTCGAGGAGTGTCATGAGAGGCCGTGGTGATAAAGACGCAAATTTTTGCTATAGATGTGGGGATGACGGACATTTTTCCACTGCTTGCACAAATGAAGAGAATCAAATCAAAGTTATCCAGAAGCTCATTCGCACCCTGAGAAAGAAGGATCCGGCACCAAAACCTGCGAGGGATAAAGGCAACAGCAGTGCGGTTTGCTCTTCCAAGTGAAGTGCTGTGCAAACACAGACTGTGACTGCACTGCCTAAGGGGTTGGTAGGTCCATCTTCTCTTGTGTCAGTAAAGATAAATGGACATTTATGTGATGCTTTATTAGATAGTGGGTCACAGGTGACTATCATCTTTGAGGATTGGTACAAGAAGTATCTTAGCGATGTGCCAATTCAGCCAGTGTCTGGGTTGGCTATATGGGGCTTAAGCAATGCTACTTATCCATACCTGGGCTATGTTGTGGTGAATATGGAATTCTCCGCTAATGTGACTGGGGTTCCCGAAGACCTCACAGTGTTGGCTTTGATCTGCCCAGGCCTAAGCAGCCCAGACCGGACCCAAGTGATTCTGGGGACCAATGCAAGCCTGTTCAAGTGCCTGGCATCATTGTGCAAGGACACCACTGGTGTCAACCTTTCACAGACTTTAGGTCTTAAGGCCAGTTGTTTAGTTGAACCAACTGTGAAAGCTGAGTCCCTGGAAGCTGATGCCGGCTGTGTCCAGTGGTTAGGTCCTCATCCATTGACGTCAGCTCCAGGCAGCAACTGTTGCATTGATTGCCATGTGAAGTTGAAGCAACCCCTCTCAGATGAGATCTTCATGGTCGAGGCATCTGAGGAAGACCCATTGCCAACCGGTGTGCTTCTGCAGCCCGTAGTGGTGTTGAGATCTGCTGTGCAAGTTGAACGGCTTCCTATCCGAGTCCAGAACGAGTCCAAAAGAGAAGTGAAAATACCGGTGAGGACAGTGATGGGCCATTTACACCTGGTAGAACCTGTAGTGCCACCCCCTGAGGGTGTAGGGACCACTGCTGAATTTGATGTCAGTCGGTTGAACTTTGGCAACTCACCAGTGCCAGAGGAGTGGAAAAATAGGTTGCGTGAAAAGCTAGCTCAGCGAGCGGATGTTTTCTCACTGCATGATTGGGACGTTGGACTGGTACAGGGTGTAGAGCACCACATTTGGCTGACTGACACCAGGCCTTTCCAGGAGTGTTCAAGGCGTCTGGCACCGGCGGACATTGAGGATGTTCGAAGACACATGCAAGAGCTTTTAGCTGCCAGGATCATAAAGGAATCAAGAAGTCCGTATGCCTCCCCTATTGTCATAGCTCAGAAGAAGAATGGGAGTGTTAGGATGTGTATTGATTACTGCACCCTCAATCGAAGAACAGTGCCGGATCAGTACACCACTCCACGTATTGATGACGCCCTGGACTGCCTGTCGGGAAGCAAATGGTTCTCAGTGCTCGATTTGAGAAGCGGCTACTACCAAATCACCATGAAAGAAGCAGACAAAGAGAAGACTGCTTTTATATGTCCATTGGGCTTTTACCAATTTGAAAGAATGCCCCAGGGCATAACAGGGGCACCTGCCACTTTTCAACGATTAATGGAAAAGACCGTCGGCAATATGAACCTGCTTCAAGTGTTAGTCTATTTGGATGACTTGATTGTATTTGGAAAGACACTGGAAGAACACGAAGAGCGCCTCCTCCGTGTGCTGGACAGGCTGGCCGAAGCTGGACTGAAGGTGTCTTTAGACAAATGTCAGTTTTGTCAACCGCAAGTCAAATACCTTGGGCACATTGTGTCAGCAGAGGGTGTAGCCACAGACCCATCAAAGGTTGAGGCTGTGAAGAACTGGCCCCCACCTACTGATTTGAAAGACTGATCATTTCTTGGATTCTGTGGGTACTACAGAAGATTTATTGCCAATTACTCTGCCATTGTGAGGCCGCTAACAGAGCTGACAAAAGGGTATGCACCCATCCAGAGAAAACATAAGCTTACGAAAAAGAACAATCAAGGGTACTTTAATGAAGCTGAGCCATTTGGGGAGCATTGGGATAAGTCTTGCACAGAGGCATTTACTAAAATCATCCATTGCCTTACGCATGCCCCCATCCTGGCATTTGCTGATCCCTCTAAGCCTTATGTTCTCCATGTTGATGCCAGTTTCAAGGGGCTTGGGGCAGTTTTGTACCAGGATGCTGGGAGTCTACGGCCAGTAGCATTTGCTAGCCGGAAACTGTCCCCATCGAAGCATAATTATCCGATCCACCAATTGGAGTTTTTGGCTCTAAAATGGGCTGTTGTGGACAAGTTCCACGATTATTTGTATGGAGCTCAGTTTACTGTCAGGACGGATAACAATCCGCTAACCTACGGTAGTGACATACTCAGAATGCTCACCTGTCTGCCGCAGAACGGTAGGGGCCCTCGCGGTAAGCTGCGGTAAGGGTGCAGTTACAACTTGCAGCCATGGGGGCAGCATAACACTGAAGTAGGCTTTGTCAGTGGCCGCCAAAACATGTGCGCCCGCCATCTCTCCCTCTTCTTTCGTTGATAATCGGTGATTTGGTGATAGCAAATTACCTCTATTGCTAACTAATAACAGAGACAATTGAACGCATACGAGTTGATAATTGCATGCCACAAACTTGAGCAGATGCGCCAATTTCTCCTCTCACCTCCTTTCCTCCATGCAGCTGTTAAAAAAAAAATTGCAATTGCACAGTTTGTTTGGCATGCCCCGTCACTTAATTTTTTGTACAGACACTGCTGTTGTTTTGTAGGTGAAGACAGTTCGTCTGGTTATGTTAGTTATTAATAAATATCCCAACTTAATTTATAACATTAATATTCTAGCGCATGCCGATTCAGCTGATAACGAGATCATTAAACTGCACAGTATTCTCTAGCACACTTCCAGGATTTAAGTTAGAGAGGTGAAGTGGCTGTGCGTGATTTCGGTATTTAAAATAAATGTTGTTTGTATAAACGTAGTTCGGGAGGAAGCCTGCGGAGTGATTGACAGCTGTCATTACCTGCTCCCGCCTTCCCGGAGATTTAATCCCTCCTGCTCCTTTCACCTGTCATGCGCGAAGGCTTCTCGAATTGTCCCACCACCTCCCCCTTCTCCTCCATTTCACTAGAGCACCCAGCTGCAATTCCTCTGTAGGGGGTGTGTGAAGCGGATCTCATCCCGTATGATCTCCGCTGAAAGCATCCAGGTACCGAGGCCAGCTGACATGCCAAACATGCTTACTGTACACCAAGCACTCAAGGGCGAACTAGTGAAACTTGGTTTATAGTTTACGCTATTTTACGCATCTAATGACAAAAGTTAAGATAGGCTACTAAACTGTTGGGACGAAGGCTGAGCATTTTTGCACAAGTGGAATTTAAACACATAGCCTAGTTAACATGCAGTGACGTTTCATTTAATTTCTCAGCATTCCAGCTTAATGCGCGGCAGAAATGACACTGCATGAAAAGTGGGATTTCCGGGAGCAAACGGGACTGTAGATTTCTGTGGAATTTCAGGTTTATGACAATTTACAGCAATTTGCAGGCAACACTGAAAACTGCCGTGAATTGTCGGAAATGGACGTGTAACTTGCTTTGGCAGTTGTCCCCCATGACCCCCCTTCCCCTAAGCCTAGGGAAGGCTATACAAATGCAAATCAGGATAGCAGGGGGAGTTCCCAGGTAACATTTTACTAAAAGGTATTAACTTAATTGTAAGAATTGTAGAATTGTAAGCTTTTTAAAACTGAGTTGCTGCACACAAGTCAAGTCAAGAAGGTTTATTGTCATTTAAGCCATACATAGTACACAGTGAGATGAAAAACTTTTACTAGTACTAAAAATAACAAAGACATGAATGCAACAATAATGTGTTTCAACAGTGTACTGTGAAAGTAGCAGCCAAGGGTATATGTCTATCAATAATAGCAACAGTACAAAACCTGTATATTGCTGGAATATTGCTGGAAAAGGCAGTGAGGGAATTAACACAGAGAACATTTCCAAGTATCCACACAAACTGTTTGATGCACAGAAGAAGCGATGTGATGGCGTTAGCAGAAATCTTGAAGGCTGATTGCCATGACAAAAGCATCATGGCCAGAAATTTCATCAAGTCTTCTGGTTTTTCACTTCTGGACTGATCACTTCCATGCCCCTCTCCATCTTGTATGTCTGGACAGGCTTCACTCTGCTCCTCAGCAAGGCTTTCCCCCTCTTCAGTCACATACTCATCCTATGCAAATGTAAAACACACATTTAAATTCATATCCATGCAATAAATTACAATGCATGCAAATGCCCACATTCGACACCTCAAACGACCATACTCAGTGCATGAATATGTCCATGTCAGAGTGAATAGGCCATCATTAGCATGGCCATTTTAGTATGAGACCAGTCAAATGACCACAGTCAGTGCATGAATATGTCCATGGCAGAGTGAATAGGCACCGTTCGAACTACGGGGGTACTCGGGGGATCCGAGATCCCCTGAAACAGACATGAGATCCTTTGAAAACATGATTTGGGAAATGTTGGGGGGGGTCTCTAAAATATTGGCAAAATGATGTTTATTGACATAGCAATCGTGTGTAACGGGAAGCATTTGCATATCCGAAGTGTTGTGTTCACATCAAAGATAAAATAAACCGATATGACAACGACTGCTGCTGCCAGGTTGGGGACACAAACTAGTAGAAAGGAAGTGTGCCAACAGTGCCAACACACTTCCTTTCTACTAGTTTGTGTCCCCAGAATTTTCCCATTGTTACCATTGGTAATGTTCCCGTTGATATCATTGTTGATGCGAGGTTGTTTTTTGAACATGCCAATGCGGACATGATTTCCCCTGATGAGTTATGACTTCAGACGCGATGCGTGTGGAGGTGTGGAGTCCGCGTGATATGTGCGTAAGATAGGCTTCTCATGTGTTTGGAGAGCCGCACTCTGAGACAAGCGCAAGCACAAGCACCCCCCCCCCAAGGGAAAAAAATAGACCCCCCGAAAATATTGGCATAGTTTGAACACTGTGAATAGGCCATCGTTAACATGACCATTTGAGTATGAAAAGATTGTGAAAGTATAGTTTAAAAAAATCATATGCATCTCAAACTACTGTTAAAAGAAGCCTAATCTGTGGCCTCTGTGTTTATTTCAGGGGAATCTTGAAATTACTTATAATTGAATTATTTAATTCAGTCAGTAAGCAGGAACTTCATACTTCTATATTCAAAAATATCCAAAATGGTTTATATCACAAACATGCGAGCATGTACCGTATAACAATAACCTCGCATGTGATTGGACCAGGACCAGGCGGTCATGGGCGTGGCTCATACAGTATAAACAGGTGTACCGTAGCTTACCAGGTACCGTAGTTTTCATGTGCTCCGGAACTTTCTCTTGGTTTCTGGGATTTTTGCTGCTTGGTGATCTTCAATGGCTGGACGGCGCCTCGCGTTCTACTCTCCGTCGACTCCTGTGTCTGGACGCGATGGACCTGTGTCGGGAAGTCCGCAGATCGATGAGAGAAAACTGCTGTCTGCTCTCAGTGGGTTGTCTCGTCAGATTGCAGAGCTGACTACGTTCGTAACCGACAGATTCAACTCTATGGACGACAGATTCAACACCGTGGAAGACAGATTGACTGCTTTGGAGGGATGTAACTTTGGGGAAAACGCAAACTCCAGGAAGAAAAGACGGGTGCAGAGTCCCATGATTGCGGTAAGAATTTGTCCGGTGTCTGCTAGCTAAGCTAAATAGCCTAAAAGTAAGCATAGCAGCTAGCCCAAGCTAAAAGTAGCCAGTAGCTATGAGGGACAAGTGACTTAAAAACGTTGTTTTGTTCTTTTCATAGGAAACAGTACGCCGTCTTCACAACTCGGAGACAAACACTAGGCGATACGAGCCGGCGCAAGGGTAAGATTTAAAGAATATGCTTTCATTCTGTATGAGATACGTTAATAGATGCAGATCCTAGCCTGATCCTAACTGTAGCCATCTTGTTTTCACAGACTAACTTTGCCTCATAACGTAGCCGTGACAAGCTATTTAGTGCGGGCTTTGTCGACAAATCCAAATCTTTATGATGCTGACAAAGACAACATTGTGTGTAAGTAACAACTATTTCACTAAATATTATGGTAGCCTATACTGTCCTTTCTCTGCTGTCTACACTTCCCTTCTTCCTTTCCCTTATTAAGCTTAGCCTACTGCTACGTTGTTAATCGTACTCTCATTTGTTTTTCTAGCTGCCTGCAAGACATATTACGAAACCTTACGCAGGAGCTACAGATACCAGCAGCCTGATCTTTCGTTGCAGGCGGAAGCAATGAAGTAGCCGGCTCGTAGTCGCTCCAGAAGAAAGAGGGTAAGATTTTTCAGTTTTGGTCAATGTGACTTTTTTTTCAGTGTTTTTCATGTGTTGTGTCCATACGCAGTGCATTGCTCAGTACTTATTCTCTTTATCGATCGTTTTTACAGCTGTTTGACGCGAGACGAGGTGTCCTTGCTATGGACGAGATGGATGTATGGCAGTGTGCTACCGTAGACCTGATGTTGGATGAGGAAAATGGGGTGGTGGATGGGGTGTCTGGGTGGATCGTTAAGCCTCCGCCGTCCCGTAACCCGGAGCTCAGCGAACTATTGCCGCTTTTCCACTACAAACGCGGCTGAGCCATGCCGTGCTGAGTTGGGCTGAGTCGAGCTGAGCAGGGCTGTTGGAGTTGCATTTCGACTACAACCATGCTGAACCATGCTGGCTGGAAGTGGGTGGACACATTGGGTGGAGTTAGCGAAAGTGGGTGGACGTCACGTGATGTCGTTAAGCGGCGCAAACAGTGACATCAGTGATCTTTTAAGTGGTAGTCTCACAGCCCGGATAGTAAACAATAAACATGGAGGACATGGTGTCGTTAGTGTTGCTGGTCTTGGTGCTGTGGCTTGTTGTCACCCACAACGCCAACAGATACTGGCAAGAGCGTATAGATGAGACGAGGCGCATAAGGCTTCAGAAATTCTCGTAATTCGTAATTCTCCTTCTTCCGGGTTTACAGATCTCAGCGTGCTCGCGGGGCGTGTGAGGACACTCCTCCTCACCAATCAGTGCACAGGGGAGTGTCTGCTCACGCCCCCAGCCTCACTCAGCTCAGTTTGGCTCGCTTCAGCCCCACTCCAAAACCATGCAAGTTTTGGGGGCTAAGCAGGGCTGAAGTGAGCTGAGTCGTGCTGTTTTAAGGTAGTCGAAACGCGAGCCGTGTCGGGCTGAAGTGAGCTGAAGTGAGCTGAAAAAGGGTAGTGGAAAAGGGCCATATGTGCTACCGGTACGCTGCAATCAAGGCTTGAGGCAGATCCAAAGTACAGGGCAACCCACCACAGACGACTGCATGTCGGTCCGATGCCGCCTGCTCCCCACAGCTCAGAGACCGCAAGCATGCACTTCATGGAGCTGTAGGACTAAAATACGGTGCTTATTTGCTTTTGTTTAGTTTTGTATCCTGCACATCTCTCTTGCACTAGAGAATGTATAGGCAACTACTGTTTGTCTTTGACTGAATGCTGCCATTTTGTTTATTTTTTAACGTCTTGTACTTACTCTGATTTTGAAAATAAAGCTCTTGTTTGATACAACGTTCCTTGCAAATTTTCCTTCCTCAATAAATGTGTGTCATTGATAGGATAACAATGACATGAATATACAGCATCATAGCTAATCATAACCACAACAGATATATATACCGTATATATATATATATATATATATATATATATATATATATATATATATATATAGGTTGTGGTTATGATGACCCAGGGTAACCAATAGCCTAGGCCTAGTGGCATCTGCCAACCAATCACGAGTGATTTCTTTGGTTTAAAAGTAGTGTTTTCATCCAATACTGAGTGAGGAAATTCGAGGCAAGCCAGGCAATTCTCGGACCACGCGCGGTTTCGCTGCTATTCATATGCAAATAGGCTACCCATTGATGCAGCAGTTTCGCTGCTATTCATATGCAAATAGGCTACCCCGTGAGTAGAGGGGGGCCGGAGGATTTTGCTATCTGGGGCGAGTGCTCCCAAGTGCTACCTGGTGGTCGTTTGGGTACATTGCAGCTCAGTTCAAAACAGATGCGGTACGTTTCGATACCGCATGCTTGCCGCGTCAATGCGGGCACATTGGCCTGCCCCCGACGGTACATATTAACCTCTGCAAAGTTGAATGCAACTGGGCATAGGTGGCTGGCCTCATTAGCGACTTATGATTTCAACATACAGTACTGTCCTGGGGCAAACAATATTGATGCGGACCTGCTGTCGTGCAATTTCCCAGACTGTGATTCCTTGGGATGGGAGGACATCCCTCCACCAGGGGTCAAGGCCATTTGTCAGAGGGTGGACCTAGAGGAGTCTGGGGACCCTTCTCTGAGGTATGCTGCCCAACTGGGTGCCCCTCCAGGATGCGTCCCAGGTACCTACGCTCACCCTGTGCAGATGATGGAACAGGCTGTGGAGCCATTGACCCTAGATGATATACTGAGGGTGCAGAGTGAAGACTTGTGGATCAGACCAGTTGTGGATGCAATAAAGATGGGCAACTGGCTCAAGGACCACAACCTGCCACCAGAAGTGGAGCTGATGAGGCAGGAACAGACCTGATTGGTGTTTAAAGACGGATTGCTGCACAGAGTAAGCAAGAGAGTCTCTGGAGCAAAAGTCACTCAGCTGATAAAACCATCCAAGTGCGTACCTGTCATCCTGAAATCCATGCATGATGACATGGGACATTTGGGGATAGAGAGAACTGTTGAGTTAGTGAGAAATCGGTTTTACTGGCCGAAAATGCTCAAAGACATCGAGACGTATATACAGAACTGTGGGGCATGTGTTGCACAAAAGAGCCCAGTGCAATGGGCGCCGTTGCATCAGATCACAAGCAGCAGGCCCATGGACCTAGTCTGTATTGATTTCTTATCATTAGAACCAGACACAAGAGGGATGAACAGCATACTAGTAGTGACCGACCATTTCACTAGGTATGCACAAGCATTCCCAACAAAGAATCAAAAGGCCCTGACCGTCACTAAAGTTCTAGTAGAGAAGTTTTTCCTACACTATGGGTTACCAGCAAGGATCCATTTGGATCAAAGACGTGATTTTGAGAGTCAGTTGATTAGGGAAATGCTGAAAATATTGGGCATACGAAAAACCAGGACAACCCCTTATCAACCTCAGGGTGACCCCCAGCCAGAGAGATTTAACAGGACCCTTCTGTCCATGCTGGGGATGCTGAGCCAAGGGAAGAGGTGTCAGTGGAGTCAGCATGTAGGTTATCTGGTCCATGCTTACAACAGCACCAAGTGTGACTCTTCTGGCTATTCTCCCTGTTATCTAATGTTTGGAAGGGAGGCTCGACTCCCTGTTGACCTCTGCTTTGGGGTAGCCACTGGTCAGGGTGGGGCAACACACTCTCAATATGTTGCAAAGTTGACTGAAGAGTTGAAGAGTGCATATCAGTTGGCGATGAAAGCTGCTAACAAAACACATCAAAGGAACAAAAAAATCTCATGACAAAAGTGTGAGTTCTCAGGTTTTGAATGTTGGAGACAGGGTGTTTCTTAAGAATCTAGGACTAAAGGGAAAGCACAAGCTTCAGAGTCGATGGAAGCTCTTGCCCTTTATTGTCATTGAGAAGTTACCTAACCTGCCAGTGTATCGTGTGAAGCCTGAAGGAGCTAGGGGACCAGTGAAGACTATTCACAGGGAACACCTTCTCCCAATAGGGAAGCTCGTGAAAGTACCAGGATATGATGATGACGAACCCCCGCAGCTGTTGAAAAGACAACCACGGACAAGGCAAGAAACCACACAGGTGCCAGAGTCAGATCAGCATAGTGACAGTGATTCATCCCTGGAGTTTGAAGTGAGTAGGGCAAGTCAGCCCTATCAAACCGAGTTGGATAGGTTACTCCAAAGGCCCCAGTATCCACTTCGTACAGTTTCCACGCCAGAACCTGACTCAGAGCCCGATGTCAACAATGATGCGGTTCTTGAGGAAAGTGAAGTGGGTGACAATCCCACTGGGGCAGACTCCCCAGCTAGTTCTGAATCTAGACCAGACTCGGAAGATGAGATTAGTGATATTGCTGAGGAGAATGAAGCGCAAAGTAGAACAGATCCTGTTGAAAAAAGAAGGATTAAACCAGTAATTAGACTCACCTATGATAAACTAGGTGGAGCTAGAGATCAACCCATAACTATCGTCCATAGGGGAATAGTCATTGCCATAGAATGTAATTAGAGGGAATGGGTAAAGTATCCCACTTTACTTGGGATAGTCATTAGGATATCTGATGAGGACATCAGAGGTTTACAGAGGGGAGGATGTAACCCTGTAGAATCTACTTGGTTAAGTTTTCTTTTCCTGTAGGAGTAAGTTTCCTTTAGCAGATATGCCGTTTGTTTTCAAAGTTTTTATTTCATTATGATAACATTTTATTTACATTGGGTAATGCTCAGAAGATGTTTTGAACACTTTGCTCAAAGGTAAAATGTGTTTAGGAGTGATCATTATTAAAAAAAGAATGTTCACGTGTTGGCCAATCAATGAAGAGGGGAGAGGTCACGCAAGGGGAGAATGGGAAAAAAAAACAAAAACAAAGGGGACTCGCTCTCTTGGAACTGGGACTGAACAGAGGAAAGACGTGTTTCCAGAGCTAAATAGTTAATGTTCCCCTGGGCACTCTAAGTTGCTTACAAGTAATCAGAACCAGGGCCGTAACCAGGATTTTTCAAATACTGAGGTCAAACATTGCGATACAGCTTATTTGCCAAAAAAAAAGTCCTAATATGGTCACTTTTCATACATTTTGGAAACGAGTCAAAATCACAAGCCCAACAAGATGAACATGTAGGTGAACATGTTTATTTTAACAATTTCAAAACTGCACGATCACAAAAGTATTTTGTGTGTGTGTGTGCGTGAGTGAGTGAGAGAGAGAGTGTGTGAGAGTGAGTGAGTGAGTGAGAGTTTGAGTGAGTGATGGAGTGAGAGTGAGTCAGTGAGAGTGAGTGAGTGAGAGTGAGTGAGTGAAAGTGAGTGAGAGTGTGAGTGAGTGAGTGTGAGAGTGAGTGAGTGAGTGAGAATGAGTGAGTGAGTGAGTGAGTGAGTGAGTGAGTGAGTGAGTGAGTGAGTGAGAGTGACAACACAATCTAGCCGAGCCTGAATGGGCTTCAATTGCTTTTTAAAAAATATATGCCCTTTTCAATAGCAAAATACTAGACGGTTATTGGACAAAACCGACTAAAACGCCACATTCGGAGACTGAGCCTCACTGGAGATGGGAGTCAATAAGAGGGGCGGGACAAGACTTCCCGAGAGGAGGCTCATCTCCAGCTGGTGATCGGAGGAGGAGCTGTGAACGCGGCTGGGCTGTTCATGATTGACAGAAAGCAGTCAGAGGTGGTACATTATGTTGTAAATAAAATGTGAACATAATAAGTTTGCTGACCATTTTCATTTTCGTTCGAAAATACAACCAATGATCAAAACAATAGTGTCTTGTGTTCACGTTAGCCTATAGTCTGGTAAGTTAGCAAAATAGCTCAAGTCTCGTCAGTATCCAATAACTTCATAAACAACAGGTCACGACTGTCCAGCCTTTTCTGATCTGAAACACACCAAATCAAATCGAGAGAGAGAATAAAAGAGTTTGTGCCGCCTGGAAAACGAAAATCCTATCTAGCTAAGTGGCTTCGACTGTTGTTGCTTGAAATGCTAATTAAAATTGCACTGTTAATGATCATAAGCATTCCGGCACTTAACTGTCAGTGACTGGCAAAATTAACTCACCTTCTTCCCTCTTTCTTTTTCTCTTACTTGTTGACTTTCCAAAGCTGAGTTTGGTTTGTTTTAGTGTAGTAGACTTCTTCATCTTATGTCAATTTTCAGATTCCACGACTAATTGACAAACTGACTGGCTGCGGAGTCGGACCTTGATGAGAACACTTCTCAACTCTTGTATATCCCGTGGTGCTTAGCTGACTATCGCGAGGCTGCCTAATATGAAATGTTTCCAATGTCGGATATTTCAGCTTCATTTAAAAATGATTATGTGGACTTTATTTTTAGACAAACAAATGAGAACAGGGGGATGCAAGCTGAATTTAGAATTTTCCACCGATCAAAGTCAGAACAATTTTCATCATATATTAATTTCACATTTCTGAGTGAAAAAAATAATACTGTGGGAAAAAAATGCCGAGGACATGACCTCGGTGTCCTCAATGGTAGTTACGGCCCTGGTCAGAACGACAACTTAAGTGTATAGAGTGTACTTTTGACCGGTGATTTACCAGCGAGGACGTTTCTAAATGTTATGGTTTTGTAGCTAAGTCATATAGCCAAGTCAATAACGTTAGCAGCTCGCTAGCTGGGACTGCGCTGTTTTTGAGAGAGCCTGCGGTAAACGGGATCTAGCAAGGGAAGACTGTGCCTTTGGGGAACTGTCAGCGGTGCTGTGAGGAGTGGAGTGAGACACAAATCGGCAGTACAGCTCGTGAGTTCTACCGTGGTGGCGCAATGACCTTCAATGGACCGGAGTTTCCCAGTCTGAGTGAGTAAAGATTTTTGTTTGGTGTGCGAGTAGTGTGAAGAGGCCATTTTAAAGTTTCTAAGGCCACTACGTTCACAAGCAACTATCAGGCCTGCACTGGAGACATTGGTAGTCATCATTTAAGTTTACAATTGCCGGCTTAGGTTTATATTTGGGCCCATAGGTTTAAGGTATACCATTTTTCTTTTCATGTGTGCAGTTGTGTGTGTGAAACATTTGAAAGGGTAACTGTTACTGTAACTATTTCATTGTTGGGCTAACCCCACTTGTTATCTGTAACATTTGTGAGGGGATATTTAAAGAGGTACCATATAAATTTGGTTGTTATAACATCATCTGTTAGAGATGAATGTTTTGTGGTAACATTTTAAAGGGTTACTGTACATTTTTTTTTTTTTGAGCTATTATCACCCACCTGGGGGGTATTTCTTAACTGTGAAGGACTTTAACATTATACTAAATTTTACATTTTCATTTCTTAATCCTATTTTGCATCTTTTTCTTATAACTTTTCGTTCATTTAATACAAACCCTTAAATACTACTGGAGTGTGTTTGGTTATTATTAGTTTAGTGGGTTTCAGTGTATCCCTATAGGTTGGCTTATAAATATAGCATATTAATGAAGTGTATGAATGCAATATAAAGCATTAAGTAAACATCAGACAGACAAGAGGCACAAATACATTTTGAGACAGTTTGCATTTAATTCACTTATGCATTGCATCACAGTTCAGTAGTACGTTGCATTAGTACGTTTATAGTGTAAGTGGTTCGGAGAACCCAGGGCGCCATTTGCAGCATCACTTATCTGAGCTGAGGCGCTACACCAATACCAATATTTGTTTGCCATGTTTGTGCTAATAGAGGCACATGAGCGCACCAGCATGTTTTTCTCTCTTCCACCATCTCACTGAATAAGCAAAGGTCAGCGCACCTTTGACCAGAATGTCCAATATTTCCACAGAAAAGTTGGTAGTAAGTCCACTGGAGTTATTCCCCTCATGTTCATGAGCTCTTCTCTGGTGAAAGAGATTTGAGTACCACAGCAGTGAACTGAGCTTACAAACAAAATAAGAGAAAACAATGTGCACCAACACACCAAGGCAGCCACCTGTAGCGGAATCTCGGTGGATTTGGCCTGGAAAAAGCAAAAAGCATCCCAGGCATGCCTTCTTTTATAAGCAGCCAATTTTATTTATTTTTTTTTTCACATGATTGGACAGTTTTCTATGGATGTTCATATTTGTAGCTGTCACTCACTGCTGCTTGTCAGACCAGAGATTTTACAAGATGGCAAGTTCAAGTGGACCCAGGGAGAAAGAAAATTCTGTTATTTCTTTCCTGAAACATCCTTTGACATGGCATGCACTAGAAGAAAAATAAAGTAAAGGAACTTAGACAACACCAGCCCAATTTAAACATTAAAAGCCAGGTGACTGGGGACGAGCTTACATTCGAGGCTTCTCCCGCTCTTGTTCTGACAAACAGAGCTGGCCAGCTGGATAGATGATGATTGTGGCAGTGAAGATGTTGTTGAGCATCAGCTGTGAATGGCAAGGAGTCATTGAACCAGCAGGGAACATGTGATGAGTTACACCTGTGTCTAATTACTGCTTGTCTATTAATATGTCTCTATGTGTGTTTAAGATGGCCAGTAATGAGAGAGAGCGAGAGAGCTGCATTCCCCAATGTGCATGTATGTGTCATACTCACTGAAAAGTGAAAGCCAAAATAAAGTGCACCTTGAACTGTTGTGCCTGTCTCTGAGTTTCTCATTGCCCCACCATAAAAGAACCCTTACAATGATGAAGAATGATCATATTTAATTACATGCATTCTTTCAGTCTCCCTTTTTTGGCTTCTTTAAATAAAGGCTTTCCTCAGAATGTGAATATACCTTAACACAAACTAGATAAAAACTCAACTACAACTAATTCTTAATTACTCAAAAATAAAAACCAAAACAAAACTACTGACGTACTCCTAAAACTAGATTGAAATGTAAAAACAAATTTAAAGATTCAATAATAATAATAATGAAAATTTCAAAACTACAATAATTCTGCCCCAATATTACTCCCCCTCCCATTTTTTTTAGCACCAGTCACCACTGCCTAGTAAATGCATTCTGATCAATCCCCTAAGATGAAGAATGCGAAGGTAAAATAGCACTGACCATGGATTAAAGCAGTTATTTATAACAGACTGCCTCAGAAATATTTAAATGCTCCAAATGTATTTAAGACTGTAATGATCAACATATTGACAAATCTCCTGCTCATAATTTACATTAATGACATACTGGCCATTACTACTGATGAAGAAAAAGAACATTTGTGAGTTGTGAAGGAAGTGTGAGACAGAATTATGCAATCAGGATTGAAATTGTCTTTAAAAGATGGTTTCTTTGAAGATATTTAAGATCAAATTTTATAATTGAATTCATAATTCATAACTTGGCAGCATGGTGGCACATTGGTTAGCACTGTCACCTCACAGCAAGAAGGTCCTGGGTTCGAGCCCAGCGGCTGACGAGGGCCTTTCTGTGTGGAGTTTGCATGTTCTCCCTGTCTCTGCTTGGGTTTCCTCCAGGTGCTCTGGTTTCCCCCACAGTCCAAAGACATGCAGGCTAATTGGTGGCTCTAAATTGACCATAGGTGTGAATATGAGTGTGAATGTGAATGGTTGTTTGTCTCTATGTGTTTAGGGTGACCATATTTTGATTTGGGAAAACCAAGACACCTTAGTGCGGGGGGGGGGGGGGGGGGGGGGGGGGGTAGTAGTGTTAGTAACAATATCAAACTACAAACTTACCTCACTCTGTTGAGGTGTCCCATTCTGTGGTGTTAGTACTGACTGGAGTAATCATTTTGATTGGAAGAAGAAGGGTGGTGTGCAGACCAAATTAATTGAGGTGAAAGATACACCAAATGAGACAGCAACCACCATCGCAAACTACCTAATGGAAACATTGGTAAAAAACTATTTGTCTTCCAAACGCAGAACAAAACACTCATTGGTGCGGGTTGCCCAGTACACATACTGAACAACTGTGTCCATCACGGGGCAGACACACTTGATGTGGACCTTGAAAATATCATTTTTAAAATATACCAGTACTTCCACATTTACACCGTGCGTACTGAGTCCCTCAAAGAGTACTGTGATTTTGTTGACACTGAGTACAGGAGGATGCTTTCACACAGCAAGACAAGGTGGCTCTCTCTGTTCCCAGGCACAGAGAGGATGCTACAGATGTTCCCTGCTTTAAAAGCATTCTTTATGTCTCAGCAAAAGCCACCCATGGTGATCAAGGTGTTTTTTGAAAACCCATTTAGTGAGATATACTTATGGCACATGCACTCACTTAACAAACATACAAAATAAAATGATATTTAAAGTTGGTTTATTAAAAATGCTTTTCATAAAAGTCAACAACAATAACTCCAATAACAAATGATATTTAAAATGTATTTATTCAAAAATGCTTTACAATTTCTGTAATGAATGAATGACACAATGAAAGAAATAATGTCTCATCTAAACCACACTCACTCATATTAACAATAAAAGTTAACAATAACTCTCAACTCCCAATAACAAACATACTGATACTCACTTAGCCTCAATTTCAGTAATGAAAGAAATAATGTCTGATCTGTAGGCTATTGGAAAAGATAAATTAACAAATTAGCTAATTAACAAAAATACCTCTTGTATATTTACTTTAAAAATAACTCAAAAATGTAAAAAAAAAAAACTAACAAAAAATATCAATAGTCTATCTTTAGTTTCCTGCTTAATCCTCATCTTCCTCTTCGTCTGGTTTTTCCTCCTCTTCATCTGGTTTTTCTTCCTCATCCTCCTTGTTTGCCCATTGATATTTTGCTGTAGAGCTGATCTTTCTCAGCAGTTTTTTGTTGCCCAACAAATAAGCATGAAAGTCTTTGCAAGACATATCTTTGAAATTGTATTGCACAAATAGAATCCTTTCAATGATTCAACAGAGAGCTGGTTCCTCTCCTTTGTCCACTGGCTCTGCATCAGTGAAAAAACTCTCTCTACATTTGCATTGTGAGAAGGAAGTGCAAAGACAAACTGTGCAATCTTCAGCAGTTCTGAGTAGCATGCAATGTTTTTGGCCTTCTCAAAGTATTTGGTCCATTTCTGGTGCACCTGCAGGCCCATGAACTCATCATCACTGCAGCTTTCAATGAATTTCTTCAGATTGGCAACCTGGTCAAAACATTTAACGTCATCAATTGGCACCCCCTTCTCTCCAAGGTACTTGATCCAGGCCTCCACATCATTCCACTTTGGTGGCTCACTCATGTCCATCCACATGAATGGTGAGAACTCTTCCATGGGAGTCATCCACTTCTCCAGATACTCTAAACATGAACTGTACATCCCGAGTGCATCAGCCATGAACTTGTCACAGCCCCCTTCAAGTCCATCTCTGCGATTTTCGGTCAGCAGTCCCTTAACTTTGAGGGACATGAAATTGTTGTTCTTCCATTCAAGAAGAATGTTGTGGATGCTGCTCAATATTTTCTTAACCTCCATGATGGAGCTATTCTCCCTTTCCATTTCTTGAATGTGATTGTGGAAGATGGACGAGTGAGTGCATGTGCCACAAGTATATCTCACTAAATGGGTTTTCAAAAAATGCCTTGATCACCATGGATGGCTTTTGCTGAGACATAAAGAATGCTTTTAAAGCAGTGAACATCTGTAGCATCCTCTCTATGCCTGGGAACAGAGAGAGCCACCTTGTCTTGCTGTGTGAAAGCATCCTCCTGTACTCAATGTCAGCAAAATCACAGTACTCTTTGAGGGACTCAGTACGCACGGTGTAAATGTGGAAGTACTGGTATATTTTAAAAATGATATTTTCAAGGTTCAAATCAAGTGTGTCTGCCCCGTGATGGACACAATTGTTCAGTATATGCGCTGGGCAACCCACGCCAATCAGTGTTTTGTTTTGCAGTAATCTTTTCAAATTCGCAAATACATTGTTTCCCCCTTCGTCACGCCGGGTTCCACCAAAATTAGTGTTACAATTGTCCCCAGTAAATGCGATGCATTTGGAAGACAAATTGTTCTTTGCCAATGTTTCCATTAGGTAGTTTGCGATGGTGGTTGCTGTCTCATTTGGTGTATCTTTCACTTCAATTAATTTGGTCTGCACACCACCCTCCTTCCAATCAAAGTATTGGATAATTATGGGGAAGATTTTTACTGCACCGTGATTACTCCCATCAGTACTAACACCACAGAATGGGATATCTTTGAGCACTTCATGTGCCAATTCGACAGAGTGAGGTGCCAGAACACCGTTAACAATTGCCTCTGTCTTAGTACGGGCACAACTGAACTTTTTGGCCATGTCAGAATCGGGGAGGGTCTTTTTCAACAATGAACTTGTGCAGTCCATAGACCAATAACTGTTATGATGTTTCACTGTGTGAAATGACCAGGCACCCTCCGCTGCATTCACGGCATCTTTGTTCCCTGGTTTCACAAAGTACTCTGTTATCGACTTTGAGGTACTCTCGCCTCGAACAGCTTTTTTGTGTTTCTCGGTGTCCAGGTGGAATTTTAGATCCCTGGCACCTCCACTGGACACTGAGACATATGTACCTGCTTTGCACACTGTGCAGAAAGCTTCCCACTTGTCTCGACCTGGTCTGAAAGCGGGGAACTTCTTTTGTAAATCGTCTGTAAACGTGCATTTGCGCTTCGGCATGTTGCTGGCGTACTGACAGCCACGCTGTCTTCTGATTATAAAAAGCTGACCGCACTGACGCGGCTCAGGGATTACGTCACACGCAGCGCCGTGTGCAGTGCCCTAGTGCCGGGCAATTTAATGGTCCAATGAAAGGTAATAAAAAACAGGACATTTCCCCACTTTCTAAAAAGAAACCCGGACGCCCCGGACAGGACATGAAAAACGGACATGTCCAGGGAAAACCGGACGTTTGGTCACCCTAGCCACTACTAAGTACGGTATAGTCTACTAGTACATACTAAAGCATGTCATACTTAGCACCTCTACTGCACTACAAAAAAAAAGCCAAATAGCAAATGTATGAATGTTGAAATGTATGTCTGAATGTGGGCTTTGGATATGATATATTTTATTAGACCTAATGCTTGGCTAGACTAACAGCATATTTGTGATATTCTGATAATGTAGACTAGGCTAAAAACCATAAAATATGGTGGATCTAGACCATGTGTTATTTATTACTATTAGAAGCCCATGTTTGAGCTTACCTTTGTCATAATAAGGTATTTTTCTTTATCAGAAATTTCCCATGGGGCGGCACGGTGGTGTACAGTGGTGCTTGAAAGTTTGTGAACCCTTTAGAATTTTCTATATTTCTGCATAAATATTACCTAAAACATCATCAGATTTTCACACAAGTCCTAAAAGTAGATAAAGAGAACCCAGTTAAACAAATGAGACAAAAATATTATACTTAGTCATTTATTTATTGTGGAAAATGATCCAATATTACATATCTGTGAGTGGCAAAAGTATGTGAACCTTTGCTTTCAGTATCTGGTGTGACCCCCTTGTGCAGCAATAACTGCAACTAAACATTTGCAGTAACTGTTGATCAGTCCTGCACACCGGCTTGGAGGAATTTTAGCCCATTCCTCCATACAGAACAGCTTCAACTCTGGGATGTTGGTGGGTTTCCTCACATGAACTGCTCGCTTCAGGTCCTTCCACAACATTTCGATTGGATTAAGGTCAGGACTTTGACTTGGCCATTCCAAAACATTAACTTTATTCTTCTTTAACCATTCTTTGGTAGAACGACTTGTGTGCTTAGGGTCATTGTCTTGCTGCATGACCCACCTTCTCTTGAGATTCAGTTCATGGACAGATGTCCTGACATTTTCCTTTAGAATTTGCTGGTATAATTCAGAATTTATTGTTCCATCAATGATGGCAAGCCGTCCTGGCCCAGATGCAGCAAAACAGGCCCAAACCATGATACTACCACCACCATGTTTCACAGATGGGATAAGGTTCTTATGCTGGAATGCAGTGTTTTCCTTTCTCCAAACATCACGCTTCTCATTTAAACCAAAAATTCTATTTTAGTCTCATCCATCCACAAAACATTTTTCCAATAGCCTTCTGGCTTGTCCACGTGATCTTTATCAAACTGCAGACGAGCAGCAATGTTCTTTTTGGACAGCAGTGGCTTTCTCCTTGCAACCCTGCCATGCACACCATTGTTGTTCAGTGTTCTCCTGATGGTAGGCTCATGAACAGTAACATTAGCCAATGTGAGAGAGGCCTTCAGTTGCTTAGAAGTTACCCTGGGGTCCTTTGTGACCTCGCCGACTATTACACGCCTTGCTCTTGGAGTGATCTTTGTTGGTGGACCACTCCTGGGGAGGGTAACAATGGTCTTGAATTTCCTCCATTTGTACACAATCTGTCTGACTGTGGATTGGTGGAGTCCAAACTCTTTAGAGATGGTTTTGTAACCTTTTCTAGCCTGATGAGCATCAACAACGCTTTTTCTGAGGTCCTCAGAAATCTCCTTTGTTCGTGCCATGATACACTTCCACAAACATGTGTTGTGAAGATCAGACTTTGACAGAACCCTGTTCTTTAAATAAAACAGGGTGCCCACTCACACCTGATTGTCATCCCATTGATTGAAAACACCTGATTCTAATTTCACCTTCAAATTAACTGCTAATCCTAGAGGTTCACATACTTTTGCCACTCACAGATATGTAATATTGGATCATTTTCCTCAATACATAAATAACCAAGTATAATATTTTGTCTCATTTGTTTAACTGGGTTCTCTTGATGTACTTTTAGGACTTGTGTGAAAATCTGATGATGTTTTAGGTCATATTTATGCAGAAATATAGAAAATTCTAAAGGGTTCACAAACTTTCAAGCACCACTGTAGTGGTTAGCGCTGTCGCCTCACAGCAAGAAGGTCTGGGTTCGAGCCCCGTGGCTGGCGAAGGCCTTTCTGTGCGGAATTTGCATGTTCTCCCCATGTCTGCGTGGGTTTCCTCCGGGTGCTCCGGTTTCCCCCACAGTCCAAAGACATGCAGGTTAGGTTAACTGGTGACTCTAAATTGACCGTGGGTGTGGGTGTGAGTGTGAATGGTTGTCTGTGTCTATGTGTCAGCCCTGTGATGACCTGGCGACTTGTCCAGGGTGTACTCTGCCTTTCGCCCGTAGTCAGCTGGGATAGGCTCCAGCTTGCCTGCGACCCTGTAGAACAGGATAAAGCGGCTACAGATAATGAGATGAGATGAGATGAGAAATTTCCCATAATGTTCTGGCATGCACAAAACTGTCATGCCTTCATGCGCTTGAGCCTGGTACAGCTGCACATGTCCACATGCATGGAGCATGGTGTCTGTGCTCTTGGGACAATTTGATCATTGTGTTGGGGGGGCTGCCATGCCGTAGCCATAGTACCCACAATTCCCTGCTTCACTTTATGGCCCATCTTCTCCCCTTTCACTATTACAGCATGGAACACACCAATCCCTGTACTCGATGCCATGTTCTATCTCCGCCCTCTTCTGACTCTCTGTAATGGTATTGGATACAGAGATGATACTGGATACCAAATACAGTGACATCACAACTGTGCTTTAAAACCTGCGGCAAAATTTAAATTCTTTCTTTCTGGCATTATCCCCATGCGTGAAAGAGACGTCGTTGCATCCGTGCTACAGAAGAACAAAGAATGAGCTATTGATACCAGACCTTTAGCCAAAGTTCAATGTATTTGATCTTTGCATAGTTCCAATAATAACTGAACCAGTTAGTTACTGCAGCCCACGCAGTATTTTAAAGAGAAAAGGCGACCGGATCCCTTTTCCCGTTTGCAACATCGACAAACTACAAACAAGATTCCTTCCAGATTATCGGATGACTGTCAGGACACCAAAGATCTTCAGCTGACAAGCTGTAAAAGTAAAAGGAACAAAACTGTTTTCTCCCTGGACCTGCACTCCGCACTGTCTTCAGATAACAGACGGCACACTTTCAGTCACCAAGCAAGAGCGATCTCAAGTAAGACTGGCATCTGGGCAATTGGTAGTCTTAGTTGTGGCTAGTTAATGTGAAGAGTGTTGTTTATTTGAAATCATTCATGGGTTAAATGTACGAATTTTGATTCACATGAAAGTCGGTCTTAGACCCCGTGTTGTTTGATTTGCTTTGTTTACTATCTGTATTTAGTTAGATCGTGTATGCATTCTCTCTCTCTCTTTAACTCCCTCCATCACACTACACCCCTCAACATTGGGATTTCAGGAGTAGCTAAGGGTTGAGGAGAAGTTTGGGGTTTAAGGCCTAGCTGGGACTAGTTTAAGCTACAGATCCCTTTGTTACTCTCCTGTGTGCGCCACCTCGTTCCCTCACTCCCCTCCTCCTTGTCATATGCCTGCGCATGCTCTCTCTCCCTAGCTCCTCCCCATCCCATTAGTGCACAGCTGCACACATGTGCACACACATGCCTACACACACACACACACACACACACACACACACACACACACACACAAACATGTGATTTCCCTCTCACATTTTAACATTCAAGCCCTGTGATGACCTGGCAACTTGTCCAGGGTGTACCCCGCCTTTCGCCCGTAGTCAGCTGGGATAGGCTCCAGCTTGCCTGCAACCCTGTAGAAGGATAAAGCGGCTAGAGATAATGAGATGAGATTTTAACATTCACTCGCCCCTACACTGAACACTGGCATATAGCCCATTACTTCTGATCACCATTAGTGCCTTAGTTATCATCATATTCACTGCTGATTTCTTACTCTGTTTACTGCTGGTTATTATTAGGGCCCGAGCCCTATGGGCGAAGGCCCTATTGTTCTTGTAAGAGTTCACTATTATTATTCTTCCGTCTTCTTCTTCTTCTTCTTCTTCTTCTTCTTCCGTCTTCTTCTTCTTCTTTATTTTTCTCCGCTGTTGGGCCATTTTCGGGGCGCTTGCCATGGGCGAAAACGCACGAAATTTGGCACCAGTTCCGAGAATTGCCACCGCTACTCAGAACCAGAAGCCCAAACTTGGCCGGGGCTCAGGGCCTCCATAGCGCCCCCTAAGTCGTTGTGATTTAGGCCTCCCGCATTAAGGTGCCTGGTTGCCATATAGTTTGTAGTAGTGGCATGCAATTTGGTAGGCATATGTATCTCACTAAGCCGGTCAAAAATGTAATGCCAATGCATTAGCCACGCCCAACAGGAAGTGAGGTAATTTCACTTTTGTGCGAAATGCATGGCCACGAAGACGGCGCAACTCCTCCTAGACCGTTCATAGAAATGTCACCAAAATTGATACACATCATCTACAGACATGGCTGACAAAAGTTACTAAATACGTTTCACGTAGGATTAACCGTTCAGAAGTTATGCGTCAATCAATTTTCGATGCAAAATTTTACATGCTTAAAAATTCATAACAAATCTTCTGATTGCTCAAAACTGCTCATACTTCACACGCAAATCACTCATTGGGCTTCTGACATGTTACCCAATTTCTGTGATGTTTCGCCACTGGGGGCGCTATTTTTGGGCAAAAATTCCAATCTTTCCTCAATTTTGGTCAAACTTCACGGCCACCCTCTTACTACCTCCCGTGTCATGTATGCCACATTTTGGAAATTTTCGTCCATGGGGGGCGCTGTTTTTGGCCGACGCAATTGCTCCAAAACGGGTTTTTGGTAAATAATTCCATAATGCTTTTCCTTCACACCACTTCCTCGTGATAGTACGTTGCTGTTGTAGACACTTATTTTTCCAACTCATAATCGCTCATGTACAGCATAGCGCCACCTACTGACATGGGAAAAACCAAAAAATTTATTCTTCAAAAATCTATATCTCATCTTCTATTTACTCAATTGTCATCAAACTTCATACGCAAACTCTTCATAGCTCACCTGACATCAACGCCAAATTTTGTGCACTTTCGCCCCTGGGGGTGCTGGTTATGGCAAAAATGATATTGCAGCTTCTGATTTGTCAAGCTTGCCAAGCAAACTCTTTACAAGACCCTTATTGGGGCGCTTGCCATGGTCGACAACGCACGAAATTTGGCTCCTTTTTCTTAGACTGCCACCGCTACTGAGAACCAGAAGCCCAGATCCAGGCGGGCCTCAGGGCCTCTATAGCGCCCCCTTACTTGTTGTGATTTTGGCCACCCGCATTAAGGTGCCTGGTTGCCATGTAGTTTGTAGTAGTGGCATTCCATTTGGTACGCATATGTATCTCACTAAGCCGGACAAAAATGTAATGCCAATGCATTAGCCACGCCCAACAGGAAGTGAGGTAATTTCACTTTTGTGCGAAATGCATGGCCACGAAGACGGCGCAACTCCTTCCTAGACCGTTCATAGGAATGTCACCAAAATTGATCCACATCATCTACAGACATGGCTGACAAAAGTTACTAAATAGGTTTCACGTAGCATAAACCGTTCAGAAGTTATACATCAATCAATTTTCAGTGCAACATTTTACATGCTTAAAAATTCATAACAAATCTTCCACTTGCTCAAAACTGCTCATACTTCACACGCAGATCACTCATTGGGCATCTGACATGTTACCCACTTTCTGTGATATTTCGCCACTGGGGGCGCTATTTTTGGGCAAAAATTCCAGTCTTTCCTCAAATTTGGTCAAACTTCACGGCCACCCTCTTCCTACCTCCCATGTCATGTATACCACATTTTGGGAATTTTCGTCCATGGGGGGCGCTGTTTTTGGCCGACGCAATTGCTCCAAAACGGGTTTTTGGTAAATTATTCCATTATGCTTTTCCTTCACACCACTACCTTGTGATAGTGCGTTGCTGTTGTAGACACTTATTTTTCCAACTCATTATCGCTCATGTACAGCATAGCGCCACCTACTGACATGGGAAAAACCAAAAATTTTATTCTTCAAAAATCTATATCTCATCTTCTATTTACTCAATTGTCATCAAACTTCATACGCAAACTCTTCATAGCTCACCTGACATGTACGCCTACTTTTGTGCACTTTCGCCCCTGGGGGTGCTGGTTATGGCAAAAATGATATTGCAGCTTCTGATTTGTCAAACTTGGCAAGCAAACTCTTTACAAGACCCTTATTAGGGCGCTATTATTATTAGGGCCCGAGCACCGTACAGTGCGAGACCCTATCGTTGCCATGTGTCCAATTCTGTTCTTTGTCGCCATTGCGGGAGTAATGTCTCTTGCCGAAGAAGCTGTGGAAGGTATTTCGCGGGGACGCATGCCCCCGCCCCCCTTGGCCACTGGCGCGAGGGCCCGTCGAGGCCGCTTGCGGCTTTAATTCTACTTACTCCTGATTATTGCTTTATGCACTACTGATTATTTTTTGTGTACATTGTATCACCATTTATATTGAATTATTCCTTGGCTGCTATTGTTGCTATATCTGATCAGTATTAGTTTGCTAATTTATGTCAGCTATTTCAATAAATGGTACCTTTGGAGTAAACTGTGTCCTGTCTATTGCTACAACATTCACTGAGTGCCAACCTCTGCCAAACAAGTATTCTAATTACCTTCGCCCATTTGGTTGTTAAATGAATGTTATAGATCTAGAGTAAACATATTGCATTAGAGCTACAATACCCACTAAAACTATAGCAGCATCACCACCAAGTTATTCTATGGATTTTAATAGTTTAGCTATAAACTATTAGACACTTGAATTAATCTCATCTCATCTCATTATCTCTAGCCGCTTTATCCTTTTACAGGGTCGCAGGCAAGCTGGAGCCTATCCCAGCTGACTATGGGTGAAAGGCGGGGTACACCCTGGACAAGTCGCCAGGCACTTGAATTAATGATTAATGAATTTATGAGACTGATCCCTTTTTACATGAGACTGATTCAATAAGCCTATTGCACCTACAATTGCATACACCTGTCCCTGATTTGGAGTGCAATCAGCACATGCTTAAAAGGACGCTGTCAACACTAACACTTTGCAAAGTATAATGATTGTTTTGATGTTCATGCTTGTTCTAAGCCATATTTAATACTCTGTTTAATGACACTGGTTTATGTTCTGTTCATTACTCTGTTTTCAGTTTTGTTAAGTTTTGTTACTCTCACCTTGCCTCAAATTTTGTTTGTAAATAGCACATTTATTAATAAAAATCTTCCTGCAATTATATCCACCTCAATGTCACATTCCTGAGAGAATATTTGCCTTCAACAATGGATGTTGCAGGAGGATACAGGCATGTCATGCAGTTCAGTGGTGAGATCAGGGTGCTTAAGCTGGGACCTGTGTGCTTTCTCCAGCACATAGGGCTGGATATTCTGGTGCCATACAACAGGGTGGAGCAGCAGCCCAATGGATTCCTACTGAGATACAGCTTTTTTCACAAAGACCTGGTGGAGCTCAAACCTCCGGAGACTTGGTGGGTTGGTGGCATGATCTATTGGCTTACCGAACAGGAATGCCTGTGGGCCAAATGCCTAGTGAAAATGCAGCACCCATGCCTCCGGAGCTCCCAATCATTCAGGGAGGAGTTCAAATCCTGGTTCCAGTCCTCCAGGAAGGAGGACCCCCATATTTTTTTTGGGGGGGGGAGGAGGGGGGTGGCTGAGACTCGGGAGGCTAAAAGGGTGGTCTCCACTCCAGAGCCTGCACCAGAGGTTGATGGGGTGTCATCTGCTCCACTGCCCACTCCAGAGCCTGTGCCAGAGGTCAATGGGGCAGCTTCTGCACCACTGCTCACTCCAGAGCCTGTGCCAGAGGAGAGAAGGGCAGGCTCCACTCCACTGCTCACTCCAGAGCATGCACCAGAGGTTGACAGGGTGGCCTCTGCTCCACTGCGTGCTCTGCTGCCTGACTTTGAAGATGTCATTGCTCTGCTATCTGGATTCAGTGAGGAGCTCGTTGCTGAGTCCCTGGGCTTCAGGGAGGATGAGCTCTTCACTCTGCTGCCAGGCTTCAGGAAGGACATCATAACTCCAGTGCCCATGCCAAGATCCAAGCCCATGTCCAAGTCCATGTTAATTCCAGTACCCATGCCAAGATCTAAGACTATGTCAAGGTAGAGTTCAAGCCCAGAGTCATGCCCGAGTCCATGCCCATGTTCGAATTCATGCCCATGCCAACACCAGGGTCCATGCCCATGCTCAAGCCCAGAGTCATGCCTAAGTTCATGTCAATGCTGATGCCCATATCTTTGCCCATGTTCATATCTATGCCCATGCCAATGCCAGTCAGGGTCCATGCCATTGCTCAAGCTTAGAGTCCTGCCTGAGTCCATGCTCATGCTGATGCCGGAGTCCATGCTCATGTTTGTATCAATGCCCATGCTGACACCAGGGTCCATGCCCATGCCCAGAATCATGCCTGAAACCATGTCTATGCTTGAATTCATATCCAATCCAGAGCCCCAGTCCATGTCCAGTCCAGAGCCCCAGTCCATGACAATGTTCAGTCTGGAGACCAAGTCTATGCATAGTCCGGAGCCCAAGTCCATGCCTTGCCTGGAGCCCTCAACTATGTCTATGCTGGAGCCCTTATCCAGGCCTATGTCTGAACTCATGCCCATACCTGAATCCATGTTTGAGTCCATGCCCAAGCCAGTGTCTCTGCCTGAGCCCCCGACCATCCTCATGCCTCAGTTCAAAGTCCAGCCTGAGCCTAAGCCCCCGTTCCAGTGGCACAGTGGAACGTCCACCCAGAGCAGAGCTCTGACAGGACTTTTTTGCATGCCAGGCCCTTTACCCCAAGGCAGCTCAAGGAGGATTTTAGCTCCAGAGGGAGCTCTTTTTTTTGGGGGGGGGGGGGCGGTCTGTCACACCTTTGCACACTCGAGCCTGGTGCAGCTCAAGCAGCTGTGTGCAGCCACACACACATGGTGCTCACCCTTGGGACAATTTAATCACTGTCCACATCTGTTGCTGATTTGGAATGTGTGCTAATTTGGAGTGCAATCAACACACACTTAAAAGGACACTGTCAACACTAACACTTTGCTAAGTATTATGATTTTTTTGATGTTCATGTTTGTTCCTAGCCATGGTCAGTACTCTGTTTAACTCTTTGGGGTCAAGAGCTTTGCCGGTGAAGCTCAGCAGATTTAGAATGAGTAGGTCATGTATTGAGATAAATATCTTCAAGTTTTTTTGTTTAATCATACAAGCATGATAAACATACTGACAGAAACATATTTTACTGCCAAATAATATTATAGTTTTTAAATTACTCAATTCGATAAAACATTACACTTGTCACCTTACTCAGTCACACCCGAGTCGGAGCACTGAGCATGCAACTATGCATTTATAAAAGACTATTCACATGGTAATTGCATGATACTCACTTTCACTCTTTTGGTTTCAATTGGTTTCTCTCAGGAATGCCCCCCATAAACAGGATAAAATCTGTCAGACATAGTTCAGGCTATTTCGAGGTAAAACTTCTTGTGAAACGGCGCACAGATTTTATGCACTTCAGATGATT
Source organism: Neoarius graeffei (assembly GCF_027579695.1). Classification (NCBI taxonomy): domain Eukaryota; kingdom Metazoa; phylum Chordata; class Actinopteri; order Siluriformes; family Ariidae; genus Neoarius; species Neoarius graeffei. Next base: position 33,795,911 of record NC_083578.1, on the reverse strand, counting down.
CAGGACAGCAATTCAATTCATGATTCATTTCATGAATCAGGACAGCAATTCGGTTGAATTTTGAGAACTGTGACACTGATGATGAACAGTGCCTTCTTTTTTTTTAATTTCGACTCAATCCAGCCAAAGATCAACTAGAGTAAATGTAAATATTTCTTCTACTTCTTATGATCAGATCAGTTGATATGTGTGCTGTAGTGCATACACAGAAAAAAAATGACTGAACATTTTTTTTCCAGAGTTAAAAGTATTTTCCTCAAAATAGTTAATTTTGCTCGACTTTGAGCTTAGAGTGTAAAATTTGGAGTTGGAGCAAAATTACAGAGTAATTGTGTAACAGAGTTGGTTGTGGCTCTGAGCTGAGTAAAATAGTACAAGAGTTAATTTGAAGACCCATTGAATAGAGTCAAATACCAAAATAAAGTTAAATACCATATAAATGAGGCTGTTGTAAAAATCAGTTTTAGAACTGTGTTGGAATGTGTGAAAAAACATTACCTTACCCATTGTGACTTGACCTGATGGGATTAAGAGTTCATCTGATGGGATTAAGAGTTGGCAGTAGGAGGGGTTTTCATTCTTCTCACTGAATGAATGGAAATATTTTAAACTTCTCATTGAATGTCCTTCCCACTGCCAACCCTTTATCCCAAAACAATAGGATTTTTTTTTTGATGGCCAGTTAATTGTCCAAATCAATGGAGCAGATTTAAGTTTTTGTACTTAATACATTCCTAAGACTGAATAGAATCACCTCAAGTGACCAAAATGGTTTGTCATGATGGGTAAGGTCATGTGTTTTTTTTTCACACATTCCAACACAGTTCTAAAACTGGTTTTACAACATCTTCATTTATGTTATTTTTTAAAAGTACAATGATGACATACATACTACATAAATATTATTGTAGCTGAACTTGTACTAAATACAAAAAAAGTCATATGACTGAAAATATTGCTTAGATTTGTTGAAATTGACAGAATCAGAGCATGCCAAAATCATAAGAGTGCCAGAAAATACCCTCAGACCCCAGAGGGTTAAATCCAGTGTTGAACAGAAGTGAGCCATAATTAACCAATTGAGCAGTTTGTCAATACAAGGCATTGGGTATATGTCAGATTTAGACACCACATTGACTATTCTCAAGTCCACACAGAACCACACTGACCTGCCGGTTTTGGGGACCAAAACCATCAGGCTGCTCCAATCACTGTGTGACTCCTCGATTACCCCTATGTTGAGAATAGCTTTGAGTTCATCACAAACCACATTATTTTTGTTTTCAGCTAACTGATACTGGCAGCTGCATACCACCATCCCTGGAGCAGTTTCAATGTGGTGCTTCATCAGGTTAGTGTGACCAGGTAGAGATGAAAACACATTGTAAAATTCCTCCTGTATCTTGGATAGTCTGCGTTCTCTGGGATGGCAAATGGTGGTCTCCACATGGGACTGGGGTGAATTGGGCTGCACTTTTTGTACTTACCTCCAGTCCCAGGTCCTCCATCTTGGGAACTACTGTCACTAGAACCACAAGAACCTCCTCTCTCCATGGTTTTAGGGAGATTGAGGTGGTACATTTGAAGTGCATTGCCTCTATCTGTTTGCCTAACCTCATAGACCTACATTACAAGGCATGTGCCCATACAATAATTCAAATGGGGAAAGCCCTGTGGAGGCTTGTGGGACCTCTCATACTGCAAATAATAGGGGTTCCAGCATTTTATTCCAATTCTGTGTGGCCTCTCGCATGAAATTATGAATCATATTTTTAAATGTTTAATTAAACTGTTCAACCAGCCCATCTGTGGATGGTACTGTAAAACCATGGTATAAATTGATTTAATCCCCAATAAGTCATATCATTTGAGATGTGTATGTGACATGAATGTTGTGCTTTGATTGGTCAGGATTTCTTTTGGGATTCTGAGTTAGGATATAACATGGAAGAGTGTCTCTGCAACACTGCATGTGGAAATGTTGTATAGGGGCTGTTTCCAGGTATCACATTGCATAATCCACCAGGACTAATACAAAGCAATGCCCATATGCAGTTCAATCTAAAGGCCCAAAGAGATCCATGCCAATTCTTTTGAAAGGGATCTCAATCAATGGGAATGGGCACAAAGGCACTTTTGTGGTGGCTGGTAGGTTCATCAGGTGGCATTAGCAACATGCTGCACACCACCTGCAAACATTTCCATAAATGCCTGGCCAATAAAAAAGGGCCATGAGATGCTTTAATGTTTGATCCTGTCCTAGATGCCCAGCCATGGGGTTATGTTGAGCTACATAAAACAGAATTTCCTGATGCCTCTTCTAGACCAACAATCAGGTCATCTATTCCTGGGTTTGACTGCCCTGCATCGCTCAATATAACCTATCCTTCATGACAGAAAAATACAAGCAAGAGAGTGCAACATTAGGCTGGAAGTTTTGACCATCACTTATTCTCACTTGGTCAAAAGCATGCCCTCCAGTTTCGTCTTGTGACTGCTCCAATGGGAAACCCTGAAGAGAAATCTCTGCAGAGAGTGGAGGGACGGAACCACCCCCACCCTCTATGTCAACTTTCACTCTGAGACATACTCAGTGACTTAAATGTATGCACATACATGCGCGCGCACGCGCACACACACACACACACACACACTGGTTTTGGCGCACATGCATAGCTCTGTACTGGATCATGGCTTCCCTGTCTGTCCAGCTCTCGTCACTCTCCCACTTTTATGCTTTCCGCCATTCACTGCAACTCAGAGAACACTCAAATCTGTCACAGGTGTGACCCCTCTGCCACTTACCTCCCCTGGCTGCCCTCTCCATTCACAGGCCAGTGCTCAATCCTGCCTCTGCATCAACAAATAACTTATAGTTTACAAATTATTGAATACTCATATTTATGTAAAATAAAATCTGCTTATTAGGCAATAAGAGATTCTGTAGGTGGCTCCCTATAACTGTTAACAACTTTACTCATCATATAAAAAACAGTCATTGTAAAAATAATAAATAATATAAAAATTCTGCCACAGGGGAAAGGGAAAAATACAAGCCCAATTAAAAAAAAAAAAAAAAAAAAAAAAAAAACTAAACAAACCTCTATATTTTAAACACCAAGACAGGTGGGAAACCCATGGCAAATTATTTGTGTAACATTTTGCACCTGCTGAATGTACCATGAGCTCTTTATTATACTTGGCTCTCTCTTACTGCTTAGTCTTTTTTTCCCCCTCCTTCCTGGAAAGTGATCTTGGGATTGTGAAAGGTGCTATAGAAATTTAACTTATTATTATATGTATTATTGGCAGTTATGGCCTCTATGCTTGACAGTCTTTGTTGGGTTTGAGACTGTCTCAGCTGGCTTGGCAAAGCCATACAGCAAGAACAGTCAAGTCTGATGTCTACTGAGTTGTATCACACAGTACCAGTCAAAAGTTTGGACACACCTACTCATTCATAGTTTGTTTTTTTTTTTTCTGTATTTTGACTATTTTGTACATTGGAGAATGATACTGAAGAAATCAAAACTATGAAATAGCATATGGAACCAAGGGCGCAGATAGCACGGGGGATGGGGGGGACATGTCCCCCCCAGATTTATAGTGACCCCCATCTGTCCCCCCCACCCACCGTCCCTACGTAAGGCACCACACATAGGTAGAAAAAGTGAGGATTAATGTTCCGTTAGTTAGACTAACTTACACTGCAGCACAAAGTTGAAATGGCAGCAGCCTTGTCAGTGATCAATTCACATTTTCCCCTTCTTGAATCGGTGTAGGCTGGAGCAGATCCTTGCAGAGTTGGGAAAGCAAGGTGTTCATTTTCCACGTAATTCTCGGTTAATAACACTGCACAGCTCATCCATTTGATAGCAGCGGTGTTTCTGCTGCGACTAATGGTGTGTTCAGTTGTACTCGTAAGTTGGAAGTTTGAAGTCGGAAAAGCATTGAAATCCAGCATCTCCCAGCATAAACGTTGGGGTTTTCGTTTCATTTCATTAACTGGCCATTTTTTTCGAATTCCATGTTCCATGATGTCCCAGTTTTTAAACTGGGAAGTGCTCAGTTCTGAGGTTATGTTGCTCGGAGCTCCAAGTTCCGACTTCCAATGTAAATGTAATGCACCATCTCGACCCCGGGGTCCTAAGGGGAGCTGGGGACTTTGCCTGTCATGGTAACCATAGTGATCATAAACAACTGTCTAATGACCGAGCTGGTGATTTTTCTGCCACATTAAGCCAGAGAAGAGGGGAAAAAAAATCACAGCGTTTGTTTCAAGAACCAAAAGATGTAAATATCCTATGCCTGTTGCCTTTCCCAGATGTGACAAATACTTGTTTTGTAATGTTGAGTAGCTAGTCTGATAATAATAAGAAGGAATTTGGACTTACCTGAAGTAGGCTAAATGTAAAATAACAGCATTCTAGGCTGTAGGTGAATATCTTTTAATGTTGTTATTTTTATGAATAATGTTATTTTAGTAAGCAGCAACTGTTAACTGAAATTATGAGATTCAAGATGTTAACATTGTCCTCCTGGCCTGCAGGCAATCCCTGGTGGGGTCAACAATGAAAAAACAAAAAACAATTACAGCGTTTTTTCAAAAACCGAGCAATGTTGACCAGGTAGGCCTTTGTCTACCAATATTCATTCAGTTAGAAAACTCACAATTCGAATGTATATTGAAGGCTTCAGTACACACACACACACACACACACACACAATATATATATATATATATATATATATATATATATATATATGCATTTACACAAAATGGAATCATTTGCTGACAGCTCAGTCCCCCCCAGTTCAAAAATCCTATCTGCACCCCTGTATGGAACATATATGGAATTATGTGGTAAACAAAATGTGTTAGGCGGCACGGTGGTGTAGTGGTTAGCGCTGTCGCCTCACAGCAAGAAGGTCTGGGTTCAAGCCCCGTGGCCAGCGAGGGCCTTTCTGTGCGGAGTTTGCATGTTCTCCCCGTGTCCGCGTGGGCTTCCTCCGGGTGCTCCGGTTTCCCCCACAGTCCAAAGACATGCAGGTTAGGTTAACTGGTGACTCTAAATTGACTGTAGGTGTGAATGGTTGTCTGTGTCTATGTGTCAGCCATGTGATGACCTGGCGACTTGTCTAGGGTGTACCCTGCCTTTCGCCTGTAGTCAGCTGGGATAGGCTCCGGCTTGCCTGCAACCCTGTAGAACAGGATAAAGCAGCTAGAGATAATGAGATGAGACAAAATGTGTTACATCAATCAATCCCAAAATATTTTGCAAATTTTAGATTCTTCAAAGTATTTACCTTAACCTTACCATTTACCTTGATGACAGCTTAGCACACTATTGGCAACCAGCTTCATGAGGTAGTCCCCTGCAATGCTTTTCAATTAACAGCTGTGCCTTGTCAAAAGTTATTTCATGAAATTTATTGCTTTCTTAATGCATTTGAGACCATCAAACAGTAAATAATAAAAATGCAGTAAATAGCCCTCTTCACCAACTCTAATCCATATTGTCAAGAACCGCTTAATTATGGAAAGAGAAGCAACAGTCCATCTTTACTTTAAGACAAAGTGTCTTTTAATTAAGAAAAATAAAGAAAAAACATTGAAACAGAAGGCGTGTCCAAATTTTTGACTGGTACCCTAAGTTGCATCTGAAGAAAATAAAAGAGTGCTTTCAGTACAGAATAGAATCTATATCCCCAAGTTACTGCTGATATATATACCGTAGGTGTTATTTTCCACAGAAAATATTGGTGATAATTTGGTGCCCTTGTCTGTATCGTTTGTGTACCAGTCTGCTTGTATATATTGTTTCATGTTGGCCCACTTATTTGCTATTTAAATCATGAGTATGAACTTCTTTCCAACATGCCTTTTAAAACACTGCCAACTTTGCTATAAGAGGGTGAGGAGTTGGAATTGCATTCACTCAGTCCTGTCTTCTAGATACAGTTGTGGAGGCAGGAGCAAAGTCAAGCACTGGTTTGTGAATGAAGGGCGGGGCAGAACAGGGAAAAGTGAATGGTAAGGATCTACACCTGTGTGGGATTTTTTTAATGAGTGTTTTGTGTTTCAGTGAGAGTGGTAAGGATAAAGAAGGGACAGATGAGAGCCATGGAAGAGATAGTTGAGCAGAACAGATCCAAGTTTGTGCATGTGTAGATGTGCATAGTGAAGTAAAATATCTGAAAAACAAAGGTATAGTTAAGGAAAAGAAGAGCCCATTTGAATTGTCCAAAGCCTGTCTCCCATCTCCTCATTTCCAGGCCAACCCATAAAATTGTCACCACAGCACATGTCAAAATTTACAGCCAGATATTACAGAAACAGACTGCTCCTGGTCCAGCTCCACATTTTTAGAGAGGCTGTCAACTGTTTTGAGATGGCCAAGCTATTGGTTACGTATCTGCTTCTGTCTTTTAAAGAGCAAATGACATTATGCTCCCAAGATGTTTGATTTCATTACCAACCAATGATGGAGCAAAACAAGTGTTCCTATTGATTTGGACATTAAATATATTAGTAATAAAACAAGTCCCTACAACTAAGCTATTGAAAAATCAATAGTAATTGGTACCAAAATATTATGTGTTTTGTCTGCAGTCTTACTGTCTGTCTGTACAACTAACCACCAAGATGTCAAAGGGCACTGCCCAATAAATGTGATATAGATAGATAGATAGATAGATAGATAGATAGATAGATAGATAGATAGATAGATAGATAGATAGATAGATAGATAGATAGATAGATAGAAGCAATGAATGGAGGTAATTCTGATGGCTGCCAAGTTTCTGTCTTGGTTAAAATTTGTGTTCAGTTAAATGACCAGACAGTGTCTTGAAATCATACAAATTGTACAGTAATATAAGGGTATAGTGTCAAAATCACTGAACTAGTGTAATAATAATAATAATAATGCATCACATTATCAACCACTGAAAATAATGTATGAGCGATAAAGTAATGTTTGCTTAGTTGCTCCATAGATTCTCGAACAACCCTTTTTTTGCATAAGAAAAAATTTGTGCTCACTATCCTTCAATCAGAGCCTTGCTAGCTCCTGTATCCTCATAATCACTATGAAACACATAACTGTCAGTGCTGTGCACGTGCTGAGAGGGCTACAGCGTGTGCGCCATCAACAAGGCGCACCTGCTGCTACTCAATGAACTATGTTTGGACTATTTAAGGACTGTGCCGAGTAAAGGTCGACGCGAAGTATTACGCCACGTCTAGTGTGCCATACTAAGCCTTGATTCCTTGTTCTGGTTTACTTCCTGGTTTCTCGAATCCTGTTTTCTCGTATCTAGTTCTTGTCATTGTTTTGCCTCTGATACTCTGTCCATGCCTCGATTGATCGCCTACCTGTTTCCACATTTATGACCTCACCTGCTCCCTTGGACTGTTCGCCTGTTGTGTGTTTCGCGCACTTTAGTTTACTATCGCACTTCACATTTTTGACTATATCTGTGCTTACATCTGTCACTCTCGCACACCTGACAATAACCATCTAAATCAATACATTTATGTTACAGTAGGCAACATAATAGCTGTGGTGGAAAGAGAACAAAACACAACTGACCTGAGTAAAAGTAGGGCTACTGTGTAGTGCTAATAATGTACACTTGAGTCAAAGTTAAAGTAATCCAGAAAAATCACTCAATTCTTCTTCCAAGTCTTCTGGTGGGGGGAAAAAAATACTTGTTAGTATGTTGACATCTGACATAACTAATCTGAAAATGTTCTATTTTCAATTCTATTCTTATAATAGCCTGTTTGTTCGGGCCCCTTAGTAATCTAAATCTATAGTCTGAATATTGTGCAAAAGTAGAAAAGAAAATAACCAAGATATCAACAAAAGTTGCTTTCAATGTAATATCTATCCACATATGACATTTGAGCTTTTTCTGTTTCATTGTTGTGGAGCATTCAATAACTGAACAGGGGTGGGTTTCCTGAAAGCCTCTTAAGGCTAAGGGCATCTTTAACTGTCTCTTAAGATCCATCATTAAGCTAGTGTGGTTTTCCTGAATTTACAATGGACCTGAATCACTCTTTCACAGCAAAGAGCATCTTGCTCGCAGCTGAATACACAGAATGCACATGCACCTCGGAAGGACTCTCACAATCAATGGGCAGAAACTGGTGTTGAATATGCTGCTGATGTTCAATAATTTTTCCTGTATGTTGCAAGTACACCAAGTTAAAGAAATATACACAAAATATTATGAATATTTCAATATTTTATGGAATTGTGTGGATATCGGAATGTCACATTGATAGTCACATTTTACTCAAATTTAAGTCCATTATGTCACATCCACATGCATTTGTGTGTGTGTCTAACTTTCACTCGTATGCGCTGCTCTGAGCGTGTGCTTCAAGGATTAAGTACTCGTGCCTGTCCCGAATTAAAGCACAATCAGCACACACCTAAAAAGATGCTGCCAACACCTACACGGTGCAAAAAATTGCATTGACTGTCACCATTACCAAGCCGTATTATTGTATTGTTGTCCTGGTTTTTGACTCACATTTTATATTTCTGGTTTTTGCTTTTGTCTATTGCCTAGTAGCTATAGTCTATTTGTGCCTCATTTGAGCTTCTGCCTGTCAACCGTTCATGATTTTTGCCTGCCATTTTGGACTGTGTACCTGATTATTATTCTTATAATAAACACTCTTTTCTGCACTTACATCCACCTCCAACCACAGTTGCTACATGCCCCAAATACACAATCCTCCTCAGTCTTCTTTTCCTAAAGTTATGACACAGAAAAATCCCAAAGCTGGGGGTTCCCATGTTAGAAGTCCTGTATATCATAAACTGCTAGCTCCACAGCCAGTCTACCAACCTTATTTTGATCATGAATCAATAACGATTACTGGGACCAACATGTTATTCAATTCAACTCGACAATATTGATCCAAAGGGCCGATTTTGTTCAACGAATAAGAAAACTCCCAGTCTACTCTGCTGGTGCTGCCATTTTGGAAATCACATGATGAATTGCTGCATGCTGATTGGTTGAAAGGTGAGTGACATTGAATTAGTCTGCAAGAAACCATGCACCAATGTTTTGAATGTGAACTGTCAAAATGAGTAACAAAACCAGGACTAAAGGCTCACAACACAATATGTTATGGTATGAAAGGGTTGGAAATTAAACAAGTAGTACAAAAAGTCTATAGGTAAAACAGCATGGCACCGCAGGTTCACAAACACTGGTTTGAGCTTTGGCCAATCAGTTTGCAGGAATGCAATCGTGTGATTTTTAATCTTGGTGGCGCCAGTGGAGTAGACAAAATTTTCAGCTCAATTCAGAATATCAGCAGCAGGGGACATAAATCTTGATTTGAAGTTGTTGATATGTTGATTCGGGAAACCTTTGTTGTTTTGTGATCAAACGGAGATTGTATGTGGAATGGACCATTCATGAATTACAGCTTTGGGGATTTTTCCATGTCATAACTTGTAGAAAAAGAAGACTGAGGAGGATTGTCTATTGTGGCATGTAGTGACTTTGCCTCCACCCACCCACCCACCACCCTTTACTGACACATTAGGCAAGTGATTATCTAATTTTATATATATATATATATATATATATATATATACACACACACACTACCGTTCAAAAGTTGGGGGTCACCCAGACAATTTTGTGTTTTCCATGAAAAGTCACACTTTTATTTACCACCATAAGTTGTAAAATGAATAGAAAATATAGTCAAGACATTTTTCTGACCATTTTGAACATTTAATCGACCCCACAAATGTGATGCTCCAGAAACTCAATCTGCTCAAAGGAAGGTCAGTTTTATAGCTTCTCTAAAGAGCTAAACTGTTTTCAGCTGTGCTAACATGATTGTACAAGGGTTTTCTAATCATCCATTAGCCTTCTGAGGCAATGAGCAAACACATTGTACCATTAGAACACTGGAGTGATAGTTGCTGGAAATGGGCCTCTATACACCTATGTAGATATTGCACCAAAAACCAGACATTTAGTAGAATTTAGCTAGAATAGTCATTTACCACATTAGCAATGTATAGAGTGTATTTCTGATTAGTTTAAAGTGAGCTTCATTGAAAAGAACAGTGCTTTTCTTTCAAAAATAAGGAAATTTCAAAGTGACCCCAAACTTTTGAACGGCACACTATATTGCCAAAAGTATTTGCTCACCCATCCAAATTATTGGAATCAGGTGTTCCAATCACTTCCATGGCCACAGGTGTATAAAATCAAGCACCTAGGCATGCAGACTGTTTTTACAGTTTGGAGCTGGCCCCTTCCTCTTCCAACATGACTGTGCACCAGTGCACAAAGCAAGGCCCATAAAGACATGGATGACAGAGTCTGGTGTGGATGAACTTGACTGGCCTGCACAGAGTCCTGACCTCAACCTCATAGAACACCTTTGGGATGAATTAGGGCGGAGACTGAGAGCCAGGCCTTCTCGTCCAACATCATTGTGTGTGTTCTGGTCTGGGTTAATCAGAATAAGTTTAGTTCTTTCTTCAGCCACTAGTTGGTGTTTTTTTTTCTGTTTTAGCATTTTGTGGACCTCATGGTTTGTCATGTGATACATGTAGGCTGCCATATTGATCTTCTGTTTACATCTAAGACAGTATGCACATGGTAAAGTGAACAGTTCAGCAACTGGATTCATCTTGTTTTGAGATCGCTTATAGAAGCATCGTCTGTAAGTATTGTTTAAAGGAGGTGTGTGTGTCTGTGTATATATATATATATATATATATATATATATATATATATATATGCACACACACACACACACACACACAGTGGGGCAAAAAAGTATTTAGTCAGCCACCAATTGTGCAAGTTCTCCCACTTAAAAAGATGAGAGAGGCCTGTAATTTTCATCATAGGTACACTTCAACTATGAGAGACAGAATGGGGGGAAAGAATCCAGGAAATCACATTGTAGGATTTTTTATGAATTAATTGGTAAATTCCTTGGTAAAATAAGTATTTGGTCACCTACAAACAAGCAAGATTTCTGGCTCTCACAGACCTGTAACAACTTCTTTAAGATGCTCCTCTGTCCTCCACTCATTACCTGTATTAATGGCACCTGTTTGAACCTGTTATCAGTATAAAAGACACCTGTCCACAACCTCAAATAGTCACACTCCAAACTCCACTATGGCCAAGACCAAAGAGCTGTCAAAGGACACCAGAAACAAAATTGTAGACCTGCACCAGACTGGGAAGACTGAATCCGCAATAGGTAAGCAGCTTGGTGTGAAGAAATCAACTGTGGGAGCAATTATTAGAAAATGGAAGACATACAAGACCACTGATAATCTCCCTCGATCTGGGGCTCCATGCAAGATCTCAGCCCGTGGGGTCAACATGATCACAAGAACGGTGAGCAAAAATCCCAGAACCACACAGGGGGACCTAGTGAATGACCTGCAGAGAGCTGGGACCAAAGTAACAAAGGCTACCATCAGTAACACACTATGCCGCCAGGGACTCAAATCCTTCAGTGCCAGACGTGTCCCCCTGCTTAAGCCAGTACATGTCCAGGCCTGTCTGAAGTTTGCTAGAGAGCATTTGGATGATCCAGAAGAGGATTGGGAGAATGTCATATGGTCAGATGAACCCAAAATAGAACTTTTTGGTAAAAACTCAACTTGTGTTTGGAGGAGAAAGAATGCTGAGTTGCATCCAAAGAACACCATACCTACTGTGAAGCATGGGGGTGGAAACATCATGCTTTGGGGCTGTTTTTCTGCAAAGGGACCAGGACGACTGATCCGTGTAAAGGAAAGAATGAATGGGGCCATGTATCGTGAGATTTTGAGTGAAAACCTCCTTCCATCAGCAAGGGCATTGAAGATGAAATGTGGCTGGGTCTTTCAGCATGACAATGATCCCAAACACACTGCCTGGGCAACGAAGGAGTGGCTTCGTAAGAAGCATTTCAAGGTCCTGGAGTGGCCTAGCCAGTCTCCAGATCTCAACCCCATAGAAAATCTTGGAGGGAGTTGAAAGTCCGTGTTGCCCAGCGACAGCCCCAAAACATCACTGCTCAAGAGGAGATCTGCATGGAGGAATGGGCCAAAATACCAGCAACGGTGTGTGAAAACCTTGGGAAGACTTACAGAAAATGTTTGACCTCTGTCATTGCCAACAAAGGGTATATAACAAAGTATTGAGATGAACTTTTGTTATTGACCAAATACTTATTTTCCACCATAATTTGCAAATAAATTCTTTAAAAACAGACAATGTGATTTTCTGGATTTTTTTTTATCATTTTGTCTCTCATAGTTGAGGTATACCTATGATGAAAATTACAGGCCTCTCTCATCTTTTTAAGTGGGAGAACTTGCACAATTGGTGCCTGACTAAATACGTTTTTGCCCCACTGTGTGTGTGTATGTATGTATGTATGTATGTATGTATGTATATATATATATATATATATATATATATATATATATATATATATATATATATATATATATATATATATATATATAATGCACATATTTGTGGAGATGACCAAGTTTACTAAGGGTTATTGATTGTTCAACATCTTGCTATCTTGTGTTAAGATAGGCTAGCTATGTTTGTATATTGCTGATATTAAGCACACTGATTGTGTATTTTATTTTCTTTCTTTATTTTAGTTTTACCCTATTTTAATGCTGTCAATTCAAATGGTGGTACGAAATAAATCCATCATACAACTGACCAGCGTGTGAAAGGAGTTATCTGTCTGTCTAGTGGAAGAAGGGGACTCTTTGAGGGCAGAACAGTGTGACCTCACAAATGCGCTTCTGGAAGAATGGTCAAAAATTCCCATAAACACACTCCTAAACCTTGTGGACAGCCTTCCCAGAAGAGTTGAAGCCGTTCTAGCTGCAAAGGGTGGACCGAAGTCATATTGAACCCTATGGATTAGGAATGGGATGTCACTTAAGCTCATATGTGAGTCAAGGCAGGTGAGCGAATACTTTTGGCAATATAGTGTGTATGTGTATATATATATATATATATATATATATATATATATATATATATATATATATATATATATATGGGAGAACATTGCGAACTTGGCATTGTGGATAACAGTTGAAATAATCATGACTGCATGATTTTTATATATATATATATATATATATATATATATATATAAAAATCATGCAGTCATGATTATTTCAACTGTTATCCACAATGCCAAGTTCGCAATGTTCTCCCATATATATATATATATATATATATATATATATATATATATATATATATATATATATATATATATATATATATATATGGGAGAACATTGTGAACTTGGCATTGTGGATAACAGTTGAAATAGTCATGACTGTGTAACAGTGAAATAAGCGGGCACAGGGAAAACATTTACTTAAATATTTAGCTTATTATTTGCTCATTCTTTTGTGTGATTGTTTGTTCATTTAATAAAAAAAAAACATGCTTGGAAAAAATTATTGTCCAAAAATGTAAAATAGTTTAAATTATTAATTACTACATTATATATGTAATGCTTAATGATGATGCAATATATTCACATATTTTAACACTTTATATTTCATTGGTTTTTGATTAAAAATGAATGCCATGTGACCTCATTGACTGGATTTAGCAATGACTAATGCCTTTAGCAATTATAGTACAAATGTCTTAAGCAACTACTAATATAGAGGATGCGCGCTGCAAAGATGCTTTTTGCAAAGTTGTTCTTAAGACTCCTTCTTATGAGTAAGTCCGGGAAAATCATGTACAGAGACTACAGTATGTTTATTTCTTAAGAGCGTTTTTAAACTCACTCTTTAGCCGGAATGTGCAACATTATTGGAAAACCTACCCCAGATGTCTATGGGCCAAAAAACAAATTATTTTACCAAAAGAAAATGAGATCCAAAAATGCAACAATAAAATATAACTGAAACAACAGTTATATCATACTTTGAGTAAAACAAAACATTTTAACCTTCAGCTATTTTGGTATACAGTATGTCTGTCCTTTCCTTTAAGTGAATTGTCATTATATAAATTAAATAAAAATCTTACATTTCAGGACAATCAGACATAAATTGAATTAGTAAAAAGAGGAAGTTAATTCAGTTTGATTCAATTTATTGTATAGTGGTTTTAACAATGGATATTGTCACAAAGCAGTTTTACAGAAATCCAATCTTAAATTTATAATTTTATCACTAATGAAAAAGCCAGAGGTGATGATGGTAAGGAAAAACTCCCTGACATGACATGAGAAAGAAACCTTGAGATGAACCCAAAAAAGGAATGCATCCTTATCTTGGTGACACTGGGTAGTATGATTTATAAATAACATCTCTTTCTATAGGCACGGTGGTGTAGTGGTTAGCACTGTCACCTCACAGCAAGAAGGTCCGGGTTCGAGCCCCGTGGCCGGCGAGGGCCTTTCTGTGTGGAGTTTGCATGTTCTCCCCGTGTCCGCGTGGGTTTCCTCCGGGTGCTCCGGTTTCCCCCACAGTCCAAAGACATGCAGGTTAGGTTAACTGGTGACTCTAAATTGACCGTAGGTGTGAATGTGAGTGTGAATGGTTGTCTGTGTCTATGTGTCAGCCCTGTGATGACCTGGCGACTTGTCCAGGGTGTACCCCGCCTTTCGCCCGTAGTCAGCTGGGATAGGCTCCAGCTTGCCTGCGACCCTGTAGAAGGATAAAGCAGCTAGAGATAATGAGATGAGATGAGATCTCTTTCTATAACCGCATACTACATCGACAAAAAAGTGCAATTGTGTAAACAGGAATTTAGTATTTGCAACTTGTGAATATGAGGTGAACATCAGGGTCATTTGTGAATTACAGTTCTGACTTAAAGTCTATTGTACCAAAGTGAAATTATTAATTATTCAATGAGACTTGAGTGCAAATGGTTCTTAGCAATTGCAGTCCTAAGACTATTCAGGTTGTACCATCCACGGTAATCTCATTCTGATCTTTAGGCTGTTCATTTGGGGCCATACTTAGCAACAGTGAGTGATTTTCAGGTGACAAGAACTCCAAACAGAAGTAGGACATCAGGATGGATCAGACAGGTCTGGAAAGAAGGAAGATTAACCTTATGAAAATTGAATCAAACACAACTGGACTTGGTTTTAAGTCTTTGAAGACATTTCATCTCTCATCCAAAAGGCTTCTTCAGTTCACTTCAACAGCTTGTCTGAATAGACTGGGCTAGTCTGACCAGCTGGTGTGAGTACCCAAGTATTTAATTTCTGTGGAGCTGTTATCAAGGCCATTTGATATCATTGTTGACAAGGCCAGTCATTATCACTGTTTGTTTAGTGTTCTAGGGTGTGATAAAGTTTTTAGAGTCAACTTTGTTCATGCTCCAGTCTGTTGTAATGACAGTTGTTTGGGGTTGTTAGAGTTGCTGGAGTCACATGAGGCCAGTTGTGAATGACTGTTGTTCTTGGAGGCTAAGGTGTGGAATCTCCTGGGGAGGGATGAAAGGACAGCATTGTAAGTGGTAGATAGGTGGTGTTCCAGACATCCTCCTCTGGTGAGGGATGTTTTTTTTCCAATTTCACATAGATGGCTTCCTTTACTCCTCTTTCAAACCATCTGTCCTCCTTGTCCAAAATGTGTACATTGCTATCCTCAAAGGAGTGTGCCTTCTCCTTTAGGTGTAAATAGATGACACAGGTTTGGCCTGAAGAGTTGGCCCTCCTGTGTTGGGCCATATGTTTTGTTTAGTGGTTGTTTGATTTCACCAATGTACACATCTGAGCATTCTTCGATGCAGTGGACAACATACACCAGGTGTGGTGTATACAGGGGAGAGCGGGTGCATCACAAACTAGTAGACAAATCCAAATCAAGAGACAAAAGATGAAGTCAGGGTCTGGCAAAGGTCAGTCAATGTGCAAACAGTATATCAGAGATCAGGCAAAAGTTCAAAGTCAGAAAGAAAGAGAAAACTGGGTCAAAGTCACAGGAAGTCAGGAACTGGAAACAACAGCTTGGGATGAGCAGGTACTTGACACCGAGTAATACTTCACAACGTGTGAGTGTTTGCTGTGCTTACATAGGCGAGCTGATTACTAGGAGAAAGGGAAACAGGTGTGCCCCTAATATTCCAGAGAGGAGGGGCACTGTGGTACTGGGAAAAATAAAATAAAAGAAAGAAAGCACAACTTTATTCATCACACACTTGTGAAATTTCCTCTCTGCATTTAACCTATGTGAAGCAGTGAACACACACGTGTGCGCACACACACGAGAAGTGAGCACACCCACACATACCCAGAGCAGTGGGCAGCCATGCTAACAGCGCCCGGGGAGCAGTCGGGAGCCAGGCGCCTCGCTCAAGGGCACCTCAGCCCAACGCCATCCCATATCAACCTAACTGCATGTCTTTGGACTGTGGGGGAAACTGGAGCACTCGGAGGAAACCCAAGCAGACATGGGGAGAACATGCAAACTCCACACAGAAAGGCCCTTGCCGGCTGCTGGGTTTGAACTCAGAACCTTCTTTCTCTGAGGCGACTGTGCTAACCACTACACCACCATGCTGCCCAAACTGTAGTCCATGGCAGCCATGTTTGGATGCTGCTCCAAACTCAGATTTTAGGCGCTGTTACTGACAATGGCGAGCAAATGGAAATTGCCTGGGTTCATCTGTGAAGTGCCTGTGACTACAATTGAAGTATTGCCATTGTGGTATGCACCTAGAAAATGTGTTGCATATTTACATAGGGCCCAAATTCCTCTTTAAGAGCTGCTTCATGTGGAATGGAGTCTGGAATCAGAGTCATGTGGGATCCTGAGGTATGTGCTTAATGATGATATGAATGAACTCTGCATTTATCATATGGAGGATGGGGAAACTATTGATTCTGATATGATTAAAACCATTCTCACATCTAATGACTGGAGAATTGGATCTTGTAGTGGCAGACTGTCTCACCTGTCTCAAAGTGGAAAATGGGATTGATTTTCAGTCTAAGTTTTGGAGTTGCAGGTGAGAGAATGCTAGCAATGAAGGAGGAACACATCTGTGGTAAATCCCTGATGTGGGTGGAGCACAGAAGCATGGCAGGTGGGAACTGAAGTTCGTACAAACTTTTATTTTTATCATATGTCTAGCTTTTCAGCTGACTCACGTCCACATGCACCCACACATGCACTCTGGTTGGGAGCATCCCTTTTCTCTGCTCTCCCCCTCCTTTTCTGCTCCATCCCTGTAAAAAACACACACACACACACACACACACACACATTAATTGACAGCAGGTGGAATGACTTAGCCACTTACCTTCCCTGACCCCACCCTCCATTCACAAACTGCTGCTTGGCTACGCCCCCGCTGCCACATACCCCCACTGCCCGACTCAGGCCGGGGAGCCATCCGGCCTGAAGCTGACTCCCCCCTGATGGGACAGGAAGTCCACCACCACCATCTGTGCCCCCGGCCTGTGGACCACTTAAATGGCTGGAGGGCGAGATACCAATGGGTGATCTGTGCATTGGCATCCTTCATGCGGTGGAGCCACTGGAGGGGTGCATGGTCCGAACAGAGAGTGAAAGGGTGCCCCAACAGGTAGTATCGGAGGGCAAGGACCGCTCACTTGATGGCAAGACACTCTTTCTTGATGGTGCTGTACTTGTTTTCATGCATTGAGAGTTTCCGGCTGATGTACAGCACAGGGCGCTCCTTGCCCTCCACCTTCTGGGACAAAATGGCCCCCAGCCCTCTGTCCAATGCATCAGTCTGCAACATAAAGGGGAGAGAGAAGTCAGGGGAGTGCAAAAGTGGCCCCCCTACACAATGTAGCTTTTACCTCAGAGAAGGCCTGTTGGCACTGCTCCATCCACTGGACTGGATCTGGAGCCCCCTTTTTAGTGAGATCAGTTAGCGGGCTGGTGATGGCTGAATAATTAGGTATAAACCTAAAATAATCATGGCTGTAGATTATTATATCATCCAGATATGCAGCCGCGGAGGCAGCATAAGGGTGGAGGACCCTGTCCATAAGCTGCTGGAACATAGCAGGTGTCCCAAATAACCCAAAAGGGAGCATGACAAATTGGTGTAATCCAAGCAGTGTGGAAAAGACTATTTTCTCTCGGGATAGAGGAGTCAAGGGGATCTGCCAATATCCCTTTGTTAAATAAAAGCGAGCAGTGTCAAAAGCGAGCAGCACCTAACCGATCAAACAACTCATCAATGTGAGGCATTGGGTATATGTCAAATTTAGACACTGCGTTGACCTTTCTATAGTCCACACAGAACTGGACCGACCCATCGGTCTTGGGAACCAGGGCCACTGGGCTGCTCCAGTCACTGTGGGACTCCTTGATTATGCCCATTTCAAGCATGGCCTTGAGTTTGTCCCGAACCACCTTTTTCTTGTGTTTGGGCAATCGGTAAGGGCGGTTACACACTACCACCCCCGGGGGCATTTCGATGTGGTGTTCTATGAGGTGGGTACGACCAGGAAGGGGCAAGAACACGTCGGAAAATTCCTTTTGCAACTTGGCCACCTCCATGAGGTGGGTCAGTGAGAGTTGGTCTCTACAAGGGACCGGAGTGGTTTGAGATGTTATCTTTTTCACCTCCGGCCTCAGCTCTGCCTTCTCCAGGACTACCGACGCCAACACCATGGGGACCCCCTCATTCCAGCGTTTTAAAAGGTTGAGGTGGTAGATTTGCAATGCCCCACCCCTATCTGTTTGCTTCACCTCATAGTTGACGTCCCCGACTTACCATGTGACCTCGAAGGGCCCTTGCCACTTGGTGATTAATTTGGAGCTTGACGTGGGCAATAATACGAGCACTTTGTCTCCCAGCCTGAACTCTCTAAGGCAAGTGCCCCTGTCATACAGTCGGGTTTGACGTTCTTATGCCTGCTGCAAATTCTCCTGGGTTAGGTGTGTGAAGGTGTGGAGTTTTGCGCACAGGCCAAGAATGTACTGGATTTCGTTTTTGCTAGGCGAAGGACCCTCCTCCCAATTTTCTCATAGCATGTCCAAAATGCCACGTGGCTTACACCCATATAATATTTCAAATGGAGAAACCCTGTGGAGGCTTGCATGACCTCTCATACTGCAAATAGCAGGGGCTTGAGCCACTTATCCCAATTACGTGCATCTTCACTTATGAATTTACGGATTAGGTTTTTGAGGGTTTGGTTAAAATGCTCCACTAAGCCATCCATTTGTGGGTGATAGACGCTGCAGCAGATAGACTTAATCCCCAGTAACCCATACAGTTTGTGCAGTGTGCATGACATAAACGATGTGCCTTGTGCCTGACCCGGGAGATAAAGTGGAAGAGCACTTCCGCAATACTGCATGCTGAGATATTGCGGAGAGGCACTGCTTCCGGATATCGCATTGCATAGTCCACCAGAACTAAAATAAAGTGATACCCTCATGCCGACCGAGCTAATGGTCTGATGAGATACATCCCAATTCGCTCAAACGGGGTCTCAATTAGAGGGAGAGGGCACAAAGGTGCTTTTAGAGTGGCCATGGGATTTATTAATTGGCATCCACGGCACGCTGCACACTACCGACAGACATCCCCACAAATCCCTGGCCAATGGAACCGGGCCATTATTCTGGCTAGTGTTTTATCATGCCCCAAGTGTCCAGCCCTGGGATTAAAGTGAGCCTCATGGAATACGAGTTCCCTACGGCTCTTTGGGATTAACAATTGGGTTATTCATTCACTAGTTTGAGTGTCTTGTGTCACTTGGTACAACCTATCTTTAATAATAGCAAAATAAGGGAAGGTCGGTGCTGTGCTTGACTGAAGAATTTGACCATTGGTTACTCTCACTTGGTCAAACACATGCCGCAGAGTCTTGTATCGCGACTTCTCTAACGGGAAATCCCCAAGAGAGGGAGGAGGAGCGGGCTGCTCCTCACTCTGATGTGGTGCTGACATAGACGGCTCTGTGACAGGTTCTCCAGTCAACGCCACACCGGGATCTTCCCATGACCTACTAGTGCAGGACCCGCTATGTGTTAAACATTCCATCAGCTTTTTAAACCCTGGCCAATCAGTACCCAAAATCAACAAGTGGGTGAGATGAGGATTAACCGCTGCCTTTACTCTATGAATTTGGCCACAGAATAGAATATGGACAGACACTAAGGGATAATTGTGAACATCACCGTGCGCACACAACACTTTCACCGCTTGTGCTCTCCCCAATGCCTCACCTTGCACCAGGCATTGGTGAACTGAGGTCTGATTACAACCAGAATCCATGTATCCCCTTGAACACTTACGGGTATGCAATATGTTCCTGCCCAATTGGGAGTGGTCTCTGGTGCATCAGGGATCCAGATCATGGCTTCCACCTCCCTTGTGGAGCCCTGATTCTGGAGATGCTCCGGCTCCCCACCGCACCATCATACCGGCCAAGGCTTTCTCTCTGCACCAGTGTTAAGGGTGTCACTCACCTGAGCGGGGAAAGACATGGAAGAGGGAGATGGGAGGACACCATGGGTGCAACAGGCTGGCTGGGGAGGAGTCGGCCCCCGCCTCTGCCATGGGGGAATGGAGAGAGAGAGGGGGGAGAGAAGAGAAACAAGGAGAGATGCCTTCGCCTTGTCTGTCTGTCGTCAGAACCGTCACCAGATGGTCCTTCACCTACTTGATGGCTCACTGGAGCAATGCCCAGCGGTGACACTGGACCCATTCTGCCGTTCCTTCTGGAAGCCGAGAGATTAACTGTTCCAGTGCCACCAGGTCGATGATCCGGTTGATGTCACAGTCTTCCGCCCTCAGCCACTGCCGGCAGGCATCCCGGAGTTGTTGGCCAAATGCAAACGGTTGGCCAACCTCCTCCAGTGTCAGCTTCCGGAACCGCTGGTGGTGATGTTCTGGGAAAACGGCCGACCCACTGCAAAATGGCCCTCTTGAGGTCAGCGTAGTTGAGCTGGCTGTCGGCAGGGAGCTGCTGTGCCACGAGCTGCGCCTCACCTGTCAGGAGCAGGAGGAGGCGAACTGTGCGCTGCTCAATTGGCCACCCCCACACTTAGGCCACTTGTTCGAAGAGGGCAATGAAGGCTTCAGGCTCGTCATGTGGGCCCATCTTCATGAGGGTGACGTGAGGGGAGTCCACGGTGGTAAGGGTGGACACCCCTGCCGATGCCGGAATGCCTGGCGATCTTCCCACTGGGCGAGCATCAAGGCTTTAAAGCATTGTTCCTGGTCCTCCCGGAGGATGATCAGCACTCGATGCTGGTTCTGCTGGGCAGCAGCAAGGGCATGGACAAGGTCCATAATTGGCAAGGACTCCATGGGGTGGTTCCCTTCCATATTCGTTTCTGGGTTTCAGCACCACTGTGGTAAATTCCTGATGTCGGTGGAGTACAGAAGCATGGCAGGCAGGAACTGAAGTTCGTACAAACTTTTATTTTTATCATATGTCTAGCTTTTCAACTAACTCACTCCCACACATGCACCCACACATGCACTCTCGTTGGGAGCGTCCCTTTTCTCTGCTCTCCCCCTCCTTTTATGCTCTGTCCCTGTAACAAACACACACACATTAATTGACAGCAGGTGGAATATGGAATGCCATTTGAGACTCATTTATGCGCAAACAGAAACTCATTTATGCGGGAACAGAAAACCAACATTGAGCGCATGGCACCTGTTTTGAGCGAACAGAAGACCTATATTGAGCACAGAAACGTGTTTTGAGCGAGCACATAAATTATACTTTGAGGGGGGGAATGAATCTCTGTGCGCAACAACAGCCCTCTGCGCACTCTCTTTCAATCTCCTCCACTTGCTCCGAAGATCTCTGTCACGCTCACTCAATTTCACCAGTGCTCGCTCAAATCCTGTACAGTGTGTTCCATTTGTGCCACGACTGTCGGCCAATCACAACTATCCGCCAGCGTTGGATTGGCGGGCAACCTGACCAATCAGAGTAGCTGGGAGAATCGGAAACTTGAACAGTACGAACACCAAGACGAAGTGGTGGTAGTGGTGGAGATTTCAAATGAACAGCTCTGAGCCATACATATTTTGGTAAGTATTTTATGGTAAATTACATTGTAAATATCATAACTATGAATGTCATTCGATTGAATATACTGTTGAATCGTCTCCCAAACGTTGTGTCTCGATGCATTAGTGTTTGCTTGATCCCCTAGGCTAATATTATACATTCCTCTTTAGCAATCCTAGCTGCCGTTGATGATGTCGTCAGTTGATGGCACACCACAGCAATCCGTGAGTTTACTTTTTTTTCTTTTCATATTAATCTTGTTGTGAGAACCCTCTGTATGTACCGAAATGAAGTCATTACATGGCTTGGAAGCTTGATTCAGTTTAACAGGACTCCACACAGTTCCGTGATCTGTTATTTTATCAGTTTTGTGACAGAGTAGCTAGCTATTAACTTTGGGTATGACCGACCCTATCGGGGCTCACCATATAGTCAAGGCCAGTGTTCAGGTCGTTCGTTTTGGGGGGATTTTAAATCCTATAGCAGCTATATATTTTTGAATCCTTACACACTGGAGAATCAGAAATGTAATGTTTGACAAAACAAAAGTCATTAATGCAATTTTCTTCTAGCCTATTTGTATTATGGTATAGTGGTAATTTATTAGTGGAGATGTTTTCTCTGGTCATCAACTATATCTTTTTTTCATGTTAAAAAAAAAAACACAATATATCTGTTAGCCCTATTTGCACGAGATAAATTTACCCCACACTTCTGAGTTTCCGGCAGCACATTCGAAAGTCCAGTTGGAATTAAGGTAACTTGCTTGGGAGTTTTAAACTTTACAAATTAGACATGGCCCATTTTTATGGGATGCATCTCTAGTGCTGTGCAAATAGGGAAATGATAATCATAATTTCATCATTTTGTTGACTGTGTGTAACAAGTCGGATAGGTACTTGCAGTTCTAACCTAAAACTGAAATTGATTTAGGGCCATGATGCTATAGAGTCTGCAGTCAGAAACCTAATGACTCTGCTGAGGACCTCTCAGACTGCCCCCTCAGCTCCAAATCCGCCTGCCCCCTCTGCTTCTCATCCGCCTGCACAGCAGCGATGTGTCGCACAAGAAATGGCAAGGTGTGTTATAAAGACACATGTCTGTAAATATTCGAATTCACCAGTTGTAGGCAACTGGACTACTTACTTGAGCTTGAAGATATTTCAGTCCTCATTCTAAGGAGCTCCCTCAGTTCTGGTTGATGTAAGTGAATCTACACTTATCTAGGCGGGAAAAAACTTCATTGCCTACAACTAAACTCTGGACATTCAGACACACATCTTTGTTTGCATCAATAGAGTAAACACACGCTACACTACATACAATGGTCTACCTGTTGCACATTTTCATTGATTAACCTTCAGACAGCTCTTGAGGGTGTAGGAAGCTACATGCATTGTAATATCTGATTGACATTGTACTCAGTTATTTTTTCTCCAATGAACAGATCCTTCCCTGGTTATTTTAAACGGAAAAAAAAAGCTTTTTTCCTGCCTCCCTGGAAAAAAATGTAAAAATGGTAGCCCTAAATTTTTACTTGCTGCCGAGAAACACCTCCCTCACTCCATGGCCAAACGAGGAGCTTGAGCTCCTTCAGGCAGGCATGGGGAGAAAAACAGTCTCTCTTCCTGATGATGGTGATCACACAGAGGTACAGTTTACACTCAGTGCAGATGTACACGTCAATTAAAGCTCACTCTCTGTTCTCCACAGTCAGAGTAGCTGTAGGAGGAATATGATTTGTTGTAGAATAGCCATGTAACAGTGTCTCTCTTGTTCAACCAAGATTTCACGACTCTTGAAGGACACGTTTCCCAAAATGGAGAACCTTGCTGGCGGATGGCTCCTACATAAAGCTACAGGTTTGTAGCCCCAAGATTGTGTTGTTGACATGTATGTTTATGCTCTCCCATAGGTTTATAAACAGTAAGTGCTGCATTACATTTAGTGTACACAAATACAGGCCTACAATACAGTTAGCAGCTACAGTTGGGAGTCCTTAACATAGACTGCATGCATGCCTGTCTACTGTGCACAAGTTGACAGATAGCTAAACCGTCAATAGAAGTATCAGGTGCTTTGCCGTCTGCAAACCATTAAAAATGGAAAAATGTGTTAATCTCAATTTTTAATTCTTTCCCAAAGGTGGAAGTGGGAGACGAAAGCTGACAGTTATACCACCAGAAGCGGAAGGTTACACGGTTAAAGCGCTACGAGCCGTTTCTGCTGGTGGGAAGGCGGTATTATTTATCATCCCCCTGCAGGACACCTTGGATACATCACCGCTGCCTCCTGACTCTGAGCATTTTTGCAAAAATGCCCAAGAAGACCTGCTTTACATGTAATGAAGGCATGCCCTTACAGATACTTGCGGTTCATGTCAAAACATGCATCGGACCATCCACTACCAGTGATGTGCAGGTAAGATTAATAGATATTTTTTTGTTGTACAGTAAATATCCCACTTAATTATCTGCACTGAAGTGATCTGCGTTAAATCTCATTTTGCATGTCTATAGTGTAAATAGAATGACTCACTATTGTTAGTAGTAACCTTGTTTTATTCTATTTTCTTGGTGTCGTGAAACAACTTTCTTTCAAATTTCAGGCTATGTGTCCACTTTGCAGCAAGCAATTTCTGAATGATCAAATAGAAATCCATGCCGGTCTGTGTGGAGAGAGGTGATTTGCTTTCTCATTGTCTGTCTGTCTGTCTGTCTGTCTATCTTCAAATGTGTTGGGTGTGATTGACATTGCAAAATTGCTTTAATATACAGTGACATGAGTGATGGTTTGGAATGCTCAGTGCCTCCTGAGGAAGATGACAGTGTAATCTGTGTGAGTGGGACTGCTCAAATGTCAGCATGCAAACCAAAAAGGTAAGTTTCATCAAGCTGGTCTTCTCCTGGGTTTGTATTAAAGGCTGAATGATGTAATTGTTAAAGGCTTTATTAGAACGAAATCATCCCATAACCCTCCTTCTCCATGTTACTGAGTGCTTTCAGTCAGTATTAGTATGATAGAACTTGGCAGTATACCAAATTGTGATATGACAGCCAACACTAACTGGTGAGCAGTTTTCTTCTGTACCCCATCAGTCAGCTACTTTGTAAAATTAGGTCTATGCCACACCAAATGCTATGTTAGTATGTCATATACCTATGGAGAGCACATACTAGCCTGAAAGAACAGAGATACAGGTTGATTGACATCAGATTTTCCCATTACTTTGTGTCGTAGCCATAATAGATCCTTGAACATACATTAACTTTTGATTTTAAGCATTGTCATTCATTGTCCCTTACATAATTTCTATCACATACTTTATTTAATTTCCTTCTTCGCAAGCACTGAAGATATATTGCTGTTCCTTGAACAACAAGTTGACACCACAACACAATTAAAATTGTGTGTGGACAGAGAGGAACTAGTAGACAGAGCCTTTCTCCAGTGGAGAAGAAAAAAAATGGCAACTCCTGCCAGCACCCTTAAAGTTGTGTACATAGGAGAAGCGGGCATTGACACAGGAGCACTTCATAAAGAGTTTCTGACTGGTGAGTTTTTAAATAGTTTGTCCTGATAAAAAAAAAAAAAACAAAACAGTGGATTCTTTTAGGACTCTATCATATTGTTATACGGGCAGCCGTGGCCTAGTGGTTAGAGCGTTGGCCTGTAGTGCAGAGGGTAGTGGGTTCAAATCCCACCCTAACCAGTAGGTAATGGCTGAAGTGCCCTTGAGCAAAGTGCCCTTGCAATGCCCCAGGTTGTAACCAATACCCTGTAATAACTGTAAGTCGCTTTGGGTTATAAAGCGTCTGCTAAGTGTAATGCAATGTAATCTACTACATCAGAGTTGGCATGGTATTAAACCAAAACTAATTTTCTTCCAGATAATGGTTATCACTGAGTCATGAAGCAGCCAAAGGCTTCTTCCTTAGATGTTTCCTTGACACTGATGCTTTGAGTGTTCTACTTTAAGTCAGGGGTGTTAAATTCATTGTTTGTCATTGGCCTCATGAACATTATGATTTTCATGAATGTGTATTGTACAGTGACTCTGCGCTCTTATTGTTATTGTGGTGGTGGTGTGTGTTTCTCTTCTATAGACATGATTTCAGCCATTGAAACAAGATTCTTTGAAGGCTCTGGGAGCTAGGGCAAAAACCCAAAGTATTCAGTGACAGACCTTGACAACGAAAACTTCAGGTTGGTGTCACATTATTTTTCTGTAAGGCATCCAGGACTTTTTGATTCTCTGCAACTTTATACATCTTAGTATGGTCATGTATCACATGTGCATGGTTAAGGTGTCCTTTAAGTTTGTGTGTGTGTGCTTTTTTTGTCTTTTTTACTTTTTCTACCTTGCTCACAGAACTGTTGGTGAAGTAATGGCAGTGAGTTTAGCTCAAGGTGGCCCACCACCCGCCTTTCTGAGCGAGTGGTGTTACAACATCCTTTGCAATGGCGAGGTGGATTTAAGCACGCTTTCTCAAGAGGATGTTGCAGATCTAGAATCCTGCCAGCTTATCAACAATGTAAGCAGTCTGTGTGACTCTCAGGACTGAATTAGACTTCTGTTTTAACGTGTTTTAACACCCTTTCTGTTTTCTGTTTTTTCCCCCCTTAACATTGTCCACATTACTAGTGAATCAAGTCCTGCTGCTCATTGCCAAAGCCCTTTACCATCTTCTCACTTGTTAACCCTCACTCCTTGGACTCAGATCCTCTTCTCCTCTCTGTCCTCGGCGTCAAACTACCTATGATCTTTTTTAAGGTGGAAAACTCAACGGATCCCGAGTCTCTGATGGAGTGGCTCAATGACATTGTAAACTGTGGTTACTCAAGCCAGGTCAAACTGGACAACAAAAAGAACATAATCTGGTTAGTTAGTTTTAAATTACTGTGAATAATTTAACTACAAACTTTTCCGATGTGAAATGGTTACTTTGACATGGTGTACTTCTTTTTTGTGCTTTTAAGAGCGGTAGTGCTGCATTCCACAACAAGATTAATCCCAATGCTGCAGCAGATGAGAAAGGGACTGGAGCTGTATGGTCTGGTGAAGCAGATGGCTGCCCACCCAGCAGCTTGCCATGCACTCTTTGTACCCGGGAAACTTGAAAAGGTAACAAGTTTACAAACCAGTTACTTTGTTCTGTTTTTAATACTTAATTGTTGCAGAACACACCATAAAAATCTGAATTCACTCTTCACAGCCTGATGCTGATTTTATTATGATGAACTGCAAGGCAGTTTGGTGACAAAGGAACAGCTTCAGAAAGAGCAGAGTGGAAGATTATGAACTTCTTCCAAGACTTCTTGGAGGAGTTGGAAATGTCAGGTACTTTGTGCACACAATACATTTGATTAAAGTGATATACCACTGCACTGGTATCTATACACCGCGTTGTATTTCTACAGTATGCACCGTATGTGATAAACGTCCTTGAGCATTGCAATGTCTAAGGCTACGTTTACATTACGTCGAATCAGCGGATCATCAGATTAACGTTCTTAAAACGATTCGCGTTGACACTAAAACCGTTAGCCGTGCACACAGCAACACCAATACGCGGATACGCTCAGCTCCGCAGGCATCCTGCGCTCCAAATCACTCCGCCCTGAACAGCGAGTGTCCTCTGGAGGGTGCGCACTCCGGCCCTGCGCAGCTCACAGAGCGCGCGAGTGAAGTGAACAAGCCACGATTCGGGACTGAGCCGCTGTGTGTGAGATCCCAGCGCATATCCCAGCGCATATCACTTATTACTTGCAAGTGGAAGGATGGCAAGCCTAAAGACAATCATAACTACACAATGGGCAGTATTTGCATCAGTATTTGCAGTATTTTCATACTTTTATACTCTTTAATGAAAGGTGATACAAGGCGGAAGTCTGCGCCGTTTTTCAGCAGTCGCGTCACATGACCAAACGCCAGCGAATCAGGAAGGTGGATGTCACAGTGACGTTGTCCAATGAGACGCCAGCTAGAGCTCAGCACAGCGTATTCGCGTATTCTCAATGTTTACACAGCACCGGAGCTGATACGATCTAGATTGAATACGTGGACGCTGGCGGATTCCCGTTTCCCCGCTTTTTCAGGGGGGTTAATGTAAACGGACAGTGCGTCCGCGAAGAAAACAAGACAGATACGGTCTAGTGTAAACGTAGCCTAAGTGTCCCCTTTTACACCTTTCAGTACTGCTTGTTCTGCTAGGACAAGGGTCTGAATAAGTCACACCCATGTACTGAATCACTAAGCATGTCATTTGCAATGTTATTTGTACTTCACAGATGTGAAGGTGGACAATTCAGATGGTGAAGAGGTTTTGACAGTGCAGCATGTTCTCAAGTGGCTCACCGGACAATCCCACATCCCCATCCTCCCGACTGAAAAACAAGCCTTCCAAATTACATGCAACTTCTCCCATGACTGCAGGGAGCAATTAGGTGATCATGCAGTGTGCTACCCCATTGTTAGTGCATGCACTCAAACCTTAACGTTTCCAGTACAGCACCTTGGCACCTACAGTGATTTCAAAACAATCATGAGTGCAGTAGTTTGCTATGGCGGTGGATTGCACAGAGTGTAGCATTATCAAGTGTTTTGTATTTCTTTTATTTCAGTAATTTTACTTAACTGCATTCTTAGGTAAATGACAGTAAATCCACGTTAATTACAGTGTGTTATCGTGTTGGTTTGACACTACGTTCAAAAATTGTATGTACAAGTCACGACCATGTGACTGACATTGTTATAAGGGATTGACCGTTCTCCTGAGCTCCTCCAGGGCATTGACACTCAATGGACACACAACTTCAGGAACCACAATGGTGTTATTGCGGTCCTCTTCCAGAATGGCACTTTCTCAGTCGATGCTAGGTACTTGAATGTTCTGGAAATTTGTAATATGATGTTTTAATAGTTATTTCATTAAAAAAAATTATGAAGCATACTGCATATTTAATTATTTGTTGCATCAGCATATTCACTACAAACTTTATTCCATAGCTGTGTTTTGTACATTGTTACATTGCAAATCTGGCAACATGGCTGTTCTGAATAGTTATGTAAACCATCTTTAATGGTGTACCTCAAGACTCTCCCCTTCGTCTAAGTTCTGTAGATGTCCCATACACCACAGCTGTTCAGGAGTAAGACCTTCCTCTGTCTGCAAACAGTGATTATTCCATCCCTCAGTGAAGGTGTGTAGGTCTGCTCAGAGTCGAGGGACAAAGATGTAGTGCACACCAAAGAGGTGAATATCATCAGAAATGTCTAGCAAGCCATCTTCCTCCAGGGAGTGAAGAACATCATGGTACTTGCTAGTGACTGCAACCGAGACGTCTCGCCAAAGTCTCTCCACTCTAAATTGAAAATACTATTAGCTTGGCTTTAAGTAGACAGCTGAGAAAGTAACAATTTAATCAAAAGACTGAACAATTATGTATCTCTGATTGTGAACACTCTTACCAGCGATGAAGCTCATCCTTCCCACTCCTCGTGTCGAAAACATGAAGTGTGCAATGTTTACATTCTCAACACCCTGATCCGCCCTCACCCTAGAATAAAAGTGACTCTAGAATTAATGAATTTTGTAGGTGATGGGACATCACCTATAGTACTGTACATAAGTTAAGGGGAAAGCATTGCTACTTATCCCTGTCTGTTAGGGCAAATCACCTAGATGGCAGGCCATGCCGCTGGGCAGCTCTAAGGAAGAACGCAAATGCTGTTGAGGCTTTGTTGTTGGTGGCAGCATCCAAATACATCATCTGCAACAAACCATAAGAAATTTTACAATAGATTCATGTACACTATTACACTTGCTGTGTTCTGAATTACACCAAAAGAATGCTGCACTTACTGTACAAGAACATATATGGTCATGTCATCACATACATTTAGTTACTTGGGGAAAGAATTTTAGCAGAGTTTGGGTTGGGTTGAGGAATAAGATAGGAGGATCACAACCATATTACCTTAGCATGTATTAAAGTTGAATGTTTGGTTCTTTAATTGCTGAGAAGTCAGAAACCCACACACAAAGCCAATTACCTTCCGTGAGTATCCATCAACTCCACCAAAGATCACTACATTGTACCTGTTCAAGGAGGGAAACTTTGAAATATACCCAATAAAACCATTCTAAAGCATATAATATGAATATTGTAATGATGACTGTATAAATAGACTGTTCTACCTTATAAGTTTGTGATTTGTATCAATGTGGACTAAAGACAGGGGGCCACGCACAGAATAACTTCTTCAGTTCACACATCCAAGTTTCAGGATCCGCGACAAGATCCCTGGCGCATCAACCCGACGCATGGAGGCCACGATTCTCCGCCGCTGAACACGATAGCCCATTGAAACCAAATTGCCACTAACCATTTTGTAACCAGCATTTGGCATCTGCATTTTGATACCCTCAATGATGGCATTAAGTTCTTGGTCTGTCAAAGAAATGTACATTTCTCTCACAGACAAACCAATTTCTTGCATTCTCCGGTGAACAGTTCTTCTTGACACTCTGAGGCATCTTGCAATGCAAGACGCTGGTATGTTAGCTTCCAGCAATCTCCTGAGTTTCCCTTCCGGTATGATGGTTCTTGGGTGGCCAGGCCCTGGGCCAGCTTCTGTTTCCTGCTCTTCCTGAATAGAGCTGCCATCCATTTCTCTCTGTAGAAGATTGCGGAGGTTTTGTAGTGCTTCCACAATGTCTGCCACCCCCCCTATCTGACTATTGAAAGATTTAAATAAAAATAATTCACGTTCAGTAGTGAAGTATAAAAAGTTTAAATTTAGTGGCTGCTGGTTCAGGGCAGACTGGAGTTTTGTCAGGAGTCTGGCAATCATTTGCTGTCTCAATTCCTGTTGGATATAATCAAATCAGCAAATTAACTAGTAGCATATAGGACGTCTCAGAAGAAACAGGAGCAGTGGTTTTAACTTAAGTTGACTTATGGGGGTGGGGGTGGGTTATTTACACACAGTGGTCAATAATATCTCAATCTACTGTTAGTAATAAATAGCTAACTGTATCTAGCTCAGCTCCAGCTCCCTGTTGCCCTATTGCTTAGGTAAGGGGGGAATACAGGCAGATTCATATGAAATTAATAAAAGTAAACTCACGGATTGCTGTGGTGTGCCATCACCTGACGACATCATCAACGGCAGCTAGGATTGCTAAAGAGGAATGCATAATATTAGCCTGGGGGATCAAGCAAACACTAAGCATCGAGACACAACGTTTGGGAGACGATTCAACAGTATATTCAATTGAATGACATTCATAGTTATGATATTTGCAACGTAATTTACCATAAAATACTTACCAAAATATGTATGGCTCAGAGCTGTTCATTTGAAATCTCCACCACTACCACCACTTCATCTTGGTGTTCGTGCTGTTCGAGTTTCCGATTCTCCCAGCTACTCTGATTGGTCAGGTTGCCCGCCAATCCAACCCTGGCGGATAGTTGTGATTGGCCGACAGTCGTGGCACAAATGGAACGCACTGTACAGGATTTGAGCGAGCACTGGTGAAATTGAGCGAGCGCGACAGAGATCATATGGAGCGAGCGGGGGAGATTGAAAGAGAGCGCGCAGAGGGCTGTTGTTGCGCACAGAGATTCATTCCCCCCCTCAAAGTATAATTTATGTGCTCGCTCAAAACACGTTTCCGCGCTCAATATCGGTCTTCTGTTCGCTCAAAACAGGTGCCATGCTCTCAATGTTGGTTTTCTGTTTGTGCATAAATGAGTCTCAAATGGCATTCCATACTACAGAATTCACCAAGACATTTGCCTCTACTTTATAAGTCAGCCAAATGCCTAAAAAGTTACAAATGGACATGAAAAATAATTCTTTATCAGAGGTTTTTGAGGTATTGATGAAGAAACACCTCAATAATAATTTTGCTACAGACCTCAGGGGTGGATCCAGGAAAATTAGAAGGAGGGGTGGACATCAACCCAATAAGGCCGGGGGTCCAGGGGCTGCCAGAGGCCCCTAGAAGCCCTACAGTTTTTAAATGCCCGGAGGTACATTTTGAGCTGTCAGAGACATGTTGCTGTGGCAGCGGGGGCATGGTCAAGCGCCGGTCTGTGACAGGAGGGCGGAGTCAGGGAAGGTAAGTGGCAGAATCACTACACCTGAGAGCAATTAACCTGTTTGTGTGTCTTCCCAGTGACCACGCCCTACTTAAGGAGGGAGAGCGAGAGCAGAGGCTCTCTTCCCGAACCAGACGCCGAGAGTGTGTGTGTGTCTGCAAAGTGCATACCAGTTGTTAAACTGAAAAGTGTGGCAATAAAACACTCTGTCCACCCGATCTCTGTCCTGCCGTCTTCTGTGCTCCACCCTTCCACACGAACTGCTACAGTTGCAAATGAAATTTCTTAAAGAAAATTACCATATCAAAAATATGTTTTAAAAGTAGGAACTTTCAAAACCATTTTCAAAACTGAAAATGATATTGGCAGAGTTGCAGGTATATGTGTAGAACATAATTACAACTGATATATGGTAATATTTATGAAAGTTGCATTACCACATGACACACTACAATGTACTACACTGACCGCAAAACACCTTATATCAATAAATTATTACTATTTTTACAACTGCAATCTGAGCACCTGGTCAGGACATTCAACATACATATAAGACAGTGAAAATACCCAGGTAAACTGAAGTAATGCAAGTGGCCACTTAAGACAGAGCTTAATACTGAGATAACTATAAACAAAGACTGCAAGAGTTGCATGTCTATAATACAAAGTCAGTAACTGCAATCTGAGCTCCTGAATCTAATAGACTGAGATAACTATACAATGATTTTCTAAGTTGCATGTGAACAAGTCCTATAATTAGTCTTAATTCCCAAGACTCAGGGGATTTCAAGCAGATTTTCTTAAGAGCCATTGCAAAAATCAACATCTCTCACAGATCTATCCAGCCGCTGTCGTAAAAATCAAAGTCAGGCTCACCCCCAAAACAGCACATGTACCATCTACATACACAGGGTATAGTAAGTACAGGGATATCCTATTAATGAATATGAGTAGTAGCCGGACAGCTGACATGCGTGTGTACGCAGTAAACCTGCTGCAGCATCTTATCATTTTAGCTTGTGAACATGGGTGCTAATGATACCATAAACATAAAAGGATGGCGCACACCCTTTACATGTAGTCCACAGTGCAGTCCGAGAATACAGTATGAGGGTAAGTCAAAAAGTTCTAAGACAGATGTCATAATTTCAAAAGGTGTGAAAGACATCCCCAGGAATTCTACAAAGAAGTAATTCTCCAATGGAAACACTGCTTGTAGAAGTGTTTAGACTTAAATGGAGGATATGTAGAGAAATGGCTTTGTTATATTCATAAATAAAGATTTTTTTTTCAATTTGTCTTAGAACTTTTTGACTTACCCTCGTATGTTATGTTGATGCTTCCTGCGCCCTGTTAAACTCCAACAGGACTCACCCAGCTTGCTTTTCACTGCATTCATGTCACGAGTGAAAAAAAACCTACTTTGAACTGTGAAGGAAATTTAGTGAATGAACATTCCTATTCTCTGTTTCTGTGTGTTGAGCTCAAGTGGCCTCTGTGTTTCTGTATGTTGAGCTCAAGTGGCCTAGTGTACTGAGAAAAGTTGTTTTTCCACATGCTGTAATCGCCTTTCTGTGGCCTTGGTTGGTGATAAGCAGGATGTCTGGGTTCTCCCCAACCATGCATATGCCTGAACATCATAGAGCACACCAGGTGCACACTTTAACAAAGCTTCATCGAAAATCTTGAGCCAATCACGTGAAGACACGAGCGGTAAGTGAATGCCGTTAGAGTATAATAGATAACAGCCACTAAAACAACTCAGAGTGTGTTCTCTCGGCATCACTGAAGTGGTGTCTTCTTCTTTTCTTCTTCTCTTCTCCTTCTTTTTTCCTTTCCTATTTTATATATCTGTTTTATATGATCTACTATAATAAATAACTGAAAAGACAACTGCTAAGCGTTCTGAAGTGTTTATTAGAAGTTTCCATTACAATTTGGCATCCCTGGGTGGGCCCTACATGTCTGATCCTCGGACGATGGAACACTCCCAAGGCTACGGTGCAGAGCTGAGAACTTGGATAAGAGACCAGACCATCAGGGCTCACCGAACCAGTAAGTGATAACTTTGCATTCTTGTGTAAAGAAATTAGTGGAAACAGTATTTAAAGACTGATACAAGAGATGGACAGAGATTTGTCCTAGTCAATAAAGACTGATATAAGAGATGGACAGAGATTGTCCCAGTCAAGGAAGACTGGGATAAGAGACGGACAGAAGTTTGTCCGAGCCCAGGAGGACTGCTAAGCTGTGGTACCATCAATATGTTTGCCGAAACAGATAAAACGCAATTTTGAGACAATAAACTGCGAGTAGTTTATTGGGTTGTGTAAGAGAAAATCCGCCTAAGTGACGACTGGGTAATGGCTCACCTACTTGAGCGAGGGAAGTACGAGTGCGTGTTTCAACCGATTAACGTTCAGCAATTCGTAACTGGGAAAGAATTGAATCTTGCTCCCTTTGTTCTGTGTGAACAACTGGCCCATCGTAGGAACGGGATAGAGAGGTTCAATCACGAAGTCGCCAAGACACACCGGTGTGCATGCAAAATATTGATGAATTAAGAGTATTGTCCTCCTCCAAATTCTGAAACAGAGAAATAGATCTTGTACACATGCATGAGTTGTCTTTGAGGTTATTGTGCTAAATGATAGCTACTTTTAGCTTAAGGTAAATGTCAGATAAATTGTTTACTAATAAGAACATACCTAAATGATTATTGTGTCGCATTTTTGGACATAGTCCAACCTGTTCTTCTTGTGATCCTAGTAAAAAACTCAGCCATTGTTGTCATAACCTCTTGATTTAACAGTGTACAATGGGGAACAGAAACAGTAAGTTAGGGAAAGAAAAGAAAAAGCAAGTAAGCCTGAGGCTACATGTGCTATAATAAGAATTGGATGTTCCTATGACAGCCCAAACATCCAGTTTATGAAAACCTCATATGGCGAGGATTGTTTGGCACAGTTTGACATATGGGTAAAAGACTTAAGATTCCCTGAGAAGGGCAGTTTTAGTCCCAGGCAGATAGAACAGTTAGAAGAAAAGTTGAAACGGAAAGAAAAAGAAGAGTCTGCAGATAATGTTAAGTTCTTAGGGGACTGGAGAGCGTTTTCTGCATGGAAAGAAGAAAGACTTAAGAGAGAGTACAAAAGAGAGAAATGACAGGCAGGGCTCTCACCCTCTTCTCAGTGTTTGAAATTTCAGATGGACCCTGACCTGGAGTCTGCCCCACCACCCGACACACACTGCCTCCTCAGCAAGGCGGAGCATCACTCCCACAAGCGCTTCACCCACAGAAAGTGGGAGAAGTCGAGACAAAGCAAAAAAACAAACAAACAAAAACTGAGCCTCTGGAATCTCTCCCAGTCTACCAGCCTCCTCCAGTGTCAGCGCTTCTCCATCACACAAGATCTGGTCTTGCATATGGCGATGGAAGAGACACCCTCCTGGACCTGACCACATGCTCACCAGTGGGTCCACAAGGCCATAACCTAAAGTCTGAAGTCCTTCATCTTCCAATGGTGGAAGTGCCTGGATCTGACAGCATGCTTCTAGTCCACAGACCCTGAATGACAGCTGACATGAAGGAAAACATGGCTTCTCTTCCCAATGTGAGAGAGGTAGGAGAAAAGAGATTTGGTAATGAACTGTTGATGTTTTGCAGAGAATTCCGACCGACCACCCATGAACTTCGCTGCGTACTCATGACCAAGATGGGTATAGATTGGAACAAGGTTTCCAGAGAGTGGCCAGAAGCCGACCAGCGGATGGCAATAGTGGGTATAGAAATACCCTCACTGCTCTCTGTGCTCGTCTGATCGAAGCTTTTCCCTTGAACAATAACATTACAAAGATCAGTATGTGTAAGCAAGAAGATGGTGAAGTGGTGTCAGCGTTTCTCACCCGTCTCACCACCGCACATGAGAAACACAGTGGCCTGACCAGGCCCGTGAACCTGGCTGCAGTGGAGGGCACTCCTGAGCCTCACCAGGATCAAGCAGTATGCTGTGCATGCAGAAAGGCTGCTGAAAGAGAAGGAGAAGACAAAGTCAACAAAAAGAGACCAAGACCTACACGCCACCGCTCTCACTCTTCTCCAGACTGCTCAGCCTGGACCTGGAGGAAGAGGTTGAGCTAGGGGCCTAGGCAGGATGACCTGGGGTGACCCATCCTGGATAAAAGGCGCAACTTGCTACAACTGCAATCAGAAGGGACACATTGCTTGAGATTATCTCCACAGTAGCAAACAGAGGCCCCGTGAGGAGTACACCAAAGCAGACTGATGGGCGGACTCTGGGAACAGGCCCCGCACAGAGAACAGGGGAGGTGACACACACACACACCTGATGATATACATACACATAGACAGGTGTTATGTCCCC
This sequence comes from Neoarius graeffei, assembly GCF_027579695.1. Classification (NCBI taxonomy): domain Eukaryota; kingdom Metazoa; phylum Chordata; class Actinopteri; order Siluriformes; family Ariidae; genus Neoarius; species Neoarius graeffei. Next base: position 33,759,365 of record NC_083578.1, on the reverse strand, counting down.
AAATTGTCTAGGGGTAAAAAAAATGAGGACATAGACAAAAGTGGTAAAAATAAGTGACAGACTTCTCACAAAAACATTTAAAGGGGGTTTATTTACATAAAGGAAAATAAAGAAATGAGTACAAAAGAAGAAAAAAACGAAACACAAGCAGACAAGCAAGCAAGCTAAGGCTCCCCCCCCCCCCCCCCCCCCCCGTGGGTGACGTCACAGCTGGTGGCTTTTAAAGGCTGGGCACCAAATACCAGCCAATCCTGTGTTGCTCTCACCAGACTCCAGGTGGTGGTAATTTGGGCCCATCAGCCACCCACGGGATCTGCAAGAGAAACACAAAACAAAGGCAAATCAAAAACAAGCAAAATATGGGGTCGTAACACCCCCGCCACCAAAAATCAACATCTATGTTTATTACAAAAATAACAAAGCTCATTCACAAAAAGCTCACGACAAAGTGTCTGCCAAATTATTTTCACTACCCCTCTTGTACTTAATCTCTAGGTTGAAGCCTTGCAGATAGAGTGACCAGCACATAATGCGCTGGTTGGCATTCTTCATCCTAGAGAGAAAGACAAGAGGGTTGTGGTCAGTAAAAACAATGACAGGTGCTACAGTGGAACCTATATAAACTTCGAAGTGTTGCAAAGCTAACAACAGGGCAAGGGCCTCCTTCTCGATGGTACTATAGTTTACTTGATGTTTTAGAAAATTTCTGGAGAAGTAACAGACGGGGTGATCAAATCCATCCGCTCCCTCCTGAAGGAGCACCGCACCAGCACCTGTTGCGCTAGCATCCACCTTGAGTTTAAAGGGAGTCTCAAAACTAGGCGCACTGAGCACTGGTGAGGTGCACAGCAAAGCCTTGGTGTTCTGAAAAGCAGACTCACAGTCGTTAGACCACACAAAATCAACACGATCGCGGAGGAGGTTCGTCAACGGCAAAACAACATCTGAAAAGTTGTGGCAAAAATTACGGTAATAACCGGCCATTCCCAAGAACTGACGGACCGCACGTTTGGTCTTGGGAATGGGAAACTCGGCAACCGCCTGATTTTTGGCCTCAACAGGACGAACCTGACCTTGACCTACCTGCTTACCTAAATATGTAATGGTTGCTTTGCCAAACTCGCATTTAGCGAGGTTCAAGGTCAGTGAGGCTTTACGCAAACGATCGAAGACGGTATCAATTAACTGAAAATGACTAGACCACGAGGACGAATGTAATACGATGTCATCCAAATATGCCTCACAATTCGAGATGCCAGCTAAAACTTGGCACATCAAGCATTGGAATGTGGCGGGAGCATTCCTCAGCCTGAATGGCATGACTCGATATTGCATGAAACAATCTGGAGTAACAAAAGCGGAAATCTCAGCAGCACGAGATGTAAGCGGAACCTGCCAATAACCTTTAAGAAGGTCAAGCTTGGTAACGAACTTGGCAGAGCCGACTCGATCCACACAGTCCTCCATCCGGGGGAGTGGAAATGAGTCAGGCTTTGTAACCGAGTTGACTTTTCTGAAGTCGGTACAAAATCTAAATGTTCCATCAGGTTTCGGAACCAAGATACATGGGGAGCTCCATGGACTAGACCTAGGCTCAGCTAACCCATGATCGACCAAATACTCAACCTCAGAAATCATCGACGCCCTCTTTACCAGATTAACACGATATGCGTGCTGCTTGATTTGGGGATGATTGTTCACATCAATATCGTGACTAAGGACGTGAGTCTGCGAAAGGACATCTGAAAATAAATCAGAGTAAAACTCAATCAGTTGCTGGATATCCTTAGCACAATCATCTGGCAAATCTGAAAGAAAATTGGTGAGGTTAGTCAGCAACTCAGAATTCTTAAGACGTGGAAAAGACACTGGAACATCACGAAAACTCAGGCCATCCTCCTCCGGGGAATAAGAGGAGAGCACAGGAGCACACGAAGCAACAGATACAGGAGATGCAGATTCAGATACTTCACTCCCCACCACCTCACCATCACGAGACACATATAGCTTTAACATATTCACATGACAGACGCGAGTCTTGCACCTCCTTTCAGGTGTATGGATCACATAGTCTGTCTCACTCAATTTAGATACGATTTCATAGGGCCCAGAAAACTTGGCCTGTAACTCTGATCCCACCACTGGCAGCAACACTAAAACTTTATCCCCCACCTGAAAGGAGCGCGAAACTGACTTGCGGTCAAAACGAATCTTCATTTTTGACTGAGCTGAAGACAGGGCTTTCTGAGCACAGGCACAAGCATTGTGCAAGCGCTCATGAAACGAACAAACATAATCCAAAACGTTCTTCTGCTGAGGAGCTGTGGTCTCACCCCCCAACTGCTCTCTAAGCAGCTTCAACGGACCTCTCACGGTGTGGCCAAACACCAGGTCAGCAGGACTGAAACCTAGTGACTCTTGGGTTGTTTCACGCACAGCAAACAAAAGCAGTGGGAGACCTTCATCCCACTCCTTTGCAGAGTCGTGACAGTAAGTGCAAAACATGGATTTCAGTGTCTGATGGAATCTTTCCAGAGCTCCTTGCGACTCTGGGTGATATGCACTAGATGTAACATGCGTAATGGACAACTGCTGTAACACCTGTGTGAACAAACGCGACAGGAAATTTGATCACTGATCAGTTTGCACTACTTTTGGTAGCCCGAAGGTTGAAAAAAAATGAATAAGTGCTTTAATTATGAACTTTGCTTTTAGCGAACGCAGTGGAATAGCCTCAGAGTAGCGAGTAGCTGCACACATGATTGTCAAGAGAAACTTATGGCCAGATCTAGTCTTGGGCAAGGGGCCAACACAATCCAAAATTATGCGCTCGAATGGCTCACCAATTACTGGAATAGGGCGAAGAGGAGCAGGTGGAACAATTTGATTTGGTTTTCCTGCCATCTGACAGCGATGGCATGAACGGCAACATCTCACAATGTCAGACTTTAAACCGGGCCAAAAAAAATAACGAAGAATACGATGGTAACTCTTCTTAATGCCTAAATGACCAGCAAAGTCATGATCATGGCCCAAAGTCAAAACATGTGGTCAAAATTTGGCAGGAACAACCACCTGGTAAACAGTGTTCCACTGTGAGTCTTGATTTAATGGTGTCCACTTTCTCATCAACACACCACCTTCCCAATAATAAACCACCATTTTACTTGCCGTTTTCCCCTTCCCATTAGCTATAGCATGACACTTACCCAGTGATGGATCTTTTCTTTGCTCACTCTTAAGTAACTCACGGTCAACAGGTAGCGACAACACATGAACATTTTCTGCGGACATGGTCACCGACTTCGGGACATCAGCACTACTGGCCGTGGACAGCGACCGGTACGCTGAACTACTTTGAGAGTCGGGACACAGCGCAGTTGGATTCTCAAGTGACATGAATGTATCACAGAGGTCAGTAGAGTGAGATTGGCGTGCTTGAGCTCTCATTACAACACTCACTGGAAATACGTCAGATAGCCCTGGGCCTACCTCCCTGTTCTCTGATGGAATCGAAGATAATTCAGGGAGAGAAAACACTTTTTCCCCGCATAAATCATTCCCCACGAGAAACTGAATACCCTTCATCGGTAACTGGGAACAAACAGCCACTTTAACAGTCCCAGATACTAAATTACTTTTAACATGAATGGTATGCAAAGGGACTTTTAAATGTCCCATCTCAATCCCTTGCACTAACACATCCGTTCCACAATAACTACTGTCAGAAAATGGTAAAACAGAAGACAAAACTAAACTCTGAACAGAGCCTGTATCACGTAACATTCTAACAGGTACGCTGTCTGCCTCACACCTTGTGAATGATACTTTCCCTTAAAAAACAAACGGATCATAGACAGAGTCAACTTCATCATGACAATTACCATGCTGAACAAAACCAGAACTTTTGGGTGACTTTCATTTCAGAGAGCCTGACTTGGGGGAGCCCTGCTTGAATGAGGCTCGGTTGGGGGAGCCTAGCTTAGGGAAGCTCCCATATTTTCATTTATACACAGGACATGATGCAATAAAATGACCAGCTTCATGACAATAGAAACATTCACGTGAATCATTTGACAAAGACTGGTCAGACTTTTGATTTCGAAAGTTTGAATGAGAGTTGGGAAGTTGCGCAGAGTCATGGCGAGAGGAGGATAAATGAAAAGAACGTTTATGCATAAGGACATATCGGTCAGCACAAACAACAGCATTCGCAAGAGTAGTAACTTTTTGGTCATTTAAATACATCGCTACGTCGGTGGACACACAATTTTTAAACTCTTCGAGTAACATCAACTCTCTTAGTTGGACTCGGGTGTTTGCATGTTCTGATGTGCACCACCTATCGAACGCATTCTCCTTCTCTCGCGCAAACTCAACAAACATTGTTCTGTCATTTTTACGAAGACCACGGAACTTTTGCCTATAGGCCTCTGGGACCAACTCATAGGCAGTTAGTATTGCATTCTTCACAGTCTGGTAATCGGAGCCCTGCTGCACAGTTAATGCAGAATACATAGATTGCGCCTTACCACTCAATACAGTTTGCAATAACAATGTCCAAATGTCCACTGGCCACTTAAGCGTTAATGCTACCCTCTCAAAATGAGCAAAACATTTCTCAACTTCTCGTTCATTGAAAGGGGGAACCATACAAACATAGCGACTAGTCTCCAATGGTGGGTCAAGCAGTGGCTGTCCCACCGAAACGGGAGCATTTACATTAGTGCGGTTGGGAACAGGCAACGGAGTCATGACTGGAACATACGAGCCGGAGTCTACACTTACTAATGGGATGGCATGTGAGGGCACAATGTTATGTCCACTCATCAGAGGAGCTGAATCAGAATCTACAACATTTACGGCCACAGAATGCCGAACAGGCGAAGTATGTTCATCGCTGGAAATACCAGCAGAGGGCCGAACAGGAGAGGTAGGCTGTGAACTGAGAGCAGGAACCGCGGCAACACCTGACTGGGATATAGTGAGTTTCTTTACTGCTAACTCAAACTCGAGCCTTTTCAGTTCAAACTCATGCTGCTCTTGTTCTCGTTGATATTCACAGTCTTTTACACGAGTTTCAAATTCACGCTGCTCTCGCTCCCGTTGATATTCGCAGTCTTTCTCACAAGCTGCAAACTCCAATTTTTTCAACTCCAACTCATGCTATAATTCCAACTTTTTCAACTCGAGTTCTTTATCAACCTCGCCTTCTTACACAGTGTGACTCACAGTGCGCTCCGCTGTCTCAGAAGATTGCTTGATTTTAAATTCCTGATCGGAAATATTGCTCTCACCCAACGACACTGACGTCTGAGATACTAGACCTTCACCAATAGAGATGATCTCTTTTTCAACTAAGCCTGCTCGAACAGCTTTAAACAAAGAACTTTTAAGTTTCTTTTCCTCAGTTGAAACACTAATTGAATAACGCTCTGCTACATCAATTAATTGGTCCTTAGTACAGCGAACCAAACTAATTTCTGAAGGATTCTTCACGAATTCTTCTACCAGCAACATGATTATTAACTAAAGTGCGCTTCCGAAACAAATTGAATGTGACTTAACTCACAAACTAATTCATAACCTCGGTCAGGCAATCCAGAGCTGAACCTTTCCCCTCCACCCCCAAAAATGCTGCTCCGTAGCACAGCCCAAAAATAAAGAAGATGAGAGGAAGAAAAGCCCCCAGAAAAATTCCACAGAAAAGTTAGGTCACCTGAGAAAAAAACTGCGTCAACACAACAGCTGCGCACAGGTAAAAGGATGCGCACCAGGAGAAAAAACACTTTTAACAGAAGTGGGAAAAATATTCAGAAGTCTGTCAAGTCAATGAGAAAAATTAACTGTAGGACAAAAACAAAGTGCCAACTTCTACAATGTGGAAACAACGCTGCGACCTCGTGACTCTGGTCCCTACTTAAATTCACAAAAACTAAATAAACGTCAAATATCTTCGAAGCGTACCAGTTGAAGGCCCCTTTAAACGCTGAACGCAAAGAAGTTGACTTGTCAGTAGTCAAACTTCCTGCAGCGTACCTCCCCCCGGGGTTGCTTCAATAAGTCCACTTCCCCAAATCAGAAAACAATCAAAACGCTAAACTCACCAGAGACGCTGTCCACAAGCACGCCCCAAATGAATGTGGGTATCTGAGAAAAAACGCGCACGGCACCACAAGGCAAGAAGAAAACTACGGCCCAAAAAAATTTGGGGAAAACCGAGAACAAAAATTGGACGAGCCCCCAATTGTTATGTCCCCAAATCGTCTAGGGGTAAAAAAAATGAGGACATAGACAAAAGTGGTAAAAATAAGCGACAGACTTCTCGCAAAAACATTTAAAGGGGGTTTATTTACATAAAGGAAAATAAAGAAATGAGTACAAAAGAAGAAAAAAACGAAACACAAGTGGACAAGCAAGCAAGCTAAAGCTCCCCCCCCCCCCCCCGTGGGTGACGTCACAGCCAGTGGCTTTTAAAGGCTGGGCACCAAATACCAGCCAATCCTGTGCTGTTCTCACCAGACTCCAGGTGGTGGTAATTTGGGCCCATCAGCCACCCACGGGATCTGCAAGAGTAAAACACAAAACAAAGGCAAATCAAACAAGAAAAATATGGGGTCGTAACAACAGGAACATTCACATAACGTTAATCACATTAGTAGCAGCACCTGCATGCCACAGCAAGACTACACAGAAACGCTTGATATACCAGTCCAAACTGATACACCTGAAGTTGTATTAAGTTTGTTAAAATACACAACTACTCCCTTCTCTAAACTCCCTTGTATGACCTCACTGTATGTGGACATGTGCGGGACACTCAGTCATACAACATGGGGTACTTCCAGTAGACCCACTGCTCAGCTCAAATTCTATTCAGACAATGGGCATCTCAGGACGACCTGTAACCGAAACTTTCTCAGTCAACCTCCCATGTAAAAGCAAGGGAGGAATAGTTACATCCCACTCATTCCTCATCTCACATACATGTCCAGTAAATTTGTTAGCACGCGATTTAATGTGTAAATTAGGAGTAAATCTCACATCCACTCCAGATGGACTAACTATTGAAGTAAGTGAAATGTGCGGTGTGCAGTATGGTCTTGGAAGTATGTGTATGTGTATGTCTGGCAGCTCTGCTCAGATCAACTCACACAAACTCCCAAACACCTTGTACAGCTCGCACACTTGAACACCTCATCAGTTGACACAGATGATATGAAAAAGGAAGATTTGCATTGAACAGCACATGTTCACCAAGGGCAAGATGTCGAGTTTGAAAAGACTTGGTTTGCAGACCCCCACACATGTGAAAGATTGACCCTCAAAACTACATATTGGTCTAAACATTATTGCACTGTGCAGGTCCATTTTACTCGTTGTCCGAACAACTGCATCAATGTTCATTGTATTGTTCTCAAACATGTAATGCACAGCCTCGTGTCAGAGGACTCTGAGGTTGGCTGCTGCCAGCATGATTTCTTTGACATCGTTAATTCTATACCCCATGTCTCATTAGCAAAGCCATGAGCCACCCATTGGAAAGACGTGGGGAAATGGGTCAAGTGTGCAGTCAATGGCAATGAATGGTCCCAAACAAAGGACCCTAGTGTGTTGTTTTGCCAAAAGCTTGGGGTCTACAAACAAAGTTCTGCTATGTGTGTGCATGTTAAGCGCAGCGTAATATTAGCCACTGATGACCAGGGTCCTGGGGACCCCGGCCATAGTGGCCTGTTTGTCTCTGTTTCCACAGGCACAACTCCAGCAGAGGTGCACCCCAAATTGGTAGGAGTTCCAAATTCCATTTGGGCGAAGGGTAAACATGATGTAGGCCTAATAAAGAATGCTGAACCAGTGGTGATCACCCCCAAATCAGATTTCAGGCCTAAACAGACCCAGTACCCACTCAAACCAGAAGCAATCGCAGGTATAAGACCAGTCTTTGATTCATTGCTGAAGGCAGGTGTAATTGTCCCTTGCCAGGACTCTCCAGTGCGCACTCCTATTTTCCCAGTTAAGAAGGCAAGAAAACCGTCCCAGCCCAATGAGTGGAGGTTTGTCCAAGATCTGCAAGCAGTCAATGATGCAGTTGTTCCACGCGCACCTGACGTCCCTAAAGAGTGCTCTGCAGACCACACCCACTCTGGGATTGCCTGACCCCAATAAACCATTTGTTCAAACTGTAGATGAAAAGAAGGGTTTCATGACCTCTGTTCTTTTGCAGAAGCACGGGGATAGATTAAGACCTGTAGCCTACTTCTCCAGCAAACTGGACCCAGTGGCGGCTGGACTTCCTGTTTGCCTGCATGCAGTTGCTGCAGCTGAAAAGGCGGTAACTGCTTCCAGAAATATTGTGGGGTATTCTAACCTCACCCTTTTGGTCCCACACGCTATCTCCCTGCTTCTGTTGGGGAAAAAGACGTCACATTTGTCAGCACAGAGATGGTTAAAGTATAACACTGTCATACTTGATATGCCTAACATCATTGTGAAATGTTGTTCTGTTCTGAATTCTGCCTGTCTTCTCCCTACAGAGAATGATGGAGAACCACATGACTCTGTCGTTCTCACTAACGATTTTTGTTCCCCCAGGGCAGACTTAAAGAGTGACCCTTTGGAAAATCCAGATATGGTCCTCTATATGGATGGTTCAGCCTCCAGAAACCCAGGGATGGGAAAGAACAAAGTAGGCTTTACCATAGTGCCAGATCACGAGGTCCTCAAGGCGTCGTGTCTGTCCTCAAACCTGTCGGCGCAGGCTGCAGAGCTCTGTGCCCTTATCGAAGCATGCAAATTGGCTGCAGGGCAATCTGTCAATATTTTTATGGACAGCAGGTACACATTTGGCTTTGTGCATGATTTTGGCACCATTTGGAAACATAGAAATTTTCTCACTAGCACAGGATCTCCCACTGCACATCATAAACTGGTCTCTGAGTTGTTGGATACTATTCTATTCCCTAGAGCCATTGCTGTAAGTGTGCTGCCCATACTAACAATACTGATCTTGTGTCTCAAGGAAATGCCAAGGCGGAAGCTGCAGCTAAGTGTGCAGCCTCAGCTTCCAGTTTACCCTCTAACCTTGCTTTTCCTCAGATTTCTACCCCCTGTTTACACCTAGCAGACCTTCAGATCACTGCCACCCAGGACAAGAGACAAGTCTGGAAACGGGCCGGCTGCATCTTTGCAAACTTGGTCTGGGTTTGTCCCTCGGGCCGTCCCTGTCTACCAAAACACATGTTCCCTTTCTATGCAAAATTGGTCCATGGGCTACCCATGTGTCAAAAGGGGGGGATGGTAGCATAAGTAACAAAGAGATGGTTCACAAAGGGGTTTTCAAATCATGCTGTGAAATTTTGCAAGCAATGCTTGATATGCTCCACAACATAATGCAGGTCAAGGTATCAAACTAAGTCAAGCAGCACACCCAATACCAGACAAACCATTTGATCATCTCCAAATGGACTTCATTGAACTGACACTTAGTGAGGGAAAATGGGTCCCTTAAAAATAAACTAAGCAAAGCTTGTGCAGAAACAGGGCTAGGATGGACAAAGGTCCTCCCTGTAGTACTCACACAAATGAGGATGCAAACTAGGCCTAAACATGGGTTAAGCCCATTTGAAATTCTGTTTGAAAGAGTACCCAACACGGGATAGGGCCAGCTCAAGGAACACTGCCGGACACCACACTGTGTGATGATGCAATGTTGAATTACTGTGCAACATTGTCCTCTGCTTTTAAATCTATCCACAAGCAGGTAAAAGAAGCACTTCCCAAGCCCGCTGAGGGACCTCTGCACAATCTACAACCAGGGGATTGGATAGTGGTGAAGGACTTCCAACGAAGCAAGTGGAACAAGCCACGGTGGAATAGCCCATTCCAGGTCCTGCTCACAACCCCAACGGCAGTGAAGGTCACAGGCAGAGTGATGTGGATCCATGCTAGCCACTGCAGGAGGGTTCCTGAACCAGCTGAGCAGGAGGAAGAGGAAGGCCTAAGTGACCCAGACGCTGACTAAAGCTTGTGAGGAAGAAAGGCATTACTACATGGAACAGTGTGAGTATCACATCAATCATGCATGCACCCGAGAATTAGTGGACACTGGAAGGTGTAACCCATTAGGAGAGGGGCTGTGGCTCCTTATCATGGATGAAGAGGTCAGGGTGACAGCTCCAGGAGGACAATCCCAGCAGACAAACCTGAATGACACCAACAAGGAGAAAGAAGTATTAATTGAGTACATATTAGCACAGAATCCCAACCATAAGGTGAGACAAGTGGTAACCCGAGACTCAGGAGGAGAGGTAAGCAATTATCATTTAGAAGGTGCCCCACATGTCCGCTTTCCCACCTTGATCCAAACCATGTGGCAAGCAATTTCTGTGGAACTGAGCACGGCAGCACAGTTACACTGTTGCACCCTCAATAGAGAAGAGTATTTCAGTATCTAGTCAGTAAACTGGTTTCAGAAGTCCCGAGTTTCTCCAAGCCCCAGTGAGATGGGACGAGGGCTGATAGGGCGTTCCCACCCTCTGAGCGCCAATACACGTCAAGAATGGCAAGAGTTAACTCGGAGACATAGTTAACATAAAATGAAGGGGGTAAATCATTATAAGCTAGGTCCAGTCATGGTCCTGAGCAATCCTGATCCTGCTGGGGCTCATGGGAGGATTTGTTTGGTGGTCAATACAGGGAACCCAGGCTGACACAGAGTCGAAGACAATTGATTTAGTGGATGGAAGACTCTGATTCTATCCACCATACCGGTCCTACCGTAGGTTTAGTGATTGTGATGCTATATTTGCTCCCTGTTTTCTGTCAATGTTGTATGTCTGTATTTCAGAGGCAGCTGACAAATATTGGTTACCAGATGGGAAAATAGACCCAAACGACTTACCTGGCTGGCCTCCAAACCCACATGAAGACTACAACCCACCATTTGACGATGTCAGCACAGCTGATATGAAATTAGCCCTAGCTTAAAACACACTCATTTGTGGTTGTTTTTCTGTTCTATTGTTTCCTGATCTATGTATATAGCTTTCTAGCATTAACTTAAGATGTCTATGTCTTACAAAACAGCCTTAGCATTATCCCTGTACACTCAATGATGTGTTAAGTCGAATCTCTCTGGGAACTCTTATCACTGAAATTGTGTACATTTCTTTCTTTTAGCAATTATTATCCTGTAGGATAAAAAGGGGGGAAATGTGAAGGAAATTTAGTGAATGAACATTCCTATTCTCTGTGTTTCTGTGTGTTGAGCTCAAGTGGCCTAGTGTACTGAGAAAAGTTGTTTTTCCACATGCTGTAATCGCCTTTCTGTGGCCTTGGCTGGTGATAAGCAGGGTGTCTGGGTTCTCCCTAACCATGCATATGCCTGCACATCCCAGAGCACACCAGGTGCACACTTTAACAAAGCTTCATAGAAAATCTTGAGCCAATCACGTGAAGACACGAGCGGTAAGCGAATGCCTTTAGAGTATGATAGATAACAACCACTAAAACACAACTCAGAATGCGTATACTCTCGGCATCACTGAAGTGGTGTCTTCTTTTCTTCTTCTTCTTTCCTTTCCTATTTTATATATCTGTTTTATATGATCTACTATAATAAATAACTGAAAAGACAACTGCTAAGCATTCTGAAGTGTTTATTTAAAGTTTCCAGAACTAGGACCTACTATTAAATAGAAATGTATACAATAAACTCTTCAGCTCAATCCTAACTAACTAACTAACTAACTAACTAACTAACTAACTAACTAACTAACTAACTAATCTCATTATCTCTAGCCGCTTTATCCTTCTACAGGGTCGCAGGCAAGCTGGAGCCTATCTCAGCTGACTACAGGTGAAAGGCGGGGTACACCCTGGACAAGTCGCCAGGTCATCACAGGACTGACACATAGACACAGACAACCATTCACACCTACGGTCAATTTAGAGTCACCAGTTAACCTAACCTGCATGTCTTTGGACTGTGGGGGAAACCGGAGCACCCGGAGGAAACCCACCCGGACACGGGGAGAACATGCAAACTCCACACAGAAAGGCCCTCGCTGGCCACGGGGCTCAAACCCGGACCTTCTTGCTGTGAGGCGACAGCGCTAACCACTACACCACTGTGCCGCCCCGAACTAACTAACTAACTAACTAACTAACTAACTAACTAACTAACTAACTAACTAACTGTATTTAGCAAGGACTGACTTGCTCCAAGGTTACAATAACAATTATCATAAAAGTATAAAAAAGGACTCCTATGCAGGTGATGTTAAAAAACACCATAAAAAAATTTCAAAACCTGTATGGTACATTTCCCCTTGTCACAAAGACAAGTTTCAAGGAGGAGATCTGGTAAGAATATTTTTATAGAATACTTTGAACAGAAGAAAAAAAAAGCCTCTGGAGTCTAAAGATGCCTCCACAACCCTCATGTCAGAGGTCCATTGCAAAAGGTTTCAAGGCAGTTGTTACGCAGACCTGATTCAGATCAAGATAGAGCTGGAGGTGATTCTTAGTAAAAATTGATTCTGATAATTTTATGGGCCATAGTTCAAGTCAGAAAATGATTGAATTTTACGCTGGTGGACAGTAATAGCTATGATTGTATCTGCCTGTGGCTTGCATATGGCGATAAAGTCAGGACTTTATCAACTTCACTGGTATAGTGATGTGGTCTGTCACCAGATATGGTGACATAATTCATCTCATCTCATTATCTCTAGCCACTTTATCCTTCTACAGGGTTGCAGGCAAGCTGGAGCCTATCCCAGCTGACTATGGGCGAAAGGCGGGGTACACCCTGGACAAGTTGCCAGGTCATCACAGGGCTGACACATAGACACAGACATGGTGACATAATTATACATTTTAAATTAGTCCAATGTAGGTGCAATAGGCTTATTGAATCAGTCTCATGTAAAAAGGGATCAGTTTCATAAATTCATTAATCATTAATTCAAGTGTCTAATAGTTTATAGCTAAACTATTAAAAACAGTGGAATAACTTAGTGGTAATGTTGCTATAGTTTTAGTGAGTATTGTAGCTCTAATGGAATACATTTACTCTAGATCTATAACATTCATATAACAACCAAATGGGTGAAGGAAATTAGAATACTTGTTTGGCAGAGGTTGGCACTCAGTGAATGTTGTAGCAATAGACAGGACACAATTTATTCCAAAGATACCATTTATTGAAATAGCTGACATGAATTAGCAAACTAATACTGATCAGATATAGCAACAATAGCAGCCAAGGACAATTCAATATAAATGGTGATACAGTGTATACAAATAAGAAGCAGTAATGTATAAAGCAATAGTCAATAGTAAGTAGAATAATAACCAGCAGTAAACAGAGTAAGAAATCAGCAGTGAACATGATGATAACTAAGGCACTAATGGTGATCAGAAATAATAGGCTATATGCAAGTTTACAGTGTAGGGGCGAGTGGATGTTAAAGTGTGAGAGGGAAATAACGTGTTTATGTGTGAGAGTGTGTGTGTGATTGTAGGCATGTACATGCATGTGCACAGCTGCACACTAACGAGATGAGGAGGAGCTAGGGAGAGAGGGCGTGCACAGGCACACAACAAGGAGGAGGGGAGTGAGGCTGTGTGCGCTGGGCAAGATAGGTGTGGTATGTGAATGTAATGCACGAACCTTTGTGCTAGGCCTCACCAAAAAGGGGATGGGCAACAAGGAGAGTGCATGAGGGAGAGGAACAAAGGATCTGTAGCCTAAAACTAGTCCAGCTTGGCCTTAAACCCCCAAACTTCTACTCAACCCTTAGCTACTCCTGAAATCCCAACGTTGAGTGGTGTAATGCGATAGAGGGAGTTAAAAAGAGAGAGAGAGAGAGAGAGAGAGAGAGAGAACGCATGCATGATCTAACTAAATACGGATAGTAAACAAAGTAAATCAAACAACATGCAGTCTAAGACCGACTTTCATGTGAATAAAAATGTGTATATTTAAACCATGAATGAATTCAAATAAACAACACTCTTCACATTAACTAGCCACGACTAAGACTACCAATTGCCCAGATGCCAGTCTTACTTGAGATCGCTCTTGCTTGGCAAATGAAAGTGCGCCGTCCATTATCCGAAGACAGCACAGAGCGCAGGTCCAGGGAGAAAACAGTTCTGTTCCTTTTACTTTTACAGCTCGTCAGCTGAAGATCTTCAGCGTCCCGTCAGTCATCTGATGATCTGGAAGGAAACTTGTTTGTAGTTTGTCCCTTCAATTTTATCCATGAGGAATCAGAATCAGAATTATTTTATTAATCCCCAGAGGGAAATTCAAATTTGCTACCTAGCTCCTGAATCAAAGAAGTAAACATGTCTAAAAATAGAAGATAAAATTGTCTGAAAAAAGAATAAATAAAAATAAAATAAATTTAAATAAGTTCAGTAACTTAAGTAAAAGCAAAATGAAGTGATTTTATATACAATGATTCCTATATACATATATTGCACCTGAGTTAAGGATACAGTATACATGGCAAGGCAGTGTACCACAGTACACAGTAGCATTGTACAGCTTGACTGCAACAGGTAGGAATGATTTCCTGTGTCTCTCAGTTGTGCAGTGTGGAAGAATCAGCCATTTACTGAAAGTGCTCCTGTGGCTGATCAGCTCCTTGTGTAGAGGGTGGGAAGGACAGTCTAAGATTGTTTTTATTTTGGACAGTGTCCTCTTCTCCAACACCACTGTCAGAGTCTCCAGGTCCATGCCTACAACATGGCCGGCCTTCCTGATGATCTTACTGAGTCTGTTAGTGTCCTTCACCTTCAAGCCATTGCCCCAGCAGACGACAGGGTACAGGATGGCACTGGCCACCACAGACACATAGAACATCTGCAGCATCATTTGGCAGATGTTGAAGGACCTCAGCCGTCTCAGAAAATAGAGACGGCTCTGGCCCTTTTTGTATACAGTGTCCATGTTTTTGGACCAGTCCAGTTTATTATCCAAGTACACCCCCAGGTGCTTATATTCCTCCACCACGTCCACACTGACCCCTTGGATGTTAACAGGGTTCACTGGAGCCCTGATTCTCTTCAGATTGACCATCAGTTCTTTTGTCTTTGTCACGTTGAGCTGCAGGTGGTTCTTCCTGCTCCACGTGACAAAGTTCTCCACCATTGTCCTGTACTCGTTCTCATCACCACCGGTAATACGTCCAACCACTGCAGAGTCATCAGAAAATTTCTGGAGGTGGCAGGTCTCCATGCAGTAGTTGAAATCAGTGGTGTAGAGAGTGAAAAGGAAAGGAGAAAGGACAGTCCCTTGTGGAGCCCCAGTGTTGCTGATCACTCTGTCTGACACACAGCACTGCAAGCGCACATACTGTGGTCTGCCAGTCAAATAGTCCACAATCCAGGACACCAGTGGGGCATTCACCTGCATCACTGTCAACTTCTCACACAGCAGAGCCAGCCGGATGATGTCAAAAGCACTGGAGAAATCAAAAAACATGATCCTCACAGTGCTGGCTGGCTTGTCCAGGTGGCCGTAGACTTTGTTGAGCAGGTAGATGATTGCGTCCTCTACTCCAAGATGGGGCTGGTAGGCAAACTGAAGGGGGTCAAGAAGTGGTTGGACCATAGGCCAGATCTGCTCCAGGATAAGTTTCTCAAGGGTCTTCATGATGTGTGATGTCAGTGCCATGGGCCTGTAGTCTTAGTCCAGGAGCCATGGGGTCGGACCTGGAATTTTTGGTTAAAGATTTTTTTTTGCTTTATCTTATAGATTTGAGGTAGCTCTTCAAGATTTAAGAGGGTGCCCGGTGATATCCCTTGGGCAATTTAATATATTAACCCTTTAATGCCCTATATGCCCAAATAATGGAAGAAAATACAAAAAAAATATCAGTGTAAATACTGATATTAAATGCACCAAGTTGGCTGTATCTGATAGGTATTCACATTTTTCTCTATATTTGTCATTCAAATACATCAAATGTGGATTAATTAACCCTTTCATAACTTTTCCAAATTAGCGATTTTTATACAAGTATTACATAAACTCTACAGTTAATACAAAATAATGATCAATATCTATGTAAGAACTATACAGCATTCAAAAGAACTATATACAGCATGTACACACACACACACACACACACTAATGACCAATAACTATGTAAAAGAACTATATACAGCATGCATACACTCACACCAATGATCCACTATGTAAACGAACTATATACAGCATGTATACACTCACACCAGTGATCCACTATGTAAAAGAACTACAGCATGCAATAGAACTATATACAGCATGCATACACTCACACCAGTGATCCACTATGTAAAAGAACTACTGTATATACAGCATGAAATAGAAATATATACAGCATGCATATACATTCACACCAGTGATCCACTATGTAAAAGAACTATATACAGCATGCAATAGAACTATATACAGCATGCATATACACACACCAGTGATCCACTATGTAAAACTACAGTATGCAATATATCAAGCATGCAAAATGGCATATACAGCATGCGCACACACACACAAGAATAGCAAAAGATACTGATTTTCAATTAACCAAATTGGCTGTACAGTATTCACGCTTTACTGTCATTCAAATTAGTCAAACGTGTAATTGACCCTTTCATAAATTTGCAAAATTAACAATTTTGATACAAGAACTACAGTACATAAAGCATATACGTGCATGCATGCATGCACACGCACACACATACACATGCACACACACTAATGAGCAATAATTATGTAAAATAATTACATACAGTATGCAAACACACACACAAAACACAAAAACTATTTAAGGAAAGAACTAAGAGTTCAGATGAAAAAAAACCCCTCTAAACCCTTTGCCATTGCTTAGTGTCTGTAAAAATATGCTTATGTACTGGATGCCAGCTAGTACAGAGGAGAATGTTAAGTAAACCTTACTCCCCAACGTTTTAAAAGTCGTGCTAGTCAGTGGAAGAGCAGTGTGGTTTGGAGTGGGGGTGAATCGGGGACAATGCCCTGAATTTTACTAGGGAACCAGGAACATTACTATTTCAACAGTCAATATCGTAAAAATAAGCAATCTATTAGCTTAATGTATTAGCTTAAGGAAACCTTACTGCCCAACGTTTTAAAAGTTGTGCTAGTCAGTGGACTGGCTAGTGCACATGACTCTCAGTCCACAAGCAGTGTGGTTTGGAGTGGGGGTGAGGGTAAGGTTAACAGACTTTTGAGATGATAATCGGGGACAATGCCCTGAATTTTACTAGGGAACCAGGGACATTACTATTTCAACAGTCAATATCGTTAAAATAAGCAATCTATTAGCTTAATGTATTAGCTTAAAAAAATCAGTGACTAGCATTTACTAGGTGAGAGTTGGGTGTGCTAGCCAGTGTTGTGAAACTATGGGTCTAGTTCACTGGTGAGCAGTGAGTACATGTCACTGCTCATTCATGATTACAGTCAAATAGTTTCTCTGCTTAGCTTATGCGTGCTGTGATCTTTTGGGGGCAGTGTGATTGACAGAGTTAGCAAGATAGCTACACAAGTTGGCTTGAATTAGCTAATTGTGTCCCTCATATGCCCCTGCAGAAGTAAACACAAGGATGACAATGGAGTGTATGCCTAATAATTTAAGGCTCGCATTAACAACCAAAGTAATAGAGTAATAAAGGGCTTTTTGGTATAAGCCCCGCCCCCAATTGCATGGCCACACCCCCAACCATGGCTGGAACCCCACCCCCAGGCCTTAAACTCATCCTATTATGTTAACAAACACAAAAATAAGTATGATATATAGACTTTGGTGAACATAAAGTGAAGAATGTCAAAATGTCAGAATTTAGGCTATGACTGCAGCACATCCAACAATAAAGGGCCAATATCCGGAATTGCCCAAGGGATATCACCGGGCACCCTCTCTTATTTTAATGAGTAGACCTTGGACAACAACAAACAGCAAAAAAAAAAAAACTTTAACCGACGAAGCCAGGTTCAGCCAAATTTGGGCCTTTGGCTCCCGGACTATCTTTGAGGTCACTGGGACATGGCTTCGGTACAGGGACGAAGCATGATGTCTTCCACAGCATGGGGACCCTCTGAAGACCCATGCTCATGTTGAAGACATGCTGAAGTACTCCACTTAGCTGGAGGGCCAGGTCTTCAGAGCCCTGGGGCTGACACTATCCAGGCTTGCTGATTTTCCTGCATGGAGTCTCTTCAGCTGTCCTCTCACTTGCTCCTCACTGATGATCGATGTGGAGGTGATGGATGGGGGAGGGATAAAAGTGTTTCTTGGGGGGGGGCTCAGCCAGGGGGTCTGTTGAGGAAGTGCGAGCGAGGTCCTGAAATGGGGATGAAGTTGGGCAAGAAGAGGTGGGGGAGGGGAGAGAATGTGAAGTGTGTGGTTGTAGCCGTCCCACAGAAGAGTGGTGGTGGTGGGTTGGAGTCATGCCATCAAATCTGTTGAAGTAAAGATTCAACTCATTCGCCCTTTCCACATTGTCATCCACTCCTTCACTGTTGGTTGGCTTGTAACCAGTGATGGTCTTCATTCCACTGCATACCTCTCTCATGTTGTTCTGTTGGAGTTTCCACTCCAACTTCCTCCTGTACTTTTCCTTGGCCTCCCTGATCATTGCTCTCAGTTCATGTTGTACTCCTCACACCTCCTCCTTGTTGCCGGCTCTGAAAGCCCTCTTCTTCTCATTTAAGAGGGCTTTGATGTCTTTTGTTACCCATGGCTTGTTGTTGGGGTAACAGCTGACAGTCCTAGCTGGGACAATGGTGTCCACACAGAAGTTGATGTATCCCGTGATGCACTCTGTGAGCCCATCAATGTCATCTCCGTGGGGCTCGCACAGTGTCTACCAGTCTGTCACCTCAAAGCATCCCTGCAGTGTCTCATTGGCCTCATCTGTCCATCTCCTCACTATCTTTGATGTGGTGGGCAGTCTCTTCACCAGAGGCACATAGCAGGGGGAGAGGTAAATCAGGTTGTGGTTTGACCTGCCCAGTGGGGGGAGGGGATAAGATCTGTAAGCCTCTATAACATTGGCATACAGCAGGTCTATTGTTCTTCCCTCTCTGGTAGGACAGTTCACAAATTGGGTGAAAGTGGAAAGTGTTTTGTCCAAATTAACATGATTCAAGTCACCTGAATGAATGCAATGAATGCACTCAGGTGTTGAGTCTGTAGCTGGGCTATTGCAGAGTGAATAGTGTCACAAGCAGTGTTCAGGTTTGCAGAGGGGGTAACAAACAACCACCATGATAATATTAGAAAACTCTCTGGGCAGATAATATGGATGAAGTCTGACAGCACACAGTTCAACATCCAGGCTGCAAATGTGCTCCTTCACGGTGATGTGAGCTGGGTTACACCACCGGTTGTTCACAAGAATGGCAAGCCCTCCCCCTTTGTGTTTACTGCTCCTGGCGCAGTCTCTGTCCATACGCACCATGTGGAAGCCCTTGATTGTAGCACTGTCGTTGGGAACATCCCAGTGCAGCCATGTCTGCACTCCTGCTACTCCATCTAACTCTGGGCCAATGCCGTCAGCTCATCCACTTTATTCCCGAGGGACCTCACGTTCCCCATGATGATAGAGGGGAGACATGGCTTATAAGATTTTTCAGTAAGCTTCCGTTGTCTCAAAGCCACCCTCTTCCTCCATAGCTTCTTATGTCCTCTGCATCCTCAATGTGTTTTCCACCAAATTACTGCAGGGATCTCTTCTGGTCTTGTCGCTAGAGCGTCTGGCTTCAGTTCGATCAGCTGATCCCTGGTGTAAACAATAAGGGCAGCGTGGAGTTGTTGCGTGGCTGCACTGAAAAAAAGTTTTGCGACTGTGAGCAAAAACACCAAAACTCTTGCAGCCCTCATAGTGGCTTGATTACAGTGTTATGGTAATGGAGAAAAAATAGCAAAAAAATAAAAAAAGAAGATAAGACAAGTAGGAAAAATAGAGAAAAAGGATCAGGAGCATTCGTTGCAGGCTGCACGTGAGCTGGCGCATGCACACTTTTTGAGGAATACTTGGTCCTCTGTCAGGATGGTAAGCAGATTCCTGCCAAGGCATTCCTACCACAATTTAATAGTAACCAATTGATCAGAGAGACAGGGATACATCTTAAAGATTTACTTGATGAGATGAGACTTCATTGAAGATTTCCCTTCTCAATTTGGTATGTATTGCACAATCTTTGTTTTGAACTGAATGCTTCATTGGATATGGACAACACATGTAACGGCGAGACCAAAATGGTGAGCCACCCAAGGAAAGAGATGAGATGGATTCCATACACAGAGGATTAGCCCAACTAGAAGTGTAACATTAATTTTCCCTTTACCAGTGTCTACAGATAAGTATGACTTTCCAGTTTCTCAGATAAGTAAGAAAGACTGTGATAGAAAAATGAACCTAATGATCTGAGAGTTTGATTGCTGTTGAAAGATCATATTGTAAATGTTTAAACTTGATCTTGCATTTCCTGTAAGTTACTACTGATGCTCCTTTGAACTCATCTTATCTCATTATCTCTAGCCGCTTTATCCTGTTCTACAGGGTTGCAGGCAAGCTGGAGCCTATCCCAGCTGACTATGGGCGAAAGGTGGGGTACACCCTGGACAAGTTGCCAGGTCATCACAGGGCTGACACATATACACAGACAACCATTCACACTCACATTCACACCTACGGTCAATTTAGAGTCACCATATTCTTAACTGCTAACCGTTCCTAACAAAATCCTAACCGTTCCTAACGAAGTCCAAACAATTCCTAATAAACTCCGATCTAAAGTTCTAACATCCTAACAACAGGGGCAAAAGAGCCAATCATATGCCTCCATCCAAGGGGCAAAAGAGCCAATGGCGTTCTTCACCGCTCCCATGGCGACAAGACAGCCAATCACAGCTTGCAGGCCAGAGACGGCGGCGATTGTGAACAAGTTTATTTGAGGCGATTTCTCTCGGTGGCGTTTTCATCTTTCTCGACACTAATATCCGAATGACAAGTGTTTACAAGTAAGTACAATTCACCAAAATGACATAAATGAGTGAATTTAAGTTGCGTTGGTATATGGCTTGTGATTTTCTTATAACTATAGCGATGTAAACAAAAGTTAGCGGTGTTTGATTAAGGTTGAGGTCTGTGATGTGATGCTGTGATGTTTAATAACACCAGGAATATGTTGAATTTGTTATTGATAGAGAACAGGCGGTAGCCTCCTTAAATTTTGTCATAAAATAACTTTCTTTTTACCCGTGGCCAATTCGGAAGGCTACAGTAACAGTGTCAAGGTTTACAATTTAGCCTGAGAAATGGTGCTAGTTTTGTAAATGACATGACGAAACTTTGATGTGTCTCGTAATGTTTTATGAGTTAGATGTTTTGTGATCTGGAGTCAGTAAAAACATTCGTATTTGTAGGCTATTTTGGGGTGTAGGTTTACAATACGGCTCAGTTCATCCTGAGGTAACCCTTAATGAGATGATAGCTCCTGACTGAGGTGAAAATGTGGCACCTACCGTAAAGTAACCGGGGGCTACTAAAATCATTTTAAACACGGTCAGGTACATAGTAGTAGCAGTAATTTTATGAATACTAGTTGATCATTGATCAAACGTTACACGAGTGTGTCGGATTGAAGTGTCTGGGATATAATGTAATACAGTGTTGCAGGTTAGTGTCAATCGACCAAGACCTAGACTCGAATTCAGATTCATATGCTTTATTCAAGATTGAAAAAGATTAGATGTCTGAGGTATTGTTAAACACACTGTCACACAATGACGAGGAGGCTCAAGGATAAGGTTGACGTTAGTTTCTTGGTGTAAACATTAGTTTACTTCAGGTACTGTCTAGAGACACATACACACAGGGTATTACTGTCCTACAGACAAGTGCATATCACTCTGCCTATGGTACAATCCCGATTCCAAAAAAGTTGGGACCAAGTACAAATTGTAAATAAAAACGGAATGCAATAATTTACAAATCTCAAAAACTGATATTGTATTCACAATAGAACATAGACAATATATCAAATGTCGAAAGTGAGACATTTTGAAATTTCATGCCAAATATTGGCTCATTTGAAATTTCATGACAGCAGCACATCTCAAAAAAGTTGGGACAGGGGCAATAAGAGGCTGGAAAAGTTAAAGGTACAAAAAAGGAACAGCTGGAGGACCAAATTGCAACTCATTAGGTCAACTGGCAATAGGTCATTAACATGACTGGGTATAAAAAGAGCATCTTGGAGTGGCAGCGGCTCTCAGAAGTAAAGATGGGAAGAGGATCACCAATCCCCCTAATTCTGCGCCGACAAATAGTGGAGCAATATCAGAAAGGAGTTCAACAGTGTAAAATTGCAAAGAGTTTGAATGTATCATCATCTACAGTGCATAATATCATCAAAAGATTCAGAGAATCTGGAAGAATCTCTGTGCGTAAGGGTCAAGGCCGGAAAACCATACTGGGTGCCCGTGATCTTCGGGCCCTTAGACGGCACTGCATCACATACAGGCATGCTTCTGTATTGGAAATCACAAAATGGGCTCAGGAATATTTCCAGAGAACATTATCTGTGAACACAATTCACCGTGCCATCCGCCGTTGCCAGCTAAAACTCTATAGTTCAAAGAAGTCGTATCTAAACACGATCCAGAAGCGCAGACGTCTTCTCTGGGCCAAGGCTCATTTAAAATGGACTGTGGCAAAGTGGAAAACTGTTCTGTGGTCAGACGAATCAAAATTTGAAGTTCTTTATGGAAATCAGGGACGCCGTGTCATTCGGACTAAAGAGGAGAAGGACGACCCAAGTTGTTATCAGCGCTCAGTTCAGAAGCCTGTATCTCTGGTGGTATGGGGTTGCATTAGCGCGTGTGGCATGGGCAGCTTACACATCTGGAAAGACACATCCAGGTTCTAGAGCAACATATGCTCCCATCCAGACGACGTCTCTTTCAGGGAAGACCTTGCATTTTCCAACATGACAAGGCCAAACCACATACTGCATCAATTACAGCATCATGGCTGCATAGAAGAAGGGTCCGGGTACTGAACTGGCCAGCCTACAGTCCAGATCTTTCACCCATAGAAAACATTTGGCGCATCATAAAACGGAAGATACGACAAAAAAGACCTAAGACAGTTGAGCAACTAGAATCCTACATTAGACAAGAATGGGTTAATATTCCTATCCCTAAACTTGAGCAACTTGTCTCCTCAGTCCCCAGACATTTACAGACTGTTGTAAAGAGAAAAGGGGATGTCTCACAGTGGTAAACATGGCCTCGTCCCAACTTTTTTGAGATGTGTTGTTGTCATGAAATTTATAATCACCTAATTTTTCTCTTTAAATGATACATTTTCTCAGTTTAAACATTTGATATGTCATCTATGTTCTATTCTGAATAAAATATGGAATTTTGAAACTTCCACATCATTGCATTCAATTTTTATTTACAATTTGTACTTTGTCCCAACTTTTTTGGAATCGGGGTTGTAATATAGTCCCAAAACATATCACAACCCCCCCTGTTTAGCTTATAGACCATACATTGCTGTGCAGCAACCATAAAGGACA
This sequence comes from Neoarius graeffei, assembly GCF_027579695.1. Lineage (NCBI taxonomy): Eukaryota > Metazoa > Chordata > Actinopteri > Siluriformes > Ariidae > Neoarius > Neoarius graeffei. The sequence goes on along the minus strand of NC_083578.1, from coordinate 33,735,757 downwards.
AGCAAAAGCAAGACTTGTGACACTTGTGTGTTAAATAATACTTACATGGCTAAGCTCTGTAATATGTTATTTAGTTTCATTTGATTTGAGGGAGTGTGTTCTGTGATGCGAGTTTATCGTTTTACTTTCCAAGAGATATTCTGAATCCTATCAGTATCACTGGTGGTAGATGCTGAAATGTTTCAAGCCAGTAAGTAAGGGTCATTGTCAGGATTTATTCATTGAGTCCATGTTGCTTGCAACAGCTGTTGTCTAAAGATGTTCTTCTCTCATCCTCCTCTGCAGACATGCCAAAGTGCAGAAAACTGGATGCCCACTGGGCGGGTGTTATGACCCTTTATGCCCAGGGGAAATTCAAATTTTCAACTGGCCAGAGACCCAGGTGTAGACGATGGAGGTCAGTGATGGAGAGGATAAACAACTGCCCTCTGACCCCTGTCTTTGGCCAAGTGGTCAGAAGCATCGACATCTTTGGCAAAAAGATACCCTGCCACTGTGGATATCATAAGGTAAGTTACAACCCCCCCCACACACACACACAAAAAAAACCCCACACAGTACAGTGTTGCTCTCTCACACAGTAGTCATTGTCATTTTTTATGCAGAGAATGTGTTGTGTGGAATACTTGCTAAATTAATATGTTTTTTCCATAGTCAGGAAAGCAGACAGAGGCACCAGCAGATCCACAGGTCATACAGGACAGCAGCAGCAGTAGAGTGGCATACACACCTAGGGCCAGTGAAACATCTGACAGTCAGGACAACTCAGCTTCTACCATGACATGTTCTCTTTGTGCTGAGAAGCTTTCACCGGACCAGTTCACACAGCACCTGTCTGACTACCATGCCCAGGAGCAGTGTGAGCACTGTGGTGTGAAGGCCTGGGGTACTGTGGGACTTTCACAGCACCTTGAAAGATGTCATGGAGTGAAATCGGAGATGACGGACGTGCCCCTCCTCAGCCCTCAAGATGCTCCTGCACCAGCCTCCCTCCCTGCCAAGAAGATAACGCCTGATGCTCTAGCTCCTGCCCCTCCAACAGCACCTCCAGCACCTACAACAGCTCCTCCAGCACCTACAACAGCTACAACACCTACAACAGCTACAACAGCTCCTCCAGCACCTCATAGCCACCGACGTCTTCTTCCTGCCTCTGCCCCTCCTACAGCAGCACCACCTGAGTTCCACCTTCTGTACTCACCAAATGTAAGCCGGACTAAGTTTTTACCCAAGTCATTCTTCAAAGTCATCAAGCCAGGTGACCTGGAGTGGATTGCCCATATCCTCTATGAGCCAAGTGGACAGCTGAGACAAGAAATCCGTGACAATTGGCACCATCCTCCAAACCCAGTGAGATCGTCATCACCTCCTAATCCTCACAATTATTTCAGGCAAAGGGTGTTTCTTTGGGCTCCAATGCATATGTAGGGTATTCCCCTGAAATGCATCAAATGCAATTCTAAGATGTACCACTCTGGGATATACCCCAAAGCAAGAGAGGTAATCGACGTCGCTTCCAAATACTACATCATTGGATGTGACTACCCTAGGTGCAGCAAGTGCAGCAACTTCACTCTCTGCCCTTGGAGCACTGACATTCTAGAACAGCTAGACCCATCAAAGCGCAACATATTCCCTGCTGTTCTCACAAAAAAACTTTGCACTGGACAGGAAATGCGTAACACTTTTACGTCCTAGAACAGCGGGAAACAGCTCCAGTTACGTGCAGCAGGCCCTCCAAGAAACACACAGCGAGGAGTGGGCAAGGAGATGTTGTGATTATTTAACAGATTGTCAGCTACACAAGAAATCCTGCCTCAGCCAGCCCCAGGATGTTTATGCGCTGCCACCAGCCTTCCATCCCCTGCCCCTGGCCCAGTGGTTTGAGGAAGTGCATGCCAAGGATGTTGAGGGTCACATTGATGAGCTAAAAGGTGTCATCACCTCAACATTTGGCAGAATTTTGAAGCTGGACTCCACCAAAAAGGTAAATGTAAAACTATATCAGCTTTGAGTATTTCTTTTTTTTTTGAGTTGGCTTTGAATACATGTGCTTATGAAGTATGCACTTTGTTATAATACAGATCATCAAAAAACTGTCTGGAGGGATTGAGGGCACAGCAAAGTGGATGACGAATGTCGCCAATGAATATGGTGAAGTCCTCAACTGTGTCCTCACAACTGGTGAGGGAGCTGGCCTAGATGACCTATGCCAAGGCATTGTCAGGCGGTACAGGGATGCTGGTGAGCCACAGCCAGATGTCATCTATGTGGACAGAGACTGTTGCAGCGACAGAGGTGGGTTACCCGTAATGTGTTTTTTGCCAGGATCTTAATGACAGGCTGACTGCAAAGTATCTAATTATTTTTATGATCTTAATTATTTTTATGATCTTATGAATTTATGAAGGAGTGAGCTCTGTTCTGCACTGGTTTCGGCCGTGGACCTCCACTGTGAGGTTGGATGTGTTCCACTTCATGAGGCGGTTCGCTGATGGTCTCTCCACAGAACACCATCCACTGTATGGTACGTTCTGTTCTAAATTGTCAAGCACAATTTTTGAGTGGAACAAGCAGGATATCTGTCATCTGAAGGAGGCCAAGCAGGCAGAGCTGAAGAAGAATCCTGGCTATGAGCCAACAGATGCTCAGGTGTTGGCAACCATCAGCACAAGTGAGCTAGCAAGGCACTGCCGCAGGAGAACCCGGGGGGTAGAGGAGACCCATGCACTCATCAAAAGTCTGCTTGACTCCATGTGGCAGCTGGTGGACAGCACTGGACTGCACCTCATCAATCACGAGAGCATGCCTCAAGTGTGGGAGATACAGCAGAAACACCTTGCCTGCATCCAGGATCCACCAGGAGTGCAACTGTACACCAACACTGGGTCAGGGGTGGAGAAAGGGGACAAGACACTTGATGTCCTTAGATGCAGCAGAGGGTCTTCCTCTCTTGAAAGCTTTCACAAGCACCAGTGTGCATTCATTCCAGGCAAGTTTAATTTAAACCTTACATATAGTAGTACATTTTGTTATTGATTGTCATGTATTACATTGTCATAATGTCACAATGTGCTCACAATCGGTGATCTTTTTTTTTTGTCTTAACAGGTTGGAGATGCAATGCAAAACACACACAGATGTATATGCTTGAGGGTGTGTCGAGGTGGAATATCAACCACTCAGCCCAAGCACTTGCCCTGACAGACACATCCAAGACAAAAATCTACGATGTCAGGTTGCTGTCCAATGTGAATATGCTGAGCAACAGAGTCTTGGGAAGGCCCCTCATTCCGGAGTTTGCCCCCCCCCCCGGGAAACCTACTGGTAAGAAAAAACACTGCTGTTAGTGATGTCCAAAACTATGCTGTGACGAGTAAACTTAATCTGTTTAACCCCTACTTATTGTAGGACAGCATATTGCTGTGGAGTACCTTCTGGCACAGACAAACCGAGGAGATCTGCTGAGCAAGACACCTGAGAGTGATATCCTTCCAGAGGTCGAAGACCTGGAAGAGGAATGTGTGGATGTGACCATGCCACACGTCACCGACATTCCATTTCAGGTACAAATATGAAGAGTTTGATCATTCAACAGAAAATATGGAAAAATAATAAACATTTCACTTTATTATTATTATTATTATTATTATTATTTAATAATAATAATAATAATAATAATAATATAACTGCCTTATTTCATTAATCACATCAGGATTCTGGAGGTGGTGACACCTCTGCCAGGACCGTCCATACCCCAACTGTGCACAGTGACGCCTCTGCCAGGACCATCCATACCCCATTTGAGGACAGTGACGCCTCTGCTAGGACTGTCCATACCCCATTCCCATTTGAGGACAGTGATGCCTCTGCCAGGACCGTTCATACCCCATTCCCATTTGAGGACAGTGGGCTTGTCACCCTAACTCCAGTATGGGATCTTATTTTCTAATCTAATTTAATCTGGTCTACTCTCATTTAATTACCATTGTAATTGTGAATTTATTTATTATTGTTGTTCTTACCAGAGTCTTATCATTTGGTTTTATTGTTTATTTCTTGTGACAGGATGGAAGGTGTGATTCCAGAGGCATTCCTGGATGGGAGGCAGTTGATGCTTTGGCAGGGTACCTGGTTGGGCTGAACAGGACAATAACCGCACTCTCTAATAGTGAGGTGGCAAATATCTTGCAGTTATACAACTGTTTAAACGTGTTTGACCAGACCCCCACCAGATACACACTCAAAAGCAAAAAAAAACACTTTGCCAGGATCTTAGAGAGCTTCAAGGAAGTGCAGTGGCTCTACTCCAGGCCACCAAGCTGCCGAAAGGTATGTATCTACGCATACATGCTTGTAATTGTTCAGCGTCTGTTAAGTGTATTTTTGTGAATGTCAAAAGGCATATATTGTGTGCACTGAGTGACGTGGTCATCTTTACACAGATTATACATGGTTTGTGGTCAGGCTGCACACAGACCAGACCACAACCGAGTTTCAGAGTGTGTGGCTCTGAAACTGTACATGGAGTTCACCGAGGCCAGGAATAGGCCAAAGGACAGTAGGAGCAGGACATTTGCCATCCCTCAAGCTATTGTCATGGCTTACTCGCACATCAAGCAGCTGGTTGAGGACAGCAGAGAAATCATGGACAACAGTGACCTGGTGTTGGTAAACATCAACAATGCCACTGTGTCCTCCTGGTAAGTTTATGTTTATCAATGCATTTAATTGAAGAATTGAACACAATTCTAAACAATTATGCTGACATAAAAAATATTTTTGTGTTGTGTTTTCTTTCTCTGTAGGCTGCACGATCGGCAAAAGAGAACCGTGCGAGATTCTCTTCTTCAAGGCACACAGCTTCCGCAGCAGATCACCATGGCTGACGATTTGCTCCCTGAGCCCCTCGTCTTTCCATCGCAGCCAGTTCAGCGTGGGCACAGTCCTTTGGAATTCCAGGAGCCTGAGAACCGTGAGGGGGAAGGAAAGATGCGGAAGCGTCGCCAGCCAGCATCATCAACTGTTCCACACACTGGTGGAGGAGACCAATTTAGCCCCAAACATGATGATCCTTCTAACAGCTGTATGCATGAACAGTCCTCAACCTACCAACCCCCAGCACACTACCAGAATTGGTCTTCTTTTCAACAGCAACCCATGGAACACTCCCAGGGCTGGCTCTCTACCCCTCATCAGCTAACCCCAGCATACCCTCAGAGTTTGTTTTCTGACCACCAGGCACCCTCAGCACCCCCAGCATACCCTCAAGATTGGTCAACTTACCTGGCACCCCCAGCACACTCCTACACATGGCCCTTGAGTTCCCAGGTATCATCAGCATCCTCTCGGGGCTGGTCATCCACCCAGGGCTGGTCTGCCACCCACCAGTGACCCTCCACATCCACCCAGGGCTGGTCTGCCACCCACCAGCAACCCTTCACATCCTCTCAGGGCTGGTCTGCCACCCACCAGCGACCCTCCACATCCACCCAGGGCTGGTCTGCCACCCACCAGCAACCCTTCACATCCTCTCAGGGCTGGTCTGCCACCCACCAGCGACCCTCCACATCCACCCAGGGCTGGTCTGGCACCCACCAGCAACCTTCACATCCTCTCAGGGCTGGTCTGCCACCCCTCTACATTCTCTCAGGGCTGGTCTTCCACCCACCAGCAACCTTCCACATCCACCCAGGGCTGGGCCACCACACATCAGCCACCAACAGCAACCTCTCAAACCCGCTCAGGGGCCCTAAACCCTTTTAATCGCCAGCAGGAGTGGCGGTTACAGAAAGCAGCCCTTGAGGATCAGGAGCGAGAGAGGAGAGGTGAACGCCCCAAGAAGCGGCAAAGCAAAGAAATTTACCAATACCAGTGCAGGCTGTGCGGGGAACCCAAATCTAAATCTACTGGGCACTCTCAGGTGCGTGGTAAGTGGTACTGCCCTGCATCTGGAAAAACACTAGAGGAGTGGAAAGGCTCTTTGTAGTGGTAACCACAATCTGGTATATTTGTTCTGTTCTATGTCTTTTCTATTTGTAGTTGCAAATGTTTTTTGTAATATATAAATAAGCACTGTTGCAAGCACAACAGCAAAATTGCTGTTTCAAGTATTTGCTTTAAAAAAAAAACATAAAAAACAAATAATAAAAAAAGCACACAACTCTTGTGGTGTAACAGTAACACATCCACCCTTTGGGTGGGAGACTCCAGGTGCAAGTCCTGGCAAGAGTGTGCACTTTCCTTAACCAATACATTGATTTAAACTTCTCCTCTACATGCAAATGTAATGCAGCTTGTTGTTCAAATAATACATAACTTCATGTGGAGGGATATTGAGGTATTATGAATATTTCACTTGGAAACTTATGGAAATCTGGAATATTCCTTCTAATTTGCATATTAAATTTCAAAAATAAACTATTGATGACACCTTAAGATTAATAAAATCTTTAAAAGGAAGGCATCCATGTTCTACAAACACACCCCTCAGCTATGATGATGTAATGTGCCAGTGCATGGAAGATGGCTCTTTCTGTTTGAGTTCTAGATGAGAACATGCCCATTATTTCACTGGATAGGCCATTTAAAGTTGCTATGGAAACACCTACAAGATCACACACCAATGTTGTTGTCAAGCTCTTACAAATAGTAAATAAAATATCTGAATGGATGGTTTGCAAGGTGCAGATTCAAAAGTGTCTGTCTTTTATTTTTCACAAAGTGAACATAGCCGACTTTTAGACATATTGTTTATAAGGTTATAATGGCACTGTAATGAAATAAAAAAAACTAATTTATTTACATTGACTTGACTGTTTTTATTGTTATTGAAGATTAGAGCCAAGATTTTAACAATGTATGTAACTTTTGCACGAATGTTTTTAGAGGAAGAAGTTGAAAATGTCAAGGTTTAAAAAGACTGAAATCATTCCACTCACTACGTTTACATGCACATAGAGAGAATCGAATTTCTGCCGTTGCTCGACTGAAATCGAAGTTCAAAATGCCATGTATACACCTTAATTTGGCTGAAATTGAACCGAACTTGATTTCTCGGAATCGAGCTACACGACCTAGTTTATGCGATTTCTGCCGAGCTACTTTGTGCATGTATACCCTATCGAGCTAGTTGTCGAGCTACTTCCGGAAGTGACGAGTGACGAGACCACAAGCGGGAAACACAACAGCCTCGGTCGGCATGACAACGAATCATGACAACGGCATGAATCTTTTCTTTTTGTGGCATTGTTTGCACTGTTAAAATTTAGCTCACTTACTGTATCACCAAATACATCTGTACAGCTGTTGCATAGCTGTGAATTGTGTACATAAACAAGTCATTGTATTTGTGTGTGTGTATATATATGTGTGTGTGTGTGTGTGTGTGTGTGTGTGTCCAACATCTGAAGAATGTCAATAAAAACAAAACAATTGAACTTTTTGTGTGTTTATTAAGACATAAGTTAAATTGTAAGCAAAAAAAAAAAATTTTTTTGTAAGCAAAAAATGGACTTTAGAAAAATATTATTGTGCAAAATAAGTTGTCTTACAAAACAGTGGTCTGCGCCGGACAGTTTGTAGCCATAGTCTGTTAGAGCAAGCCTAACAGCTTGAGCACGGAACTAGTGTTGCCAGATTGGGGGTTTTAAGTGCATTTTAGTGGATTTGAACATGTTTTGGGCTGGAAAACGTCAGCAGTATCTGGCAACACTATAGCGCTTCTTCATGACAACAACCGGAAGTGTACCAACACGATGGGGTGTGTAGCGCCACGTGTGGCTCGGGTGCACAATGCACCTTGCACAATAGCCCGATTTCACTTGTGCATGTAGGATTGGATTTCTCTGGCACCCCTGCTGGGACCCTTTGCTCAATTACCAACAGCAGCTCGATTTGGATGTGCATGTATATGTAGTCACTGTCTCAGACCCCCCAAAATAGTTTTTTTTCCTATTTTTCTCTTCTTTTCCTTCTTTTTTCTTCCCCCCTTCTTACAGTCCATTATGCCCCTCAACCTGCATGTCTTTGGACTGTGGGGGAAACTGGAGCACCCGGAAGAAACCCATGCGGACACAGGGAGAACATGCAAACTCCGCACAGAAAGGCCCCTGCCGGCCACGGGGCTCGAACCTGGACCTTCTTGCTGTGAGGCGACAGCGCTAACCACTACACTTCCGTGCTGCCCCTCCTTTGAGCTGTTATACATTTTATAATGTGGGTTAAATGATTTGATTGAACTTGAGGTTTACTAATTTCAAATGCTTGAAATAAGAACAAAAATGTATTAGTGAACTTAGTAGATTCAATTGTATTTGTAGAAATAGGAAATTAAAGACAAATATCTTTTTTTTAAATAGGAATTAAACTAGCAATAAACAGGACGCAAATAGGATCTAAGACTGTTAAGTGAAGTTAAGCTATTGAAGGGAAACTTAAAAATTTTGATTTATGAATTCATTTGATATTATCTGGACCTCGAACTTCTGTGCATTTGTACTTATGCATATAACTCTGCTTTCACTTAAAATCGAAAGTTACTTAAATTTGTGTGCTTGTGTATCACTGCCTCCTGACCAAAAAAAAAAAAAAAACACCCTTAGATCTGATGGTCCATGTAATGTTAGCATATTGTGTGACAACCAGTTGCACATATTCCAAGTAGACAATTGCTATAGTTTGGCAAGCCAGCCAGGAGGAATGCAGTATACACTGATTAAAAATACTAAAAGAAATAGATCTGCTTGACTAAAATTGATTCAGTCAAAACCTAGAACTAAAAAAAATGGAAACTATCCAGGAAAAGTGAGTTAAAATTTCTAATGTTTTAAACTTCTTCTTCTTCGGCAGTCCATCGAGGTCAATGATGATTGTTATACTGAAAGGTTTTTATGGCCTGCAAGCCCTCGAGTGGGCTGCAAGGCCAGCACGTGAACGGCAGAGCCGTCCACACAGGTTGCATGTGTGTCCCATTGCAGCTGGGTTGTGTCGTCTGTCATGCGCTCTTTGGTAGTCCTGCTGATGCTTTTCTTCTATGCTTTTGATGGATCTCCTCACAGATGTTCTCCACTTTCTTCTGTCGGAGGCAACTTGCTCCCAGGTGTCAGGGTTGATGTCAGCATTCTTCATGTGTCTCTTTAGTACATCCTTGAAGCGGAGCTTCTGTCCTCCATGCTTCCTCCTTCTTTCGGAGAGCTCTCCATAGAAAACAGCTTTAGGGAGTCTGGAGTCTGGCATGCATCGTACATGCCCAGCCCAACGAAGCTGTGATGCTGTAATGAGTGCCTCAACACTAGGAGTCTGGGCTCTCCTCAACTCTTCAACATCGGGTACTCTATCTTGCCAGCGTATTCCCAGGATTTGACGCAGGTGCCGCAGTTGTGTTCTGGTGAGTTTCTTGATATGCCTTCGGTAGAGGATCATGCACTCTGTGGAATACAGAAGGGCTGGCAGGATGGCTGCATTGTATACCTTTAATTTGGTCATCCTTTTGATGTCATGTCTTGACCATAGGTGCTTGTAGAGTGAGCCGAAAACTTTGCATGCAGCTTGAATCCGTCTGTCCACTTCCAGGTCTGAGGAGTTAGTGTTGGTGACCGCACTGCCAAGATATACAAAATTCTCTGCTTTGGTTAGTGTCTTCCCATTCACAAGAACATCTGGGCATGGTGGTGGTTCTTCTATGGGAGGTTGGTAAAGAAGTTCTGTTTTGGACACATTGATTGTCAGGCCAAACAAAGTGGAAGTGGTAGCAAAGCGATCCACAATTTCTTGGATTTCTTCGGCATTGGTTGACACCACAGCAGAGTCGTCAGCATAAAGTAGCTCTCTCACACATATTTCTCTAGTCTTGGTAGAGGACTTTAGTTGAGCAAGATTGAAGAGCTTGCCATCAGACCTTGTCTGTATATAGACACCTTTGCTGAGGTTGGTTCCCATTGTTTCTAGGACTGCTGCCAGGTAAAGAGTAAAAAGTGTCAGGGCTAGCACACACCCTTGCTTGATGCCATGGTTGATAGTAAATGCATCGCTGATGTCACCGCCGATTGAGACTTTGCCTGACATGCCTTCATGGAAGTCTTTGATGATTCTCACAATCTTGTCTGGACAGCCATATAGTTCCAGGGCCTTCCAGAGCATCTCTCTATTCACGGTGTCGAACGCCTTAGAGAAATCTACAAAGACGACATACAGGGCTTGTTGCTGTTCAATGGCTTTTTCCTGGAGCTGACGAAGGGTGAAGATCATATCTATAGTTGACTGGCCAGCTCTAAATCCACACTGGCTCTCTGGTAGTACCTCCTCTGAGACCTTCTTGATGCGATTTAGGATGATTTTGGCCAGGATCTTGCCAGCTATAGACAGTAAGGAGATGCCATGGTGGTTTCCACAGTCGCTGCGTAGGCCTTTTTTCTTGTAGATGGTAACTATGACTGCATCTTTGAAGTCTTGTGGCACACAAGCATTTGCCCAGCATGCATTGTATAAGCGTAGTAGCTCTCTTTTCAGGTTGTGACCCCCTGTCTTCCAGAGTTCTGCTGGGATCCCATCTTGTCCAGGTGCTTTACCACATCTCGTGGTCTTCAATGCCTTTTACAGCTCATGCTCAGTGATGGGAGCTGAGAGTTCATCTCGAGTTTCTCTAGGCTGTACCATGTTACAGGCTTGTGGATCTGCAGAGCTTTGCTGGTTGAGGAGGTTACAGAAGTGCTCCTTCCATCTTGATCTAATGTCTTCTATGTTGGTGAGAAGTTGGTCTCCATCAGCATTTCTCACTGGTGCTATTGTATTGCTTTTTGGTCTGTAGATGGCTTTCAATCCATAGAACAGACCATGCGAGTCGTTTTTGTCAGCCATCTCCTGCAGTTCTTCTGCTTTCTTGCACCACCATTTGTCCTTCATGACTCTGATTTCTCTCTGCACTTTGGCCTTGATGTTTTTGAGGGCTGCCTCTGTGGATGCCGAGTTCTTCTGAAGGTGTGTGTTGTAAGCCCTCTGCTTTTCAGCGAGCAAACACTGGATAGCCTCTTTGTTTTCTTGAAACCAGTCTGGCGATCTCCTTTTCAAATGGTCGAGCATTTCTTCTACTGTAGAACAGTGTTGGGCAAGTTACTTCAAAACTGTTTTGCATTATTTATTATTTGTTACTGTCATTTTAAAGTAATTAGTTACATTACAATATTACTGTATTTAAAATGTAAGGCATTACACTACTATTGCATTACTTTTAAGTTACTCTCACCAAAATAACTGGAAGTATGGATTTGGCAATCTAAATGTAGCTCAAGACGCTCAATTAGCTCATCACACATCCAGTGGAAGGTAATGTGGTATCTGACTGAGCTAGGCTTATGGTTAAAAACACTAGAATATAATAGCCACAGTGATGGCTCATGGCACAATACAAGGAACAATCATCGCAAGAACAGACAAAAGGTGAAAGTCTGGCAAATTGTGATAGAAATACTGTAACTTTAGGCCTATTCATATTAACATTAATTGAACTGTATTGTAATGTCTAAAGATATGACAGGATATAAAATTAGCATTTCTATGCCTTTATTGTTTTCAAGTTTACAGCATTAAGCATAGTTTATGCTTCATAAAAAAAAAGATTAGCCCTAAGGGATATGACTCCATTTTAGAAATTTAACAAAAATGAACATATTATGGCAAATTGTGGCCTACAATAAAACTGGCCTGGAAAAAAAAAAACACAAGCCTTTTAAATCACAGCTAGACAATGACTATTAGCTATATGAGGCTACCCAGTCACATTTTGAAAAACAGAATTAGAAATAACAAAATCAAAGTGCTTTTACTGATATTGAAGTGCTTAGGCCTATAAGCCCTGGAAGGAAAGGCAGCTCAATCACTTTAGTCTGACTTCCGACCAGAAAAAAAAAAAAAAACTCAGTTATACAGGACAAAAATGTAAACAAACTGTCAGCATATCTTCAACAACATACTCCACCACAAGTCTCCTAACCTCTTGAGGCTGAAGGAGCATCTCAGAGCGGCAGAACGTTAATTTTGGCTGCTTTGTGATTTTATCGCCACTTTCATCCTCCGCTTGCTTCCTTGCTAACTTCATGTTACTATGGCACCTCTGTAAATGCTTAGTTAAATTACTGGTGCCATTTCAGGAAGTGGACAGTTCTTTAGGTTTAGCACACAAAGTGCATTTGACTACGATGTTCTTCACATCCTTATTTTTCACAAGTAATGGGCGTATGCCCATGTGGAGAATGTGCTATCCGATGTTAGATCAGCTGCAGGTTCACTCATCTCTCTCTTCTGTCTGACTAGCCTAAAGGAAAAGGAAGTGAAACATTTTGCGCAGACATTTCACCTCTGCTGATCTCGCGTGATTTGGGCGAATTTGTATGAAGGGAAAAAAAGCCCACCACTTCATTCCAGGTTAAAAATGCATTGTAACACGCGTTACTGACATTTGTACCGAGTAAAATATTACCATTTTTTTCTGTAATGCCTTACATTACCGCGTTACTGCAAAAAGCAATGCATTACATTAATTCGTTACTTTTGTAATGCGTTACTCCAAACACTGCTGTAGAATAAGTAGTTTGCTTTAGCTGTTTCCATAGCTCTTCAATATCATCACTATTTACTTCATTGGCATCTAAAGCAGCTGTGAGGGCAGAAGCGAAATTCTCCTGCTGTTCAACGCTCTTAAGTTTGCTCACATCCAATTTCTTAGCTGGGGCATTTGCTGGTTTCTTATGACTTGGCAGCACCACCTTCATTCTGAGCTGTAAGTGTACCATGTAGTGATCAGTAGAGCATTCTGCATCTCTCATGGCTTTGGTGGACAGGACTTCTGGCATGCTGACCTTACAGGTAATAATGAAGTCAAGCAGGTGGGGGTGTTTGGATCATGGGTGCTTCCATGTGAAGTAGTTCTTTTCTGGCTGGTAGAAGAAAGTGTTGGTGACACAAAGCTCTCTTTGAGTGCAGAAATTCAGTAATAATTCACCATTGGAGTTCCTCTTTCCCTTTCCAAATTTTCCCAAAGTGCCTTCATAGGTAGTATGGTTATTTCCCACTCTAGCATTGAAGTCCCCTAGTATCAGGAGCTTGTCTGTGTTGGGCACATGGTCAACCACGTCAGCCAGAGATTGATAGAAGGCTTCTTTATCATTGGAGTACATCATGATTGGCGCATAAACACAGATAATGGTCAGGAAATGTTTCTTGGATATTGGCATGCGTAGAGTCATGATTCTCTCTGATGTTCCGGTTGGTAATGATGGCAATTTCTTAGCGATTGTGTTGGAGATGGCAAATGCAACACCAGCTTCTCTCCCCTCATCTGTTCTCCCACTCCAGAAGAAGGTGTACTTCTCTTCTTGGAGTTGGCCTTGCCCTTGTAGTCTGGTCTCTTGCAGTGCAGCTATGTCAATGCCATAGCAATCTAATTCCTTTGCAACCAGGGCTGTGTGTCTCTCGGGTCGAGTGTCATTGTCCAGCATTGTTCGGATGTTCCAACTAGCAATGGTCAGTTGCATCTTTTTGCATTTCATACCGCTGCAGTGAAGACCCGCTGGTCACGGTGAACCAGCCAGGTAGTTCTGGGCGAGCTTTCTCTACCCCACCTTTTCTAGGGGCTTCCCCTTCCAGGGCAGGCTGTGCTCTCCCTAAATAGGGCAGCCTGGACACTCACACTGCTGCCTCAGCCTACTGTCACCCAGATCTTCAGATGAGCTGCGATCTTCAAATGTGAGCCGCCTACGTGCAGGAAACTTGGTAGTGGCTTCCAGCTTCTCAGACCTGCCACCATTGCATTCATCCCATCGCCGAAGGACTTTCTCCACTCCTCTCCTTGCATAACACCTTGCACAGTGAGTAAGACAGGTGGTGTCGTGCCCCCATCGAACTGTCTCTCTGGACCTCTAAATCAGGCACCAGGTGGTGCACAGGTGTGCCACAGACCTGGCAGACGTGGAGGTTGCCCCGCAGTGACAACTAACTTGTCTGGTGATACCATCTGTTGACCATGTATGGTTCCTCCACATGCCATCTGGTGATATGCCATTGACCTATAGAGGTTCCTCTGCCACAGAGCACCAAGGACACCCTGCTGTCAGTGCCCCTGTGAATCGTAACCCTGTCGAGGGAGGCTACGGGTGTACTAACACTTGCCCAAAGTGTCCACCCAGGCTAGTGGAGGGAAGGAGGCACCTTACATCTCCCTTCTAAACTGGCTCCCAGCTGAGTCCAGCCACTGCCACTGTTTTAAACAGCAGGGTAACAGAAACTGATGAAGAAATGCTTGACTTTCTCATGCAGTATTGTTCAATTGCCAGGGTTATTCTACTTACCGACCTCTATTCAATGTCAGCAAAATCCCTAATAGTTGAATATAAATCTGGGAGTGCTGTACATGACCTTCAGCCCCTCTTACCTCACACCCAGCAATCTAGTAGTGACCCCAAAGTGTCATATAGTGTTGTAGGTTTGTCTGGTGTCTACACAGAGAAAGCTTGAAAGGATATAACGCAAAGCTTCTTGGATGAGCTATAGCAAAGTGTAGTAGAAAAGGCTATGAAGAAGCCCTGAAAGAAATGTTAACAAAGATTAGTGAAACCATTACCACTTCAGAGAGCCTCAAGCCAGAAACAACTGAAGTTGCACCTGACAGTGTCACAATTACAACCTTTCTCAGGGCTGATGCTATTGCCTCTGTAGGATCACAGACATTTCAAAATGTTGTGCATGACAGTTTGGTTCCTGCAGTGTCAATAGGTGGAGCCCTAGTAACTCCAGCTCTCTCTAACAGTGATCTAAATCCTCCAGACATTGTAGAACACATTGTATGCAACAATGACTTAATGGTTTATGGCCATCTACCACTCAGACTCTGAACCTTCTCTGGTAAGACTCCTCATCAGTGGCGGCTGAAAGTCTTTCAAACAGGGGAGGCTGGTCAGTTACGATATTTCCAGATTTTAAAAGAAAAAAGAAAAAACACATCAATTTTGCCCATACTCTTGCCTCTGATCTAGCTGATTGTTGGCAGGGTCACAAACTGTGAAATAACAGGTTCTTTTGGCCCATTAGCCTACTGTCCAATATACATGATGGTGGTGTGTGGGGGGGTATATTTTAACATTTTATATTTTAAAATTGTGGCATGTTGTTTAAAAATTGATCATTATTGAAAGCAGCTCTTTGTCAGGAACCTCAGCAGTAACAGCGGAGTGTTCTGGAATAGGCACAAGCACTGACCTTGGGGAGCCAAACATAGAGC
Organism: Neoarius graeffei; assembly: GCF_027579695.1. NCBI lineage: Eukaryota > Metazoa > Chordata > Actinopteri > Siluriformes > Ariidae > Neoarius > Neoarius graeffei. The sequence continues at coordinate 33,720,486 of NC_083578.1, read as the reverse complement.
TGGGTGCCACACATTTCATTCAGTGACACTTTCCCTATATTTTACTTATTTTGACTGGGAAATGTTTTATTGACAATTTTGATAACCCTTCACTTTTAATCCAGGTCTGTAGTGTGAAATGTTCTCGGCTGTGTTTTTGTTTAAAAATGTTTTCCAAATTGTAGCTGTATTTAATTCATATCCAGAAAAAATATATATTCCAATATAATATACTCAGCATAAACATTTTAAATAGATTCTATATTTTTGGTCCATCCATGACATATTACTAAAGTAGCCTATTTACTGTTGTTGATGTGGGTCACTTGCTGTTAGCCAATTCACTTTCTCGTACCAGGAGAGCTGAAAGGAACGAGTATTATTCCCTACCTTTTTCACCAAGTCAATTTGAGGCGTTGGTCTACCCTGATCTTTAATTTAAATTTTTTCCTCGAAAGGAAGACTGGCAAATGGCTTCGCCAAAATTAAATCAACAATGCTTGGCATCCGTGCGCAGCTTTCTTGCTAGCTGACTAGCCCCCTCAAGTTCAAGTTCAGTCACTCAAATAAATGAAATTTCTGGAACTAAGATAGCAAACTTGACAACACTATATTTACACTTTATTTACAATGAAAATATATACAAACTAAAAAAGCTGGTAGAAACTGTATGTAATGAATGAAATCAAAATGTAAGCCGATCTCTTACACCACAGCACTTGCGAATCTGCATGGGACTGAACTGAGATTCACCGCTGCCTGTCTATATTTGAAACAAGCTGTCAATCAAAGAAAATATCCGGCCGCTTTCACCAATCACCAGTCTCCTCGCGGAAAGCTTTGCCATGTCCCTCCCACTGTAAGCTGGGAGTCCGTGGGGCGGGCATTTTCACAGTATTTGTCCAATAACCGTCTTGCATTTTGATATTGAAAAGTGCATAGCTCCCAAATGCCATTGCAGTCCACTGAGGCTGGGAGTCTGTGGGGCGGGCGTTTTCACAATATTTGTCCAATAATCATCTTGCATTTTGATATTGAAAAGCGCATAGCTCCCAAATGCCATTGAAGTCCACTGAGGCTGGGAGTCCGTGGGGTGGGCGTTTTCGCAGTATTTGTCCAATAATCATCTTGCATTTTGATATTGAAAAGCGCATAGCTCCCAAATGCCATTGAAGTCCACTGAGGCTGGGCTGCATTGCGCTGTCACGAGGGGGAAAAACTCACGCACACATTAGGCGAACTGGGGAAAGTTATAACGGAATGATTTCGCACCATAGTTGGGTTGAGCACATATATTTCTATGATTCTGGATCTGAAATAGCAATGTTATAAGGTCGGCTATAACATAAGCCTAGCGCAATTCATCCTACACGATGTTCATCATTTTTAGAGGAGGCTGAGCCTCCCTCGTTGTCTTAGAGCAATCGCCCGTGCTCCTCATCCATCTAATGAGGTTGATTATGATACTTGGCATGCAAGTGTAGAACTGCTCTTCCAAGACCCAGCTGTGTCTGATCTACAAAGACTACAGAAGATATGCAACAATATATATTTACCAGCTTCTGATATTATTAAGTCATATAGCTCAGGATCTCCACCAAGAGATTGTGAAATTACTTGATTCAGCTTTCTCCACCAGGGAGGATGGTGATGAGTTATTCACCAAGTTCATGGACATTTTCCAGAACACTGGTGAAAAGCCATCAGTCTACCTACAGTGACTTAAAGTTGCATTGACTCTTACCATAAAATGTGGTAGAGTTCCATCTGCTGATGTGAATAAGCATCTCTTAAGGCAGTTCTGCAGGGGATGTTGGGATGATGTACTAATCACAGAACTGCAGTTAGAATAGAAAATACAAGACCCTCCATAATTCACAGAGCTGTTGACACTGTTACACACTAGAGAACAAAAATGATTTACATGAATGAAACAGCACCTAGGTGCTATCAAGCAACATACAATAAAGTCCCAGATATCATGCTCCTGGAAACAAGAAAAGCTTACCCAGCATTGTTCAGTCACCGTCTATTTGACGAAACAAGTTGCTGAACTTCGGTGGTGTAGTGGTTAGCGCTGTCGCCTCACAGCAAGAAGGTCTGGGTTTGAGCCCCGTGGCTGGCAAGGGCCTTTCTGTGCGGAGTTTGCATGTTCTCCCCGTGTCTGCGTGGGTTTCCTCTGGGTGCTCCGGTTTCCCCCACAGTCCAAAGACATGCAGGTTAGGTTAACTGGGGACTCTAAATTGACTGTAGGTGTGAAAGTGAGTGTGAATGGTTGTCTGTGTCTAGTGTCAGCCCTGTGATGACCTGGTGACTTGTCCAGGGTGTACCCCGCCTTTCACCCATAGTCAGCTGGGATAGGCTCCAGCTTGCCTGCGACCCTGTAGAACAGGATAAAGTGGCTAGAGATAATGAGATGAGATGAGAAGTTGCTGAACTTCAAAGTCAGCTTGCTACTCTTGCTGAAAAAAAAAGCAGACATCCAAAGCAAAGTCCAGCTCTGTAAAATGACAAAAACAGAAACATGACACAAAAGCTGAAGCAGAACCTAAACTTAAAGCTACAAACAAGCAACACACTGTCAAGCCTAGACCATGGTACTGCTTTAAGATGGCAGCGCTCTGCTCGGCTGTGGCTGCAATGGCTCATGATAGTGGAGATATAACGGCAGATATCCCAACCAGTTATTTCAATGGAAGTCAGCAATGTAGTTACTCCAGACCAGCATACGACCATCAGGCAATCCTAGATCTACGTAAATCCAGCAGCGGAGTACTTATAGAGGTGACCACTCTGGATCTTCTCCGTAGCCTTGGACTGCTATGTTGGCTACATCCAGCAGCCTATGGAGCAGCAGAACCTCGTACCAGAGGAGTCCACCAGCGGAGGAGACAGAGATGGTGTGACAGAAAGCAGAAGCGGGGATGCCGAGCAGGGCTAACAGCTAAGCTAAAGGCTAACCCGTGTAGAACGTCACTTCCTTCCATCCTGCTGTCTAACATCCGCTCCTTAGAGAACAAACTGGACTACCTGAAGCTGGAATTAACAACAAAATGGGAGGTGAGAGACTGCTGCACCATAATTCTCACAGAGACATGGTTAAAACCATCCATCCCAGATGACGCCATTAGCATAGAGGGGCTAACAACATTCTGGTCAGACAGATGCAGCTCTCGTATGGGTAAATCCTAGGGCAGCGGTGTTTACATATACATCAACAATAACTGGTGCAACAATGGGGAGATAGTCTCAAGTCACTGCTCTACTGATGTAGAACTACTGACTGTTAAATGCAGGCCCTTTTATTTACCCCAGGAATTCACTATTATCCTCATCACAGCAGTGTACATTCTGCCTAGCACAAACACCAGAGAAGCCCTGAATGTCCTATGCCGTTCCATCAGTGAACTGCAATCTACACATCTTGAGGGAATTTTCAGTGTGGCAGAGGACTTTAATCAGGCCAATATGAAAACTGTGTTTCTTCACTTCCACCAGTATGTGGATTTTGCAACCAGAGGAGAGAACACACTGGACCTGGCTTATAGCAACATCAAAGAGGCATTTAGGGCTGCACCCCACCTCCACCTTGGCTCCTGTGATGCTAATACCTTCATACAAGCCCTTGCTGATCAGGAAAAAAAAAAAACCAACACAGTGAAGCAGGTGAGGGTTTGGCCTGTGGGAGCTATGGAAGCATTACAGGACTGTTTTGAGCACACAGACTGGGACATGTTCAAGGCAGCTGCTACAGACAATGATCACATGCAGGTGGAGGAGTATGCTGAGTCTGCCTCTGCAGTCATTCAGAAGTGCATGGAGGATGTTAGTGTGATCAGAAACATCTCCACACAGGCCAACGAGAAACCCTGGATGACCAGAGAGGTATGCGCAATGCTGAAAGCATGGAATGATGCTTTTAAATCTGGTGACATGGTGGCACTCAGAACAGCTAGAGTCAACCTGAACCATGCCATAAGAGCTGCAAAGTGTGCCCATGGCCAGAAAGTGCAGGACTTCTTCCATGACCCCACGAACACCAGACAAATGTGGCAGGGTATCCAAGTCATCACAGGCTACAAAGCTACTCCTCCCCCCTACAACAACAACATCAACTTTCTCAACAAACTCAATAACTTCTTTGGGAGGTTTGAGGCACTCAACACCACTCCTGTGAGGAAATTTATTCCTCGCCCTGATGAGCAGCCAATCAGTCTGGACACAGCTAATGTCTGCAGAACCCTGAGGAGAGTGAACACACAGAAAGCAGCCGGTCCTGATGGCATACCAGGACAGGTGCTCAAAGAATGTGCTGATCAGCTGGATGGGGTTCTCATGGACATCTTTAACACCTCGCCGATCCAGGCTGTGGTACCAACATGACTAAAGACTGCTACAATCATCCCGGTGACCTAAAAAAACAATCTCCTCCCTCAACGATTACTGCCTCATAGCCCCCCATAATGATGAAGTGCTTTGAGAGGCTGGTAAAGGACCACATTGTCTCCAGACCCCCCCCCCCCCCCCCACACACACACACACACATATTCAACCTGTACCAGTTTGCTTATCGCCCTAATCACTCCACAGAGGACGCCATCTCCTCTGTACGCCATCTGAGCTTAGAACATCTGGAAGGGAAGGACACACATGTGCGGATGTTGGTTTTGGACTTCAGATCGGCATTCAATATCATCATCCCACAGGACCTGGTGAGCAAACTGGCCCCTCTTGGTTTCAGCTCCCCCTGTGTTACTGGCTGCTTGACTTTCTCACCAACAGATGTCAGTCTGTGCAGGTGGGCAACAACACCTCTAGTGTCATCTCCCTGAGCACTGGCTCCCCTCAGGGCTGTGTCCTGAGCCCGCTGCTGTTCACCCTGGTGACCCATCCACTACTAACCATATTGTGAAGTTTGCATATGACACAACAGTAGTGGGCCTTATCCACAGTGACAATGACATGGCCTACAGAGAGAAGGTGATACACCTAGTGGACTGGTGCAAAACCAGCAACCTGGTCCTGAATGTCACCAAAACCAAGGAGATCATCGTCGACTTCAGGAGGAGCCGGTCCACTCACACACCACTCATCATCAACGATACAGCAGTGGAGAGAGTCAGCAGCACAAAATTCCTGGGGGTACAGATAACGGACAATCTGACCTGGTCCCATCACACTGGGGCTCTTGTAAAGAGGGCTCAGAAGCATTTGCACTTTCTGTGCCGGATGAAGGCACAGTTCACTCCAATTCTCACCACCTTCTACAGAGACACTATAGAGAGCATACTGACTTGCTGCATCTCTGTCTGGTCAGGAGCCTGCAGGGCCTCTGACTGGAAGTCCCTGCGGAGGGTGGTGAAGACAGTGGAGAAAATCATAGGGACTTCACTTCCTCCGACACAGGATATTGCAGAAAAACGCTGCCTGACTAGGGCTCGCAACATCAGCAGAGACACCTCCCACCCTAACTATGGACTGTTCTCACTGCTGGTTTCTGGGAAGAGGCTATGCAGCCTCTGGAATAGATCAGCCAGGTTCTACAACAGCTTTTTCCCACATGCCATAAGACTGTTGAACCAAATTAACCCCCCACCACCACCACAGAGGCAATATACTTTATATTGTATATAGGATTTTATACACAGTTTTCTTTTTTTTTTTGCTTTTGTCATTTTTTTATTTTTTTTTTAGGTAATATACTTGCTGCTGTTTCGTTCTGCACTACACTGAACCAAAGCAACAAAATCTCGTTCTGATGTATATTGTTTGATGCAAATCTGAATGACAATTAAGTCTTTAAGTGTGGTGAAGATGGACATAACCCAAAATCCTGCAGTAATGACTGCATTAGCAGCCAAAAATAAAATATAATTACAGAGAAGAAAGAGGGAATAGGAGTCCCACAATGCTCCTAGCTAGAAGAAGTCCCTGGTGCAGCATGAACAGGAATTGGGCTTGGGAAAAAAGTCCCAAATGTCAAACTCTAATGCAACATGATCCATCAAGATTCATATCTCACACAACAAACATACCCAAGAGTTTGGTTGGCACAAAGTGTACTGCCCAGAAAAGACCAGCTAGAAGAAAATGTACCCGTTTACTAGATACCAGATCACAGGTCACCACTGTTCTTGAATCCTACTATGACCAACATTTGTCAGAGCAACCCATCCATTCTTTGAACAATTTAATGAATGTTGAGGGAGCTAACTGTAAAGCTGTCCTGTATCTGGGATATGTAGAAGTCACCATTGCATTCCCAAAGGACTTTGTAGGAGTAGGCATGGAAGGGCCAACTTTAGCTTTGATCGTTTCAGACCTTCCATCCAATTCACAGCCCAGTGTATTAGTTGCCATGAACATGCTAGATGCACTATACAAAGATTATTCCAAAATGCAAAATGTCTAGCATAAAGACATTTGAAGATAGAGAAAGTGTTCAAAAATATCTCCAGGAATTGCTAGATACAGGATTAATTTGGTTGAAATCAAGGTTTACTAATTTGAAATACTTGAATTAAGAACAAAAATGTATGAGTGAACTTAGTTTAAATGTAAAGATTCAGTTGTATTTCTAAAAATAGGAAATTAAAGACAAGTACATCAGTTTTTTTTAAATAGGAAGTAAACTAACAATAAATAGGAAGAAAATAGGATCTAAAAACAGACTGTTAAGTGAACTTAAGCTATTGAAATTGAAATTAAACTTGAAAATTTTTATTTATGAATTCTTTATTTGATATTCTCTGGATGTTGAACTTCTGTGTATTTGTAGTTATGAAGATAATTCTTTCACTTAAAATCTAAAGTTACTTAAACTTGTGTGCTTGTGTATGTAGAAGAAATTTGCAAAGAAGTGAATTTTTAAATAAGCGAGATTTAGAAAAACACCATCTATATAAGGTAAAGAATGTCATTATAAGTATGTGTGTGTAGAGATAGTGTTGTTATTAATGGCACAAACCCAGAGAAGCAGCTCAAGGACAACAACCACAGAGCAAAATGCTCTGACCACCATCCATGAAGGGAAGAAGGAAAACACCTGCATGCAGAGACTGTATTAAAAGTATGTGCATGTAAACAGGAAGTGCTTCTTTCCTGGGTGAAACACTGGTATTCACTGCTTAGAAGCCTGCTTTTGTGAAAGTATAATAAAGTCAGATTTCTGTCTGCTTTCTTCTAATGAGTCTGAAGGTGTCAATTTATTACTTTTCCTCCACAATTATTTGGCAAAGTTGGCAGGATATCACGAGTAGCAGGAATTTCCAGATCCTTTGAGGAGAAAACATCATTATTGAGTCTGGTGAGCTCCCAGGAGACAGACTGACTGACGACAAAGGATCCCCTGCTGCCGCTGATATCCAACAAACTTGTGGGTAGGAAAGCTTTTTCTCTTTTATGCTTGAAAATTAATGGCAAATGATTGTGTTGCAGTGAACTGTCATAGACCTGTGTATTTTATGGGTGTACCCATTTAGTGTGAGTATTGTTTGAAAGGGTGAATACGTATCAGTTTGAGAGAAAAACCCTTTCTGCTTTTTTTACATTTAATTTTATTTAATTTATTTTTAAGTAAGGTTTTGGCAGACAAGAAACCTACCTGTTATTGACAAATAGCAGTAAGTGGTCATGATCATGACACGTTTTGAGTAAAATATGAGAGTAAAAAATGGTCTTTGCAGTTCCTCTGTGACAAATAGAAAGATGGGACAAAGAGAAGCAAAGCAATCAGAAATTGAGACAATTCCTGAAATCTATCCCCTTAGTTCAAACGTTAAATTCATGTTAACCAATTATGGACCAGACTCGTGTAAGCAACTTAGGGTGTGGATAGAACGATACGGCTTTTCAGAGGGAGGTAGTTTGAGTGTGCGTCAGATACAGAATCTTGAGGAAAGGTGAAAGCAGGTCGAGGAAGATAATGAAAAAAAGGAAGAAGAAATATAGAATACAGGTTGACTGGGGTGCATTTAAAATGTGGCAAGCAGAAGCTGCAATAAGAGATAAATGGGTGAATTCACATACACATCAGGGTCAGTCAGAACAGGAAGGAACTAATCACAATTCTAGTGCTTTTATTTCTGCAGCTTTAGTGCAGTAGCCACCAACTGCTCCACCTCCCTATGAGGCTTCAGACACATAGGGGAAGATGAATATGACATCTGCTGGTATTTACCCAAAACTCAAGATGATGCAGGATTTGGATATGAGTAACTATCCATTTCCATTTCCTCCTCCTCCCCCTCATCCTCAGCATCTAGAAGGAAGGCTTGTGGCACCTCTGCTGGTCAACAAGAGGAACTTGGACAAGGTCCAAGCTTCACACAGCTTTCCCTGGTGTCATCACACACAAGGTCCCACGACAATGCAATAACGCAGGACCATGAAGTTCCCCAAATGCCCATGGTGGCTGTTGCAGGACCACAGGGGCCAATAATGGTTCACAGACCAAAGGATTGTCAAGAGATTGTGTAAATGGCTATGGAAATAAAAGATCCTAGACAGCATGGTGGTCTGAAGCATGCTGAGGAACTTGACAGCTTTTGTGAAACATATCTTCTGACCAGTCATGAACTGCATTGAGTGTTTACAAAGAAACTAGGCTTGGACTTTGGCAAGATCCAGGACCAATTTCCTGAAGAAGAAGAGCACACAAACCACCCAACCTGGATGGACCTCAGTAACTGGAGTTACAAAGAGTTCATTGCTAGATTGCTGAATGCTGTCAGAATGTCATTTCCAGTCTGAATGGACATCACACAGATAACAGTGTGCAAACAATAGGATGATGAGACAGTGACACAATATCTACAGAGATTGATCATAGTGCATGATACACACTCGGGGCTTGAAAGGTCGACCGACATGGTGACTGATGGGGCAATAAAGCCATATGAAGCCCATCTGAAGAATGCTTTCCTCAGTGGCCTGAAGCCCGACATATCTAAGATGGTCAAAGATGGATGTGTCACATGGGAGGTGTGCAAACTTTCTGAGGTGGAAAGACAGCTGTGCATGCAGAGAAGAGATTGAATGAACAGATACAGCAAAAACAGAAGAAAAGGGATGACACTCTTCACAAGGCCATGCTTACAATGGTGCAAGTTACACAAGCAAGCCAACAGCATGATGCTGGATGTGGAAGGGGCTGTGGGAGAGGTTGTGGAAGAGGTCGACATCGCCAAGACTGCTGCTTCATTTGTGTCTCACTTGATCACTGGCATGACCAATCTCATCTCATCTCATTATCTCTAGCCGCTTTATCCTTCTACAGGGTCGCAGGCAAGCTGGAGCCTATCCCAGCTGACTACGGGCGAAAGGCGGGGTACACCCTGGACAAGTCGCCAGGTCATCACAGGGCTGACACATAGACACAGACAACCATTCACACTCACATTCACACCTACGGTCAATTTAGAGTCACCAGTTAACCTAACCTGCATGTCTTTGGACTGTGGGGGAAACCGGAGCACCCGGAGGAAACCCACGCGGACACGGGGAGAACATGCAAACTCCGCACAGAAAGGCCCTCGCCGGCCCCAGGGCTCGAACCCAGGACCTTCTTGCTGTGAGGCGACAGCGCTAACCACTACACCACCGTGCCGCCCGGCATGACCAATGTCCATGATATCAGAACAGTGAATGCCCTAAGATCACTGAGATGGGGGACTGACCACCAGATTTGGTCACTCAAGCTTCTTGCAATGAAGAATCTGCTTTGCACTCACTGTTTGCTACAGCCTGCACAGAGAATAGGGAAAGTGAATAATTACGTACATATACATTATACACTGATGAAATATGTTTTAAAATACCAATATTTTCTCTGTCTCTAAAAAGCTTTTAGATTTTTTAGTAGATTCAGGAGTGGGACATTCTGTTATTAGATCCTCAGAGTTTTCTATGCAGCCAAAGGTCACCAGTTGATTCCAGATGACTGTGGGTGTCTCTGGACAACAGGTCCTCAAGTAATTTACTGAGCCACTCCTCTGTAGACTGGGTGAGTCTGAGACATTTGAGTTTTCATTTTTGTTGTCTGATTGTTGCCCAGTGAATTTGTTAGGAAGAGACCTAATGCATAAATTAGGCATAAGTCTTCTAAGTACCCCACATGGATTACAGGTAGTGCAAATCCCAGACATGGGATGGTGTCCACTTTTTGCTGGAAGAAGCTGCAGAATTTAAAGCAGAGTTCAGCAGCATCAGACAGTTGAGGGGCATCTGGAGGGCAGAGGAGGCAGTTGATAGTTGAGAAGAGCAGCTTGGGGTGATTCTGTTGGTTATTGATAAGAGTGGAGTAGTTAGACGATTTTGCCCTGGAAAGTGCCCCTTTGTAGATCCTGACATGGTTTTGGTAGGCCTCATGATGGACGGTGAGGCCAGACTTTTTGCAGAGCCTTTCAAGTCAACGCCCAACCGCCTTCAATAGGTGGAGTTCAGAGGTGAACCAGGGAGCAGGTTGAGTGAAGGAGACAGACCGAGTCAGACCGGGCAACAGTGTCAAAGCTGAGTGAGAGGGCAGTGTTGTAGTGCTCAACTAAGCCATCCACAGTGTGGCTGGGGGGATGGGAGGCAAGATGTGTTGCCAGCAAGCTGGAAAGCATGGGTATACAGACACTTTTGATGTTCCTGAACATAATTTTCCATTTGGTATGCTGTCTGGGTAGGGGCACAGGTACAGAAAACAGGATGGCATGGTGGTCCGATACGGCTAGGTCCATACACTCCAGATGGGAGGGGGTTGTGCCAGTAGAGCACACCAGGTCCAAGGTGTGCCCTTTGGCATGTGTGGGACTATACACATGCTGTACTATATTGAAGCAGTCCAAGAGTGACAAAAAGTCAGCAGCAAAGGGGCAGCTGCTGGAATCCACATGAATGTTAAAGTCACCAATAACAAGGGTGGATGGAGACATGGGGCAGACTGCTGTGAGTAACTCTAAGAATTCAGATAGAAAACTGTTGGAGGATTTTGAAGGGCGGTAGACCAGGACTACTTGGAGTTGTGCAGCCTCAGTTAGCACAAAATGGACACATTCAAATGTAACTGAGTTGATAGGGAGTTCTTTGACCATAATATCAGAATGGTATATTACAGTCAACCCACCGCCATGGCCCAAACAGCGAGGCTTTTGGATGTAGGCATAGCCTGGGGGGGGGTGGATTGGTTGAGTGATAGATAATCTTGCTGATTTTGCCATGTCTCAGTCAGACACATAAAATCCAATTTCCTCTCAGTTATTATGTCATGAATTAGTCCAGCCTTATTATTTAGTGAACGGGTGTTCAGAAGCAAGAAGGTTGCAGTCCTGTTAGTAAATGAGACAGGGGGAGCAACCGTGTCAACACAAGTCAGGAGACGCAGGTTAACAGACCGTGAATGATGTTTGTTTTGACGATGTCGCAGCAAGGAAGTATGGCACCGAACTGCTGAGACGGCCAAAGTTATACTTATTTGCACCAGTTTATGTCGGGCGGCCCTGTGGACATATGGGGGTTGACACAGAAGATGGAGAGCTTTTATGACATCCAAGGAGCTCAGAGAGATGGAGGAGCAGAGATTCCTGAGTTCCGTTGAGGAGTATTTAAAGAAAGCCATGTCGGGAGTGCACTTAGCTTGGCTGGGTAGCTAAGCCACCAGTTGCACTCCGGGAAAAATCCAACCTGGATGTGGCAATGGTAAAGGATAGCCCAGGCAGCTGCAGCGATGTTGGCAGGGGAGACTAGGCAGTCCTGACGTGGCGGAAGCCAGAGTAACCACCGGTAAGACCAGTTTGTTCGATAGAAGTTGACGACAGCTGATTTAGTCTGCGTAGCGTTGGTAAAGCTTGCTAGCCGCTGATCGCACAGTGATGTTAATGATGCACTTCAAGTGAACTTTTTCCAACTCCTTGTGTGAAGATTATACACACAAAATCAAACCAAAGAGCATGTAAACAGTGGGATGTGAGAAGCGGTGACATACACGCCAGCATCCTCTCAACATCAAGGTTCTTCTCTTCTTTTGGCTATTCCCATTAGGGGTCACCACAGTGGATAATGTCCCTCCATCTCTTCCTGTCCTCCGTATCTTTTTCTGTCACACTGTCCTCATGTCCTGCTTCACCACATCCATAAATCTCATCTTTGGTCTCCCTCTTTTCCTTCTACCTGGCAACTCCATCTCCAGCATTCTTTTTCCAATATACCATGGATCTCAATCTCGCCTCTCTCACTTTGTCTCCTGCCCATCCTACATGTGCTGTCCCTCTAATTTCTCATTTCCAATTCTGTCCAACTCTGTCACTCCCAATGAAAATCTCAACATTTTCAACTCTGCTACCTCCAGTTCAGCCTCCTGTCTTTTTGTCAGTGCCACTGACTCTAAACCATACAACATAGCTGGTCTTACTACTGCCTTTTACACTTTCCCTTTCAGTCTTGCTGGCAACCTTCTGTCACAAATCACTCCTGACACTCTCCTCCATCCATTCCAACCTGCTTGCACTCTCGTCACTTCTCTTCCACACTCGCCATTACTTTGTACAGTTGACCCCAGATATTTGAACTCTGACCACCTGCATTCCTTGTAGCTCTACAATTCCACTGTCCTACCCCTCATTCATGCACATGTACTCCATCTATTTCCTACTGACATTAATTCCCCTTCTTTCTAGTGCATTATTTCCATGTCTCCAAGTTGTCTTCCACTTCCTCTTTGTTCTCACCACAGATCATCTGCAATCATTATTGTCCATGGGGCCTCTTGCCTGATGTCATCTGTCATTCTGTCCATTACTATTGCAAACAAGAAAGGGCTTAGGACTGAGCCCTAGTACAAGACAATATCCACCTTAAATGCCTCTGTCATTCCCACTGTTGTCACACTATCATCATACATACTGTAGCCTGCACCAATCCGACATACTTTTCTCCTACTCCTGATTTCCTCATGCAGTACCACAACTCTTCTTCCGGCACCCTGTCATTTGCCTTCTCTAAATCTACAAATACACAATGCAGCTCTTTCTGGCCTTCTTGATATTTTCCCATCAACATTCTCAAAGCAAATATTGCATCTATAGTACTCGCTCCTGGCTTAAAACCATACTGTGGCTCACATACAGCATCTCTACCTCTCCTTTTAGTCAAGCTTCCACTACTCTTCCCAGAGCCGGCCCGTGGCATAGGCAATATAGGCAAATGCTCAGGGTGCTGCGTCCATCCAGGGGCGCAGAAATGGGGGGAGAAAAATTATGACTTCCACTATTCTGAAAACGAGTCAGCATTATGTCTTAGCCTAATTTAATTGTTCAGCAAAGCATGTAGTCAGGGTGCGATTTGTCAAAAAAAGCGGGGCGGGGTGGGGTGGGGTGGTGGTTGTTAATCATGAAACAATAAGCGCTCAACAGTGGTTCGCCCTGTCTATAGTGTGTCTTCAGGCGCGCAAGTGGACATCCGCGGCTATTCTCTGTTTTGGCCATGTAATAGCCTAAGTGTTGTTGGCTAAAGAGTGTTTTTGCATAACGTAGATAACTGACATAGATCTGTTGCTTGTTTTGAATATGGCTGCACTTGGAGCAGTCTGTCGGTGTCGTTGAGCAGTCTGGGCTGAAGTAAAGGTCTTTTATGCACCGAACACGTTTCGCAGCGAGATATTCCAATGGTGCCTGGCACGTTTTTTTTTTTTTAATAAAACAAAGTTGCTTTGTTGATCTGTGTTCTCATTAAAATGACAGTTTAGCAGCTAATTCAAGCAACCATGTTGCGAAGAGATTCCTGGAGGAAAATATAATAAATGCGTTGAAAACAAGAAACAATCTCAGTGCGTCAAGACTGCAGGGAAACGAAACAAGCACTCAGATGTGTTCTCTTACCAGCACCGGCGATTGCTATAGGTGACCTAGTGTGCCCAGGGGCGCTAAGGGCGACCAAAACCCCACCAAAAAGGAGGGATGGAGTTATTGAATGGAGATGTTACCAAGTGCATCAGTGATGTACAGTGTTTTCAACCACTGTGCTGCCGAACTCTAGTACCGCGGAACACTAGTGTGCCGTGAGAGATCACCAAGTGTACTGTGGAAAATTATAGAATGACTGTATATTGTAAATATTGGCAACAGCGTTTTAGTTTCAGTCAACATTTTCTATTGGTGATGTGCCTTGAGATTTTTTCATTGAAAAAAGTGCGCCCTGGCTCATCTCATCTCATTATCTCTAGCCGCTTTATCCTTCTACAGGGTCGCAGGCAAGCTGGAGCCTATCCCAGCTGACTACGGACGAAAGGCGGGGTACACCCTGGACAAGTCACCAGGTCATCACAGGGCTGACACATAGACACAGACAACCATTCACACTCACATTCACACCTACGGTCAATTTAGAGTCACCAGTTAACCTAACCTGCATGTCTTTGGACTGTGGGGGAAACCGGAGCACCCGGAGGAAACCCGCGCGGACACAGGGAGAACATGCAAACTCCACACAGAAAGGCCCTCGCCGGCCCCAGGGCTCGAACCCAGGACCTTCTTGCTGTGAGGCGACAGCGCTAACCACTACACCACCGTGCCGCCCGCCCTGGCTCATGAAAGGTTGAAAACCTTTTTTACAACACCTCGGATGCGGCTGGGGATGTAGAAATACGTGCTCCTTACCTCTGCTGTTACACTACCTGTGACAGTAGCTTCTGCTGAAAGAAGCTTTTCAAAATTAAAACTGCTGAAGATATACTTAAGGTCAACAATGAGTCAAGAACATCTGAATGGGCTTGCTCTGATGAGCATCAACCAAGAGATCTCAAGAGAAATATCACTTGATGATATTATCAAGGAATTTGCCATTAGGAAGACCAGACGAGTCCCATTGTAATGTTACTTCAATAACAAAGTACCCATAATAGCACTTTTGTTTGAAAATACAGCCCATTGATGTCCTAACAGGGTGCTTAAGTTTGCACAATTTAGAATTGTAGAATTTTTTATTCATTTAATTTGTTAATTCTTCAGAGATGACTTAACTTTTAATAGCAAACAAGAAACTAAAAATAATTTATTGTTTATTGTCCATGCACTACACTTTGAACAGGGTGCGGAAGAGTTTTTGCCCATTATATGGAGATATGTATTGAATTTGTGTGGTCATTTTACTTTGTGACACTTTATGTGAATAATGATAACAATAATAACAATAATGAAAAAGATAAAAATGACTTCTTGTTTATTGTCCATGCACCATACATTGTTTAATAGTAATAGAATAGAGTGATTAGATTAAAGTGTTATTTAGATGTTATTAGAGGGGTTTTTTTCTTGTGGGGGGGGCGCCAAAACTCAATCTCGCCTAGGGCAGCCAAAGACCTAGAGCCGGCCCTGACTCTTCCCATAACTTTATGCTGTGTCTGGTCAATTTTATGCCTCAGTAGTTACTGCAGCACTGAACATCACCCTTGTTGTTGAATAGTGGTACCAGTATACTACCTCTCCCTGCCTCAGGCATCCTCTCATTTTCCAAAATCTTGCTAAGTAATCTCGTCACAAAGTCAATTGCCATCTCTCCTAAGCATCTTCACGCCTCCACTGGTGTATCATTTAGGCTGACTGCCTTACCACTTTTCATTATTTTCATAGCTCTCCTTCGTTCATCCTTGCTATTCTTCTTGATAAAATAAATTAGTTGTCTGTATTCCATTCACTCACTAGTCTAATATTTTATAATTATTAAAAAATATATATTCTGTATTCTGGGGTGGCAAAGTGGTGTAGTTGTTAGCACTGTCGTCTCACAGCAAGAAGGTTCTGGGTTCAAGCCCAGTGGCTGATGGGGGGCCTTTCTGTGTGGAGTTTGCATGTTCTCCCTGTGTCTGCATGGGTTTCCTCTGGGTGCTCTGGTTTCTGCCACAGTCAAAGGACATGCAGGTTAGGCTAATTGGTGGCTCTAAATTGACACTAGGTGTGAGTGTGAATGGTTGTTTATCTCTATGTGTCAGCCCTGCGAAGACCTGGCAACTTGTCCAGGGTGTACCCTGCCTCTCACCCATAGTCAGTTGGTACAGCCTGACTATGGGCAACTTGCCTGCGACCCTGCACAGGATAAGCAGTTACAGATAAGGATGGATTCTGTATTCTTCTGAAAACGAGGATTAATGTTTCTGAGTAGTTCCTTAAAAATAACATTTTCTTCTTCTTTCTTGGTCTCCTCTTTCATTTCAGACTCAGGAAGAGTAAGATAAATTTGTTTTCTAGACTATCTTTTTGTTTCAGGAGATTAATATATCTTTGAGGGTGTTCACACGGCACATATTTGCATCGATGCTGCACCGATGTATTTTGTTGCGATATATCTTACACCGGTGTAAATTTTGCGCAGCGTTCACACGTCACAACCCTGCTTACTAGAGAGAAGCGTGTTAGCACCGGTGCAGCCCCACTTGCGGTCACACGGCAGTTTCTGCGACCGTGCTATAGTAGCAAAAACTTTATTACTATCATTTCCTTTGATAGTAATAAAGTTTTGATATTTCCTTTTATTACTATCATTTCCTATCATTATTACTATCATTTCCGATAGTAATAATGCGGAAATGAAATATGCGCATGCGTGAAAATGTACTTCTTTTTCCCGGTTGTCATGGCATCACCAAGCGCCGGGAAAACAACGTGGATGAAGACACCAGTGTTGCCAGATATTGCTGACGTTTTCCATCCCAAAATATGTTCAAATCCGTCAAAATGCACTTAAAACTGCCAAATCTGGCAACACTGGAAGACACGCAGTTCTGTTGTTGTTGATATTCGCCATTTTGGAAGCGCAAAATACCAGGATGCAAGTTATGCAATGCCCGTATGTAATCAACTCTCCTCGCGCGTAGCGAGTCTACCCCTGTAGCGTTCAGACGTCCCGTTTTATATCGGTGCTGCCCCGCAAACTAGCATTTACTCCGGAGTAAATTTCTTAAACCACCTCCCGAGCAGGGTTAGATTTGCACCGGTTTCAGCAGCTTTCAGGGGCTACACCGGTATAACTTTGTACCGTGTGAACGCTCTACCGGGGCAGCCCCGGTGCTACACCGGAGTAAAAGTTGCCGTGTGAACACCCCTTTTGTAGAAGCAGTTTTTTTAATTTTCTTGTCAGGTAATAATCTTTTTTTATTAAGAATCTCTCTCATTTTACCATCTTGCTCATTTTCAGCCTTTTGTCTGATATTTTCAGAACTCTTTTGCATTTCCTGGAGATGGTTTAATTGCTCAGGAGAAATCAGATACATTCTCTGTGAAGCCATTTTATTTATAAGGTCAATTAGGAATGAGTCTGCTGACAAGATGACCCACAAAGAGAAAAACAGGTTAATATTTCAACAGGTTAATATGGTAGACTTGTGCCACTCAGCTCTTCAAAGCACTGGTGCTGAAAGGGCGCTGCTTGTTCAACACTCACGGCGAGGAGCAAAACAGAGGGAACATGAACACTGTCACAGCAAATGCACACAGGACACTTCTCCTTGAAGTAACCCCACCCATTCTTCGTCTAAACTGATCTGGACAGGCAAGCATCAAATCATATTATGAAACAACTGTGAGGATTTCTGGTAGTGTCATCATACTTTTCAATAAAAAACGATTTCTGTCTAAAGAAGAAGAAGCCTTTATTTGTCACACACACTCAAGCACAGACTTAAGAACACAGTGAAATTTCCTCTGCATTTAACCCATCTGAAGCAGTGAAGACACACATGCACATGAAAGTGACACATACACATGCATATGCTATGTTACAGTGCCTTGCTCAATGGCACTTCAGCCCAACCTCATGGCTGCCCCAAGTTAACCTAACCACATGTCCTTGAACTGTGGGGGAAACCGGAGCACCTGGAGGAAATCCGCACAGACACAGGGAGAACATGCAAACTCCACACAGAAAGGCCCCGGTTGGCCACTGGGCTTAAACCCAGAACCTTCTTGCTGTGAGGTGACAGTGCGAACTATTACGCCAATATGCTAAACAACTATGAGGATTTCTGGTAATGTTGTCATACTTTAAAAAAAAAAAAAGGATTTCTGTCTAGGGAATAGTATCTGATGAGCCAAGATATTCATCTCTAACTTCTCACAAGGATTTTTAAGCAAAATAATATAATTACTGTTTAAGCTGATAGTGAAGCTGTATTTACCTTGGTGAAAAATATTCTGCATTAAAAACATGATGCTCATACATCTGTGATGTCTATACTGTGTAAAGATTCTTACTATGTCAGCATGGTCAGCTGCTTGAGAAAAAGCCAGGTAGTTTGTGAACAAACTATCTTTTTATTCTTTTTTTTTTGTAATTTGACGTACGTGGGGTGAAATGAAGTATAAATCCATACAATGTTTTCAGGTACTAAATCCATTGCATATCCCTTTTTTTTAACAAAAGAGGTTTTTCCACACCTGCTTGGTCTGCCAATCATACAGGGAAAAGTCACCTGCTGTCTAGGATCAAAATCAGTTTCTTGTATTACAGCAAGTTGTGACATCTTTAATAACCAAAGGGTCCCATTTTAACATGGGCTAAGATATATCTGTTGTCATATACCACTCTAAACTTTTTTTTTTATTTGAGGGGGTGGGGAACACTGCTACGAAAACTTTGTTCACCATTTTAGGGGGTGCTACACATCAACTGCTGTATATCCACTGAACCATAACCAGTCTATCATTGAGGAAGGAAAAATTCTTCACTTTGATTTTTTTTCTGAAAACAAAAACTTGAAAAAAGTCTTCAGGCTTTGTGACTAGTTCAGTTTAGGGCAGATTACTTCCTCTATGCAAACTTTCCCCAAAAGCAGTTGAGACATATTGTAGGTTAGACACTTTTGGCAGGGTTTGATGTAATTTTAGACAGATATAACAAAATGCCTTGATTGGTATGATAGTCCTTGATATACATTTCTTTGCTTTCCTGGCCAACAGTTTCGGGTGGGTTCCCTGAAGGTTCCTGCTTCCCCTTGCAAAAAGTGTGAATGTAATTGATGAATACAGAATCACATTTTCAAACCAAATTGCCATACCTCTGTAATCTCAGCAACCCTATATCTCATCTCCAGGGCTTTATTGAATTCAGAAGCCACCCAAACTCCCATCAATGCACTTGCATCATTATTATGCACCCTCTTGTGAGGGATCCTCTTGGAAATTCAGTTCAGCACATATGTGGCAGCGTATAAACACCAGCTTACCTCTAGCCATTTTGCAAGGTAACACTGAGAAAAAAAAATATCCCTCTCAGAGGGAAAAAGTTGGACCTGATGTAGTGTCTTTCAAAAGTATTCATCCCCCTTGGTGTTTGTCCTATTTTGTCACATTACAAGCTGGAATTAAAATAGATTTTTTGTGGGGCTGACACCATTTAATTTACACAGCATGCCTACCACTCTTAAAGGTGCAAAGTGTTTTTTTTAAATAAAAAAATTAAATTTAATAAAAAAAAATCTGGAGTCTGCATAGATATTAACCCCCCAAAGTCAATACTTTGTAGAGCTACTTTTTGCTGCAATTACAGCTGCAAATCTCTTGGGGTATGTCTGTATTAGCTTCACACATCTAATCACTGAGATTTTTGCCCGTTCCTCAAAGCAAAACTGCTCCAACTCCTTCAGATTAGATGGGTTGCATTGGATACAGCAATCTTCAAGTCATGCCACAGATTCTCAACTGGATTGAGGGCTGGGCTTTGATGAGGGCATTCCAAGACACTTAAATATTTCCCTTTAAACCACACCAGTATGCTTAGGGTAATTGTCCTGGTGGAATGTGAACCTTCATCCCAGTCTCAAACCTCTGACTGACTCAAATAATTTTTCATCCAGAATTGCCCTTTATTTGGTGCCATTCATCCATCCATTCATCCATTATCCATAACTGCTTATGCTGTGTAGGGTCGCAGACAAGCTGGAGCCTATCCCAGCTGACTACTGGTGAGAGGTGGGGTACACCCTGGACAAGCTGCCAGGTCATCACAGGGCTGACTCATAGAAGCAAACAACCATTCACACTCACATTCACACCTAGGGTCAATTTAGAGCCACCAATTAGCCTAACCTGCATGTCTTTTGACTGTGGGGGAAACCAGAGCACCTGGAGGAAACCCACACAGACATGGGGAGAACATGCAACCTCCACACTGTCAGCCACTGAGCTTGAACCCAAAACTTTCTTGCTGTGAGGTGACGGTGCTAACCACTACATCACCATGCTGCGCTAGTGCTATTCATTTTTCCTTCAGTCCTGACCAGCTTTCCTGTCCCTGCAGATGAAATACATCCCCACAGCATAATGCTGCCAACATCATGCTTCAATGTAGGAATGGTGTTCCCACGGTGATGGGAAGTGTTGGGTTTGTGCCACACATGGCATTTCCCATGATGGCCAAAAGGTTCAATTTTAGTCTCATCTGACCAGAGAATCATCTTCCATGTATTTGGGGCATCTGTCACATGTTGTTGGGCAGACTCCATAGATGTTTTCTTATTGTTTTCTTTAAGCAATGGCTTTTTTCTGGCCACTCTTCCATAAAGCCCCACTCTGTAGAGCATACAGTTTAAAGTTGCCCTATGAAGAGATACTCCCATCTCCACTGTGGCTCTTTGCAGCTCCTTCAGTGTTATTTTTGGTGTCTTTGTTGCATCTCTGATTAATGCCCTCCTTGCCCGATCTGTGAGTTTTAGTGGGTGAGCTTCTCTTGTCAGTTTGTAGCGCTGCTATATTCTTTCTAAATGGATTTAATGGTGCTCCATGGGATATTTAAAGTTTGGATTTTTTTTTTTTAAATATAACCCAACCCTGATCTATACTTCTCCACAACTTTGTCTCGGACATGTTTAGAGTGCTCCTTGGTTCTCATGTTGCTTGCTTAGTAGTGTTACAGAGTCAGGGTCCTTCCAGAACAGGTTGATTTATACAGACATCATGTGACAGATCATGTGACACTTTGAATGCACACAGGTGGATCTTAATCAAATAATTATGTGACTTGTGAAGTGAATTAATTGGACCAGCTCTTATTTAGGGGTTTCATATGGAAAGGGGTGAATACCTATGCACACTCCAGATTTTTTTTTCATATTAATTATTGTTTGTGTCACAAAAAAAAAAACAACTAAAACACTTGGCACCTTTAAAGTGGTAGGCATGTTATGTAAATCAAATCATGCTACCCCCCAAAAAAAATCAATTTTAATTTCAGCTTGTTGTGTGACAAAACATGACAAACACCAAGGGGGATGAATACTTTTGCCAGACACTGTAAATCCAAAGTAACTCACAGGAGCATCAGAATTCTTGTAAATGACTTTAGGGTGACCTACAGTGTAAGCATAGTTAGAGTTGATGTAGGGATAGAAAGAGGTCGTACTGTATATTTTCATCTGGAGTCCCCTTGTGCCTCAGCCATACAGTGCACATCCTACCACTGTACAGTGCATCTTTGGGGTGACAGAAGCTGAAGAGGATAGTATTTTTTTTAGATAATCCTGCAATCCCTGATCTGATTTTTTTTTTTCAATTTCTTTCCAGGTGTGCTCTCTCATGACTACCACTTTTTTGCAGTGCACCAATTGTAGCTTTTGCAATTTGTCCTCACAAGCTTTTTTTTCCATTCTTCAAGGTTTTACCCATAAGAAGACAAAACTCATGGGGAAGAAATCAGATCAGACACTCATGAAAAACAAACAAACAAACAAACAAACAAACAAACAAACAAACACCCAATGTAGTACCAGATCCATTTTTCCCGTTAATCTCCATGTAATCTTTTACAAATTACTTCCTTACCTATTTCTCTCCATTGTTCAACATGTGCTGAATAAAGAGCTTCTCTGTGAACATGACCGACTAACCACTGAATGCATTTGATTCCGTTTTACATAAGCACCTGTAGTCGTCAGGTGAGGGTTTTCGGAAATAAGAAATCTGTGACAAAAATCTTTATGCACAGTGAGGGGACTGTAATGCAACTGAATGGGTCCACCTTCATTTCCTCAATATACTCTTTCCTAAATATTGTGCATGCCATCATGAGGATGTCTGTGTCATTATCGCAGTAAAGTTTAACTTCCTTCTGAAAATCAAATGCCCTGTGACGAGCCATGCTGTATAAAATTTTAAATTCTTGCTGTTGTTCTTCGTTCATTTGGTGAGTGCTGTAAAATTCAGGAGGGGGTATGGGCCGACATAATTGAAATTGCTCTCTGAACAAAAGCGATGGGGGGCTTAAATTAATTAATGCTGAACCTGATAACATTGACTTGTCTGATGTGAAAACAAATATCCCTTTGGGACAATAAAGACTATTCTAAAGACTATTCTATTCTAAATTTACTTGGCAAAGTGACTCAGGGCATGAGAAAAAAGATAAAAGAGTTATTTATTTTTGCCAGTAGTGGAGACCTTCAAGACAAATGACTTTGCTACCTTGCATAATTAAATATATCATTCTCAATGCCAATTATATCATTTTCAATGCCAACTCAATCATGACACTAAGAATGATATAGCTGTCAAACACTTTAGAATTGTGCACTGTAAACACAGCTTTTGTGTATTTGGGCATCCTGAAATGTAGGACAATTCTGTGGAACAGTGCAAACTGTGAGAGCACCATATCTCACCCAGGAGCATTTTTGTACTTATAAAAAAGGTAATGTACATACCTGATTCAGTTGTAGAAAATCTCTTTCTAGTTATAATTATCTTTGGGTGGCAAAGGCTGTATGTATCACTCGTGTGCATTGTGAAGGAAATTTAGTGAATGAACATTCCTATTCTCTGTGTTTGTGTGTTGAACTCAAGTGGCCTAGTGTACTGAGAAAAGTTTTTTCTTCCACGTGCTGTAATCGCCTTTCTGTGGCCTTGGCTGGTGATAAGCAGGGTGTCTGAGTTCCTGCACATCCCAGAGCATGCCAGGTGCACGCTTTAACAAAGCTTCATAGAAAATCTTGAGCCAATCACGTGAAGATGCAAGCAGTAAGTGAATGCCTTTAGAGTATATTAGATAACAGCCACTAATACACAACTCAGAGTGCACATACTCTTGGCATCACTGAAGTGGTGTCTTCTTCTCTTCTTCTTTTCTTTCCCTTTCCTATTTTATATATCTGTTTTATATGATCTACTATAATAAATAACTGAAAAGACAACTACTAAGCATTCTGAAGTGTTTATTAGAAGTTTCCATTACAATTTGGCATCCCTGGGTGGGCACTACACATCTGACACATCCATCATTCAGTCTGTTCTTTGCACTTCCATCACTGTTTGGTTTGGATCAGTCACCAAACAGGAGAAGAACAGACTGCAACAGACAATAAGGTCTGCAGAGAAAATTATTGGTGTCAACCTGCCCTCCATCCAAGACCTGTACCTGTCCAGAGTCAGGAAACGGGCAGGTAACATCTCTGCGGACCCATCACACCCTGGTCACAAACTGTTTAAACTTCTCCCCTCAGGGAGGCGATATAGATCACTGTATGCAAAAACAACCAGACACATGAATAGTTTCTTCCCTCAGGCTGTCTCTGTGATGAACAGCTAAAATCCAGATTCATATATCAGTAATATCACTTGCAAAATATCTGCACACTCATACTGTCATTCTGTGCTCACTGTTACTTATATTATATTTATACTTATTTATATTTACTATTTCATCTTTGCACTATGCACCATATTGCGCCAAAAGGGAAAATCCTTTCTGTGATGAACAGCTAAAATCCAGATTCATATATCAGTAATATCACTTGTAAAATATCTGTACACTCATACCGTCATTCTGTGCACACTGTATACTTTATATTTATTTATCTATTTCATACTTGACTTACCTGGATTAGTTTGCACTATGCACCTATTGCACCTTTTTTTCGTTTGTTTGTTTTGTGTATACGCATTTTATCTGTTTTTGTACTATGAGAGCTAAGTGAAACCAGAGTCAAATTCCTCATGTGTGTCCACATACCTGGCAATAAAAAAGTGTTTCTGATCATCGGACAATGGGACACTCCCAAGGCCACGATGCGGAGCTGAGAACTCGGACGAGAGACCAGACCGTCAGGGCTCACCGAACCAGTAAGTGATAACTTTGCATTCTTGTGTAAAGAAATTAGTGGAAACAGTATTTAAAGACTGATACAAGAGACGGACAGAGATTTGTCCTAGTCAATGAAGACTGATATAAGAGATGGACAGAGATTGTCCCAGTCAAGGAAGACTGATACAAGAGACTGACACAAGTTTGTCCAAGCCCAGGAGGACTGCTAAGCTGTGGTACCATCAATATGTTTGCCAAAACAGATAAGACACAATTTTGAGACAATAAACCGTGAGAAGCTTATTGGGTTGTGTAAGAGAAAATCCGCCTAAGTGATGACAGGGTAATGGTTCACCTACTTGAGCGAGGGAAGTACAGGTGTGTGTTTCGACGGATTCACGTTCAGCGATTCATAACTGGGAGAGAACTGAATCTTGCTCCCTTTGTTCTATGTGAACAACTGGCCCGTCGTAGGAACAGGATAGAGAGGTTCGATCACGAAGTCACCAAGACACACCGGTGTGCACGCAAAATATTGAAGAATTAACAGAGTACTGTCCTCCTCCAAATTCTGAAACTGAGAAATAGATCTTGTACACATGCGTGAGTTGTCTTTCAGGTTGTTGTGCTATATGATACCTACTTTTAGCTTAAGGTAAATGTCAGATAAATTGTTTACTAATAAGAACATACCTAAAGGATTACTGTGTCGCATTTTTGGACATAGTCCAACCTATTCTTCTTGTAATCCTAGTAAAAAAAAAAAAAAAAACTCAGCCATTGTTGTCACAACCTATTGATATAACAGTACAATGGAGAACAGAAATGGTAAGTTAGGGAAAGAAAAGAAAAAAGCAAGTAAGCCTGAGGCTACATGTGCTATAGTAAGAATTGGGTGTTCCTATGACAGCCCAAACCTCCAGTTTATGAAAACCTCATATGGCAAAGATTGTTTGGCACAGTTTGACATATGGGTAAAGGACTTAAGATTCCCTGAGAAGGGCAGTTTTAGTCCCAGGCAGATAGAACAGTTAGAAGAAAAGTTGAAACGGAAGGAAAAAGAAGAGTCTGCAGATAATGTTAAGTTCTTAGGGGACTGGAGGGTGTTTTCTGCATGGAAAGAAGAAACACTTAAGAGAGAGTACAAAAGAGAGAAACAACAGATGCCCTCTTCTCAGTGTTTGAAATTTCAGATGGACCCTGACCTGGAGTCTGCCCCACCACCCCGACACACACTGCCTCCTCAGCAAGGGGGCGCATCATTCCCACAAGTGTTTCACCCACAGAAAGGGGGAGAAGTCGAGACAAAGAAAAAAACTGAGCCTCTGGAATATCTCTCAGCCTACCAGCCGCCTTCAGCGTCAGCACCTCCCCTTGCTTCTCCATCACACACGAGATCCGGTCATGCATATGGCAACGGAAGAGACACCCTCCTGGACCTGACCACATGCTCACCAGTGGGTCCACAAGGCCATAACCTAAAGTCTGAAGTCCTTCATCTTCCAATGGTGGAAGTGGCTGGAGCTGACAACATGCTTCTAGTCCACAGACCCTTGACAACAGCTGACATGAAGGAAAGCATGGCTTCTCTTCCCAATGTGAGAGAGGTAGGAGGAAAGAGATTTGGTAACGAACTGTTGATATTTTGCAGAGAATTCCGGCCGACCACCCATGAACTTCGCCACCTACTCATGACCAAGATGGGTATAGATTGGAACAAGGTTTCCAGAGAGTGGCCAGAAGCCGACCAGCGGATGGCAATAGTGAGTATAGAAATACCCTCACAGCTCTCTGTGCTCGTCTGATCGAAGCATTTCCCTTGAACATAGACATGACTAAAGCCTAGGTCACAACCGGCTGTATGTGCTCCTACGGCCGGTCTACGTGCAAAAAATGCAAGAAACACACGGAGGGCGCGTGTGTGATGTGCTGATTTTCAAGCCGTAGACTGGCCGCAGACCGGCCGCAGACCGGCCGCAGAGGTTCTTTGTCATGTCAAACAAACTCTACAGGCGCTTACGTTTTTTTCAGGTTGCAAGACAAACGTACAGCCAACGTGCGTCTTTCTCCATGAACAAAAAAAACGCAGCAATTTGGGAAACGCCAAAAATCGCACGGCCAAAAAATCATACGTCCGGTTGTGACCTAGGCTTAAGATCAGTATGTGTAAGCAAGAAGATGGTGAAGCGGTGTCAGCATTTCTCGCCCCTCTCACCATCGTGCACGAGAAACACAGTGGCCTGACCAGGCCTGTGACCCAGGCTGCAGTGGAGGGCACTCCTGAGCCTCACCAAGATCGAGCAGTATGCTGTGCATGCAGAAAGGCTGCTGAAAGAGAAGGAGAAGACAAAGTCAACAAAAAGAGACCAAGACCTACACACCGCCACTCTCACTCTTCTCCAGACTGCTCAGCTTGGACAAAGAGGAAGAGGTTGAGGCAGGATGACCTGGGGTGACCCGTCCTGGATAAAAGGCGGAACCAGCTACAACTGCAATCAGAAGGGACACATTGCTCAAGACTGTCTCCACAGTAGCAGACAGAAGCCCCATGAGGAGTACAGCAAAGCAGACTGATGGGTGGACTCCGGGAACAGGCCCCGCACAGAGAACAGGGGAGGTAACACACACACACACACACACACACACACACCTGATGATACACATAGACAGGAACATTCACATAATGTTAAACACATTAGTAGAAGCACCTGCATGCAACAGCAAGACTACACAGAAACGCCCGATACACCAGTCCAGATAGATACACCTGAAGTTGCATTAAGTTTATTAAAATACACAGCTACTCCCTTGTATGCCCCTGTATGTGAGCATGTGTTGATTTTTTTTAGTAGATTCTGGAGCGGGACACTCAGTCATACAACATGGGGTACTTCCAGTAGACCCACCGCTCAGCTCAAATTCTATTCAGATGATGGGCATCTCAGGACGACCTGTAACTGAAACTTTCTTAGTCAACCTCCCATGTAAAAGCAAGGGAGGAATAGTTACATCCCACTCAATCCTCATCTCACATACATGTCCAGTAAATTTGTTAGCACGCAATTTAATGTGCAAATTAGGAGTAAATCTCAGGTCCACTTCAGATGGACTAACCATTGAAGTAAGTGAAATGTGCAGTTTGCAGTATGGTCTTGGAAGCCCCCTGTATGTGCATGTCTGGCAACTCTGCTCAGATCAACTCACACAAACTCAAAAACACCTTGTACAGCTCGCACACTTGAACACCTCATCAGTTGACACATATTATATGAAAGAGGAAGATTTGCATTGCACAGCACATGTTCACCAAAGGCAAGATGTAGAGTTTGAAAGACTTGGTTTGCAGACCCCCACGCATGTGAAAGATTGACCCTCAAAACTACATATTGGTCTAAACATTATTGCACTGTGCAGATCCATTTTACTCGTTGTCTGAACAACTGCATCAATATTCATTGCAGTGTTCTCAAACATGTAATGCGCGGCCTCGTGTCAGAGGACTCTGAGGTCGGCTGCTGCCAGCATGATTTCTTTGACATCGTTAATTCTATACCCCATGTCTCATTAGCAAAGTCACGAGCCGCCCATTGGAAAGACGTGGGGAAATGGGTCAAGAAGTGTGCAGTCAATGGCAATGAATGGTCCCAAACAGAGGACCCTAGTGTGTTGTTTTGCCAAAAGCTTGGGGTCTACAAACAAAGTCATGCTACGTGTTGGAGCCATATTTTGAGTTTAAGAAGTTTGATTTAGTTTAATAACCTGTGAGGATAAGAAATTATTAGTGTAACTGTCATAGTTTGTGTTGTTATATTTTTGTTTTCATTAAATATTATGTTTGTAATGTCCAAGAATGTTTGTGTTTAATTTGATATTTATGCTGGGTCATGTTGGGTCAGGCGATGTCAGGTGCTGCACACGGACATTATTAGGTGCTGTACCACTCGCCTAGGTGATTGGACTTGACTATGCTCGCGGCCATGTTACAAGCCATGGGCTAGTTTGAAATGTTTGATGCTGTGTTTTAAGCTTTAAGTCTCATTCCCTCTTCAGTTATATGCAGCCAGCGAGGTATGTTTGTTTCTTTGTCTTTGCTGTTTTTGATATATATATATATTGCGTTGTATCTGGGTTTATGATTTCTTTACTGATTGTGTTGTGTTTGTACTGTCAGTTTGACGGTGGATGAAAGATGAATGAAGTGGATTTTATGGATTACGTTATTAAAAGATTGATCATCCATCAGTAACTAAAACTTGGCTTAAGCGTGATTTCTGGAGGGCGTGACAGTCAAACTCAACCTGCAAGCAAGTGCAGGCGGATCTGCAGCCAATTCAACCTGCTCTGTCTGCAGCCTCTTTTAATCCCCAAGCACGGCCTGCACGAAATTGTGTGGGCAAACTTTCACTCATCCGAACTACCTGAGCTCGTCTGTGGTACGGACTGGAGTCATTGGATTTTCGCGGACTTAAAACAGGCTCGGATGTGTACTACGAAAGAAAAAGGAATGTTGAACTGCTCAACCTGTGCATGCTGGAGGACGTAAACAGATAAGCTAATCATTTAAGACTCTCTTTGCATTTTACTGAAGGTTCCTTAAACGTGATACATGCTTAATGACTCGATTTAGAGTGTGTTCTTGGTCAAAATACAGTTTGTGGACAATATTGTGTTACTGACGGACAATTTGCACACCAGTAAGCTTAATTTTCTCTGAAAGTGATTGCGTGGTTTATATTGTGAAAGTTTGCTTTGCACCTAGTAAACGCCTAATTTGCATAGAAAAGTGATCTTTTTACATGAAAGTATTGCACATTTAAGAAGCAAAGTTATTATTAATTTTTAACTTTTGGTTGACTATTTCTTAGTTTACCCCTTGTGTATTGCTCATGCATATGCTTAAGCTTATGCTTAAGTTCTGCATAGTGTGTATGTATACCCTTTGAGGGATAGTGGCGGAATTCAGTTGTTTTATGATCATATTTTTTACTTGTCTTCACTAAGGCTTACTTCACCTAGTGCTTAATTATATATCGAACACAATTATTTGAAATGTTTGAACCAAGTACAGAAGTTGAATTACCTAAAGAGCAAGCTGAAGAGTCACAGCAGGAAAATGAGTCTAATGCTCAGAAAGCCGTACACTCTGAGGAGCCTCGCAGGAGCAATAGAGCCCGTACGCTGACAGAAAAGGGCAGGGAATTGCAGAGTGGAAAACTAAAAACATTGCTTCTTCGCTTTGAGGATGCTTATGACTGCTGGAAGGTTCTTGCTAAAGTAGTGAAAAAATCAGTCACAAGGAATGATCCAAATGACATTTTACAAGACAATGTTATTTGTATGCAGAAGGAGCAAGAAGAACTGTACAATCTTTATGAAACATACAGGGCCATTGATATTCCACCTCATGCTATGCGTTGCAAGCTGGATAAGAGCACAGCAATTACACAGACTGTAAGACAAAATGCTGCAGCTCAAATGCAAGGAGCACTCGAACAGATCATTTGGCCTGATGCTGACTCTGTTTTTGCCTCAACTGCCTCCAGCATCTCACTTCCTGTATACAATGGCTGTGATGGTAATTCCATTCATTCTTGTATATCAGTAAAATGTCAAGAAGCTGCCGTTGAGTATGCTCACACTAGGGCAGTACTAAAAATAATGGCTGAACAAGAGCGTTGCCAGGAGGAGCTACAAGCACTTGATGCAGAGAATAAGATGATAGCAGTAGAACAAGAAGCAGCAGCAAAGTTCCGTCGCCTTGAAGAAGAGAGAGAAGAAATTGAACCCAAGATTGAGAAGCAAAAACGAGAGGAAGCACTTTTAAAGAAGCAAGAAGAGGAGAGAGCAGCCAGAAGGCAGTCTGTAGAGATCCTGAAAAGACGGATTGAACGTTTAGAAAAGTTAAAATCTCTGAATGCTGCCAAAGCAAGACTTCAGGTGTATGACGAAGGTGATACTGACTTGCAACAAGTCCTTGTATCTGAGCCTCTAGATGTTAAGCATACAAGTAACAAAATTGCTAGATCAGAGTTACACCTACAGCCTGTGAGTGATGTGCCTTCTAGAAGCATTCAGACAGATAACTTCGGTCTGGTCAATCTTTTGGCTGAAGCTGTCTCTGTGAACAGGCTACCTATTCCAGAGCCCACCATCTTTTGTGGTGATCCACTTAAGTTCAGCCATTCGAAGTCTTCATTTCAAATGCTAATAGAACGAAAGAACATACCAACTTCTGAGAAAATGTTCTTTCTTCAAAGATATGTGGGAGGCACTGTCAGCGAAGCCCTGGAGGGTAACTTTCTGCTTAACTCAAAGGACTCTTACAGTTCAGCCTGGGAACTGCTCAATGATTGATATGGTCAGCCATTTGTCATTGCTAAAGCATTTAGAGACAAGCTGTATGCCTGGCCAAAAATAAGCAGTAAAGACAGTAGAGAATTAAGAAGATTTGTGGACTTTTTGCGCAGCTGTAATTGTGCTACGAACGAGAACCTACATGTACTTAATGATGTAATGGAAAATCGAAAACTTGCTGCCAAGTTGCCTGATTGGCTGAGCCTGAGATGGAATTGGAAAGCCACACAGTACCAGCTAGAGCATGGCAGCTTTCCCAATTTAAGTTACTTTATTATGTTTCTTTCAATGGAGGCTGCTATAGCTTGCAACCCGATAACATCCCATGAAGCATTGCGGCCCTGTGACACTGATAAGGCTAAGAATAAGAATACAAGTACAGCCGTTTTCAACACTCAAACCTTCAGTGCAAAGACCTTTAACACCAGTACAAATGAAGGGGGGTCCACCACATGTGTTCTTTGTAAGAGAACTGGTCATAGTCTACAGAAGTGCCAAACTTTGTTAGAAAGGCCACTTGCTGGCAGAATAAAATTCATTCAGAACGAAAGGCTGTGCTTTGGCTGTTTAAATCCTGGCCATCAGTCCAAGAGCTGTCCCAGAAGGATGTTTTGTGATGTTTGTTCAAGACGCCACCCTACCTCTTTGCATGAAGATCGCCCACAACAACAAAGACAACAGTTTGAGGTGGTAAGTTCCAGTGAAGAACAGTTGCTCTCAACATCACAAGAAGATATTGCAGAAGCCATATCTAACAGGGTTATGCAGGATGACCATAGCATGCAGACGTCAGCAATAGTACCCGTGTATGTGTCATATGGTTCAGATAAGGAACTCCTTGTTTATGCGTTGTTAGACTCACAGAGTGATTCTTCCTTTATCTTAGAAGAAGTGGCTGATGCACTGGAGCTGGAAGGCGAACCAGTAAAGCTTAAGCTGTCAACAATGTCATCAAGGGGAACCATTGTATCTTGTAAGAGGCTTAAGGGACTGCAGATAAGGGGGCTGTCTTCATCCAAAAAGATCACAGTGCCAACAGCTTATACTCGTGAGTTCATTCCGGCCAATCGATCACACATTCCAACTCCAGAGACTGCAAGAGCATGGCCGCACTTGAAACATCTTGCGCCACACATTTCTCCACAAAGGAAGTGGGAGATCGGCCTATTGATAGGGTATAATTGCCCACAAGCCTTAATGCCAAGAGAAGTAGTATGTGGAGAAGGAGATTAACCCTTTGCTCAGAGAACAGACCTAGGTTGGAGTATAGTGAGCTATGTCCAACATTCTGAGCATGGCTGTGACACAAGTGGAGTGAGTCATCGCATCATAGTGAAGCAAGTAATCCCTCAACCCAAACCATCAGCTCATTTAAAAGGACAGTTACAGCAACCAGTTCAGCTTAAAACTGAAGTTCATTTTGTTCTCAAGACCCACGTCAAGGAAATGGTCACTCCTGAAGATGTCATGAAAGTGCTGGAAGCCGATTTCAGTGAACAAGTAGAAGATGTAACATTTTCCCAGGAAGATTTTCTGTTTCTGACTAAGTTGAAGAATGGAATAAGACACAAGCCGGATGGACATCTTGAAATGCCCCTTCCATTCAAACAAGAAAGACCAAAGCTGCCTAACAATATGTCTTGTGCTGTCCAGTGTTTGATGTGTTTAGGCAAAAGACTGAGGAAGGATCAGCAATATTGCTCTGACTATATTAATTTTATGGAAGCTCTCATTAGTCATGGCGATGCAGAAAAGGTCCCAAAAGAGGAAGTAAACAATGATCCAGCTTGGTACATTCCCCATCGTGGTGTCTATCATCTTAAAAAGCCTGGAAAAATGTGTTGTCTTTGATTGCTCTGTTAGATTCCAAGATGTATCTTTAAATGACCACCTTCTCACTGGGCCAGAACTTACAAATACCTTGCTGGGAGTCCTTTGCAGGTTCTGCAAGGGCCCTATTGCCATCACATGTGATATAGAATGAATGTTCCATCAATTCCACGTGAAATCTGATGACAGAAACTACTTGAGATTCCTTTGGTGGGAGCCACCTTGAACCATGAGGGAAGACATAATTCTAAACCCCTTTATCTTGATAGACCTGTGCACAAGGTAGTTGTTTTAATTGAAGCAGAATAATTGAGTTTCATATCAAATGCTTGTTTTTTTTGTTAAGTGTGAAATCAACTAATATGTGATTTGGTGGGAGTGTAACTGTCATAGTTTGTTTTGTTATTTTTTTGTTTTCATTAAATATTATGTTTGTAATGTCCAAGAATGTTTGTGTTTAATTTGATATTTATGCTGGGTCATGTTGGGTCAGGCGATGTCAGGTGTTGCACATGGACATTATTAGGTGCCGTACCACTCGCCTAGGTGATTGGACTTGACTATGCTCGCGGCCATGTTACAAGCCGTGGGCTAGTTTGAAATGTTTGATGCTGTGTTTTAAGCTTTAAGTCTCAGTCCCTCTTCAGTTATATGCAGCCAGCGAGGTATGTTTGTTTCTTTGTCTTTGCTGTTTTTGATTTATATATATATATATATATATATATATATATATATATATATATATATATATATATATATAGCATTGTATCTGGGTTTATGATTTCTTTACTGATTGTGTTGTGTTTGTACTGTCAGTTTGACGGTGGATGAAAGATGAATGAAGTGGATTTTATGGATTACGTTATTAAAAGATTGATCATCCATCAGTAACTAAAACTTGGCTTAAGCGTGATTTCTGGAGGGTGTGACAATTAGTTTCCATTATTTTTAGTTTGTTATTAATTTGAGTTATGAGATGTGAATACTTACCTGGATGTAACCTGTAATTAGCTAAACCTACCTGTTAATCAGCTCCTCCTCTGAGGTGGGTCAGCATGTGAACATGCAGGTGCTAATTAGGAGGTTTGGTTCAGTGTTGAGCAGGTTAGATGGCGAGAAGAAACAGTTTTCTGACTGCAGTATATGTTGCTTTACCTTTTCGTTTATTTTGCCTTTGTAACACTTATAGAAAGTCAACCGGATTATGGAATAAACTTTATCCTTTCGATTTATTTCATTTTACCGTGGGTGCTTACTGTGAAGTGTGTGTTGGAAGGCTCCCCATCTACCTCATGTGGCTATTGTGATATTGTTTGGAGCAGATAGCCGCAACAATAGTCCGAAAACAACTACGAAACTGGCATTTCGAAGGACTCCAAAGGTGGATTTCCCTGTGGATTATATCGCTGTGAACTGGAAAAGTTTTCTGACTGGGCCAAAGGAAGGACACGGCTGAATGAAAGACATCGGTCGTGAGTAACATGCAATGCCGTTTAAAGCAAAGCATGTAGACTACAACTTTGACGGTAACATAGGCAGCAAAACTTTATTATTTGGACTTATAGCTGGATGTTTTAAAGACTTTAATTAAACGAACTATAAACCGCTTAACAACATGATTGACTCAGAGCCCCAGACTGCGGAGGAGGCCGCAAACCTTTTGAAATCACTCATTGCAACTTGCAGGGGAAAATTAGGAGTGTGTACACGAAAGATCAATGAAATTCAAGCACTGCTTGATGAAGTTGGAGACATTGATAAAGTTGACCAGCTTGTAAACGCATTGCTGGGCCACATTAATGATTTTAAATCTGTGCATAAATCGGTACAAGATCTCCTTGATGAGGAGGAGAAAGAAATAGATAATGTGGATTGGTACGAGCCAAGAATCACGAACTTTAATTACTTTTTAAAAGAGGTTGAAACCTGGAAAAAACAGCAGCACAATCTACAAACAATTGTGGAACCTATGGATACTGTATCCAATGTTTCGACAACCCCTTCTAAACGCTCTAAGTCCTCCACTACATCCTCTGCCAAGATAGCTGCAGCAGAGAAGGCAGCGCTGGAGGCACGCTCAAAGGCTCTACCAGCCATGCATGCTCTTCAGCTAGAGGAGGCTGCTTTAAAAACAGAGCGCGTATGGAATTTCAGGTTCAAATAGCTGCAGCTGATGCCAAACTTAAAGTGCTCAGTGATCATGGTGTGCACCAGGGTGATGCTATGAACTTATATTATGAAGAAAGTAAGCATGTTCCTGAACCATCTCTCCCTGACGCATCTGCCATTGAGTTTGCTCCTGTAACTGCTGTACCCAAAACGCCGCTTCAGAAGACTGTTAGGCACATCCACCACAGCAGCTCACAGATAGCTTCTTCTAGCCCTCAACATGAGTCCAGTCATGAGGCTGGAGATTTAGGTACGATGCTGCAAGTGCAAAGGGATCTCAGCGATCTCATGCTTAGACAGCAGAATATTTCTTTGCTGCCAAAAAGAGAAGCTCCAGTGTTTAACAGTGACCCTCTGTCTTTTCAGTCTTTTGTTCGTGCATTTAAGTACCTAATTGAAGACAAGACTAACAGCTTTCAAGATAGGCTGTATTTTCTTGAACAGTTTACTGCAGGTCAGGCTCATGACCTTGTGCGTAGCTGTATGCACATGGACCCCCGCATAGGCTACACTGAAGCTAGGCAATTGCTCAAAAGACATTTTGGTGATGAAATTAAAATAGCAAATGCCTACTTGCAAAGGGCTTTTAACTGGATGGCTATTAAAGCTGATGATGGACAATCCCTCCATAACTATGCATTGTATTTGAAGGAATGTTACAATGCCATGCAGGACCTAGAGTACATGGATGAACTCAATGTGGCATCAAATTTAAAACTACTTGTATCTAAGCTCCCCTACAAGCTCTGCGAAAGATGGCAGACTCGAGTGTATGAATCTGTGCAAAAGAACACCTGCATTCAATTCAAACATCTTGTAGAATTTTTAGAGACTCACTCAAAAATCTTGTTACATCCTGTTTTTGGTGACATCAAGGATCCTTCTCCAGTGAAAAGCACAATGTTGAAACCCAGGGTCTCTGGCTCAAAGACACTTAGGAAGAGTTTTGTTACTACTATGGCTCCTGCTGATGAACCAAAGTCCAGGCAGACTTCTACAGTGACCCAGCAAACCAACATCAATGCTGCTCTATCTGTATGTACATTCTGTCAAGGCAAACATCCAGTCAGAGAGTGTAAAAAATTAACATCTGAGCCTCATGACAAAAAAGTAGATCATCTTAAAAGGAATGGTCATTGTTTTGGCTGTCTTAAAAAAGGGCATATGAGCAAAGACTGTACTAAGAGAATGAACTGTCAAACATGCAGCAGGAAACATCCAACATTGCTGCACATTGATCTTGGGTCTAAGCAGACTTCTCAGACCCAATCTTCAAGAGTAACTCCTGTTGAGAGTGCTCTCATTTCAGCTGATCACTTAACAGGGGCCAGTAAAGAATGTGCTCTGGCCATATTACCAGTTCAGATCAAAGTTGCCAAAGGCAGTAAAATGATCAAAACCTATGCTTTCCTTGATCCAGGTAGCTCGGCCACATTCTGTACTGAAAACTTGATGAACCAGCTAAAGGACACATAACCAAAATCATCCTGCGAACAATGGGTCAAGAGAGACCTCTCAAGGGCTATGAGCTCACCGGGCTAGAGATTGGTGATGTAGATGGTAACGTGTTCATTGAACTACCTAAGGTATATACACAAGAAAAGATCCCTGTGTCAAAGGGAAACTTAGTTGCGCAACAAGATCTAAAAAATTGGCCTTATCTAGATAGAATCACATTACCAAAAATTGATGCTGAAATTGAAATTCTGATTGGGATCAATGTTCCAAGAGCAATGGAACCTTGGCAAATAATAAAAAGCCAAGGTAACGGTCCTTACGCAGTGAAGACACTTTTAGGATGGGTGGTGAATGGCCCACTCAATTCTTCTCCTGCTCTGGACAAAACTGGAACTGTGATCATGACAACCAATCACATTTCACTAGAAAACATCAAAGAGTTGCTCATCAAACAATACAATCATGACTTTCCTGAAAAGGAATATGAAGAGAAAAGGGAGATGTCAGTAGAGGACAAGCGATTCATGGACATAGCAACAAACTCCCTCATTCTTGAAAATGGGCACTATCACTTATCTTTACCCTTTCGGGACAAAGAGCTAACCTTACCCAACAACTATGAGCTGGCAGCACAACGTGCACTAGGGCTTTCTAAAAAATTCAAGAAGGATTCTGCTTACGCTATGGAGTACAAGGCCTTCATGGAGAATGTTCTGAATAAAAGTTATGCTGAAAAGGTGCCACAAAACCAACTTCAAAGAAATGATGGACATGAATGTTACATACCACATCATGGGGTGTACCATAAACAAAAGGGCAAACTTAGAGTTGTTTTTGACTGTTCTTCTTCTTTCCAGGGCAAATCCTTGAATACAGAACTGCTTCAAAGGCCTGATCTCACCAATCCCCTTTTAGGTGTTCTGCTAAGGTTCAGACAAGAGCAAATCGCAGTTATGGCAGATATTGAAGCAATGTACTACCAGGTGCGGGTCCAGGAGCATCACAGAGACTTCCTCAGGTTCCTGTAGTGGCCACAAGGAGATGTCAACCAACCACTGGAAGTCTACCGCATGAATGTTCACCTTTTTGGGGCCATGTCATCCCCAAGCATTGCAAACTTTGTCCTGAAACAAACAGCAATTGACAACTCAGATCGATACAGTGCAGAAGTTCTTGACACCATAAATTACAGCTTTTATGTCGACAACTGTCTTAAGTCTGTGGCTTCTGTTGAAAAGGCAATCATTCTTACAGGAGAACTTAGGAAAGCATGTGCTCAAGGTGGATTCACTCTGAATAAATGGGTGAGCAATAGCTCTGACATCTTGGAGGCCATCCCAGAAATTTACCGAGCTGCACTCGTTAAACAGCTGGATTTGGACAGAGAAAAACCTCCACTTGAGAGAGCATTAGGGATCCAGTGGGACATCAAAAAAGACACCTTTACCTTCAGAGTGGCTGTCAAGAGTCGAACTCCCACCAGACGAAACATCCTTTCGGTGGTCAGTTCCATCTACGACCCACTTGGTCTTCTTTCTCCCTTTGTCCTTAAAGCCAAACAGCTCTTGCAGGAACTCTGCTGTGAAAAATATGGATAGGATGAGACAAGCCCTGATGAAATTTCCAGACCCTGGAAACGATGGCTCACAGAATTAGACCAGCTAGGCAGATTCGAAGTGGACAGATGCATGAAGCCTGAGAAATTTGTTATAAGGACTGCTGAGCTGCACCACTTCTGTGATGCAAGTGAGTCAGGATATGGAACTATAAGTTACCTCAGACTCACAGATGAAAAGGGAAACGTTCATGTTGCCTTCATACTCGGAAAATCCAGAGTAGCCCCACTCAAACAGACAACCATCCCGAGATTGGAGCTGGCAGCTACAATGCTAGCTGTGAAGGTGGACAGAATGTTACAGAAAGAACTACATATGGAACTAAAGACTTCCACATTCTGGACGGACAGTACGTCAGTACTGAAGTACATTCATAACAAAACCAAAAGAGTCCATACTTACATTGCAAACAGGATTGCGGTGGTCCATGGTCTCTCCAGGCAACATCAGTGGAGGCATGTAAGTTCCGAAGACAATCCAGCAGATGATTCTTGACATGGCTTGCATATAGAACCACTCTTAAAGTCCACTAGATGGCTCCATGGCCCATCCTTCCTGTCAAAAAATGAAAACAAATGGCCTGGCATGCCACCAGATCTTAGTCACATATCAGCTGGTGATCCAGAAATAAAGAAAGAAGTCACTGTGAACCTTGTTGGCCACCAGGACAATGCCACGACCACTCTAATAGAGTATTATTCCTCGTGGAAGAAATTACTTAGAGCAGCTGCATGGCTACTGAAAGTTAAAACCTCTTGCTTCAAAGACACAAAGGTAAAGTCCTTAACCTCGTCTCTATTCCCAAGGATAAGTTCCAAGGCTTAGACGTCAAGGACTTGGATGAAGCAGAAAAATCAATCATCTGCTATGAACAGCAATGTTACCTTGACCCAGAGATGGCACTCTTAAAAATGGGCAAACCAGTTAAAACAGGCAGCTCCATATACAGACTGGATCCAATCCTTGATGAGGGCATACTGAAAGTTGGAGGTCGGATAGGTAAAGCACCTATGCCAATGAGTTTAAAGAACCCAATCATCCTTCCAAAAGACTCTCATATCTCCAAGTTGATCCTGCGAGATGTCCATCAACAAGTTGGGCACTCAGGAAGAAACCATATGCTCTCAAGACTCCAGCAGAAATTCTGGTTACCTTCTGCCAACTCTTGTGCCAGAGAAATAATAAAATCTTGTGTTTTTTGCAGACGAATGCAGGCCAAAGTTGGAGAACAGAAAATGACGAATCTGCCAGAAGACCATGTCACCCCAGACTTGCCACCCTTCTCGCAAGTGGGCATTGACTATATTGCGGCTACCAGATCCAACTAACCAAATGTTCAGAAGCTGCGGTGGGCTAAGCAGGGGAAATAATTGTCTTACACGCACTCAATGATCCAATGTCCACACAATTACTCCCGTTTCTGTAGTTTATTGCTCTCCATTTAATTTAGACTCCAGTAGTCTTTCCAAGTGCAAGGCAGAGCAAAGACATCCAAACAAACAGAAGTTTTAGGTGAGTCCATGCGATGTGCTATGTGCAGTACACAAAAGATAGCCCTCCCCGTGCTCACCCCATGCCAAACTGAACTGAAGCACAGGTGTCAGGTAAAGCTAATTAAGGCTCCCAATTGCGCACCGCAC
This sequence comes from Neoarius graeffei, assembly GCF_027579695.1. Classification (NCBI taxonomy): domain Eukaryota; kingdom Metazoa; phylum Chordata; class Actinopteri; order Siluriformes; family Ariidae; genus Neoarius; species Neoarius graeffei. Next base: position 33,681,398 of record NC_083578.1, on the reverse strand, counting down.
ACGCCCAGCGCCACACCCATGTCCAAAAGTAACCAATAAAATGAAAACAACACAAAATAAACCAATACCCATAAAACTAACACCATAATAAAAAGCAAAAAAATAAAGTATTTATGGCTCCTACATTCCAGCCCCTAATTATACTTTAGGCCATAATTACAAAACAACCAAATATGTAGGAGACAAAAAAAAGCACTAATAACCAATATTCAACCACTATTAGTTACTATTATTGGATCTAGAACTCCTGAGAATAATCTTTTAAATGCCCTTTTTCTTTAAGTTGTGTTACTCTTTTGTTATTTGTTATCCATACAGCTCATCAGTTCTCTGCTTCCTGAAGCAAACATATTTTAGTGATGGATCTCTCCAAGAATCCAGTTTTGTTTTGACATGAACTCCGCGAACATGTCCTCTTCTGTCTTGATCCGCTTCCACAATTCTTCCAGTGAGCCATGAATTGCGTGGAGCAGTGTCATCCACAACGATAACAAGGTCTCCAGGGATGAAGTTCCGTTTGATGGCCTGCCACTTCTGCCGCTCCTGAAGTAGAGGTAAGTATTCTTTCACCCATTGCCTCCAGAACAAGTCAGACATGTACTGAACCTGTCTCCAATGCCGACAGGCGTACACGTCTTCCTTCTGGAATACCCCTGGTGGTAATGATGGTTTGCATTTGAGCAGCAAGAGATGGTTGGGCGTCAGTGCTTCCAGGTCATTCAAATCAGTTGAGGCTTTAGTAATGGGGCGGCTGTTGATGATGGCTTTGACCTCACAAAAGACAGTGTGGAGGCCCGCTTCATCAAGGCTCTGTGTTCGCAAGACAGAATTCAAGGCTTTCCTGACAGACCTTATCAGCCGCTCCCACACTCCACCATGATGAGACCCAGCAGGTGGATTGAATATCCATTTCATGCCTTTCCGGAGGAGGTAGTCACTGATCTGGACATGATTCCATCTCCCTATTGCCTCTCTCAGTTTGCGCTCTGCCCCAACGAAGTTCGTTCCATTATCTGACCGTAGCTCCAGCACTTGGCCTCGCCTTGCCACGAAGCATCTGAGGGCATGGATAAAGGAATCTGTGTCCAAGGATGATAGCACCTCCAAGTGTACAGCTCTTATAGCCAGGCATGTAAAAATCACCCCATACTTCTTTATCATACTTCGGCCTCGTTTGATCTCAAAAGGTCCGAAGCAGTCCACCCCTACCCTGGTGAAAGGTGGCTCATCATGAGAAACCCTGTCATGTGGAAGATCTGCCATGTACTGATTTGCTGGTGCTGCATTCAGCCAACGACAGACCACACACTTTGACAGAACCTTCCTTATGGCAACACAGGCGCCTGGAATCCAGTACTTCTGACGCAACTGTGACAGCATGTGGTTACGCCCACCATGACCTGTGACCTGATGCACATGATTGAGGAGGAGGTCCTTAGCCAGCATAGCTGGATGGTTTGCCTCACCTGGCATGGCTGCTCGATCAAGCCTACCACCGACTCTCAGTACACCATCTTCCAAGATGGGGTCAAGCTTGTAGAGGTGACTGCTTTTCTTCACCCTTTCCCCATTTTGCAGGCATGCCAGCTCGTCTGAAAACCTCTGTCATTGGCAAAAGCTGATAATTGCCTTTTCAGCCCCAGCAAACTCCTCCATTGACAGGGGTCCTTTCTCCACAACCTGCACCCTCACACTTTGCCTCTCCTCCTGCAGCCTCCTTTCCAGCTGTCCTCCTGCACCAGACTGAGTGAGCTCTTCCATCAGCTCTTTCCTCCTTTGTCGACAGTCCAACATCCACTTCCTGAACCAAAGCAGCCAGCCGACAGCCCTCCTCAGCCAGGTCCAAGACGAGAAGTGTCCAATGAAGCACATGACCGAGTCAGCCTGTTCTTCAGCCCAGGCAGCGTTCACAGACACAACCGCCTTAACCTCAGGATCTTCTGAGGAGAGCTTCCCAGAAAGTTCAATGTTTGCTGGCCACCTAACTTCAGGTTCCATGAGAAAGCTTGGTCCCAGCAACCAGACTTTAGACTTTAGGAACGTGCTCACCCTAGCTCCTCTAGAGGCCAGATCTGCAGGATTGCTAGAGGTGTTCACATACCTCCATTAAGATGATTCAGTTGTGGAGAGAATCTCTGCAACACGATTTGCCACGAAGGTTTTGAATCGTGAGGTTTTATTGTTGATGTATTTAAGTACTGATGTACTGTCACTCCAGAACACAGACTTTTGCAGAGGCATCCTTAACTCCTTTTTCCATAGCTTATCCATTCTGCTTGCCACCACTGCCGCAGTAAGCTCCATCCGTGGGATGGTAACAGGTTTTAACAGTGCCACGCGGGCCTTTCCCAAATCAAAGGCACAGTGAGCCTGTCCATGGATGTTCTGCTGTAACAGGTATGTCACTATTCCATATCCATCCTCACTCGCATCTGCAAAATGGTGAAGCTGGGTGGATGCGACTTCTCCAAAGCCAGGAGGCTTGAAGCACCTGACAACCTTGAAATCATCCAGCTGTTTGAGCTCCTCCAACCACATAGTCCATTCTTGAGCAGTGGCAGCTGGCAGAGGGTCATCCCAGCCCAGCTGACATCTGCACAGGTTCTGCAGGATTCTTTTAGCAACAAGTACGACTGGTGACAGGAATCCCAAGGGATCGTAAATAGAACTAATGACATAAGATGCCTCTCCTTGTCAGGGGCCTGTCCCTTAGCGTTATCTTGAACCCAAAAGAGTCTGATTGAACGCACTATTGAACTCCCAGGGCTCTTTCCACTGGTAAGTTTCCACTGTCCAAGTCCAGATCTTTAACTTCAAGAGATCTGTCTTCTTGAGGTATAGCAGCGAGCACCTTGCAACTGTTGCTGATTCACTTAGTGAGCTGAAATCCTCCTTTATTACAGAGTGCGCACAGCTCCTGATAGAGGGTTAGAGCCTCTTCTTCAGTGCCAACTGATGCCAAACAGTCTTCAACATAAAAATTGTTAAGGACAGTGTCCACAGTCGTTTGACTGAAGAGGTCTTAATTATATTCAGCACACTTTCTGAGGGCAAAAGATGCATAGCTAGGAGACAATGTGGCTCCAAACAGATGGACGACCATTCTATGTTCCACCAGATCTTGATCATGTTCTCCATCTGGCCACCATAGAAAACGTAACAGATCAGAGTTTGTTCTTGGTACTCTGACCTGATGAAACATAGCTGTGATGTCTGCCATGAGAACAATTAGCTCCTTTCGGAACCTGCTGATAACACCAACCAATGAGCTGGTGAGATCTGGGCCTTGAAGAAGTTGGACATTTAAAGATGTGCCCTGGAAAGTTGCTGCACAATCAAAAACGACTCTCAGCTTCTTCTTTTTAGGGTGGTACACCCCATGGTGTGGGAGGTACCACACCCTTCCATCACTACGGCCTAGATCCTCTGGGGGCACTCTCTCAGCATAGCCCTTTGCCATCATGTCACTCATGAAATCTGTATAATGAGTGGAACAAACTGTCCTTCGTGAACCTCCTTTTGAGGCTCAAGGCACGCTGCATTGCCACATTCCTATTGTTTGGCAGCTTTGTGTCTGCTTTCCTCAAGGGCAAGCCGATGCTGTAATGCCCATCAACCAACTTGACTGACTCATTAACAAACTCCATGAACTGACTGTCTTCTCTGGATAAGCCTAGCTGCTCATCTTGAACACATTCGGGGAAATCAGCCTTTACCTGCTGCTCCCACAGATCATCAAGTGTGACGATGGAAATCCTACTGACCGTGGCTGCTCGTTTGACACAGGTGGAGTCATCAGTGCAGTCCCCCCTCAGTGGACCATTCACAGTCCATCCCAATATGGTCTTCACTGCGTAAGGGCCACTATCTGCACCTCGAATGACCTCCCAAGGCCCTAGGAACATTCGTCCCAATGAGCAGGTCCACTTCAGAGTCGATCTCCATTATCTTCACATCCTTCAAATGTGTCCAATTGAAAAGGTCTTCCTGCCTTGGAATGTTGCCTTGATGGACAGGCATGCATTTCTGTGTGAAGAGCTCTGGTAGTGCACAGAAACAGTCCGTGTCCAGTCCAGCTACCTCCAGGTTCATCACAATATGGCTACTGACAACTTTCTCCTGACCAATTGTCCTGAGGAGGATGCCAGTTTTCCTTCCAGTAACGTTCAGCCTATTCATGAGGCGTTCTGTGCAGAATGAAGCAGAGCTCCCTGGATCTAGGAAGGCATATGTTATGACTACTTCATTCCCTTTCCTAGACTTCACCTGGACAGGCAAGATGGCAAGTGTACAATCACGCTCTCTGGCCCCAGTAAGCCAGTTGGATTGTACAAAAATTGGACCACTGCCACTGGCCCCTCCACTGTCTCCCTTGCCTCCTTGATTCATCTTTGCTGAACTAGGTTCTGACTCCTTTGAGTGGATGTGTAACAAGGTAGGATGCCTCAGATTGCACACCTTACAGATGTAGGTTGAATTGGGATTAATTAAATTATAAATTATGTAATAATTGATAATTGAATTAATCAATTTATAAATAAAGATCTCTCATAAAATCTTAAATTGTTAATCTTAATACTCACCATGAATGGTTACATTCAAGATTAATGGTAGCTCTGCATTAGATGGGAAACCCAGTTGTATACAAAAGCTAAATTTTGAAGGAAAAAGGAGTTCTAAATAGTTGACCTTGTGAATAAACAACAGGTACAAGTAAAATGTAATTCAATTTGATTAGCTTTTATTGGTCTACTACTCACTAATAATAATCTCACAAAATACATTCAACGTCGGGCAAAGGTAATAAGACAAAACAATGGAACAATTACACCTGGACCATAGATTTGAGGGGAAGAGAGAGAGAAAGAGATAGGAAAAGAGAATCCCTTGTGTGTGCGTGCGTGCGTGTGTGTGTGTGAGAGAGACTAGGGCAAGCCGATGCGTGCGTGTGTGTAGGTGTGTATGTATCTGTGGGCAGATGCTAACGACTAGCCACTCTGGCAATGCTTAAACAAAATGGCGGTCAGTGCCTAGGTGTCGTATCACAGGTAACTCAATGAGGGAGGTACCAAAATGGCGTCGGGAAATGTGGCGCCTGCAGGCCTAGTCGAGAACACAAGCCTACCAGCTAGCGTATCACCCTGAGGTAGCTAGCAATAAGTTGCTAAGGAGAATCTGACCACGTTACAGCTGGATCCAAACACTGTACTTAACAACAATTTCCAACAGACTATCTAGGCAAAGAACTCAACGCGAGAGAGAGTGTGTGTGTGTGTGTGTGTGTTGGGTGGAGAGAACTAGGCCTTGTAGCGGTCTAGCCTCGGAGCTTAAAATAACAAACTTGTTGCTGCGCTGCTAATCAGATAGGGAAGCTAGCAATGGAGTTAAGGAAAGATATCATGCAAGATACCCTGTCTAACAAGTTCAAAGAAAAAAACAGAACCAAAACAAACAATAAAAAAACAAAACACCTTCCGTGTCTGAGCGGGTATGCTAAACAGCTCAAAGCTTAAACATGACCCTAACAACCATCTGAATAAGCTACAAATTAAAATTTGCCCAAGTGCCTACTCAATGCGATGGAAGTTCGTTCTCCGATGTCCGCGCTGAGGGTCGCGGTCCGAGGAGAGGAGGTTAGCGGCGAGTTGCGTCCAACCATGGCTAACGAAGCAGGGAGATGGAGGCCTAGCTGGCCCACGGTGCTTCGGGAGAAACCTCCGGTGATGCGTCGATGAGAAAAAGGCTGAGAGGAGCGAAGCTGTCCACAAATGCCTCTTAGCGTGGAAAACTACTTAACTGTAGTTAAACTTTGCAAAGGTTTAGAATCAAAACCACTATATCACTGAAACTTAGCGGGTCGTTCAAAAGTTCAGCCGAAACTAATTTGAACAGGCTGTTTTCAGACAATAGCGGTTAGTCTCAACACTGTAGGCGAGTGTGCCAACAGTCCGTCCGACCACTCCAGTAGCCAGAACACGAGAGGACGAATCGAGGTGCTCTCGATACAGTTAAAGCAGTTCCACTTTACGTCACATCCGGGTGGAGCGCGCAAGGAATTGTGGGATCGTTATAGGGGGCGCTGGCAAGTTACCAACACAGAAAAGACGTTTTGTGCAGTCTTTACTTCTGTGCCCAATGCACAAGCAGCCATAGCACACGCCATTTTCCTTCAAGAAAGACATCTTGTCACTGTGCTTTCCTTTCCAATAAAAAGCATAGGTCCAAGGTATGCCCTGCTCCACAGAACAAGCAACTCTTTGTGACAGGTGAGGCATCAACTTTCCTAACATCACACGCTGACTTCTTGACATGGCGTTGTAAGCCTTTATCCATAGGAGCAATGGTAGTAGCAAAACTACTTCCTTTAGGTTTAGCAGAGTAAGGTTGGGATTTAACATGTTTCACCTCTCTTCTTACAGCACCTGGAGGATCATGTAACGTTAGATCTCCAAACAGTGGGTCACTTGCTATTTTAACTTGCCTCTCCACAAACTCAACAATGTCATGAAAGGAAGCTCTGCGTCTTGACGTTTCCTGTAAATTACAAGCAACTTCCCTCCATCTCTCCTTGAGCTTGTATGGCAGGGGTGTCCAAACTGATCCATAAAGGGCCGTGTGGCTGCAGGTTTTCATTCCAGCCATGCAGCAGCACACCTGACTTGGCTCATTCAATCAACTGAACTGTCTTCACACAGTCAAATACTTGCAGCCACACCCACCCTTGATTAAAGGGTGGGTGTGTCAGTTGATTGAATAAGCCAAATCAGGTGTGCTGCTGCATGGCTAGAATGAAAACCTGCAGCCACACAGCCCTTTATGGATCAGTTTGAACACCCCTGTTGTATGGTAACTTCTTAATCACTGTTTGCATGTTACTTGGCGTATCCAGTTCCAAACTGAAATTAATTCCTCTCATTGTGTTATTGCATTGCCTTAAGAAGATGCTGTATGCTTGAAGTGCTTTCACGTCTTCAGATTTTATAACTGGCCAGGCAAGTATCTTTCCCATGTAGGCAGCAGCTATCTTCATGGGATTACCAAACTGCTCCTGTAGCAGTGACTTGGCCTTTGTGTATTCCTCCTCCTCATGCATATGCTCACAGCCTCGCACCAGCTCTCGAGGCTGCCCTCTAGTGTATTGCTCGAGGAAATACAGGAGATCTCTGGCACTGTAGGTCTTTTGCTCAATGTTGTGTTCGAATGACTTCATAAATGTTTGAAATTGCAGTGGGTCTCCATCAAATGTTTGCATGTCCCACTTTGGGAATAAAGAGTGGTACTGCTGCTCCACTAGCATTGATGTGATTTCATTTTGTTTCTCTAGGACTGTTGCCAGATGTTTAGACTCAGAACTTTGCATTCTAAATGTAGCTTGGTGATGTTTAAACTGAGGCTGTGGATAGGCTGAAGGCAGGTAAGTAGACATGACTTGTGAATGTGGTACCATGTTTACTGTGAGAGTTGGTGGTTGAACAGATGGTGTGGCCTGTGATTGTTTCACATTGGGCCTGGTGCCCAGCAAGTGGTCTCCTGCTGCAGTATGACATGGTTGTTGCACTGATGCCTTTGGAACGAATATCTCAGCTTCCACATTTAATGGACAAAGATTAACCTTCCTTTCTTTCCAGGTAAGAATTCATCCCATTTGTTTTGCTCCTGCTGACATCAGATGGACAAAAGTCAGACACTCTGAGGACATTCAATTTAGCTGCAGATGCAGCAATATCCATTTCCAAATCCAACCATTCCTTCCTTTTCCTAAGTAGCTGTTCTTCCTCTTCCAATGTATGCTTATCATACAACAGTTTTTGACGAGCCATGAGCGCAGCCATTTCTGCTTCGGCTTTAATGCATGCTGAATGGATGGGTGAAGTATTAGGTCGTTTTGAAGTATTGGATCGGTTTGAAATATTAGAAACGCTGTCACTTGGTTTTACATCGTCCAGTTGTTTAGCAAAATCTTCCATTGCATCAGGATTTCCAGCATTCTTATTGCATTCAGACAAATGAACATCAGATGTAGCATTCATTGGCAGGTGCATTCTCATGTTGTGTAATCCCAGTGAGTGAGTGTTCTGCATGATCTTGGGCTATACCAGATTGGCCAGTCACAGAGAGCCATTTTGTTACCTTTTCAATAAAGGACACATTGTGCACATGTACATTTGTGAACCAGGCGTGTTGTTTTTCCTGCTCCTCCTGGGGAAGCATTGGCATGACAGTTTTATGGAGCTGGGTTACATCTTTAAAAGGTGCATGACAATTTTCAAGATGAGATTGTATGGCTTTTACATTTTGTTCATTTTGGTTTTCCATAAGGTCATTTATTATTTTCACTAAACCTTTTAGTTTGTTAATTTTTGTTTGTCTTTCCTTTTGAATACCTTCAAGTTTAAGTGCAAATGCTTTGGCAGTTGGTTTAACTTGTCTTTTTTCTAAACCTTCATTTTGAACTATGCTGTCTTTAGGACACTCATTTAACCCTGCAGTACTCGTTTTCATTCAATTAAATGACCATACGTTGATTACCATAACATCAATTCAAACAACACTCATAAGCAACAGCAGCAAGCAATTAAACTAAGTAAAACCATAAGCCCACAGTAGTTCACCACGTTAATAATTCACAGCAGCAAGAAAATGAAATGTTAGGGCAACAGCATTAGCAAAGTGTAATATGCAACAATGTCCATAATTCCCAGCAACAAGCAGTTGAAACGTTCATAAGCAACACCACGAAATTCGCATCAGTCTTATAATCCCATACGATTCAGTCAAAGAGTCTTTATACCTCAATTCCAGTGACGAGGCTATAATGACGAATGCATTAATCCAGCAAGCGGAGACGCCGAATGCAGTTGAGCTAATTCACCACACTGATAGTCATTAACTTTGCAATACCTTGATTCCAGCGATGAGGCTTTGATGAAACGCTGCAGTAGTTACCCAGGTTGTAGTTCAGGAAGCGAATTTAATTCCAATGATGAGGCTTTAATGAAATGCTGCAGTAGTTACCGCCGCAACAATCCAGGAAGCGAAACATGAATGAATCAAAATGTGCCGCTGACAGGAACGTAGAACCAGCTTCTCCAATAGTCTCATAGCACAGTAGGTGGAGTGATGAGATCAACAACGACGTGGCCAGCTTCTTCCAATTGCAGTATAATACGATGATCTCTTCCATAAACTCGGCAACAAAGTTCAAATGTTCGCTTTATTAGCGATCTTTTGTGTACAAATATTGCAGCTACCAGATACAACTAACCAAATGTTCAGAAGCCGTGGTGGGCTAAGCAGGGGAAACAATTGTCTTACGCGCACTCAATGATCCAATGTCCACACAATTACTCCCGTTTCTGTAGTTTATTGCTCTCCATTTAATTTAGACTCCAGTAGTCTTTCCAAGTGCAAGGCAGAGCAAAGACATCCAAACGAACAGAAGTTTTAGGTGAGTCCATGCTATGTGCGGTACACAAAAGATAGCCCTCCCCGTGCTCACCCCACGCCAAACTGAACTGAAGCACAGGTGTCAGGTAAAGCTAATTAAGGCTCCCAATTGCACATCGCACACACCCAGCGCCACACCCATGTCCAAAAGTAACCAATAAAATGAAAACAACACAAACAAAATAAACCAATACCCATAAAATTAACACCATAATAAAAAGCAAAAAAATAAAGTATTTATGGCTCCTACAGACTACTTCGGGCCTTTAGAGGTCAAGAGGGGCCGATCCCTTGTAAAATGTTGGGGTGTAATCTTCACCTGTCTGGCTAGCCGAGCCATCCATTTAGAGGTGGCCAGCAAATTGGACACAGACTCCTGCATCAATGCTATTCGATGGTTCCTATGCCAGAGGGGACAGGTACTGACCACCAGGACAGACTGTGGCACCAACTTTACATGTGCACAGAAGGAACTGGAAGCTGCATTGACTCAGATTGACCACAATAGCATCCAAAAAGCTCTACTGGCCAATCATGTCAAGTGGCTATTCAAACCACCATTCGCAGCCCACTTTTGGGGGAGTGTAGGAAAGACTTATCAGGCTGGTCAAAAAGGTGCTGTTCTCAGTACTGAAGCAGCAGACACTGGACGATGAAATGCTACAGACGGCTTTGTGCGAAGTGGAATCAATTCTCAATGACCGGCCCTTCACCACTGTATCTAGTGATCCTAATGATCTTGAACCCCTAACACCAAACCATCTTTTGCAGTTGAAGACCAAACCCCTGTTACCATCTGGGCTCTTCAGCAGAGATGACCTGTACGTCAGGAAGCGATGGAGGCAGGTGCAATACCTGGCAGATCTTTTCTGGCGAAGGTGGGTGACTGGATATCTTTCACTTATGCAGCAATGGCAAAAGTGGGGCCAGGTCAAGAGAAACTTCAAAGTGGATGACATTGTAGTCATAGTGGACCCAACAGCACCAAGGAACTCCTGGCCATTGGGTCGGGTAGTGAAGTCCCTGCCTAGGTCCAAAGGTCTTGTTCACAGCGTGTTGGTGAAGACCAAAACCAACGTGCTACAAAGGCCCATCGATAAGCTCTGCTTGCTCTTAGAAGCTGAGCAGTCAGCTTAAAAATTTGACCCAGTCAGACTTCAAAGGTTTCTTTATATGCACGCTTTTACATTCACTGACAAACCCAAACATCTCTCTGCATGCCCACACATCACTACAAACATGTGCATTCATGGACTCTTCAATTCTGCACCACATCTACATTCATTGTTCTGCATATACATGGACTTCTCACTCTTGCACTACATTTACATTGGACTTTGAATTCTTTTTTTCTTCTCTCTCTTTTTCCCACCCTACGGACTGTATATTTTTACAGCATGGACTCTGGGGGGATTCTTGGAAATAATTGTAAAAAAAAAAGGGAAAAAAGGGAAACACTTGTATGGACATTGAATTTTGAATGATTTTGTTGGTTATTAGAATATTGCTATAACCAGAATTGATATTGACTGATGTATGCATTCATCTTAGGAACATCAGATGCTTTATGTTTACTTGATTGTACATTACAGCTCCTTTGTATATTCTTAGGTAATTGTCCCGTTGTAGCTTTGACAATTAGGGGCCAAGATGTTGGAGCCATATTTTGAGTTTAAGAAGTTTGATTTAGTTTAATAACCTGTGAGAATAAGAAATTATTAGTTTCCATTATTTTTAGTTTGTTATTAGAGTTATGAGATGTAAATACTTACCTGGATGTAACCTGTAATTAGCTAAACCTACCTGTTAATTAGATAGCTCCTCCTCTGAGGTGGGTCAGCGCGCGAACATGCAGGTGCTAATTAGGAGGTTTGGTTCAGTGTTGAGCAGGTTAGATGGCGAGAGGAAACAGTTTTCCGACTGCAGTATATGTCGCTTTACCTTTTCATTTATTTTGCCTTTGTAACACTTCTAGAAAGTCAACTGGATTATGGAATAAACTTTATCCTTTCAATTTATTTCATTTTACCGTGCGTGCTTACTGTGAAGTGTGTTTTGGAAGGCTCCCCATCTACCTCATGCGGCTATTGTGATATTGTTTGGAGCAGATAGCCGCAACACTGTGTGTGTGTGTATGTTGAGCACAGTGTAATATTAGCCACTGATGACCAGGGTCCTGGGGACCCTGGCCATAGTGGCCTGTTTGTCTCTGTTTCCACAGGCATAACTCCAGGAGAGGTGCACCCCAAATTGGTGGGAGTTCCAAATTCCATTTGGGCGAAGGGTAAACATAATGTAGGCCTAATAAAGAATGCTGAACCAGTGGTGATCACCCCCAAATCAGATTTCAGGCCTAAACAGACCCAGTACCCACTCAAACCAGAAGCAATCGCAGGTATAGGACCGGTCATTGATTCGTCGCTGAAGGCAGGTGTAATTGTTCCTTGCCCGGACTCTCCAGTGTGCACTCCTATTTTTTCCAGTTAAGTAGGCAAGAAAACTATCCCAGCCCGATGAGTGGAGGTTTGTCCAAGATCTGTAAGCAGTCAATGCTGCAGTTGTTCCGTGCATACCTGAGGTCCCTAAAGAGTGCTCTGCAGACCACACCCACTCTGGGATTACCTGCCCCCAGTAAGCCATTTGTTCAAACTGTAGATGAAAAGAAGGGTTTCATGACCTCTATTCTTTTGCAGAAGCACGGGGATAGATTAAGACCTGTAGCCTAATTCTCCAGCAAACTGGACCCAGTGGCGGCTGGACTTCCTGTTTGCCTGCATGCAGTTGCTGCAGCTGAAAAGGCGGTAACTGCTTCCAGAAATATTGTGGGGTATTCTAACCTCACCCTTTTGGTCCCACATGCTATCTCCCTGCTTCTGTTGGAGAAAAAGATGTCACATTTGTCAGCACAGAGATGGTTAAAGTATAACACTGTCATACTTGATATGCCTAACATCATTGTGAAATGTTGTTCTGTTCTGAATTCTGCCTGTCTTCTCCCTACAGAGAATGATGGAGAACCACATGACTGTGTCATTCTCACTAATGATTTTTGTTCCCCCAGGGCAGACTTAAAGAGCGACCCTTTGGAAAATCCAGACATGGTCCTCTATATGGATGGTTCAGCCTCCAGAGACCCAGAGACGGGAAAGAACAAAGTAGGCTTTGCCATAGTCTCAGATCACGAGGTCCTCAAGGTGTCGTGTCTGTCCTCAAACCTGTCGGCGCAGGCCGCAGAGCTCTGTGCCCTTATCGAGGCATGCAAATTGGCTGCAGGGCAATCTGTCAATATTTTTACTGACAGCAGGTACCCATTTGGCATTGTGCACGATTTTGGCACCATTTGTAAACACAGAAATTCTCACTAGCACAGGATCTCCCATTGCACATCATAAACTGGTCTCTGAGTTGTTGGATGCTATTCTACTCCCTAGAGCCATTGCTGTGTGTAAGTGTGCTGCCCATGCTAACAATACTGATCTTGTGTCTCAAGGGAATGCCAGTGTGCAGCCTCAACTTCCAGTTCACCCTTTAACCTTGCTTTTCCTCAGGTTTCTACCCCCTGTTTACAGCTAGCGGACCTTCAGAGCACTGCCACCCAGGATGAGAGATGAGTCTGGAAACAGGCCGGCTGTATCTTTGCAAACTTGGTCTGGGTTTGTCCCTCAGGCTGTCCCTGTCTACCAAAACACATGTTCCCTTTCTATGCAAAATTGGCCCATGGGCTCACCCATGTGTCAAAATGGGGGGATGGTAGCAGAAGTAACAAAGAGATGGTTCACAAAGGGGTTTTCAAATTATGCTGCAAAATTTTGCAAGCAATTCTTGATATGTGCACAACATAATGCAGGTCAAGGTATCAAACTAACTCAAGCAGCACACCCAATACCAGACAAACCGTTTGATCATCTCCAAATGGACTTCATTGAACTGACACCTAGTGAAGGAAAAAGGTATTGCCTGGTAATAGTTGACATGTTTTCAAAATGGGTTGAAGTATTCCCCACAGCTAAACAAGACTCAGAGGCAGTAGTCAAAGCACTCCTGAGAGATATAATTCCTAGGTGGGGTATACCTAGCAAAATCTCAAGTGACAATGGAACACCCTTTGTTAATGCAGTCCTAAAGAAAATAGGAGCATTCCTAGGGATAGACCTGAAACAACATTGTGCCTACCATCCTCATAGTGCGGGAGCAGTAGAGAGGGAAAATGGGTCCCTTAAAAATAAACTAAGCAAAGCTTGTGCAGAAACAGGGCTAGGATGGATAAAGGTCCTCCCTGTAGTACTCACACAAATGAGGATGCAAACTAGGCCTACTGCATGGAACAGTGTGAGTATCACATCAATCATGCACGCACCCTCAATAGGGAAGAGTATTTCAGTGTCTAGCTTATAGATAAGTCTTAGGGTTTTGAGTTTCCTCCAAGTCCCGGTGAAGTGGGACGAGGGCTGATAGGATGTGCCCGCCCTCTGAGCACCAATACACATCAAGAAGGGCAAGGGTTAACTCAGTAACATCACTGAGGCACTGAACAAGATGCACAAGGTTGCTGAACAAGTACGAGCAGATGAACATGGAGGAGTCAAAGACAGCTGTGGTATTGGTTTAGTGGATGGAAGACTATGATTCTATCCATCATACGGGCCCTAGGTTTAGTGATTGTGATGCTATGTTTGCTCCCTTTTTTCTGTCAATCTTGTATGTCTGTGTTTAGAGGCAGCTGACAAGTTCCCCCAGAAGGTCACTGCTGGGAGACACTCTCACCGCATTCCTTCCCCAATTTTCCGCGGTTGCCGTTTTTCACCCCCAGTGTGACAAGCGGGTGCATGACCAGCGCTGTTTGCATGGCTGCAGGAGCAGATGGCTGCTTGCTTGCGCTGGGTTACCTCTACCTCCTCCCCTCCCGTCCTACCCCCTTACCCCTTTCCCCCACCCCTGATTGCCCCCTCCTTCCCCCCCCTCAAGTCCCATGTTTCAAAGTGTACTTGTGTTATTATGTGCTTTTGCGGAAGTTTTTAAATGTTCCCATACTGTACTCCTGATAGGAGCATAGTGGGGGGTGTTCTTTTTTCCTCATCTTTCCTTTTTTTCTTTTCTTTTATCCCTGTCTTCCTGTCCTGTTCCCCCTCTGTAAGGACAGGTTGATGGTCAATTTCACTAGTAACAGTGACAATAAAGGGTTCATTCATTCATTCACAAATATTGGTTACCAGATGGTGAAAATAGACCCAGATGACTTGCAGACTGGCCTCGAAACCCACACGAAGACTATAGCCCACAGTTTGACAACATCAGCACAGCTGATATGAAATTAGCCCTAGCTTAAAACACTCATTTGTGGTTGCTTTTCTGTTCTATTGTTTTCTGATCTATGTATATAGCTTGCTAGCATTAAGATGTCTTGGTCTTACAAAACTGCCTTAGCATTATCCCTATACACTCAATGACGTCTTAAGTCGAATCTCTCTGGGAACTCTTACCACTGAAATTGTGTACATTTCTTTCTTTTAGCAATTATTATCCTGTAGGATAAAAAGGGGGGAAATGTGAAGGAAATTTAGTGAATGAACATTCCTATTCTCTGTGTTTCTGTGTGTTGAGCTCAAGTGGCCTAGTGTACTGAGAAAAGTTTTTTCCACATGCTGTAATCGCCTTTCTGTGGCCTTGGCTGGTGATAAGCAGGGTGTCCGAGTTCCTGCACATCCCAGAGCATGCCAGGTGCATGCTTTAACAAAACTTCATAGAAAATCTTGAGCCAATCACGTGAAGACGTGAGCAGTAAGTGAATGCCTTTAGAGTATAATAGATAACAGCCACTAAAACACAACTCGGAGTGCGCGTACTCTCGGCATCAGTGAAGTGGTGTCTTCTTCTCTTCTTCTTCTTTTTTCCTTTCCTATTTTATATATCTGTTTTATATGATCTACTATAATAAATAACTGAAAAGACAACTGCTAAGCGTTCTGAAGTGTTTATTAGAAGTTTCCATTAAAGCATCTTCAAAGTCATACAGAGGTACCTCCCTGCAGATTTTACATTTTGTGCATACTGGCAGTTTAGTCAGAGGTGCATAGTTTATCATGTTGCATCTTTTACTTTTTTATGCATATTGCAATCACTGGCATACACTCCGGGTTTATAAACATTTCTGGTAACTGTTGATCAGTTCTGCATACTGGCTTGCAGGAATTTTAGCCCATTCCTCCATACAGAACAGCTTCAACTTTGGGATGTTGGTGGGTTTCCTCACATGAACTGCTCCCTTCATGTCCTTCCACAACATTCCAATTGGATTAAGATCAGGACTTTGACTTGGCCATCCCAAATCATTAAATTTATTCTTCTTTAACCATTCTTTGGTAGAACGACTTGTGTGCTTAGGGTCATTGTCTTGCTGCATGACCCACCTTCTCTTGAGATTCAGTTCATGGACTGATGTCCTGACATTTTCCTTTAGAATTCACTGGTATAATTCAGAATTCATTGTTCCATCAATGATGGCAAGCCATCCTGGCCCAGATGCAACAAAACAGACCCAAACCATGATACTACCTCCACCATGTTTTAGAGATGGGATAAGGTTCTTATGCTGGAATGCAGTGTTTTCCTTTCTCCAAACATAATGCCATTTAACACTCTGAGGTCCTGGACCTGTCAGACACTCTATGGCAGTGCGATAAACCTTGACATTTTTAAGTATTTCATCTAACTAAAAACATCCATGCAAAAGTGACACACATGGTTATATTCTGGACACCCTCAGCAATAATAAGAGAGTAAAGTGAATGTAATGAAATTTGTTTTTATTTAAAGTAAGTGTAAACAGAACCTTACAAAAAACTATTTTCAGAGTCTTCAAACCTTGTAAAAAAAAAAAAACACACCCACACTATAAATATATCTGCACAAGACTTTTGAAATCTGAACATTGTAAACATGGGTGTTGGCTACATAAAAGTAAGAACATCATTCAGAAATGTTACGTAGTTTCAATACTAATTGTAGAAACTTCAGACTACCTTTGTTTTCTCCAAAGCCAATTGCCCTTTCAAATGAATATTGATGAGGTAGATGTAATTCACCTGTAATCCCCCCTCCCCCCTGTCAATAGTCCATTTGTCAAAGACCCTGGCCCTGGCCACTGTACCTCCCTGCCCCCACACCTCTCTGCTTGGAAAGTTACTGCAAAGAAAAGAAGCCCTAAAAGCCAAAGCTATCACAGTCACAGATTAAATATTCTGGCTTCTTCTAAATCTTATAATAAATATGCCCTCTTCAACTGTAAGATACTCAATGAAATGTTCAATAGCTAATGATCATCCCTGGATTGTAGCTCTCTGCTGTCAGTCAATCCACAGTTCTCATCTGGATGCCAAGCATCATAACAGTTCCTGTCAGGTTGAAGGCAAAGGAAGACATCACACGTTTTGCACTTCCACATGGTTTTTGTTTTCCTTCCCTGCAACCTGCAGTACACACAGGCTCTGTGACCATCACCGGCCCTATTCCCATTTGTGTTCAGCTCAATCCCACAAACTGGCTTGTGAGCCTTGCCAACTTTCTTCAGAGGAGCCTTTTGGGCCTCAAAACACAGTGGCACACCACACAGCTGTGCAGTGAGCTCCTCCATGAAATCCCTGTGGCTCAGGCTTTTCTTCTGCATGTTTTGCATGAGTTCTTTGTGGAGGATGAAGTCATTTGTTGCAGCAATGTCCAGGAAGTGAAGAAAAAGCTTCTTGTACCACTTCACAGTTTTGTGATGTGCTGTGTAGTACTGGATCAACTGGTCAGACAAGTCCACACCACCCATGAACTTGTTGTACTCTACCACAGGTTTGGGGCATGGAACAGACTTTCTTGACCAGGCACCCTGTCTGCTTTTCACTCTTCACTGCACTGCATCCCCAGTGTAAGCAGCATGTATGGTAGAGCAGACAGACACCTCTCGTGTATCCTTCCACTTCACATAGACAAGAGGACCATCTCTTATCCAGTGGATTGTTCCTCTGGGTGAACACTGAGTGCATTGATGTCACTGCATGGGCAATCTCTATGGGATTCTCTGTATGTTTCACAAGCACCAAACTTGGCAGCATACAAGTCCTTGAAAAGCTTTGGGCTTATGTAGAAATTGTCCATGTACACATGGTATCCAGACCCCAAATATCCTCTGTCAATCAGCGACATGACAGAGTCATAAGTGAGGCCATGACCTGTTGGGAGGTTGCTCTTTCATTTGTTTACAGAAAAGTCCAAAGTGTACCCATTGCTGGAGTCTGCTAGAACAAACAACTTGAAGCCCCACTTAGTTGGTTCTTCATGTACTGTCTCATAGTGTGGCCTTTGGAAGGCACCATGCGTTCATCCACAGAAAGGCTTCTGCGGGGATGACAGAATGCCTTACAGACAATCTGGATGGTATCCATGAGGGGTTTGACACAGTTTATCATGTGCTGAGGTTCCCCTTTTAGCATCATTCCATCTGTCTTCATCTGGGTCACTCATGTGCACATTTTAAAAGATTGTTCTGTACCTGTCCCTTGTCATCACCTCTGCTGGGAAAGGGACAGAGATGTTGTTTCTCCTTCAGTAGTCAGTGATGTGATCCAACTTGAACATGCCCATATAGAAAACCAGTCCAAGGTATCTGTAAAATTCAGCAACTCCAACATCCACCCATCTGCACTTTGCCCCTCTTGCGATGTTCCTGGCAGCTTGCTTGTTGGTGTTGCAGCAGCATACTCTGAAATGAACAGCCTGAAGAGGTCCAGAGGAGTGTGGTTGTCCTCTGCCCTCAGCTGCACACCAGGCTCACCTGCAGGAAGAAACTGCAGTGGTGGTGGAGTGGTATCGGCATCACTTTCTGTCTTCCATGAAAGTGGATGCTGTTTGCCATGACACCGTGCTTTCTTCCTAGCTGGCATCAGTGGGATGTTCTCCACATTGCTATAAAATACAACAATAGAATTTAGAAGTTGCACTTTCGTTATCTTTAAAAAACATAGAATTTACCATAACAAGACAAAGACATAATGGCACAAACCTACATATCTTTCTAGCATCACCTGACACACATTTGCATATCGCATACCTGACACAAATTTGCATATACAATGTCTCTATTGTTCACGTATTATCAGTTTCGATAATTTACACCTTTTCAGTTTCGGTTTTGGTTCACACCAACCATAACAAAGGCATGCATACTAATGATCAAAACAACAGTATTCTGATGCCATTTCTTTAGGGGTGTTCACACGGCAACTTTTACTCCGGTGTAGCACCGGGGCTGCCCCGGTAGAGCGTTCACACGGTACAAAGTTATACCGGTGTAGCCCCTGAAAGCTGCTGAAACCGGTGCAAATCTAACCCTGCTCGGGAGGTGGTTTAAGAAATTTACTCCGGAGTAAATGCTAGTTTGCAGGGCAGCACCGATATAAAACGGGACGTCTGAACGCTACAGGGGTAGACTCGCTACGCGCGAGGAGAGTTGATTACATACGGGCATTGCATAACTTGCATCCTGGTATTTTGCGCTTCCAAAATGGCGAATATCAACAACAACAGAACTGCGTGTCTTCCAGTGTTGCCAGATTTGGCAGTTTTAAGTGCATTTTGACGGATTTGAACATATTTTGGGATGGAAAACGTCAGCAATATCTGGCAACACTGGTGTCTTCATCCACGTTGTTTTCCCGGCGCTTGGTGATGCCATGACAACCGGGAAAAAGAAGTACATTTTCACGCATGCGCATATTTCATTTCCGCATTATTACTATCGGAAATGATAGTAATAATGATAGGAAATGATAGTAATAAAAGGAAATATCAAAACTTTATTACTATCAAAGGAAATGATAGTAATAAAGTTTTTGCTACTATAGCACGGTCGCAGAAACTGCCGTGTGACCGCAAGTGGGGCTGCACCGGTGCTAACACGCTTCTCTCTAGTAAGCAGGGTTGTGACGTGTGAACGCTGCGCAAAATTTACACCGGTGTAAGATATATCGCAACAAAATACATCGGTGCAGCATCGATGCAAATATGTGCCGTGTGAACACCCTCTTTGTCATTACTTCACCTGTAGCCTATACATATGCCTACATTTCACAATCTTATGCATAGACTTATGCACGGACTATCATAAATTTAAAGTTAAGCAATGAAGATAAACTATGACTATGCAGGGCATGTTAACTTAGGTAACTAATTACTGTATATCAGTAATCAGAAAATCAGTGAAACATAGTTTGGCAACAGAAAAATGTTTTCAAAACTTGAAAAGAGCAGCACATTTCGATCAACTAGTTCTTTCTCTTCAAAGAACACCTCCTATCCTAACAACCCACTAACCATCTAACATGCACTCTCTTCTTATTATTCTATGATTTCCTATGTTTTACTGTAGCTTGATTGTTTTTCTCAATTGTAAGTCGCTTTGGATAAAAGCATCTGCTAAATGTAATGTAATGTAGTTCTCCCTATACACTAACCAAAAAAGCATGACAACAACCACTAGTGAGACAGATATTAGCCTACTTACTCATCAAAAATATCCTTGGCAAGATCAAGACAAAGTTCAAAATGCATTCGTTCATCATGGCTGTCCTCACTGGATACATCTGACATCGCATCATCTGACTCACTCTCC
Source organism: Neoarius graeffei (assembly GCF_027579695.1). NCBI lineage: Eukaryota > Metazoa > Chordata > Actinopteri > Siluriformes > Ariidae > Neoarius > Neoarius graeffei. The sequence continues at coordinate 33,661,300 of NC_083578.1, read as the reverse complement.
AGAGCGAGTTGATGCTGGATCAACAGTGAAGCTTTGGCAGGCAACATCTTCCTTGTATAGAGATCTTGCATGTGACGTCACAGCCGATCCAGATTGTGACAGACGCCATCTTGTAGGTCAAATGCCATATTCCGCCTTCTACTTCTACTAATGCTTTTACTTCTACCTTTTCTTCTGGAAAACCCTACTGTATACAATTCTACTACAACGGCTGCGGCTACAAGCTCTCCCTACCTGTGCACGTTTTTTATGTTTTTTGTGTGTATTTTTGCGTGTTGTTCATCTGTACCGGACTTCAATATCCACTACAACCGTATGGACTTACTGGACATTGGTTTCCAGCAGAAAATGATGGTTTGTAGTGATTTCCATCGCATGCACAACATTCCGGACGAGAAAAAAAAAAAAAAAACATTCTGGACGAGATTGCGAGACCAGCGGGGTCTCCGTGGATTGTTATGGGAAGCAAAGTGAAGGAGGCGCGCCGGGAGCTGAAGCAAAAGCGAGGCTGTAGAGCCGGCCTGTTGACTAAGCTCAGAAAACAGCTACTCAAATCTCCACTGCTAAGCCTCTACCTCTCCAACGCCAGATCCATGTAAACAAGACGGATGATTTGGAATTACAACTGGAATTACCTTATTCTATTCTATAATCGGCTGGTCAGTGCTATACTCAATACTTACAGTGGTGCTTGAAAGTTTGTGAAACCTTTAGAATTTTCTATATTTCTGCATAAATATGACCTAAAACATCATCAGATTTTCACACAAGTCCTAAAAGTAGATAAAGAGAACAGAGTTAAACAAATGAGACAAAAATATTATACTTGGTAATTTATTTATTGAGGAAAATGATCCAATATTACATATCTGTGAGTGGGAAAAGTATGTGAACCTCTAGGATTAGCAGTTAATTTGAAGGTGAAATTAGAGTCAGGTGTTTTCAATCAATGGGATGACAATCAGGTGTGAGTGGGCACCCTGTTTTATTTAAAGAACAGGGATCTATCAAAGTCTGATCTTCACTATACATGTTTGTGGAAGTGTATCATGGTATGAACAAAGGAGATTTCTGAGGACCTCAGAAAAAGTGTTGTTGATGCTCATCAGGCTGGAAAAGGTTACAAAACCATCTCTAAAGAGTTTGGACTCCACCAATCCACAGTCAGACAGATTGTGTACAAATGGAGGAAATTCAAGACCATTGTTACCCTCCCCAGGAGTGGTTGACCAACAAAGATCACTCCAAGAGCAAGCCGTGTAATAGTCAGTGAGGTCACAAAGGACCCCAGGGTAACTTCTAAGCAACTGAAGGCCTCTCTTACATTGGCTAATGTTAATGTTCATGAGTCCACCATCAGGAGAACACTGAACAACAATGGTGTGCATGGCAGGGTTGCAAGGAGAAAGCCACTGCTGTCCAAAAAGAACATTGCTGCTCATCTGCAGTTTGCTAAAGAGCACGTGGACAAGCCAGAAGGCTATTGGAAAAATATTTTGTGGACGGATGAGACCAAAATAGAACTTTTTGGTTTAAATGAGAAGCGTTATGTTTGGAGAAAGGAAAACACTGCATTCCAGCATAAGAACCTTATCCCATCTGTGAAACATGGTGGTGGTAGTATCATGGTTTGGGCCTGTTTTGCTGCATCTGGGCCAGGACGGCTTGCCGTCATTGATGGAACAATGAATTCTGAATTATACCAGCGAATTCTAAAGGAAAATGTCAGGACATCTGTCCATGAACTGAATCTCAAGAGAAGGTGGGTCATGCAGCAAGACAACAGCCCTAAGCACACAAGTCGTTCTTCCAAAGAATGGTTAAAGAAGAATAAAGTTAACATTTTGGAATGGCCAAGTCAAAGTCCTGACCTTAATCCAATCAAAATGTTGTGGAAGGACCTGAAGCGAGCAGTTCATGTGAGGAAACCCACCAACATCCCAGAGTTGAAGCTGTTCTGTACGGAGGAATGGGCTAAAATTCCTCCAAGCCAGTGTGCAGGACTGATAAACAGTTACCGCAAACGTTTAGTTGCAGTTACTGCTGCACAAGGGGGTCACACCAGATACTGAAAGCAAAGGTTCACATACTTTTACCACTCACAGATATATAATATTGGATCATTTTCCTCAATAAATAAATGACCAAGTATAATATTTTTGTCTCATTTGTTTAACTGGGTTCTCTTTATGTACTTTTAGGACTTGTGTGAAAATCTGATGATGTTTTAGGTCATATTTATGCAGAAATATAGAAAATTCTAAAGGGTTCACAAACTTTCAAGCACCACTGTACTTACCCATCCAGTGAGGATCATTTTCTTGTTTATAAGATGCTACATCTGAGTCGCTGACAAATCCTGAATTTCTGTAAAGATAACTGTGCAGAGATTTATAAGCTCGCAGTGCTTCACCACTGAACAGCGAGGGAAAGTTGATGAGGTAATCATACACGTCCGTATTCCGCTGGCAGTTCAAAATCCGGTCGTGAAAACTCCGTCCGGAAAGCCATAAGGGTCACAAATCTGTAGATCATTTATTTTAGACATATATCTAGTTATCTGTTCATTAGAAAAATGAGCCGTGTAGTCCGTCGGTTGAAATTGATCCATTCTGCACACGAGTGCAGCAGTATTCAGCGGTGTTTTTGACCGACATGATGGCGGTTGTGTACTTTCCGGTCATGTGACTGCAAGATCTCTATTGGCCATTCCTCAAAGTTTCTCAGTTGGTATAGAAACAAGTGAACATGTGCTCTTGTTTATACTGGTGAAATGGGGTATGTTTTCACCTCCCCTTGCTACACAATGAGTGAATGATGACACTAATGTTCCATGCGCTTAACATGTGAATAGCTGATGGATGTGTCGTTGAGAGGATACTGCTGGCTGGAGTACTGAAATTCGTTAGATTTGTTTTTATTCTCTTTACAAAGTGCTAAAGATAAAGTTTGTTAGTTTGTTTTAAAGATATATATATATATATATATATATATAAAATGTGTGTGTCAGATAACGTTATCCAGGGACAAATGTCGGCCCGGGGGCATTTTGAGTTACTGACAGATTCAGAAAGTACAGTTTCTAAGCTTTCCAATGATGCCTTCCATGTGGAGATCTGGCAATATTTGAAGAATGTGTAGCCTTTTGAAAGTGCATACCTCTTAAAACAGAAAAGGGAGAAAATTGCCCTCAAAGTTTTCCATCTCAGCTACTCTGGGTGCAGGACGGGCAAATAATGGTGCTCATTTGCATGACATTAAGGGAAGCCCTACCCCCTACTAGCTAGCACAATGCTACTTTCATGTAAACAAATATCACCATGTCAATTTTCCTTCCATGCAAAGTATGCCCAAAACAATTATGAAGTACAAAAATAAGTCCTAAAGTATACTTTGTTTTGTGGTTGAAAAATTACTCTCACCGTTAGAAAGAAAGATAGCACGATGATGACACAACTAATACCACGCTAGTTTCATGTAACCAAACCACAACACTCTCCGTTACATGCAAAAATAACCACACAGCCTTAGATTAATAAACTTACCCCATCAGAAAGAGAAACGTCACCTTGCACACACCAATGACTCCGATGGAATGTAGTCCTAGAACACTTCCTTTTGGTTGCATTTTTTTTGCTAGAAATGGTTATCTCCGATGTAAATACCGCGTGTCTGTTTGCTTCACGGTATTTCAGTTCCTCTGAGCTCTGTTTAGCTTGCTCATTCCATAGTAAAATTACATGCCTGTATGCAGCTTAAGTAGCCACGAGCTCAGCTCGTATCATACAGCTGATTCGCGAAAAAAAAAAAAAACCAAAAGACTTAAATCATCATGTGAATGGCCCATATGATAATTTACCCACACCCCCCAGCAGGCTACAGTCCTGACAAAAACGAGACAATTTGCAACAAAAAATGTATGCTTTTCCAACAAAACAATCTATTTTCTGAAATACTGATTGCATTCTTCAAGATCTCAACTTGCACATGATGGAAAAAAACGAAAATCACAAATTTTGAAAAAAATGATATATATATATATATATCGTGACATCATGAGAGGTTGGCCGGCTCTCAGCGGGACCCTTCAATCAGTGCAAGGACACAAAGGTTAAAATAAATCAAGATTTTTAATGTTATGCCAGGAGATTAAACAAAAAAAGTCTCTCAAAGTCCAATGCTCAAACGAAGATGGATTCCCAAAAGTTCAACTCAAACAATGTCTCTGGCTTTAAGCTGGGCATACACTGTGCGATTTTTTTCAATCGTGGTATTCAGCTGCTGCTCACACTGTACGAGTGAATCGCAGGGGTAAACAGCACGCAGCTTATGATTCCTGTTCTCACACTATATGATCCGATGCTCAGATGCGATGCTCAGGATTTCAAACAGGCTTGATTTTCATCCGATCGATCGGGAGGAGGTCGTGAGGTGTTAATCGCCTGTCGTTACCCCATGTATACTACACGATCCGAGATGCACGATTGAGCCAAAACTCGGCCCGATCTCCAAAATAGTTGCATGAGTGAAAATCGTGTCAAAATCGGGCCAAAAATCGCACAGTGTATGCCCAGCATTAGAATAACAAAATTATAGGCAGGTTTCCTTCAGTCCAATATCCTTTTCACAGAACAAACAAAATCTTCTGCCTTACTTTGAGTCCAGTCAACAATCCCTGTAGTCTTCAGCCCGGTGGCAGCCCAGTACCAGGCGTTCGTAACACAGGTAAATATTTCAGTACAAAAATCCCTCAGGTAAGAATTCCAGACAAGCAGTTCGATGAATACTCCGCCCAGCAGGATCCACTCAGCAGGAGAGTCCATGCACCTCGCTCCTCTCTCCTCCACATCCCCACTGGGAGTTTTGAGCTCTCACAAAGCCCTCTTACTCATTAGGCCCTCATTGGCCACAGGTGTGTTGCCGTGTTGGGTGCTGAGGGTGAAGTTCCCAACTCCACCACCAGATGGAGTTATAGCTGCTTGTTGGAGCCATCTACATGTGACATAGTGCCCCTTGACGACGCAGCCTCTCGGGATATCACAAGATATATATATATATATATATATATATATATATATATATATATATATATATATATGAAAACTAGAAGATTCAAGGTTTCTAGTGGTGTTACTTGAATGTTTCTAGCACAAAAACTCACAGAGCTTTAGATGGGTGTTGACTAACAGTCCTAAAAGTCCCCTGTGGGGGGTTGGCGACCTGAGAGTGTTAAACCAAAAAGTTCTATTTTGGTCTCATCCATCCACAAAAAAAAAATTTCTAATATACTTCTGGCTTGTCCACGTGATTTTTAGCAAACTGCAGATGAGCAGCAATGTTCTTTTTGGAGAGCAGTGGCTTTCTCCTTGCAACCCTGCCATGCACACCATTATTGTTCAGTGTCCTCCTGATGGCAGACTCATGAACATTAGCCAATGTGAGAGAGGCCTTCAGTTGCTTAGAAGGTACCCTGGGGTCCTTTGTGACCTCTCTGACTATTACATGCCTTTCTCTTGGAGTGATCTTTGTTGGTCGACCACTCCTGGGGAGGGTAACAATGGTCTTGAATTTCCTCCATTTGGACACAATCTGTCTGACTGTGGATTGGTGGAGTACAAACTCTTTAGAGATGGTTTTGTAACCTTTTCCAGTCTGATGAGCATCAACAACGCTTTTTCTGAGGTCCTCAGAAATCTCCTTTGTTCATGCCATAATACACTTCCACAAACACGTGTTGTGAATATCAGACTTTGATAGATCCCTGTTCTTTAAATAAAACAGGGTGCCTACTCACACCTGATTGTCATCCCATTGATTGAAAACACCTGACTCTAATTTCACCTTCAAATTAACTGCTAATCCTAGAGATTCACATACTTTTGCAACTCACAGATATGTAATATTGGATAATTTTCCTCAATAAATAAATGACAAAGTAGAATATTTTTATTTCATTTGTTTAACTGGGTTCTCTTTATCCACTTTTAGGACTTGTGTGAAAATCTGATGTTGTTTTAGGTCAAATTTATGCAGAAATATAGAAAGTTCTAAAGGGTTCACAAACTTTCAAGCACCAGTGTATTGTGACACAAGCGATAATTAAGATGAAAAAACAGAAATCTAGAGTGTGCATAGGTATTCAGCCCCCAAAGTCAATACTTTGCACAGCCACCTTTTGCTGCAATTATAGTTGCAAGTCTCTTGGAGTGTGTCTCAATGAGCTGAGCAGAGCTAGCCACTGGTATTTTTGCCCAGTCCTCAGAGCAAAATTGCTACAACTCCTTCAAGTTGGACGGATTGCAGTGGTGTACAGCAAGTTTCAAGTTATGCCACAGATTCTCAATTGGATTGAGGTCTGGGCTTTGATTAGGCCTTTCCAAGACATTTAAATGTTTCCCTTTAAACCACTCCAGTGTAGCTTTATCAGTATGTTTAGGGTCTTTGTCCTGCTGGAATGTGAACCTGCATCCCAGTCTCAAACCAGTGGCTGACTTAAACAGGTTTTCCTCCAGAATTGCCCTTTATTTAGTGCCATCCATCTTTCCTTCAATCTTGACCAGCTTTCCTCTCACTGCAGATGAAAAATATGCTGCCACCAACATGGTGCTTACACCAATGGTGCTTACACCACCAACTGGGCACCATGGTGGTGTAAGTGGTTAGCACGGTCGCCTCACAGCAAGAAGGTTCTAGATTTGAGCCCAGTGGCCAGCGGGGGCCTTTCTGTGTGGAGTTTGCATCTTCTCCCCTTGTTGTTCTTTCTTTCTTTCTTTCTTTCTTTCTTTCTTTCACTGTAGGAACAGTGTTCTAAGGGTCTTGGGTTTGAGCCACACATGGCGTTTCCTATGATGGACAAAAAGATCAATTTTAGTCTCATCTGACCAGAGAATCTTCTTCCATGTGTTTGTTGAGTCTGCCACATGCTGTTGGGCAAACTCCAAATGTGTTTTCTTAAGGAATAGTTTTTTTTTCTGGCCACTCTTCCCTAAAGCCCACTCTGTGGAGTGTTTGGCTTAAAGTGGTCCTATGGACAGATACTCCCATCTCTGTGGATCTTTGCACCTCCTTCAGTGTTATCTTTGGTGTTTTTGTTGCATCTCTGATTAATGCCCTCCTTGCCAGGTCTGTGAGTTTTTGTGGGTGGCCTTCTCTTGTCAGGTTTGTAATGGTTCCATATTCTTTCCATTTTGCTATAATAGATTTAATGGTGCTCCCTGGGATATTCAAAGTTTGGGATTTTTTTTTTTTATAACCCAACCCCAATCTATACTTCTCCACAACTTTGTCTTTGACATGTTTGGAGTGCTCCTTGGTTTTCATGTTGCTTGCTTAGTAGTGTTGCAGAGTCAGGGTCCTTCCAGAACAGGTTGAGTTATACAGACATCATGTGACAGATCATGTGACACTTTGTGCACACAGGTGGAGCTTAATCAACTAATTATGTGACTTATGAAGTTAATTGGTTGGACCAGCTCTTGTTTAGGGGTTTCATATGAGAGGGGCTGAATACCTGTGCACACTCCAGATTTCTGGTTTTTCCATCTTAATTATTGTTTATGACACAATAAAATGACAATTTGCACCTTTAAAGTGGTAGGCATGTTCCATCCATCCATCCATCCATCCATCCATCCATCCATCCATTATCTATAGCTACTTATCCTGTTCTATAGGGTCGCAGGCAAGCTGGAGCCTATCCCAACTGACTATGGGTGAGAGGTGGGGTACACCCTGGACAAGTCGCCAGGTTATCACAGGGACAAACTGTGATAGAGACAAACAACCATTCACCTTCACACCTATGGTCAATTTAGAGCCACCAATTAACCTAATCTGCATGTCTTTGGACTGTGGGGGAAACCAGCGCACCCCCGCAGACACGGGGAGAACATGCAAACTCCACACAGAAAGGTACTCGCCGGCCACTGGGCTCAAACCCAGGACCTTCTTGCTGTGAGGCAACAGGGCCAACCACTACACCACTGTGCTGGATAGGCATGTTGTGTAAATCAAATGGTGCTTATCCCCCCAAAATCCATTTTAATTCCGTCTTCTAATGCAACAAAACAGGACAAACACCAAAGGGGATAAATACTTTTGGAAGACACTGTACATAGCTCCTAGAACGGCTTCGGGATTTTTAACAAAACAGGTGAAAGTCCTCACATGTTTCCTGCCGGTTCTACCTGACTCCTTGCAACCCATGAGTTTTTGGAGCCTTTGTTTCCAAATTCTGTTCAAATTTAGGGATGCTGCTGAAGGTTCAGGGGTCTGGACAGATAAACTTGCATTATTCCAAATCTCCTGAGCATTCACATAGGCCTCAAAATCATTAATTTCAGAAGGTAGCAGATGAGACAAATTGACAGCAAATCACAGTTGATTGTAGCAGTTTTCTGCTTCATACAGAAAACAAGCCTTCTCTTTAAGGATTTCACAGTCTAATGTTTTTGTTTGTTTGTTTTTTTCCAGCATTATTTTATTACCACTGCCTCAAGGGTTACAGATTACACAGATGATTAATTCTAAAGTACTATTGGTCATAAAGGAAATGTTTGACTGATGTTTGAATTGATCCAAGAGAGCCTGAAAACCCAATAGATCCATTTCATCATCTGCAGATAAGATGTGGGATATGTTATTCCATAATCTTTGTCCTCTCAACTCCAACTGGATTACATCTTGACACCTTGTATGTGCAAATGCTCTTTCTGTCATATTGTTTAAGGTGATCATGACATTAGCATAAAACCCACTGTATCAGCAGTAGTGTGGTCGAGTGTCGGTTGTGAATGGCAAGGAGGCAGGATGAACCAGCAGGTAATGTGATGAGGTGCACCTGTATCAAATTACTGGCTGTCTATTAACTTGTGTCTCTGTGTGTCTTTAAAGGAGATACACAGAGCCTTTATTTTTAAATACATTTCTGAGTGGATAATATATCCATCCTTGACTCTTGTATACTACATATTTGGGAATAAAATATATATTTTATATATATATATATATATATATATATATATATATATATATATATATATAATGAGCATTAAAATCGACTGCAAAGTTGGCATTCGAGCTGTGCCACTGACCCAGCCAGCCCTGGGTGGGTCAGGTCACAGTGGGAGCCAGTGCTATAGACCAAAGCCAGACTCAGCAGGCAAGAGTGGTTGCAATGGCCTCTTCATTTGGAATTATTGGATATTCTTCAGATTTCTCAGATAGTGAATCTGGCTGTGATAGTCCTGAAATTGGAGTGTGTGTACATGCTACTGCTATACACGTAGAACCGTATCAGTTCAAACCATTGGAAAGTGAATCCAATAGTAACACGTCGGCCACGGAAGCCCCCACCTTACAAAATAAAGCCAGAGAACAAAGCTGTCTAGAGAATTGGATGGAATTGAACTGACAGTCTCATGTGACTCTCATTAAAACAGGATAGTTATTATGACTTATGCAACATATATGTACATGCATGCATTTTCACTTATAAAATGTAAAAGAATAATTAAATAATCTGATGAACTGAGACAATCACATTCTGAAGCAAATTAAATAATCTTATACCGGTAACTTAAATATTCAATATAAGTTACATGTATTAATCTAAATGCAGGCAAACAATGAGTGTTATTTTTTGTTATATAACCAAATGAGAGTCGCATCTTATCCATCTGTGTTCGCGCTTCCTGAAGGCTGAGCTTGTGGCCGATTGTTTTGAAACAATTGGACTTTCAGTTCTTCGTTCATTCGCTTCTTCCACGTAAGGGCAAGAAATTGCTGATGAGGTAAGCATATCCAGTGGAGATATCTGATGACGGGTCCACTCATTCTCCATTTTCCCCATACTGAGTACTCCACCATTACTGCCCGGCTCACACACTGGGAGAACTGGTGCAACTTAAATTACTTTCCTTTTCTTGTAGTTTTCTTTTCTTTTAATTGTTGGTACTGCACCCTCTTTCAATACAGGCTTATAGCCAATGCTTCTCAACAGATCAGAGGTTTCATATGAGTCCTCAGTAAAACATACAGAGCAGAGGAGAGACCACTTCATAGGTACCCAATCTGTGAATTTCTCACAAAATGCATACAAATCTTTGCAATTTGAACATTCTTGAGCAATGAATGCAACATAAATCCACCTTCTGTCATGTTGCTGCACCCACCAGCAACACATCTACATGGCATGGCAATAAATTAGCTCAAAATGGAGGATTGAAATTGCAGTTAGCCCTGTGTTTTAGTATAGTGGAAATGATGATGAGATTGATAGCCTTCCTGCAGTGATGTCACAGATGTCAAGGTCATTCACTCAGACCATAACCTGTATGAATCACTTTAGTTGTAAAAATTACTATATTAGATTCATTGTTAATGCTTAAAACTATTCCTATGCCATTCTTGAGGTCTCAAGGAATAAACAAAAAGTGAGGCCATGGTTCTGCATCTCTCCTTTAAGAAAATCAGGAACAAAAGAACATGTGTGTGCATGGATGTCTGTGTTGAACTGTCACTGAAAAGTATGTGAAATAAAAACTCACCTGTTCTGAAGCCTGTTTTTCATTCCTCTGTTACCCCACAAGTCCAAGAGGTGTTACACTGGTGCAGAAACCTGGAACTGAGGAATGAATGTCACCATGGGATCTGAACCAGTCAGAGACCTCCTCCAAATGTCCAGCGCCAGCAGCTTGCCCTCATCGGTCTGACAGTAGATCAGGGCCAGTTCTTCCAGGCTCTGCTCGAAGCCCAGCAGAGGACCAACAGGTGATATGGAGCTGGATCCAGTCTGTGGGTACTCCAGCCATCATTCCTGCAACCAGCATGCCCATCCAGCTGGTGAAGATGGGGCCACAGGATGACACCAACGCCTTCCTCAAGCTGCTCAAGTGTGTCACAGAGGCAAGCTCATGGCCAAACTCTCAGTGGGCAGCTCACCTACTGCCACTCCTGTAGGGGGGAGCCCAGCTCGCAGTTCTACAGCTCCTGGCCACCAACATGCTGGAGTACCGAGCCATCATTCAGTGGATTGGCCACAGCCCAGAAGAGCAGCACCAGCACTTCCGCTTGCTGACTTATAATGAAGTGAGCCAGCTGTTTGCGTTCACACAGCTCCAAGATGCCTGCCAGCAGTGGTTGTTAAGAAGAAGAAGAAAGAAGAAGAAACTTTCTTCTTCTTCTTAACAACTACTGCTGTTTCTTCTTCTTCTTCTTCTTCTTCTTAAGATGCCTGCCAGCAGTGGTTGTTGGCTGGTGAGTGCAATGTCAAATCCATCAATGAGTGAGTGACACTGGAGCAGTTTGTTGTCCAGCTGCCAAGCGGGACGTCAGTGTGGATCTGGGGTCACTGACCAATGTCGCTGGAGGAGGCAGTCCAACTGGCCGAGGATCATCTGACAGCATGTCCGGAAGCAGGTTGTGCTACAACTTCCTCTCTCTCACTCACTTTAGCTTTCTCCTTCTCCCGCTCCCTCTTCTTGCCCCTTCCCTACCCCAGCCATGCAGAAACAGGAGCCAACTTCCCCGAAACCCACTCCCTGCACCTGTGTCTATCCCCATGTTTCTACTCTCCCTTCTCCTTCTGTGTCTGTGCCACCATTAACCCCCTCTCTCTCTCCCCAGATGAGCTCATCCATGCCCAACAGAACTGCAACTGAGCCTGGGCAGGTCTGTAGGCATGGCAGCAAGGTGGGGAATCAGTACTTCTGCAAGAAGGCAGGGTGTGGCAGTGGGGGTGTGGCCAAGCAGCAGTCTGTGAATGGAGGGCAGGGTCGGGGAAGGTAAGTGGCTAAGTCATTCCACCTGCTGTCAATTAATGTGTGTGTGTGTGTCCGTTTGTTACAGGGACAGAGCATGAAAGGAGAGAGAGAGCAGAGAAAGGGAGCTCTCTCCCCAACCACAATGCATGTGTGAGTGAGTGATGAGTGAGTGAGTGATGAAAGAAAGAAAAAAAGATAGATATCTGTGAAGATACTCAGTCATGTAAGAAAGAAAGCTGAAAAGCCCGAATAAAAAGTATTTGTAGAAACATCAACTCTTGGCTGCCGTGCTTCTGTGCTCCACCCACATCAGGAAGTGTTACAGTGGTGCCAAAACCCAGGAGCACAGAAGACAACCACCCCATGGAGTCCCCACCATTCAAAGAGTTCATCCTTGCCCTCGCTACCACCCAGCAGAACCAGCATCAAGCGCTGATCACCCTCTGAAAGGAGCAGGAGCAACGCTTCGAAGCCTTGATGCTGGCCCAGCAGGAAGATCACCAGGTGTTCCGGCACCAGCTCGCATCAGCAGGGGCGTCGACCACCGCTGCCACCACCCTCACGAAGATGGGACTGCAGGACGATCCAGAAGCATTCCTCGCTCTCTTCGAGCAAGGAGCCGAGGCATGGGGGTGGCTGCTGGAGCAGCGCGTGGCATGCCTTCTCCTGCTCCTGACTGGTGAGGCACAGCTCACAGCACAGCAGCTCCCTGCTGACAGCCAGCTGGTCTATGCGGACCTAACGAAAGCCATCCTGCAGCAGCTCGGCCACTCCCCAGAACAACATCACCAGCACTTCCGGACGCTGGCATTAGAAGAGGTCGGCTGGCCATTTGCATTTGGCCAGCAACTCTGGGACGCCTGCCAGCGGTGGCTGAGGGTGGAAAACCATCACGCCGACAAGATCATCGATCTGTTGACAATGGAGCAGTTTGTCTTTCAACTTCTGGAAGGAACAGCGGAATGGGTCCAGTGTCATCACCCGGCATTGCTGGAGCGAGCCATCGAGCTGGTGGAGGACCATCTGTAGGCAGCTCTTATGGCAGGCAGATGAGGCATCTCCCCTCGCTTCTCTTCTTTCTCTCTCTTTTCTCCCCCGTCTCTCGCCTCCCTCCTCACCCCGTTCCCCTGCCACAGAGACAGTGGCTGGCTCCTCCCCAGCCAGCCCATCACACCCATGGTGTCCTCCCCTCTCCCTCTCCTGTGTCTGTGTTGTATCCCCCTCAGGTGAGTGACACCCATAAGACCAGTGCAGAGGGAAAGCCTGGGCTGGTGTGCTGGCATGGCGGGGAATCGGAGCATCTCCAAGGTCAGAGCTCCGTAAGGGAGGTGGGTGCTGTAGTCCGGATCCCCGATGTGCCAGAAACTGCCCCCAATTGGGCCGGCACGTATCGCATACTGGTGAGTATTCAAGAGGCTACATATCACGTTTTGGTGGGTTCCAGTTGTAATCAGACCTCAATTCACCAACGCCTGGTGCAAGGTGAGGCATTGGGGAGAGCACAAGTGGTGAAACTGTTGTGTGTGCATGGAGATGTTCACCATTACCCTCTAGTGTCTGTCCAAATTCTATTCCAAGGCGAAATGCATAGAATAAAGGTGTCAGTTAGTCCCCGTCTCACCCACTCATTGATTTTGGGTACTGATTGGCTGGGATTTAAAAACCTAATGGAATATTTAACACACAGTAGGTCCTGCACTAGTAGGTCACAGGAAGCTTCTGGTATGGCGTTGACTGGAGAAGCTGTCGCAGAGCCGTCTATGTCAACACTGCATCAGAATGAGGAGCAGCCTCCATCTCTAGGGGATTCCCTTGGGGATTTCCCATTAGAGCAGTCGTGAGACGAGACTCTGCAGCATGTGTTTGACCAAGTGAGAGTAATCGATGGTCAAACTCTTCAGCCAAGTGCAGCACCGACCTTCGCCTATTTTGCCATTATTAAAGGTAGATTGTACCGAGTGATGCAGGACACTCAAACCAAGGGACAAGTAACCCAGTTGTTGATCCCAAAGAGCTGTAGGGAACTTATGTTCCATGCGGCTCACTTTAATCCCATGGCTGGACACTTGGGGCAAGATAAAACACTAGCCCGAATAATGGCCCATTTCTATTTGCCAGGGATTTGCGGAGATGTCCATCAGTGGTGTGCGGCATGCCATGAATGCCAATTAGTAAATCCCGCAGCCACTCCAAAAGCACCTTTGCACCCTCTTCCTCTAATCGAGACCCTGTTTGAGCAAATTGGGATGGATCTCGTCAAGCCATTAGATCAGTCAGCACAGGGATATCACTTTATTTTAGTTCTAGTGGGCTATGCAACGTGATATCCGGAAGCAGTTCCTCTCCGCAATATCTCAGCACGCAGTATTGTGGAAGCACTCTTCCACTTTATCTCCAGGGTTGGGATTCTGAAAGAAATCCTGACAGACCAAGACACTTCATTTATGTCATGCACACTGCGCAAGCTGTATAGGTTACATGATGGGGTGGGGTACTGCAAATCTACCACCTCAACCTGTTAAAATGCTGGAATGAGGGGATCCCTGTGGTGTTGGCATCGGTAGTCCCAGAGAAGGCGGAGCTTCCTGGTCGTACCCACCTCATAGAACACCACATTGAAACGACCCCTGGGGTGGTAGTGCGTAGCCGCCCTTACCGATTGCCCGAACACAAGAAAAAGGTGGTTCGGGATGAACTCAAGGCCATGCTCAAAATGGGCATAGTCGAGGAGTCCCACAGTGACTGGAGCAGCCCAGTGGTCCTGGTTCCCAAGACTGACGGGTCAGTCCGGTTCTGTGTGGACTATAGAAAGGTCAATGCGGTGCCTAATTTGACGCATACACAATGCCTCGCATTGATGAGTTGCTTGATCGGTTAGGCACTGCTTGCTTTTATTCGACACTAGATCTAACAAAGGGATACTGGCAGATCCCCTTGACTCCGCTATCCCGAGAGAAAACGGCCTTTTCCACACCGTTTGATTTACACCAATTTGTCATGCTCCCTTTTGGGTTGTTTGGGGTGCCTGCTATGTTCCAGCAGCTTATGGACAGGGTCCTCTGCCCTCATGCTGCCTATGTGGCTGCCTATCTAGATGACATTGTAATCTACAGTAATGATTGGCTGCGGCACTTGGAACACCTGAGGGCTGTTCTAAAGTTGCTGAGGCGAGCAGACCTCACAGCTAACCCAAAAAAGTGTGCAATTGGGTGGGTGGAAGTATGGTAACTGGGGCTCCACTTGGGCCATGGGCAGGGGCATCCCCAAATTAACAAGACCACAGCAACTGCGGCCTGCCGAAGGCCCAAGACCAAAAAGAAGGTGAGACTGTTCTTGGGGCTGGCTATTATCATAGGCTTCTACCTAATTATTTGGACATCACCAGCCCACTAACTGATCTCACTAAAAAGGGGGCTCCAGATCCGGTCCAGTGGACGGAGCAGTGCCAACAGACCTTCTTTGAGGTAAAAGCTGCACTATGTGAGGGGCCACTTTTACACTCCCCTGACTTCTCTCTCCCCTTTATTTTGCAGACTGATGCATCGGATAGAGGGCTGGGGACTGTTTTGTCCCAGGAGGTGGAGGGCAAGAAGCGCCCCGTGCTATACATCAGCCGGAAACTCTCGCTGTGTGAAAGCAGGTACAGCACAATCAAGAAGGAGTGTCTCTCCATCAAGTGGGTGGTCCTTGCTCTCCAATACTACCTGCTGGGGCGCCCTTTCACTCTCTGTTCGGACCACGCACCCCTCCAGTGGTTCCACTGCATGAAGGATGCCAATGTGCAGATCACCTGTTGGTATCTCGCCCTCCAGCCATTTAAATTCGAGGTGATCCACAGGCCGGAGGCACAGATGGTGGTGGTGGACTTCCTGTCCCATCGGGGGGGGGGGGTCAGCTTCAGGCCGGACAGCTCCCCGGCCTGAGTCGGGCAGTAGGGGTATGTGGCAGCAGGGGCATGGCCAAGCAGCAATCTGTGAATGGAGGGCGGGGTCGGGGAAGGTAAGCAGCTAAGTCATGCCACCTGCTGTCAACGTGTGTGTGTGTGTGTGTGTGTGTGTGTGTCTGTTTTTTACAGGGACGGAGCATAAAAGGAGAGAGCAGAGAAAGGGAGCTCTCTCTCCCCAACCACAATGCATGTGTGAGTGAGTGACGAGTGAGTGAGTGAGTGAGTGAGTGAGTGAGTGAGTGAGTGATGAAAGAAAGAAAGCAAGCTGCAAAGCCCAAATAAAAGTATTTGTATCAACATCAACTCTCACCTGCTGTGCTTCTGTGCTCCACCTACATCAGGAAGTGTTACACGGGGCTCCTGATTTGTATTCCCGATGCACCTCAGGCCTCCCCTGATCAAGCAGGGGCATACAGGATAGCTGTGAGTATGCAAGGGGGTACGTATCAAGCTTTGGGATATTAGGGTTGTAATCAGACCTCCATATATCAAAGCCTGACTCAATGTGGGGCACTGGGAATTATACGTTTGGTGAAGGTTGTGTGTGCATGGTGATATATATATATATATATATACACACAAATATCCACTGATGTCCATCACTATCCACTTCCAGGGAATAAAAAAAAAAAAAAAAAAAAAAAAAAAAAAAAAAAACATAGCGTAGAGGCCACGGTTAGTCCAAGCCTCACTCAGCTGCTGATTCTGGGAACCGATTGGCCGGGGTTTAAAACCTTAATGAAACAGATAGTGGTGGGTGAGTCCTGCAATAGCATGTCACAGGGGGGATCCTGCTGCAACATTGGCTAGAGAAGCAGTCTCAGGCATGCCCATGTCAGTTCCAGGTTATGATGACACAGAGAGTGGAGAGAGCCCTCCTCCCTCTGTGGGGAATCCCTTAGGAGACTTCTCATTGGAGCAGGCAGATGACGAGGCTCTGAGACATGCTTTTGACTGAGTGAAATTGATGGCCAATTCTTCCAGCCTAAATGTTACGCTTTCCTTCACATACTTTTGTATTATTAAGGACAGACTGTATCGAGTGACACAGGACACTCAAATGAAAGAAAAGATGAAACAGTTGTTGGTCCTGAAGAGACACAGGGAACTTTTATTCCATGTGGCTCATCATAATCCTATGGCTGGGCATTTGGGGCAGGATAAAACACTGAATTATCTCATGGCCTATTTCTATTGGTCAGGGATTCACACCAATGTCTGCAGGTGGTGTCTGGCATTTCACAAATGCCAGCTGGTAAATCCAGCAGCAACACCAAAAGCAACATTGTGCCTATTGCCACTGATGGAGATCCTCTTTGAAAGAATCAGCATGGAGCCGATCAGGCCATGAGATCAATCTGGATGCAGGTATCACTTTGTATTAGTCATTGTGAATTATGCAACGTGATATCCAGAAGCAGTTCCTCTCTGCAATAACTCAGCACTCAGTGTTGCAGAGGCAACCTTCCATGTCATCTCCAGAGTCAGGATTCCAAAAGAAATCCTAACTGATCAAGGCATTATGTCACACACTGCACAAATTGTACAAATTATTGGGGATTAAACTGATTCGTATTAGTGTATATCAACCACAAATGGATGGGCTGGTTGAACAATTTAATGAAACCCTGAAGAACATGTTTCATAAGTTCGGTCACAGGGATGCTAAAAATTGGGGCAGGTGACTTGACCCTCTGTTGTTTGCAGTGCATGGGGTCCCAAAAGCCTCTACCAGGTTTTCCTCATTTGAATTGATATATGGGCGCAAACCCTGTGGTGTCTTGGAAATCATTAGAGAATATTGAGAGGAGGAGCCTTCTCAAAGTAAAAATAAAATTCAATAAGTTCTTGACCTGAGAGCAAAACTCCATGCACTCAGTCACATAACCCAGGAGAATTTCCTACAGGCCCAAGAGCATCAAGCTTGTCTGTACAACAGAAGGACATGGTTAAGGGAACTTGCACTGACAGATAAAGTCCTCATTTTACTGCCCACCCCATATTCAAAATTGCTTGCCAAGTGGCAAGGGCCCTTCAAGGTCACATGGCAAATTGGGGAGGTCAACTATGTGGTCAAAAGGCCAGATAGGGGCGATACATGTCAAATTTACCACCTCAATCTCCTGAAACTGTAGAGAGAGGAGGTTCCTGTGTCTCTGGTGACTGTAGTTCCACAGAGGGTGGAGCTGGGATCAGCAGTAAGTCTAAAAAGTGCAGCCCAATTCACCCCGGTCCCCTGTGGAGACCACCTCTCACCGTCCCAGAGAGCACAGGTAATTAGGTTGCAGGCAGAATTCTCTGATGTGTTCTTGCCCCTCCCTGGTTGCACTGACCTCATAGAACCCCACACTGAGACTCCTCCAGGGGTGGTGGTGCACAGCCACTCATATTAGCTCCCAGAACACAAGAAAAATGTGGTTCAGAACAAACTCCAGGTTATGCTTAAGAGGGGAGTAATTGAGGAGTCTCACAGCAACTGGAGCAGCCTAGTGGTCTTGGTCCCCAAGATGGACAGGTTGGTCTGGTTTTGTATAGACAATAGAAAAGTCAACGCAGTGTCTAAATTTGATGCATATCCAATGCCTCACATTGATAAACTGCTCGATCGGTTAGGCATGGCTCGTGTTTACTTGACACTGGATTTAACAAAGGGATATTGGCACATCCCCTTGACTCCATTATCCTGCAAGAAAATGGCCTTTTCCATTCCATTTGGCTTACACCAATTTGTCACCCTTCCTTTGGGGTTGTTTGGGGCTCCAGCGACATTTTAGCATCTCATGAACTGAATTCTACATCCCCACAATCAGGGGTTAAATTGGGATTGGTTATGTGGGGGGGGGCTCTGCCTCGTACCCGCCCCTGCCCCCGCCGCCCTGCCCCAATATACTTTTTGGAAAATAACCCTCTAATTTGATAACCATATCATATTGCACAGATATATACACCTTATCTGTGTGTTGTAGGCCTGTGTGTGTCTTGTAGTGCCCCCCTACACATTATGGCAGTTTGAATGTAGATTGGTTGGCCAATGTAACAGATTGTACAGGTTGTTGTACATTGGTTTGAAGGAAATTATTAGTGGGGGGTCTGGGGGTCCTCCCCCAGAAGTTTTTTATTATCATACATGTTATTTGCTGAATTCTGGTGCATTTTAATAAGTTGTTAGCTGACTTTACAGAGGTAGGTTGAGCAATATCATGTTAAATCTTGTCACATGCCTACAGGTGAAACATGTGAAGGAGAAATGTTCAGTGAGAAAATTTGAAGGCTTGCACAATCTTAAACCAAAACAGTTGATTTATTTTGGAGGATAAATGTTAAATATACCAAAACACTGTCAGTCAAATTGTCAATCAAATATATTCATGCAGTGAATGCAACCAAATACAAACAACACTATAACATTGGAAGCATTTATTATTATTGTTATTATGATGTATTCAATTATTTATTTGGCATGTGGTGCTTTTTGTATTGTCTAGAACATGCATAAGATGAGCATATTATAGCAGCAAAATAGAAGCACAATCATTTGAATGCAGCAAAAGTTTTGCTGCATTCAAATGATTGTGCTTCTATTTTGCTGCTATAATATGCTCATCTTATGTATGTTCTAGACCAGGGGTGGCCAACCAGTTGGAGACCAAGAGCCACATTTTTTACTGTATTATCGCAAAGAGCCACATCATACACATGGGCACAAGAACATCACCCATCCCTTCCTCTCTCCCTCTCACACACACACACACCCACCCACCCCTCTGCTCAGCCAGATTAATAGTAAATGTCACACACCAACATATTTACTCCTACAGTACTAAGACCACAGGCTGAGGCCAGTCATTTTTAACAATGAACATTGTGTGCACTTACTATGCATGCTGATTAGTGGGACTCATGGCATTACCAAAAAAAAGCCACACCATACACATGACCGCACATGAACATCGCCCCCCCCCCGCTCTCTCTCTCTCACACACACACGCTCACGCACCTCTGTTCAGCCATATTGGTGGGACATGGCGATTCATTTCCGCCAGTTCGTTCATGTCGGTCAGTTCAGCAAAGAAATTCGTTCGTTCAGTTCGTTCACTCGTTCATTTTGATGACATCACACCAAAGCGGCACAACAATGGCTGTCGTCCGAAGTTTAGTTCATCTTGAGTGAACGAGAGGCAGCAGAGGTGCCATCCACAATAGATTTTCATACATTACAATGTGCTTGAGAAAAAGATGGAAGAAAAACATTATCCTAGCATTATCTGAAAAAGACTACATAAACAAAGCTCTGAAAGTTAATTAAATGTAGATGAGAATAAAGCTGTTTTTATATTTATTATATTTATTTTAGTAGAGCCATGGTCTGCCAGCTATGCAGTTGTTCTCTCAAACCCATTAAGCAAAAAAAAAATTGCTTATTTAACAGCAACACTCATTTCAGAGAATAAACAACTTTACAAGTCATCGTATTCAGCGAACAGTAGCCTGCGATGTCTCTCTGCTGCATTCATGATCATTCATTGTTTGGCCTGGTCATGGACATGGAAACGGTTGTTATGCACGAACATTCAATTGACGTCACGTCTAGCGAGACCTTTTCCAGCTGTTCGAGCAAGAGACCTCCTTGCAGACTGTTTCATGCAGTTGTTCAAACCCATTAAGTAACACCCATTTTGCTCATATTCAACAGCAACGCTCATTACAAAGAACAAACCACTTTATTACAAATTGCATTAAGATTAAAAAAACGAACACAGTATGCCGCGATCTCCAGAGCCATGTTCTTCATTGTTTATCACAGTCATGGAAACCGTTGCTATGCGCCCAGCCCAGTATGGCAGCAGGCAGGCTGGCTGCTGGCTGTTCGTTCGCTCGCGAACTGCTGAGCTCGTTCGCTGTGAACTGAAATGTATTTCTGGAGTGAGAGCTCTAAATTGTAAACTAAAGACCTGGCATGTGTCAACGCTCTGATAATAGGGCTCAGATAGCCCTTAAAGAAGTAAAGTGGCGCTGCTCTGCACAGATCAAAATGCAAGTTGGACGCCCTTCTGCTACTGAACAGATCCTGCTGATTCGCCAATGACCGAGATTCAGCGACCGCCCTGCTGCCAGCGAGCAGAGACTGCTGATTCGCGAACGACCGAGAACGAGAGGCAGCGCGAACTAGTTCTAGTCTGAGTCAGCCAGATTAATAGTAAATGTCACACACCAACATGAGAGAAATTTACTCCTTCAGTCAGTACTAATACCACAGGCCAGTCATTTACAGCAGTCAATATTGTGTGCACTTACTATGCATGTTGCTTCGTGGGACTTCTGACATTCCTTGCCTTGAACAATCCTCTTCAAATCTGGCTTGTATTCCGTCGTTGCCACTCGAAGCAGTTCTTTCACATGGGTTTCAGTCAGAACAGAACGATGCTTTGACTTCACGTGTTTCATGGTAGAGAACACAGACTCGCAGACGTATGTTGACCCAAACATTGACAGTATCTTAAGCGCAGCCCGTTTCACATTCGGGTATTTTTCCAATGGCACACTTTTCCAAAACTCAATGGTGCCTTCCCTCAAAACAGGTTTCAGTTGGTCTTCCTCACGAAGATCGATCATCTCCAACTCAGCCGCAGCCTCATCTGTGACAAGCGGGGCTTTCAAACAGTCCATCTCCGCATTGAATGGGTCGACGAGGAACGTAACCTGTGGCCTTTTCAGTTGTATATCACGGAACCGGGTTACAAAGCTTTCGTGCAGGTTTTCAATTAGTGTTGCATATCTGGCTCCTTGCTTATTCAGGGAGGCGGGAAGCTTTGAAATGAGCTAATGATGACTGACATATAAGGCAGAATGGCTTGCCATTACGTTCAACAAAAAAGTATAAACTCTCCCACTCTGTTAAAAATGTCCTATGTTCGTCTTCATATTTTCGTTTTGCTGTGCATTTTTTCATTGCCATTTTGAGAGGCTACTTGACACAAGATGCACCTTGCCCAAAAACTTAGCGATTATCTCACGCACATGCGCATTTGACATGACCTGAAAATACCGTAATATACCCAAGCAAAGCGAAGATGTATTTGACGAAAATACCATACTGAACTCAAGCAAAGCGCACACGCACATAAAAAAAAAAAAACACACACAAACACAAACTTTGATATGAACGTAAGAGCCGCATGACACCGGGCAAAGAGCCGCATGCGGCTCGCGAGCCGCGGGTTGGCCACCCAAGTTCTAGACAATACAAAAAGCACCACATGCCAAATAAATAATTGAATACATAATATTAACAATAAATAATAATAAATTAACATTAAATTAAATATTAACAATAAATAATAAAACACTAATAATATTAACAATACAGTGAACATAATCATTATCATATTTTTTATTCATCTCATCTCATCATCTCTAGCCGCTTTATCCTTCTACAGGGTCGCAGGCAAGCTGGAGCCTATCCCAGCTGACTACGGGGCGAAAGGCGGGGTACACCCTGGACAAGTCGCCAGGTCATCACAGGGCTGACACATAGACACAGACAACCATTCACACTCACATTCACACCTACAGTCAATTTAGAGTCACCAGTTAACCTAACCTGCATGTCTTTGGACTGTGGGGGAAACCGGAGCACCCGGAGAAAACCCACGCGGACACGGGGAGAACATGCAAACTCCACACAGAAAGGCCCTCGCCGGCCCCGGGGCTCGAACCCAGGACCTTCTTGCTGTGAGGCGACAGCGCTAACCACTACACCACCGTGCCGCCCATATTTTTTATTATTAAAAACAAAATATCAAATAATACTGAAGAGGGGAAAAAATAATACTGATCTAAATATGTTGTTTTTATTTTTAGACAGTATGTGTTTTGCTAAACACATACTGTCTAAAAATAAAAACACAACATATTTAGATCAGTATTATTTTTTCCCCTCTTCAGTATTATTTGATATTTTGTTTTTAATAATAAAAAATATGATAATGACTAGAGCACAAGACGAGTGTTTTGTTTATGTTTGCCTCAAGTTAGCTACCTTTGGCAATGTTAGGCTCAACTTTTGGTCAATCTCAGTAGCTAACTTTAACTGACATCTCCCCCTTCCCCCTGGCTAATTTCTGTCGATAACTGGGGACTATGGAAATTGAACTCGCCAAATGCACAGACAGTTCGTTCAAGCACCTCTGATGGATTAGGATCGTATGCAGGTAAAAGGGGAGACGGTGTACGGAGAAAATTATAAACAAGTCACAACGCTGAAACACAAGCCCAAAAACCCGCAAACCACGACTTCTGATTTTTTTTTTTTAAAGCGAGCTCACAAAAAAAAGAAACCCCAAAGTCGCTTATAAAAAGCGGAATTGGCAACCCACGCAGTGTTCCAGAAACCAGAATCTCTGATCGCAAGTTCTGTTCTAAATAGCTTTGACAGGTCGTCTTATCAGGAAAACTATGATCTATCTCATAAAAGTCATGGGTTTATTGATTAATAAAATGATATTTAATTATTCAGAACTGAAAATCATAAAAAGGGTTTGTTGCTTTTGATGTGTGCGTGATCATATGCCATCTGCTCCGAGCTTATGTGCCGGGGCTCAGCCCCGGACAGCCCCGGCCCAATTTAACCCCTGCCCACAATGCATATGCAGCAGCTTACTTAGCTGACAATCCTCTATAGTAATGATTGGGAGCGGCATTTGCAGCATCTTAGGGTGGTTTTGAGGTATGTGAGGTGCACTGGGCTCACAGAAAATCCAAAGAAGTTTGCATTTGGATGGGTGGAAGTACGGTATCTGGGCTTCCATTTGGGTCATGGGCAGGTGTGTACCCAAATTGATAAGATGGCAGTGATTGCGGCCTGCCTGCAACCTAAGATCAAAAAGGGGCAAGGCAGTTTCTGGGGCTGGCTGGCTGGCTATTATAGGAGTTTTGTCTCTCACTTTTCAGAAATCACCAGCCCGCTGACTGACCTCACTAAAAATGGGGTGCCAGATCTGGTGCAGTGGATGGAGCTGTGTGACCAGGCTTTTGCTCAAGTCAAAGCAGGTTTGTGTGGGGGGCCCACTGTTGCATTCTCCTGATTTTTCTCTCCCTTTTGTTTCACAGACCAACATGTCAGACAGAGAGCTGGGGGATGTTTTGTCCCCGGTGGTGGAGGGGGAGGAGCGTCCAGTGCTGTACATCAGCCGCAAGCTCTCTATGCAAGAGTCAAAATACAGCACATTAGAAAAGGAGTGTCTTTCCCATCAAGTGGGCAGTCTTCACTCTCTGGTACTACTTGCTAGGATGCCCATTCACCCTCTGTTCCAACCATGCCCTGCTCCAGTTGCTCCACTACATAAAAGATGCCAACACATGGATCATTCATTGGTATCTGGCTCTTCAGCCCTTTACATTCGAGGTGGTACGCAGGCTGGGGGCACATATGGTGGTGATGGATTACCTCTCCTGCAAAGGGGGAGTCAGCTGCAGGCCGGATGGGTCCCCAGCCTGAGTCAGGCATTGGAGGTATGTGGCAGTGGGGGGATTGTTGAGCATTGGCTTTTAATGGCAAGGAAGCAGGCTGAACCAGCAGGTAACATGTGATGAGGTGCACCTATGTTAAATCACTGTCTGTCTATTAGCCTGTGTCTCTATGTGTCTTTCAGACAGTCAGGAACAAGAGAGAGAGAGAGCAGCATCACCTCGCGTGTGTGCATGTATGTTTGTGTTCAGCTGTCACTGAAAAGTGTGAGAAATAAAAGAACTCACCTGTTCTGAAGCCTGCTTCTAGTTCCTCTGTTATTCCACAAGTCCAAGAGGTGTTACACCCACCATAATCAGCAACACACTCAAAGCTGTGGAAATTCAGAAGCTGTATTATTTTGATGTTATTCAGTTTTAGTATGACTAGGTGTTATAATCCTTGATGATTCAGCAAATCACTTGCCTTGAGTGGGGTTGGAGATGTTTCCTTCAGTGAGGTGACATTGATGATCACTTGCTGATGTTTCCATCAGTATGACACATCATCAGTTGTGTACCCCAGCCTAATTTGGTGTTTTGGCCTTTTACCACAAGACACCCTCAGCTGAGGCAAGCCCACCACAGGCTGATCAGACCTAGATGTGTGTCACATGGTAACTCAGTGGTCATTTGGCAGCCCATACTGTCTCCTTTTGCTTCAGCCACAGTCAGTGACTGCTTCTTTCAGTGACAGTGGCAAGTTCCTTAATTGCCTTCCACTAGACTTGCCCTCTGATGCCCAATTCCTTTAGGAGCCTTGTAGTGATACTGGCTATGAAGCCCCTGCAGCTCACCTCCACTGGACTCTCCTTCACCTTCCAGACCCCCTCCTCTGCCTCAGCTGCCAGCTTGGCAAACTGCAGATTTTTTCTTTCATATGCCTCATCAGTGGCATCCTCCTAAGGGACTGTCAGCTCAATGATGAAGACACAGTGGCACAAGTTGGACCAGAGGACCAGATTTGGATGCAGTTCGGTGACTGCTATTTCAGGTGGAAAGTTGAGTCTCTGGTTTAGGTTGACACACATTTCCCAGTCTCTAGCTATAGTCAGGCATGTGTGGGGAGGTACAAGCTTAGTCTGCTGTTTTGCCCCTTTCCGGTTGAAGGATGTTAGATATGGGAAGGTTGTCTGGATGTTAAGTGGAATGGCATTGGTTGACAGTCTCTTGTGCTCCAGTGTTGAGGCCAAGCACCTTAGTACTTGGTTATGGCACCAGATGTATCTCCTTTGGATTAGGCTGTTCTTGCAACACACTATGTGTTTGAGTGTTGCCAGAGTCACCCACTGGTGACAAACTGGATCCTCTCTATACCAATGATAAAGGTTTGCTGGTGAGGGCAGCACATCGTACATGGCTCCGACTATGAAACTTAGCACATTTGTTTCCATGTTCCACAGTTTGCTCCAGAAAAATTTTGTGCCGTTCTATACAATCCCACCTCATCCAGTTGCCTTGCTGGGTTTGAGAGACTGCTGTTGTACATCTGGCTACATCCTTCTGGCAGTGCAGCATCTCCACCTACAGCTGCTGGCGTTCATTTGGTGTAGCCTTTTGCCATGTGGGTGTTATTGGTCCCAACCCAGTCCCTCTCTGCCATGCTGGACATGCCCCACAATGTCCCAGTGTCCGAGGGCAGGCCTTTGCTTCTGCCACTGCCACAGGTGGGTCCTATTTCCTCCCTGTCACTAGGGTTAGCACAGCATCTCTTATGAAGGGGTTGCTGGACTCTGAGTGTCAAAATCCAGTCTTGCTTTGGTGCATTTATATTCCTCCACCAGGCTTGATATGGACAAAGAGAGGGCTCCGTTCACATATATCCCTATGCTGCTGAGGCATTTTGGCAGCCCAAGCCACTTCCTCACTTTTGTGCTCACCAGTCTCTCCAGCCATTT
Source organism: Neoarius graeffei (assembly GCF_027579695.1). NCBI lineage: Eukaryota > Metazoa > Chordata > Actinopteri > Siluriformes > Ariidae > Neoarius > Neoarius graeffei. The sequence continues at coordinate 33,635,189 of NC_083578.1, read as the reverse complement.
GGCAAGGAATAGGGTGACCTCATAAATGGTAACTGGTCACATGAGACAGGACAGAAAACCAAACTGGAACCACCACAGCTTCAACTTTCCAGGGAGAGCAGTGTTGTTAATTTTCTTGAGGCCACTGATTGTGTCCTGCCTGATTTGTTTGACCTGTTCTGAGTCTGTTAGGTCTGCAGTATACCAGTGTCCAAGTCTTTTGATGGGCTTCTCAAGGATTGTTAGTATTGGCTCATTATTTATGCAGAACATCTCTTTGGTGATCTGGCCTTTGACAATGGAGATGCTGTGGGATTTGTTGAGTTTGATCTCCATTCATGCCCATCCGATGTTTTTCTGGAGTTTATCCAATAGCAATTTGGTACATGCCTTTGTTGTTGTGAGTGTCATCATGTCATCCATATACACCCTGATTGGAGGAAGATGCAGCCCATTTTCCAGACAGTCCCCTCCGACCACCCACTGTGATTCTCGAATGATGAGCTCCATCGCCATGGTGAAGGCCAGGAGAGAGATGGTGCATCCTGCCATTATGCTGATCTCAAGCTGCTGCCAGGTGGTAGTACTATCCTGTGTTGTAATGCGGAACTGGAGGTCCTGGAAGTAGGCATAGACCAGCTTTGTTATGTTCTCTGGGACATGGAAGAAGTTGAATGCTGCCCATAGTATCTGATGCGAAACTGACCTGAAGGCATTTACAAGATCTAGGAAAACCACATGTCTTTCTTTTCCTTTTTGGCTGTCTGCACCTGGTGCCAAATGATGTTAGCATGTTTCAAACATCCTGAAAAACTACCTATCCCTGCCTTGTGCACTGAGGTGTCGACAAAGTTATTATTCTGCAAGAAAGATGAATTTTTGGGCCACAATACTGAAAAAGATCTTTCTTTCCACATTCAAAAGACTGATCTGGTGGAACTGGTTGATGGCAGAGGAGTTTTTCTCCTTTGCAATTAGAATCCCTCCTGCCCTTCATCATGCCTTTGACATGATCCACTTTTTTCCATGCCACCTTCATTAGCTTCCATAGGTGTTTCAGGATGCACAGGGTGTTCTTATAAAGCCTGTAAGGAAGACCGTTGGGACCAGGGGCTGATGCTGATCTCACCTGCTTTACTGTGCTCTCAGCGTTGCTCCATGTAGGAGCTTTTGTGTCCACCTGGTGTTCTGGTGGTTGGTTTGGTGGCATCTCATCTGGAATGGTGATGATTGTCAGATGCCTCTGATTATCAGAATAAATTGTTCTCAGGTGCTCCTCAAGTTCACTTACAGGTATGTTAAGGGTCCTGGTTTTCTCCTTGACAAGAATGCTTTTGAAAAACTTGTAGGGATCTCTGTAGAAGACAGTCCTGGTTAGCTCCTTCTTTTTATGTTGCCTCCTCAAGCTCTAGTTATAGAGTCATTAATTAAGCTGCTGAAAGATGTGTGCCATCTTTCATTTAGATCTTCCCCTATTAGATGGTGCTTCCAGCATTTCTGATTTGACCAGGAACCTGGGATTCAGAAATATTGCTACTTATAGCCTCAACAAGTTTGATGACTGTCCAGAAAATCATTGGGCTTGAAACATGTCGATGAGGGACATTGATGTCCTTTGGCCTTGGAGCAACAGTCACATTTTGGTTCTTCATCCAGGACCTATCTTGTGACCCCTTCTTCAGCATGGCGGGGAGGTAAAAGATGAACATGCTCAGCTGGCTGTCACCATAAAATGCACTGAAATGTGCAGACAGGAGTGGAAGTGGAAGAGCCTGCTCAAAAATCTGCCTTCTTAAAATTTCCCTTAAACAAACAAACAAACAAACAAACAAACAAAAACATCCAGGAAGAGACACAAAAGGTTATTGGTCATTGTGCTTGATGACCAAAGTAACAAGTCTCTTGATAGGTCAAACTTTTTCCAAATCTTTTTCAACTTTCTCTGTCCACATCCATAGTTCATACTCACCTTTTACAATCACAGCAGTATGACCGAGATATTTGACAGGAGAGCCACAGATCCTTAGATGAACCTCTGACAGTAACACTGTCCATGCTGGTCAGATGTAACAACATCCAAAATGATAGAGCTGAGATACCTACACCTGAAATGGTGATGCATTACTTTCACCTCAGGTCAATGGCATATTGCATTCCACATTGTCCTAATGGGACATGACATCCTGACTGTTCACAAGGTAAAATATGTGTGGAATGGTCCACATAATGCTCCCTGTGCATGAAGACTTGACCTAGGGTGGGTTTTCATAAATATGGCCAAATGTGGACACATGACCATCACACTCATTCCAAAATCATGGGCAGTAATGCAGAGTTAGTCACTCTTTTGTTGTTAAACCAGCCTCATTTCTTCTGGGAAGGCTTTCTGTGAGATTTTGGAATGTGGCTGTGGGAAATTCTGCCCATTCAGTCACAAGAGCATTAGTGAGGATGAGCACTGATATCAGTTGTGAAGGCTTGGTGCACAGTTATTGTTCCAATTTATCCCAAAGATGTTCAGAGGGGTTGAGCTCAGGGTTCAGGGCATTCAAGTTCCTCAACATCATCCTTCTCAATCCCTGTGTATTTGGAGCTTGCATTTTGTGCAGAGGCACTGCCATAATGAAACAGGTTTGGGCCCTTTAGTTCTATAGAAGTGAAGTTTTAATGTTAAAGCTATACAAACACATTCTTGACAATTATGTACATACAATTTTGTGGCAACAGTTTGAGGAAGGTCCACACATGAGTGTGATGGTCAAGTGGCCACATAATGTATGCAAGATCTGCTTAGGTATTGTTCACAAACCAACAGCTATTAATAATTACTGCAATAATGGTCTGGAAAACAATTGTCCATCCTAACAGAATTTGTGCCAAGGAGAAATATGGTCATGGATCTGCTGACCAGTCCTTCTGCACATATGACATGCACATTCTATACAACTGACCTTGGGGCAGCACAATTGTAACCTACTCCTGAGTAAGTACACCTTCGCTCTAGGTTCGTGAGGAGGGGAGTTCCAGTCCAATAAGCAGACACACACCAGGGTTAAAGTTACTTGGACTTTAGTAGCTAATGTATGATTGAACAAGGTGTAAATACATTTACACATGGAGAAAAGAAAATGGGCCCTTTGGAAATAAAAATAAATTGTCCTTTAAGTTGAGTTGTTGTGTTTCCTTGAATTTAAACAAAAGTTCCTTTTTCCAATCCTCACTCTAAAGCGTAAAGTCAAGTTAGTCAAGTCAAATAGTCAGTGTCACGCTCCTAGTGTGTAGATATCCAAAGAGTGATGACCAGTGGTGTGACTGGTACAATCCTACCACAAAGCAAATAGGGCATCTGGCTCCTTCAGTGGACAGGATTCAATGAACAGAAATCAAACTGGGTTGGCTTGCCATCTATTGAGATCAATGAATCTTCTTCCAGGACTTTCAATTCCAACAAAAAACTTGACCTGCATTCATAACCAGGTCATAACCTGGTTAAGTTTCATAACTATTTTCCTTAATGCATGTTTCATACTCATCTATCAAATGCTCCAGTAAGAACTCACATGTTACCATAATGAACTCACATTGTTGTACAACATTAAACTCCAGTGTCAAAATAAGTATACAGAACTGCATATACTTACACATGCTGAAAAGTAATGAATACCATTCAGTAACCAATGCAAAGTTATCAGGTAGAATACCTTAAATTTGAATAAGTACTTCAAATTACAACTGCAATAAGCTTACAATTGCATCAAAAGATAATCAGTTCATTTCAGTAACAAAGCATTGGGATAAATGCTTCAAATTAGCACCTCTTATGCATTTTAGCACCTCATATGCATGAAAACAACTTGGGTCTAACCCTTTTTTCTTTCAAAGAAAAGTAAAAGCTTATATCAAACAAAATACTTTTCCATTCACTTTATAGCTTGTACCACTCGTAGTAAAACTAAAACCAAAATATACATCTTTTATTTTTTATCAAAGTATTTCTTAGCACAAGTTCAACTAAAATATGACATGAATGATTCAGGCTGTTAACTAACATAAGAATAAACAGCTAGCTTACAGAGACAGATCTGCATGAAAGAAACTCGAATTCGGTACCTGTCTTCATCAAAAAACGTTCAAATGTTCACAATTCTTATAGCATATGTTCCCAAAATGAAACATAAGTGTTCTTATCAACTTTTTCATCACTTTACATAAAGTTTAGCTCCTCTGGAAAACAGCTAATATGGTGCTTGCAAAATAGCTGTCTTCCTTCTCTCTCATCTGTTTCCAACTACGGATTCAGCTAGAGTGCATCGTGAAGTTACAGGGTTTCAAAATAAAAGTACCTAAATCATAACTTAGACAGTAAAAGTATCTCTCTTTATCAAACAGATGTTTTTAATAATGACAACTAAATTCTTATGGACTTCCTTAACAGAATGATGATTTTAACTATTTATTACTTCTGTTCTTAGCCTATTTATCAGCTGGGTTACACAATCTTTGCTGTTTCTAAGAATGGCAACAAAATCTGGCTTTCTGTGAAAGACATGCTATAAATGTTCTCATCTCATTTTCTTCTGCTTATCCGGGGCCGGGTCACAGAGGCAGCAGTCTGAGCATGGAAGCCCAAACTTCCCTTTCCCCAGACACCTTGGCCAACTCCTTGGGAAGAACACTGAGGTGTCCCCAGGCCAGCCGAGAGACATAGTCCCTCCAGGGGCCTCCTCCTGGGGGGACATGCCTGGAACACCTCCCCAGGGAGGAATCCAGGAGGCATCCAAAAGAGATGCCCGAGCCACCTCAGCTGATTCCTCTCGATGTGGAGGAGCAGCGGCTCTACTCCAAGCTCCTCCCAAGTGACTGTGCTTCTCACCCTATCTCTAAGGGAGCACCCAGCCACCCTGCGAAGGAAACTCATTTCGGCCGCTTGTATCCGCGATCTTGGTCTTTTGGTCATTACCCAAAGCTCATGACCATAGGTGAGCGTCGGAACGTAGATCAACTGGCAAATCGAGAGCTTCGCCTTTTGGCTCAGCTCCTTCTTCACCACGACGGACTGGTAAAGTGACCGCATCACTGCCGAGGTCGCACCGATCTGCCTGTTGATCTCACACTCTATCCTTCCCTCACTCATGAACAAGATCCCGAGATACTTAAACTCCTCCACTTGAGGCAGGACTTCACCAACCTGGAGAGGGTAAGCCACCCTTTTCTGGTCAAGAACCATGGCCTCAGACTTGGAGGTGCTAATTCTCATCCCAGCCACTTCACACTCGACTGCAAACCACCCCAGTGCATGCTGAAGGTCCTGGTTTGAAGAAGCCAACAGGACATCATCATCTGCAAAAAGCAGAGATGAAATCCTGTGGTTCCCAAACAGGATTCCTTCCGGCCCCTGGCTGCACCTAGAAATTCTGTCCATAAAGTTTATGAACAGAACTGGTGACAAAGGGCAGCCCTGCCAAAGTCCAACATGCACTGGGAACAGGTCTGACTTACTGCCGGCAATGTGAACCAGACTCCTGCTCCTTTCGTGCAGGGACTGGACAACCCTTAGCAAAGAGCCCCGAACCCCATACTCCTGAAGCACCCCCCACAGGATACCATGAGGGATATGGTCAAATGCCTTCTCCAGATCCACAAAGCACATGTGGAATGGTTGGGCAAACTCCCATGAACCCTCAAGCACCCTATGAAGGGTATAGAGCTGGTCCAGTGTTCCCCTCCTAGAACTGCCACCTTATTGTGGTGGAGGGATTTGTGTGCTTGAATGATCCTAGGAGCTATGTTGTTGGGGGCATTATGCCCCTGTTGGGTCTCCCAAGGCAGACAGGTCCTAGGTGACAGGCCAGACAAAGAGCAGTTCACCAAAACCCCTTATGGATAACAATCGATCAAGGACCATGACGTCGCCCGGTATGGCACAGCCGGGGCCCCACTCTGGAGCCAGGCCCGGGGTTGGGGCTCATATGCGAGTGCTTGGTGGCCGGGCCTTTGCCCATGGGGCCTGGCCGGGCTCAGCCTGAAGCGGTGACGTGGGCCCGACCTCCTGTGGGTTCACCACCCACAGAGGTAGCCATAGGGGGCTGGTGCAGTGTGGATTGGGCGGCAGCTGAAGGCAGGGGCCTCGACAACCTGATCCCCGAACACAGCAGCTAGCTGTTGGGACATGGGTATAAATGTAATAAAACATTAATGAATGATATCAGCCATTGGGTAGCACCAATTCCATTCAGGACACCAAGCCCTTACAAGGCTTTCCTCACTTCAGCACATACTGGAGTAAAAGCCACTTGAAATCCACATGAAAAATCACTTTACTGCTTTCATTCAGAATATTTTTACGTGATCATGCAGAGCCGGGGCAGCATGGTGGTGTAGTGGTTAGTGCTGTTGCCTCACAGCAAGAAGGTCCGGGTTCGAGCCCTGTGGCCAGCGAGGGCCTTTCTGTGTGGAGTTTGCATGTTCTCCCCGTGTCCGCGTGGGTTTCCTCCGGGTGCTCCAGTTTCCCCCACAGTCTAAAGACATGCAGGTTAGGTTTACTGGTGACTCTAAATTGACTGTAGGTGTGAATGTGAGTGTGAATGGATGTCTGTGTCTATGTGTTGGCCCTGTGATGACCTGGCAACTTGTCCAGGGTGTACCCTGCCTTTCGCCCGTAGTCAGCTGGGATAGGCTCCAGCTTGCCTGCGACCCTGTAGAACAGGATAAAGCGGCTAGAGATAATGAGATGAGATGCAGAGCCAGCTCCCCACTACCAGTTGGACAGGAATATTAGTATTCACCCATTGGAACACTTCCCTGATTACAGTGGACATTGAAAACAGGCAGGCGAGCTCAGGGTCACTTTTGGATTTTATTGAAAACCACAACTTAACAAAACAAACACTTTTCAGTGGATTCAAAAAAAACCCTTGTGTGCCACTGGACAGACATGATTTCAACCTGGGGAAGACCAACCACTCTCTGCTCCTCTCCCCCTTTTATCTTCTCCCCATCACTGCAAACACACAGACACAACACATTAATTCACCTCAGGTACTTTCACTTTGCCACTCACCTTCCCTGGCTTCGCTCTCCATTCACAAACCAGCCCTTAACCATGCTCCACTGCCACATACCCCCCCCCCCCACCTGACTCAGTCCAGGGAGCCATCCGGCCTGCAGCTGACATCCCAACTGCTGGGAGAGGTAGTATGCCACCACCATCTGTGCCCCTGGCCTGTGGACCACCTCAAATTTAAAAGGCTGCAGAGCCAGATACTAATGGGTGATAGGGGCATTGGCATCCTTCATGCGGTGGAGCCACTGGAATGGGGCGTGATCTGATCAGAGGGTGAAAGGGCATTCCAGCAGGTAATAATGAAGGGTGAGGACTACTCATTTGATGGCCAAGCACTCATTCTTGGTGGTACTATACTTCATCTCCCACATGGAGAGCTTGCAGCTGATGTACAACATGGGGTGCTCCTCTCCCTTCACCGTTTGGGACAAAACAGCCCCCAGCCCTCTGTCCCATGCATCAGTCTGCAAAACAAAATGGAGAGATAAGTCAGAGGACTATAAAAGTGGTCCCCCACACAGTGCAGCTTTTATCTGGTTAAAGGCTTGTTGGCATGTCTCCGTCCACTGGACTGGATCTGGTGCTCCCTTTTTAGTGAGGTCAGTCAAGTCAAGTCAAGTTTATTTGTATAGTGCTTTTAATAATAAACACTGTCACAAAGCAGCTTTACAGAATTTGAATGACTTAAAACATGAGCTAATTTTATCCCTAATCTATCCACAATGAGCACGCCTGTGGCGACGGTGGCAAGGAAAAACTCCCTCAGGTGACATGAGGAAGAAACCTCGAGAGGAACCAGACTCAAAAGGAAACCCATCCTCATTTGGGCAACAACAGACAGCATGACTATAACATTAACAGTTTTAACATGAAGACAGTTTTGTTGATGTTGTAACTCTTCATTGATGGAAACTTGAGTGCAAAACTGTTCATGACAACTGCAGTCCTTAAGTTAGCAAGTCAACTGTAGTCCTTAGCCATAAAATCATTACTATAAAAGTCCGTGCATCCTCCAGGTGTAACTTTCAACTGTCCTCATGGGGCCATCCTCCACAGGAGTGATGCAATAAGACTCCAACCAGACACAGGGCACCAGGATGGATCAAGCAGGTCCGAGGGGCAGAAGAGGTCAGCATCTCGATCCCAGGACCGACATGTAACTCAGAGGGACAGATTGGGGGAGAGGGAGAGAAAACACAGGTTGTTAGGTATGCCCTAAAAATGACACAAGTATTAAGTTTGTGTGGTAGGCTCACAGAGATGAGTCTTGACATCAGGCATAATACACAACAATGGCATGTTAATATGGTTAAAAAATATCATGACCTGCTCTGGCTGGATGCTTGATTGGGTGATGGGAGCACACTCCTCAGCAATGATGGGATGCAGATGGGACCCTTAGGGCTGGCCAAGACAATTCAGTTCCATTTCACTGGGTCTGGGACATGCTACAGAATGTCTGACGGCCGATTCCCTGCAGGCTACGATAGCCAGTCGAGGTCTCCACCAAAAGATTTCGTGTTGACTCCATGTAACTCAGAGGGACAGATTTGGGGGGAGGGGGAGAGAGAGAGAGAGGGAAAGAAAACACAGGTTGTTAGGTCTACCCAATGTCACCTGAATAAGTAGGAACAGTATACATATTGCACTGAGTACAAGCAGGGACTCCGGCAACTAACTATGACAGCATAACTAAAAGGGGAGAGCCAGAAGGTAACACAGGCATGAGGGAGCCCTGGGACATAAAGCAGCAGCCACTACACCGTCAACAAACTGGAGTGAGCAAGCGAGTGGGGACTGATAGCATCCACACATCCCAGTTTACCAAAACACTATATGTCTGAGGACCCTCCAGATCTACTCCTTTACCTCATAAACACCATTAACAAAAGGCTTGACTAAACAGATATGTTTTCAGCCTAGACTTAAACACTGAGACTGTTTCTGATTCCCGAACATTACTTGGAAGGCTGTTCCATAACTGTGTGGCTTTGTAAGAAAAGGCTCTGCCCCCTGATGTAGCCTTCACTATATGAGGTACCAGCAGATAGCCTGCACCTTTTGATCTAAGTAGGCGTGGCGGGTCATAAAGGACCAGAAGTTCACTCAGGTACTGTGGTGCGAGACCATTTAGTGCTTTAAAGGTCAATAGTAGTATTTATAATCAATACAAAATTTGATTGGGAGCCAATGCAGTGTGGATAAGACAGGCGTGGTCATATTTTCTAGTTCTAGTAAGGACTCTTGCTGCTGCATTTTGAACTAACTGGAGCTTGTTTATGCACTTATTGGAACATTCAGACAGTAAGGCATTACAATAATCCAACCTGGAGGTAATGAAAGCATGAACTAGTTTTTCTGCATCATGTAGTGACATTAAATTTCTTATCTTAGCAATATTTCGAGATGAAAGAAAGCTATCCAGGTAATGCCATCAATGTGAGTTTCGAATGAAAGACTGGGGTCAATAATCACCCCGAGGTCTTTTACTGCTGCACATGAAGAAACAGAAAGGCCATCCAGAGTCACTGTGTAATCAGAAAACTTACTTCTAGCTGTATGTGGTCCTAGTACAAGTACTTCAGGCTTGTCAGAGTTAAGCAGAAGGAAATTAATAAGCATCCAGTGTCTAATGTCCTTAACACATTCCTCAATTCTATAAAGCTGGTGTCTCTCATCAGGTTTTGCAGAAACATACAACTGTGTGTCATCAGCATAACAGTGGAAACTAATACAATGTTTACAAATAATATCACCCAGAGGTAACATATATAGAGAAAAAAGCAGTGGACCCAAGACAGAACCTTGTGGAACACCAAACTTTACCTCAGTTCGTCTAGAAATATCACCATTTATATCAACATACTGATAACGATCAGTTAAATAAAGCTAAGCCAGGAGAGGGATGTTCCCTTAACTCCCACAACATTTTCTAGTCTATCCAGAAGAATGGAATGATCAATGGTATCAAATGCTGCACTAAGGTCAACACAACCAGCGAGACAGCCCTGATCAGATGCCAACAGTAGGTCAGTGGGCTGGAGACATCCAAAAAATTAGGCATGAACCACCTATAATAGCCAGTGAGCCCCAGGAATTGCCTTACCCCATTTTTGGTTGTAGGTCTTGAGCAGGCCACAATTGCTGCAGTCTTATCAATTTGGGGATGCACCTGCCCATGACCCAAGTGGAATCCCAGATACCGTATTTCCACCCACCCAATTGCACACTTCTTCAGGATTGCTGTGAGCCCCCTGTGCCTCAGCAACCTCATGGCTGCCCTAAGATGTTGTAGATGCCTCTCCTAATCATTACTATAAGTGACTATGTCATCTAAGTTGGCCACCGCATACGCATTGTGGAGACAGAGAATTCAGTCCACGAGATGTTGAAACATCACTGGAGTCCCAAATAACCCAGAAAGGAAGGGTGACAAATTGGTGTAAGCCAAATGGAGTGCAAAAGGCCATTTTCTCATGGGATAATGGAGTCAAGAGGATCTGCCAATATCCCTTTGTTAAATCCAGTGTCAAGTAAATGTGAGTCATGCCTAACCAATCGAGCAGTCCATCAATGCAATGTATCAGGTATGTGTCAAATTTAGACACCGCATTGACTTTTCTATAGTCTACACAGAACCGGACCAACCTGTTGGTCTTGGGAACCAAGTCCACTGGGCTGCTCCATTTGTTGTGCAACTCCTCAATTACTTCCCTCTTAAGCATAGCCTGGCATTCATCCAAAACCACATTTTCTTTGTGTGTGTATTCTGGGAACCAATACAGGAGGCTGCGCACCACCATCCCTGGGGAAGTCTCAGTGTGGTGTTCTATGAGGTCAGTGTGCCTAGGGAGGGGCGAGAACACACCACAAAATTTCTCCTGCAACCAAATGACCTGTGCTGTCTGGGACAGTGAGAGGTGGTCTCTACAGGGGCCTGGGGTGAATTGGGCTGCACATTTTAGACTTACCTCTGATCCCAGCTCCGGCCTCTGTGGAACTACAGTCACTAGAGCCACAGGAACCTCCTCTCTCCAAGGTTTCAGGAGATTGGAGTAGTAAGTTTGACATGTGTCACCTCTATCTGGGTGTTTGACCTTATAGCTGACCTCCCCAATTCACCATGTGACCTCAAAGGGCCCTTGCCACTTGGTGAGTAATTTTGAACTTGAAGTGGGTAGTAAAATGAGGACTTTATCTCCCACTGCAAATTCCCTTAGCCATGTCCCCCTGTTACACAGATGAGCTTGACATTCTTGAACCTGTAGCAAATTCTCCTGGTTATGTGAGTGAGTGTGTGGATTTTTGCTCTCAGGTCAAGAATATATTGAATTTTGTTTTTGCTTTGAGAAGGCCCCTTGTCCCACTTTTCTCTAATGATGTCTAAGGCATCACAGGGCTTGTGTCCATACAGCAGTTCAAGTGGGAGAAACCTGGTGGAGGCTTATGGGAGCTCGCATATTGCAAATAACAGAGGGTCTAGCCACCTGTCCCAGTTTTTAGCATCCCTGTGAATGAACTTATGAATCATGTTCTTAATGATTTGGTTAAATCATTTGACCAGCCTGTCCATTTGCAGATGATAAACACTAGTATGAATTGATTTAATCCCCAATAATTTGTACAATTTGTGCAGTGTGCATGACATAAAAGTAGTGCCTAGATCAGTCAGGATTTCTTTTGGAATCCTGACTCTAGAGATAACGTGGAAGAGTGCATCCGCAACACTGTGTGCTTAGATATTGCAGAGAGGCACTGCTTCCAGATATAGCATTGCATAATCCACTATGATTAACACAAAGTGATACCCATGTGCAGATTGATCTAATTGCCTGATGAGATCCATACCAATTCTTTTGAAGGGGACCTCAATTAATGGTAGTGGGCACAATGGTGCTTTTGGTGTGGCTGCTGGGTTTACCAGCTGACATTCACAACATGCCGCACACCACCTGCAGACATTGGTGTAAATCTCTGGCCAATAGAAATGCACCATGAGATGATTTAGTTTTATTCTGCCCCAAATGCCCAGCCATAGGATTATGATGAGCCACATGCAATAAAAGTTCCCTATGGCTCTTTGGGACCAACAACTGTGTCATCTTTTCTTTAGTTTGAGTGTCCTGCATCACTCAGTATAGCCTATCCTTAATAATACAAAAGTATAGGAAGGAAAGTACAATGTTATGCTGGAGAATTTGGCTATCAATTATTTTCACTTGGTCAAAAGTGTGTCTCATCAAGCAGCTGTTCCAATGGGAAATCCCCTAAGGGATTCCCCAGAGAGGGAGGAGGGCTCTACCCACTCTCTGTCATCAATAAAGGTCCTGGGTCTACCTCCCTGGTGAATGTTGTGACAGAATTCCCCCATGATGTGCTACTGTAGGACCCACCCACTACTATCTGTTTCATTAAGGTTTCAAACTCCAGACAATCATTTCTCAAGATCAGTTGGTGATTGAGGCTCAGACTAACTGCTGCCTCCACACTATGCTTTTCTCCCCGGAAATGAATAGTGATGGGCATTAGTGGATATTTATGTATATCACTGTGCACACACTTAACCTTTGCCAAATGTGCATTCCCCAGTGCCCCACATTGAATCAGGCTTTGATGTATGGAGATCTGATTACACCCCAAATCCACAAAAGCCTGATGTATACCCCCTTGGATACTCACTGGAATGCAGTAAATTCCAGCTCGAGTGGGTACGGCTTCTGGCGCATCGGCGATCCGGACTGCTGCCTCCACCTCCAACACCTGGCACTAGTCCTGGAAGTGCCCAGGCTCCCCGTAGCACCAGCACACTGACCCAGGCCTCACCTTTGCACTGCTCGGGTGAGGAGCATCCACCTGCAGGGAAGATACAGAAACATAAGGGGAAGAGGGGGAAGGGGAACCTCAGCCACAGGAAGCTGCCTGTGGGGGACTTGGCCCCCACTTCCATGGTATGGGGAGGGGATAGGAGGGAGGGGAGGAACAAGAAGGGGGATCAGAACAAGAAAGAGTGAGAGAAGAAGAAGAATTTGGATGTCTGCTTGCCACTGGAACTGCTGCCAGATGGTCCTCTGCCAGCTCAATGGAGTGATCCAGTGACACTAGGTGGTGGCAGCTAGACCCATTCCGCTGTCCCACTCGACAGCTGAGAGATAAATTTCTCCAGTGCCACTGTGTTGACGACTCCCTCGACATTGCGGTTCTCTGCCCTCAACCACTGCCGGCAAGTGTCCTGCAGCTGATGGCCATAGGTGAAGGGCCGGCCAATCTCCTCCAGCATTAGTGCCTGGAAATGCTGCCAGTGATGCTCTAGGGAGTGGCTGACTCACTGGAGGATTGCGTGCTTCAAGTTCGCATACACCAGCTGGTTCTCTGCAAGCAGTTGATGAGCTGCAAGCTGCACTTTGCTGGTCAGGAGCAGTAACAAGCAGGCCACTTGATGCTTGTCTGGTCACTCCCACACCTTGCAGTTCACTCGAAGAGCTCCATGAAAGCCTCCAGGTCATCGTGTGGCCCCATTTTTGTGAGGGTGACATAGGGGACTCCTGTGGACTCTGGGGCTGGTGCACCTGCTGGAGTGATGAGGCACAGGAGCACCTTGTGGTCTTCTTGCTGAGCCTGCAGCAGAGCCTCAAAGCACTGCTCCTGCTCCATCCTCATCGTGACCATCACCTGGTGCTGGTTCTGTTGGACAGTGACAAGGGCACAGACCAGCTCTTTAAATGGGGAGGACTCCATGGCAATAGTTGTCTTTCAGCATCCTGGCTTTCAGCACCAGCATAACACTTCTGTGATTATGGTGGACATTGAAAGCAGGCAGGCGGGATTAGGTTCACTTTGGGGTTTTATTGAAAACTATAACTTAACAAAACAAAGCAAACACACTTTTCAGATTCAAATAAACGCTTGTGTCACTGCACAGATGTGATTTCAACCTAGGGAAGACTAACAACTTTCTGCACCTCTCCCCCTTTTATCTTCTCCCTGTCACTACACACAAACACACAGATACAGCACATTAATTCACCACAGGTGCTTCCAATTTCCCACTCACCTTCCCCATCTCATCTCATCTCATTATCTCTAGCCGCTTTATCCTTCTACAGGGTCGCAGGCAAGCTGGAGCCTATCCCAGCTGACTATGGGTGAAAGGCGGGGTACACCCTGGACAAGTCGCCAGGTCATCACAGGGCTGACACATAGACACAGACAACCATTCACACTCACATTCACACCTACGGTCAATTTAGAGTCACCAGTTAACCTAACCTGCATGTCTTTGGACTGTGGGGGAAACCGGAGCACCCGGAGGAAACCCACGTGGACATGGGGAGAACATGCAAACTCCACACAGAAAGGCCCTCGCCGGCCCCGGGGCTCGAACCCAGGACCTTCTTGCTGTGAGGCGACAGCGCTAACCACTACACCACCGTGCCGCCCACCTTCCCCATCTTCACTCTCCATTCACAAACCAGCCCTGTACCATGCCACCACTGCCACACCCATCTTCTGGGTTTATCCTCTACAGAAGCCAGGTCAAATAAGTGTGACTCAAGCCATTTGGGTGTGTTGGTCCAGTTCAGACATAAAGCTGTTGCAGTTCCTGTGGACATTGAGCTGATGTTTCCCAACCTTATCATCAGAGAAGACCACAGAGACTTCTGCATAGTGCACAGTTCAAATGCCAGTATATGTGATGGTATGTGGGTGCAATAGTGCACATGACATGTGTAGCCTGCATATCTAGGAAGGCACCATTAATACTGAATGCCATATACAAGTTTTGGATCAACATATGCTACCATCCAGATGACTTCACTTTTTAGGGAATGTTTTGCTTATTTCAGCAAAACAATGCCAAACCACATTCTGCATGTATTACGACTATATGCCTCTATAGTAAAAGAGTCTGGGTGCTAAACTTGACTGCATGCAGTCCAGATCTATGACCTATTGAAAATATTTGGCACATTATGAAACAAAAAATACAAGAAAGGAGACCCTAAACTGGTGAGCAGCTGAAATCTTATATCAGGAAAGAATGGGGCAACATTTCACTTTTAAAACTACAACACATGGTCTCCTCAGTTCCCAAAAGTTTACAGAGTGTTGTTAAAAGAAGTGGTGATGCAACACAGTGGTAAACACACCCCTCTCCCAACTTTTTTGAAATGTGTTTCTGGCATCAAATTCAAAATGAGCATATGTTTTTCAAACAACAATAAAATATCGAGTTTAATATTTGGTCCATTGTCTTTGTACTCTTTTCAATGAAATATAGGGTTTCCATGATTTGCAAACCATGACAATTTTTTTTTAATTTAAATTGTCCACAGTGTCACTTTTTTTTGTAAATACCGTTGTAGAATTTTAAAACAAAAAAGGAAATGTGAAACATTTTGACTGTACAATATTCAAGATGTTGCACAATTTCAAGGTCACTATTTAAATTTAAGCAAATTTGTGATATTGACCATGTTAATTCCTTTATACAAAATGTCGTATTTTCCATGAGACTTATACCTTCCACTGAGCATGAGATCAAATGAGATGCTGATGGATTTGATAGAACTTTGATTATCAGCTTTTCCACATACTTGTGGAGTGTATTTCAGCTCAAGTGCACACTGTCATTAAAGCAAAAATGGGGACATACTAAAAAACTGAAATTGATATAACTATATCTAAGATTAGTGCAGAAAAATGTTATTTGTATTGAACACATTTGTGTTAAATTGAAAAAGAATGACAAGCATTTTCATTAGTGGTCTCTGACTTTTGTAAATCAGTGTACTCCAAAAGAAAGCAATTGAGGAGAGGATGGCAGACTTGCTAATCGACCAATAAACAAGATTTTGAGAATCGCACAGCTCTGCTATGCAGACATTGAACACACACACACACACACACACACACACACACACAAATCCTGCTGTCATTCCAGGTGGTCACCATATCACAAAGCTGTTGGTGGAACACTGCCATCATAGAGTAATACCTCAATTCAGCAAGGTTAATCAAAGCAAACCTTCACAGTTGCATTATATGCTATACACAGTGGGGTCCAAAAGTCTGAGACCACATTAAAAATCTCAGATTTTTTTAATTAAAACTGGAAGTACACAAAATTTTTAGAATTTTAAAAATTCTAGTCGCCAAATAATTGCAGGGCTGACACATTGCCCCACCTCTCACCCATAGTCAGCTGGGATAGACTCCAGCTTGCCCACAGCCTTGCACAGGATAGAGATAATGGATGGATAGTATACCTTTCAGGGTACAACAGCATGTCACTGGGACAGTACCCTCTAAGCTACTTATTTGTATGTTTTGTATATTGTGTGGGAACATAGATGTACCATTTTGACTGTAAAAGGTACACATACTGTAGCTACTTTGAGGTCCAATAATGAGCCCCAGGGGGTACATTAGTGTAGACTATACCCTGGGGACAGAAATAGACTCCTAGTATACCCCTATTTCTCCCAGTGCATAGATATTTATAAGATTCTACAACCCCGATTCCAAAAAAGTTGGGACAAAGTACAAATTGTAAATAAAAACGGAATGTGGAAGTTTCAAAATTCCATACAGTGGGGCAAAAAAAGTATTTAGTCAGCCACCAATTGTGCAAGTTCTCCCACTTAAAAAGATGAGAGAGGCCTGTAATTTTCATCATAGGTACACTTCAACTATGAGAGACAGAATGGGGGGGGGGAGAATCCAGGAAATCACATTGTAGGATTTTTTCATGAATTAATTGGTAAATTCCTCGGTAAAATAAGTATTTGGTCACCTACAAACAAGCAAGATTTCTGGCTCTCACAGACCTGTAACTTCTTCTTTAAGAGGCTCCTCTGTCCTCCACTCGTTACCTGTATTAATGGCACCTGTTTGAACTCGTTATCAGTATAAAAGACACCTGTCCACAACCTCAAACAGTCACACTCCAAAATCCACTATGGCCAAGACCAAAGAGCTGTCAAAGGACACCAGAAACAAAATTGTAGATCTGCACCAGGCTGGGAAGACTGAATCTGCAATAGGTAAGCAGCTTGGTGTAAAGAAATCAACTGTGGGAGCAATTATTAGAAAATGGAAGACATACAAGACCACTGATAATCTCCCTCGATCTGGGGCTCCACACAAGATCTCACCCCATGGGGTCAAAATGATCACACAAACGGTGAGCAAAAATCCCAGAACCACACAGGGAGACCTAGTGAATGACCTACAGAAAGCTGGGACCGAAGTAACAAAGGCTACCATCAGTAACACACTACGCCGCCAGGGACTCAAATCCTGCAGTGCCAGATGTGTCCCCCTGCTTAAGCCAGTACATGTCCAGGCCCATCTGAAGTTTGCTAGAGAGCATTTGGATGATCCAGAAGAGGATTGGGAGAATGTCATATGGTCAGATGAACCCAAAATAGAACTTTTTGGACAAAACTCAACTTGTCGTGTTTGGAGGAGAAAGAATGCTGAGTTGCATCCAAAGAACACCATACCTACTGTGAAGCATGGGGGTGGAAAAATCATGCTTTGGGGCTGTTTTTCTGCAAAGGGACCAGGACGACTGATCAGTGTAAAGGAAAGAATGAATGGGGCCATGTATCGTGAGATTTTGAGTGAAAACCTCCTTCCATCAGCAAGGGCACTGAAGATGAAACATGGCTGGGTCTTTCAGCATGACAATGATCCCAAACACACTGCCTGGGCAATGAAGGAGTGGCTTCGTAAGAAGCATTTCAAGGTCCTGGAGTGGCCTAGCCAGTCTCCAGATCTCAACCCCATAGAAAATCTTTGGAGGGAGTTGAAAGTTCGTGTTGCCCAGCGACAGCCCCAAAACATCACTGCTCTAGAGGAGATCTGCATGGAGGAATGGGCCAAAATACCAGCAACAGTGTGTGAAAACCTTGTGAAGACTTACAGAAAACATTTGACCTCTGTCATTGCCAACAAAGGGTATATAACAAAGTATTGAGATGAACTTTTGTTATTGACCAAATACTTATTTTCCACCATAATTTGAAAATAAATTCTTTAAAAATCAGACAATGTGGGGCATTGTGGATAAGGTGCCATACCATAAATCCGGGGACCCGGGTTCAATTCCGACCCGAGGTCATTTCCCAATCCCTCCCCATCTCTCTCCTGCTCATTTCCTGTCTCTACACTGTCCTATCCAATAAAGGTGGAAAAAGCCCCAAAAAGTCTTTTTAAAAAAATCAGACAATGTGATTTTCTGGATTTTTTTCCCTCATCTTGTCTCTCATAGTTGAGGTATACCTATGATGAAAATTACAGGCCTCTCTCATCTTTTTAAGTGGGAGAACTTGCACAATTGGTGACTGACTAAATACTTTTTTGCCCCACTGTATTTTATTCAGAATAGAACATAGATGACATATCAAATGTTTAAACTGAGAAAATGTATCATTTAAAGAGAAAAATTAGGTGATTTTAAATTTCATGACAACAACACATCTCAAAAAAGTTGGGACAAGGCCATGTTTACCACTGTGAGACATCCCCTTTTCTCTTTACAACAGTCTGTAAACATCTGGGGACTGAGGAGACAAGTTGCTCAAGTTCAGGGATAGGAATGTTAACCCATTCTTGTCTAATGTAGGATTCTAGTTGTTCAACTGTCTTAGGTCTTTTTTGTCGTATCTTCCATTTTCTGATGCGCCAAATGTTTTTTATGGGTGAAAGATCTGGACTGCAGGCTGGCCAGTTCAGTGCCCAGACCCTTCTTCTACATACGCAGCCATGATGCTGTAATTGATGCAGTATGTGGTTTGGCATTGTCATGTTAGAAAATGCAAGGTCTTCCCTGAAAGAGATGTCGTCTGGATGGGAGCATACCGTATGTTGCTCTAGAACCTGGATATACCTTTCAGCATTGATGGTGTCTTTCCAGATGTGTAAGCTGCCCATGCCACATGCACTAATGCACCCCCATACCATCAGAGATGCAGGCTTCTGAACTGAGCACTAATAACAATTTGGGTCGTCCTTCTCCTCTTAAGTCCGAATGACACAGCGTCCCTGATTTCCATAAAGAACTTCAAATTTTGATTCGTCTGACCACAGAACAGTTTCCACTTTGCCACAGTCCATTTTAAATGAGCCTTGGCCCAGAGAAGACGTCTGCGCTTCTGGGTCATGTTTAGATATGGCTTCTTCTTTGAACTATAGAGTTTTAGCTGGCAATGGCGGATGGCACGGTGAATTGTGTTCACAGATAATGTTCTCTGGAAATATTCCTGAGCCCATTTTGTGATTTCCAATACAGAAGCATGCCTGTATGTGATGCAGTGCCATCTAAGGGCCCGAAGATCATGGGCACCCAGTATTGTTTTCCTGCCTTGACCCTTACACACAGAGATTCTTCCAGATTCTCTGAATCTTTTGATGATATTATGCACTGTAGATGATGATATGTTCAAACTCTCTGCAATTTTACACTGTCGAACTCCTTTCTGATATTGCTCCACTATTTGTTGGTGCAGAATTAGGGGGATTGGTGATCCTCTTCCCATCTTTACTTCTGAGAGCCGCTGCCACTCCAAGATGGTCTTTTTATACCCAGTCATGTTAATAACCTATTGCCAATTGACCTAATGAGTTGCAATTTGGTCCTCCAGCTGTTCCTTTTTTGTACCTTTAACTTTTCCAGCCTCTTATTGCCCCGTCCCAACTTTTTTGAGATGTGTTGCTGTCATGAAATTTCAAATGAGCCAATATTTGGCATGAAATTTCAAAATGTCTCACTTTCGACATTTGATATGTTGTCTATGTTCTATCGTGAATACATTATCAGTTTTTGAGATTTGTAAATTATTGCATTCCGTTTTTATTTACAATTTGTTCTTTGTCCCAACTTTTTTGGAATTGGGGTTGTACTACTCACTCAAATTATTACTGATACTACCATTTGTGATGACCCCTCACCTCCATTCCCACAGATCTGGACTCGCCTTTCCTTTAACTATGTTAAATAAGAAGCTATGCTTCCCACACAAAGGGTATACACTCCCTTCCGTCTTCCAGGGTAGCATCTCCATTGACAGCAGTGGATGCAGCTACAGCACTTTTGTTCAGAATTGCGGTGCCAGGTCTTAATTATTTTGACCTTTAAAAGTAGTAAACAGGCACCCTTGTCAGACATAGTGGCTCCCAACTCGTTAGTTGTCAGGGCATGTTACAACATGCCAACTTCAGACACCCTGGCGCCACTGTCCATCACACGCCAACTTCAGACACCCTGGCGCCACTGTCCATCACACTGTGCTGCGTGGACTATATAAGATGCGCACAAACATCGAAGAAAACACAGCACACATCAGACGGGGACTCCATGCAACACCTGCTTCTCATCAGTGAATATTTGGATCCGTTTCTCTCTTTCTTTCTCGGTTTCATTTCTTTCTTGCTTTCTGTCTTTCTATCGCGGACGTGTCAGGATCCAACGTCCATCATTCGTGCCGTGTGTGCATTCCGTGCGTCCTTGAATTAAAACCACGGTTTACACGGTTTCTCGTGAGTGGACATCCATTAATTCCTGTTCTAACCGGACAGCCTGTGTAGCTTGCTGTATACCCGATCCAGTGTCCCCCTTATACAGTCCTTTACCCTGTCCATCACCGGACACCCATTTTTATATGGTCCTTCGAGCCGGATACAGCGTTCTACACAGTCAGGATGTCCACTCATGATGGCAGTGCCCGTCCTCGCCGTGAGCACCACCACCCCAGGCACCTGGATGACTACGTGGTGACCCAGACTCAGCGACGGCTGCCACAGGACGGCGTACACACCCAGGATGATTCTTCCCACGTGGGAGACAGCAGGCCCCGGGAGCCATCACACACTCCCCCTGCTGGGCAGACTCCCCTCGACACGTCAGCAGCTATCCTCCTCGCCCTTCAGCAGATACGGGAGGACAATCGGCAGCTGCAGCGGGATGTGCAGTACCTGTTGCAACAACAACACTATGCATCACCTCCACGCACTCCAGCGAGGGACATCCAGGTTCCAGCCGTCACGCCTGGAACCCACCCAGCAGTCCTATCATCACCACTGCAGCATGACAGAACATACAGCCCTGCTGACTCAACCAGTGGACATCGCCGCGCCCCGGTGGCGGAGCAGTCGTCACCTCTACCTCGGCCACACATCGCAGGAGCTGAGGCAGCGACGTCCACACCGCCACACGGAGGAGCTCCCCATCTGCCAACACTACTGACGGCAGAGCTGACAGAGCACCTGAGGAGCATGAATCTGCCACAGGGTCACTCAGTCACGTCATCCTCACCCTTTCCTGCCACCCCACAGTACTCAGCGCCATTCAGCCCACGGCGCCCTTCGTCCGCTCAGAGACAGTGGACGTCAATCACCGGTGTCGGCCGGTCAGAGGGCAGTGGCACCAGATCATCACAGGCTGTCACCTGTCCCACAGCGACTGACATCTCTTCCCCCTCAGGAGCTGACCTACCGTGGGCCCAAGATGAGAATCCCAGCATTCACCGAGGACGACCCACGGCAGTTCAACAGGATGCAGCTGGCGCTCGACAACGTCCTACCACCCGACGCGACAGAGCGCTTCAAATATCAGATCCTGCTGGACCACCTGAAGCTAGAGGATGCTGTCCTGGTAGCGGATGCTTACTGCCACAGTAGCTACCCCTACAGTGATACGATGGCAGCCCTCACGAAGCTCTTTGGGCAGCCCCGCAAACTGGCACTCAGGCAGATCAACCAGGTCTTGGCTGAGCCCCCTGTCAGGAGCGGTGACCAGAGAGGCTTCAGGAACTTCGCCCTGAAGGTGCAGTCCTTGGTGGGGATGCTGGATAAGATGGGGACCCAGGAACAGCTTGAGCTACGGTGCGGTTCGCATGTGTCTCGGTTGCTGCCCAAGCTGCCTCACGAGCTGCGTACTGCCTTCAGGCGGTACATCGACCCAGACCGTGTGCCTGTCCCCACACTCTTGGACTTCACCGCATGGTTACAGCACGAGGTTGGTGTGCAGCTGGACGAGACCAACGACCCGCCAAAGGCAACAGCGAGCCAAGCAGAGTGGCAGCGGAGCACCAGAGGCAAGCAGCCGGCAGCCACACGCTCCACCACGGTCCTGCTGGTAGACCCCCCAGCCAAGTCAGCTCAGCAGCCATCAAAGTCAGCTCCACGTACACCCGCCAAGGTGGAGCCTCCAAAGAAGTACTGCCCCTTCTGCAACAGCACGGAGCACTACTTCAACCAGTGCATTGCGTTCAAGAGTATGTCACTGGAACCAAGGCTCCAGTGGATCAAGACCGGGAAGAAGTGCTGGAGGTGTGGACGCGACCATCAAGCAGCTCAGTGCTACCTCAAGGCACGGTGCCCGAAGTGCAATCGCCTGCACCTCGAGGTACTGCATGAGGTGAATGCACAAAGCAGGCCGGAGACTGCGACACTGTCTTCACCCAGCCAGCCATCCACCTACTACCTCGACCCAGCACGCAGAGGTAGTTGTGTGCTGCTGAAGATGGTGAAGGTGCTCCTTCATCACAGGGGCAAGAAGATGGAGACCTACGCCATCCTCGATGACGGGTCAGAGCGCACCATGCTCCTCCCCCAAGCAGCGCAGCAGCTTGGCCTCAAAGGACAGAGTGAGAATCTGGCCCTCCGCACCATCCGTCATGACATCAGAACGGTGCCGGGGAGGTCAGTGTCCTTCTCTGTATCATCCCTCAGTCAACCGCAGCAGCGGTACAAGATACAGCGGGCCTTCACATCACCCGAACTGGGACTGTCCCCTCATTCACACCCAGTTGAGGCTCTCCAAAGGACCTACCGCCACCTCAGAGGGCTGCCTCTTCACTCTTTTACTCAGGCCCGTCCGCTGCTCCTCATTGGGTCTGACTACCCAGACCTCCTCATCCCCATCGAGCCTGTGCACATAGGCCCACCAGGTGGACCCATTGCCCTGAAGACACGCCTTGGGTGGACACTTCAAGGCCCCGCCAAGGCTGTCAAGCATCGGTCTTCCACCTCAGCGTGCCTGTTCATCAGTGCACCGTCACCATCAGTGGAGCTGCTGCAGGATGCCACCGAGCTGCAGAAGTCCCAGTTCTGCGGCCACATCACCGTGACCTCTGACCCTGCGTTGCCTGATGCAGGGAACTTCAGTCAATATCCAGAGCTGCTGGAGGCCACAGTCAGAAAGCGTCACGGGGCGGCCACATCCGCCATCACAGCTGAGGACTACAGGCAAGCGGAACTGGCACTCCTCAGGAAGGCACAGAGTGACTCCTTCCCCGAAGACCTCACCCTGCTCTCAGCGGGGAAGCCAGTCTCCACTGACAGCAGGATCCTCACATTGTCCCCGGAGTACGACGCTGAGACACAGCTGATCCGGGTCGGAGGTCGTCTGCGCAGGTGTGACACGGTTGAGGAGGAGACTCTGCACCCCATCCTGCTTGACCCTCAGCACCCCATCACACAGCTCATCATCCGAGACTTCGACAGCCACCTGGCGCACCCAGGACCAGAGCGAGTGTTTGCTGAGCTGCGCCGGCGGTACTGGATCGTGCGTGGGAGAGCGGCTGTCAAGAAACATCAGCACAGCTGTCCAGAGTGTCAGAAGTGGCGAGGCACACCAGTGATCCCCAGAATGGCTGACTTGCCACCATCAAGTCTGCGCTTGCACAAGCCAGCCTTCTATTCCACTGGAATGGATTGTTTCGGGCCGTACCTCATCAAGATCGGCCGACGCACTGAGAAACGGTGGGGCATCGTTTTCAAGTGCCTGACAACCCATGCAGTGCATCTAGACCTCCTCACCAGCATGGACACTGATGCTTTCTTGATGGCCCTGCGGCGCTTCATCGCACGCCGAGGGAAGCCACATGAGCTGCTCTCCGACCAAGGCACCAATTTCAGAGGGGGTCAGTCTGAACTGCAGGAGACGTTCAAAGCCCTCAGCCCAGAGCTACAGTCCCACTTAGCCAGTCAACAGATTGACTTCAAGTTCAATCCTCCACATGCTCCGCACTTCGGTGGTTCCTGGGAACGGGAGATCCGTTCCATCAAAGCTGCCCTACACACTACACTCGATGCACAGACAGTCACTGAGGAGGTGTTGAGGACAGTGCTGGTCGAGGTGGAAAGCATCATCAACTCCAAGCCCTTGGGTTACACCTCGTCAGACATCGCAGATCCAGATCCCATCACTCCAAACATGCTGCTGATGGGGCGGCACGACCCCTCCATACCACAAGTGGTCTACACCGACTCCGACATCCTGAGCAGGCGCAGGTGGAGACAGTGCCAGGCCCTTGCGGACCAATTCTGGGCTAAGTTCATCAGGAACTACCTGCCCTCTCTTCAAACCCGCTCCAAGTGGCAACGAGACCGGGAGGACCTCATCGTTGACAGCATCGTGATGATTGTCGACCCTCAACTCCCACGTGCCCTGTGGCCTGTGGGCAAGGTCACTGCTGTCATCCCTGGAGCAGATGGCAGGGTACGTACTGCACAGGTGCAGGTCAAGGACCGGACCTACACACGCCCAGTCTCACGCCTGGTGAGACTCCCTTCACTCCCTCAGGACACCTCTGCCTGACATCATGGACACAACTTTGTTCCACAAAGTTGGGGGCGGCTGTTCAGAATTGCGGTGCCAGGTCTTAATTATTTTGACCTTTAAAAGTAGTAAACAGGCACCCTTGTCAGACATAGTGGCTCCCAACTCGTTAGTTGTCAGGGCATGTTACAACATGCCAACTTCAGACACCCTGGCGCCACTGTCCATCACACGCCAACTTCAGACACCCTGGCGCCACTGTCCATCACACTGTGCTGCGTGGACTATATAAGATGCGCACAAACATCGAAGAAAACACAGCACACATCAGACGGGGACTCCATGCAACACCTGCTTCTCATCAGTGAATATTTGGATCCGTTTCTCTCTTTCTTTCTCGGTTTCATTTCTTTCTTGCTTTCTGTCTTTCTATCGCGGACGTGTCAGGATCCAACGTCCATCATTCGTGCCGTGTGTGCATTCCGTGCGTCCTTGAATTAAAACCACGGTTTACACGGTTTCTCGTGAGTGGACATCCATTAATTCCTGTTCTAACCGGACAGCCTGTGTAGCTTGCTGTATACCCGATCCAGTGTCCCCCTTATACAGTCCTTTACCCTGTCCATCACCGGACACCCATTTTTATAACTTTGCAAATGTTTTCTGGAAAAGATTGTGAAGGGAGTATCTCAGAATGCTACATAGCTGAAACAAGTGGCAAAATGAGCATTCAAACCTCAAAGTCGGAAACCTAGTGTGAAGGACCTCTCACCATATACTTTTTTTCTCTACTTACCTGTTCATGCTGCCTAGTCTTAGTTTAAGGAATATCAGTATTTCAACAATACCATGTGGGGTGTGGCATACATTATTATGCCGGCATTTCAGCACCATCTGGTTGATTAATTTGGTTACATTATTTTGACACTGATCATACAGGAAGTAAAAAAAATAAATAAATAAATAATAAAATAAATAATACAATTAAAATAAATTAATAATAATAATAATAATAATAATAATAAAATTCAATTTATATAGCACCTTTCTTTACAATTCTCACCTGCTTTACAATTAGGGGGAAAAGAGAGTCTACCAAAAGAGAGTCAGGATGTAATTCCAATGGCGTAGCTACCACAGTCCCACCAGAAACATGAAGATAAATCCCACACTGCTTGCACAGCTGCCATGATGCCACTGGGCAACATCCCTCAGAACACCACGCTATGGATCCATGAAGCAAGCTCAGAAGCACTGCCACACAGAGCGCTGGACAACCCTGATGTTTAAAAGAGCAACAAGCTCACTGTAGTCCGTAGCAAGGATCACCCATGGTGCACCAAGGCCTGAAAGGAACCGACACCCAAAACTGGGTCTGGAGCTATGCCACAACCAGAGGACAAAACACTCAAACAAAAAACAAACATCAAACTACACAAACACAAAAAAAAAGGAAAAAAGAAAAATGAAAAGCTCCAGTGAGAAGCAGCAGCCAAAATGTGCACAGCATACTCTCAACCGGAAATGGAAACCAATGTTGTAAGTAGGAAGTTTCAGTTCAGTACATAGTTCCAAAAGGAACACACACCAAGCACACTCTGGAAAACACATTCTTAAGCAGTTGTAAGCTTTGGTGAATCTCTGCTTGTGAGTTCTTACTTTTTCAGACACGTCCATTGTATTCAGAATAGTATGTTTGTAGTCTCTTTTTTCATGGTAATTTGTGATATGATGCATTTGCCAATGAGAATGTAATAGTGATGTAGTTAAATCCTCTAGCTAAATCTAAGGCTACATCCACACGACAACAGCAACGAGATGTTATTTAAAAATATATCGCGTCCAAATGGGCAACGATCAGTAAAATATCAGGTCCATATGGCAACGCAACGCTTGCTGAAAATGATGCAATACACATGCCACACCTCTAGGGGCGCTGTAAGATGGTCCCTTCGGAGAAACCAGAACAATAGAAGAAGTAAGGACGCATGCGCATAAACTATTATGTGCGAGACTTCATATTAGCCACAAAGTCAGGAAAATCTGTTCGGAAAATTACATTATAATGACCAAATACAATGAAAAGTATTTTTCCAGTCTCACCTGTGAAAGGTAATCCCATGTGACCTCATTTGGACGGCAAACCTGTTGGTACAGTTAAACGCAGCTAATCTTTATTCTCTGCTTTGACCTATCCAATATGGCAGCGAGGATGACGTATGATTCTACGCGGAAGGCGGCGTCTTTAATGGTCCGGAATAAATTGAATGCTACACGTTGATGGATTAATTTGTTGTTTCTCACCTGTGAAAGGTAATCCCATGTGATCTCGTTTGGACGGTAAACCTGTTGGTACAGTTAAACGCAGCACATGAATCTTTATTCTCCACTTTGACCTATCCAATATGGCGGTGAGGATGACGTATGATTCTACGCGGAAGGCGGCGTCTTTAATGGTCCGGAATAAATTGAATGCTACACGTTGATGGATTAATTTGCTCTTCTACGCCCTTTTTGAGGAATGTATTGTAGGACTTAAACCATCATCTGAAGAGGTGAGATCGCTCCTTTTTTCCCCTATTTTTGCTGGCGGGATTGACTCTGCCCAAAGGGAGAGTCTGCCCAGAGTCTCTCTCTCTCTCTCTCTCTCTCTCTCTCTCTCACTTTGCACCATTACACAGTAAATATTCACAGTGAAAATATTTTGTAAGCACATTTCATGAACCAAGTTATGGGATTTGTTGACAACTTGCATCGAGTTCATTACACTTCTACCCGGCGTGAAGCACTCACAGTCATGTGGTTGTGACGTCATCGTAAACAAATCCGTTCTACTCATCCAGACGACTTCACAACGGCAACGTTGCCAGATCTTTCCACTCTGGAACCTGTTCTCAAAAAGATTGCGTTTTGGGCACCTAAAACGCCGGTGCCGTGTGGACGCCAGGCCTAAACGATAAGCAATTGTATTGGAGTCACCTGAATCCGTTGCCGTGTGGACAGGGCCTAAATCCCCTAGCTAGCTAAATCCTCTGTATGTTGTAATTGCTCACTAATGTGCAAATGATTGCTGTGGTAATACACCATGGTGAATGCTAGTGGTGGTTAATGTTAATATCACTGTTTTTATGTATGCCTTCTTGTATAGTTTATTTTAACATTTTCTGTAACTGAAACATTTTCTATGAGCATTGTGTAATATCAGTTTTACAGAAAAAAGGAGGTAAAACATTTACTTGTATTTGCAGAAAATAAACAGTAAATGATAGCACGGAGTGAGAAGTTCTTTCAAGTTCATTCTGCTACCTGTCTTTCTAACATTGTGAATGGGCACATAGTGAGGACAGAATAAGTGTTAGTGTCTAGTATAAAAATAATTCAAATTCACCACATTAAAAACTTTAAATAAACTCTCCTAAATTTACACATGCAACGACAGCTAAGTTTTCTTTTGGCCACTATAGCGTCCCCTACATCTCTATTATTTAATTCACAATAATGAAATTTAAATGAAGCTAAGTTGAATTCAAATAAAGGCACTATGCTATAATAATCCTCAAAAGTTACTGTTAAAGTATAGTTGATTACTGTAAGGAAAGTATATGTAGTTCATTCCTTTCTACCCCGTAATTATTTTTGTAATAATCTTTCAGTTTAGTGAATGTACCTCAGTATGCTGAATTATGTGCTGTGATATATGATAAGAATTTGTAAGTTCTATTTTATCTGTCTTATTTAAATTTTTCTGCTTTGTGCATTTTGACCCTCACAAATTCTTCTTCCCATTGTTTTTCCTTTGATTGAGATATTTAACTGTTTTTGTGCCAGCATGGGCTTCCTCTGGGTGCTCAGATTTCTTTTAATCTACCAAAGGCTATTTTTGAGACCAAATGGTTGGCGATTTGATTCCCTGGACTGGCAGGAATGTCTGAAGTGCCCTTGAGCAAGGCATCTAGCCCCCAACTGCTCCCCAGGCTGCTCTGGGTATGTTGTATGTCGCTCTGGATAAGAGGATCTACTAAATGCCAATAATGTAATGTAATGTAATTTTGTCTGTGTGGTAACAGGCAACAGTTGACATATACCACCTTTATTCATTTATTTTACTCTTTATCTTTTGAATCCTGTATATGCTATATTCTGTATTCCATACTACTGTAGTACTGAATTATCTCTCCCCCTAATATCCCCATTTTTTAAGGCAGAATAAAAGCAGTGAGTAGTTCCTGTAAATGTATACTTTGTCAGATGCCTGTTGAGGCAGTAGAAGAGTGAGCACTCTGCCATGGAGGAGGCCTGCAGTGCTTTATAACCATGAACACAGAGGATCAGCAGTCATTAAGCAGCAGAGGCAGATCTGAAAGGTAAACATGACAGAAGGCCTGCACCCTGGACCCAGTTCCCACTACATCTGCTGTCCCAGTCTGAGAACTCATAGATGGTGTGCAGGCATGAACAATGAGCCCTACAAACCCAAACTCTAGGGATAGCAGAAGTAGGGTCAGCTGACAACACCATTTAAATAATATTGGTCTGAGCTTAAGGAAAAACAAAAAGAAAACAAGTTTTCAAATGTACACACATACACACACACAGAAAGAGAGAGAGAGGGGCAAAAGTTTCAGAGCTAGTACAACTGTTAGAATTGCATGGATTATTTCAACAATCTTCCCCTCTGAAAGTGTTTTTTTAAAATCAAGCAAACAGCATACACCAATCAGCCATAACATTATGACCACTGACAGGTGAAGTGAATAACATTGATTATCTTATTACAATGGCACCTGTCAAGGGATGGGATATATTAGACAGCAAGAGAAAAGTCAGTTCTCAACATTGATGTGTTGGAAACAGGAAAAATGGTCAAGCATAAGGATCTGAGTGACTCTGAAAAGGGCCAAATTGTGGTGGCTAGATGACTGGGTCTGGGCATCTCCAAAATGGCACATCTTGTGGAGTGTTTGTGGTATGCAGTTGTTAGTACATAACAAAAGTGGTGCAAAGAAGGACAACTGGTGGACTGGTGACAGGGTCATGGTGTCGAAGACTCGTTGATTCACATGGGGCACAAAGGCTAGCCTATATGGACCAATCCCATAGAAGAGCTACTGTAGCACAAGCTGCTATAAAAAGTCAATACTAATTTTTCAGTAAAACTCAATGTTTAATTGTAACAATTATCAAAAACTCTACAATGCCCCATTATGGTGCATGTGTTGCTATATCCCATTACCTGAAATGCAATTCGACAACAACATAACATTCCACCCCCCCCATGTGCCCCCTACAGACATTAAGAAATATACACTTAAACGTAATTACAAATATATTAATAAAACTACAACCAATGAGTACAAAAGATGGCAGAAAAAAGGACAAAGAAAGAAAAAAGAAAGGAAAAAAAACATAAAAAAACAAGGTACATGTAAAAGTATAGGCTGGCTCCAAACTAGAAACCTACAATTACAGAATAGGTTCAGTTATACAATTTTAAAGAGCAACAAGAGATGAAGTAATGAAGTAAAGGCATTATTTTTATTATTTTAACCTAAATTATAGGTGTCAGCTACACACTATGAAATGGTTTTTAGTTCCTAAAGGCACAAATTTCTCCTTTCCTAAGCAGGCATCCCAGGTCGTCTGGTAGATAGTCTAGGAAAGGGGACCAAATTTTCAAGAACTTCCCATCTCATCCCTTAGTAAGAGCCTGTAAGCGTTCATGTGGAAGGGTATTAAAAATCTCCCTATACCATAAAGTAACAGTTGGTGGGGACTCTTTAATCCAATTATGCAAAATGCACTTTCGGGCAATAAAGAGGAGCTTTTCAAGAAGTGTATACCTTGAGGCAGAAAGTTGGAATACTCTGGAGGGGAGACCTACCAAGAAGACACAAGGGTCTTTCTTGATCTCAAAATGGAGTATCTCAGAAATTATTTTAGCAATACGAGTCCAAAATCGGGAGATAAACTTACATTCCCAGAAACAGTGAAAATAAGTTGCCCTTTGAGAGTGACATTTTATACAAAGAGGAGAGAATGATTTATCAATTTTATGCAAGATAACAGGGGTGATGTGAAGCCTATGAAGTATTTTATATTGAGTCTCCTTATACAGTGGTGCTTGAAAGTTTGTGAACCCTTTAGAATTTTCTATATTTCTGCATAAATATGACCTAAAACATCATCAGATTTTCACACAAGTCCTAAAAGTAGATAAAGAGAACCCAGTTAAACAAATGAGACAAAAATATTATACTTGGTCATTTATTTATTGAGGAAAATGAGCCAATATTACATATCTGTGAGTGGCAAAAGTATGTGAACCTCTAGGATTAGCAGTTAATTTGAAGGTGAAATTAGAGTCAGATGTTTTCAATCAATGGGATGACAATCAGGTGTGACTGGGCACCCTGTTTTATTTAAAGAACAGGGATCTATCAAAGTCTAATCTTCAGAACACATGTTTGTGGAAGTGTATCATGGCACGAACAAAGGAGATTTCTGAGGACCTCAGAAAAGGCATTGCTGTTGCTCATCAGGCTGGAAAAGGTTACAGAACCATCTCTAAAGAGTTTGGACTCCACCAATCCACAGTCAGACAGATTGTGTACAAATGGAGGAAATTCAACACCATTGTTACCCTCCCCAGGAGTGGTCGACCAACAAAGATCACTCCAAGAGCAAGGCATGTAATAGTCGGCAAGGTCACTAAGGACCCCAGGGTAACTTCTAAGCAA
This sequence comes from Neoarius graeffei, assembly GCF_027579695.1. Lineage (NCBI taxonomy): Eukaryota > Metazoa > Chordata > Actinopteri > Siluriformes > Ariidae > Neoarius > Neoarius graeffei. Next base: position 33,603,844 of record NC_083578.1, on the reverse strand, counting down.
CTGAAGGCCTCTCTCACATTGGCTAATGTTAATGTTCATGAGTCCACCATCAGGAGAACACTGAACAACAATGGTGTGCATGGCAGGGTTGCAAGGAGAAAGCCACTGCTCTCCAAAAAGAACACTGCTGCTCGTCTGCAGTTTGCTAAAGATCACGTGGACAAGCCAGAAGGCTATTGGAAAAATGTTTTGTGGACGGATGAGACCAAAATAGAACTTTTTGGTTTAAATGAGAAGCGTTATGTTTGGAGAAGGAAAAGACTGCATTCCAGCATAAGAACCTTATCTCAACTGTGAAACATGGTGGTGGTAGTATCATGGTTTGGGCCTGTTTTGCTGCATCTGGGCCAGGACGGCTTGCCATCATTGATGGAACAATGAATTTTGAATTATACCAGCCAATTCTAAAGGAAAATGTCAGGACATCTGCCCATGAACTGAATCTCAAGAGAAGGTGGGTCATGCAGCAAAACAACGACCCTAAGCACACAAGTCATTCTACCAAAGAATGGTTAAAGAAGAATAAAGTTAATGTTTTGGAATGGCCAAGTTAAAGTCCTGACCTTAATCCAGTGGAAATGTTGTGGAAGAACCTGAAGCGAGCAGTTCATGTGAGGAAACTCACCAACATCCCAGAGTTGAAGCTGTTCTGTACGGAGGAACGGGCTAAAATTCCTCCAAGCCGGTGTGCAGGACTGATCAACAGTTACCGGAAACGTTTACTTGCAGTCATTGCTGCACAAGGGAGTCACACCAGATACTGAAAGCAAAGGTTCACATACTTTTGCCACTCACAGATCTGTAATATTGGATCATTTTCCTCAATAAATAAATGACCAAGTATAATATTTTTGTCTCATTTGTTTAACTGGGTTCTCTTTATGTACTTTTAGGACTTGTGTGAAAATCTGATGATGTTTTAGGTCATATTTATGCAGAAATATAGAAAATTCTAAAGGGTTCACAAACTTTCAAGCACCACTGTACCTGTTACATGTAGATATAGATCTAACTAACTCTATGGCCACCTTCCAATCATCTTCTATATATTCACTACCTAAATCGTTCTCCCATTTGCGAGCAATATTGTGGAGCTCATACACATCAGAGGAGGTAAGAGTGGAGTAAAAGGCTGAAACAAAATGTTCAGAATTCTTACATGTAAAAAGGAACCTTTCTGGGTCATTGAAAGGTAAACTAGTAAGGGGAGCATTTGATAGTGAAGAAGCAAAGTGTCTGATTTTTAAATAGCCAAAAAAATGTGTCTTAGGGATGTTGTATAATTCTTGCAACTGCTGGAAGGACATTAGTGTATTATCTCTGAATAAATCTGCCAGTACATGAATTCCCTTGTCTCGCCAAGCACAGAACACAGAAGACCCCACACCAGCTGGGAAATCAGGGTTTTGAGTAACGGGAGATAATGAAGATTTCAAATGCTTTCTTCCTAAAAACTTCATTATATCGCGCCAAACTCTGACACTATTGTAAATAATGGGATTGTATTTAATCTCCGGTTTAGCATTTGATACATCACAGGTTGTTAGGCTCCAAGGACTATAAGGAGAGCATGCCCATGAGTCAACACATGCCTCATTCTTAATGTATGTATGTAGCCAAACCCAAAGATGTTGGGCATGGCAGGCCCAGTTGTAGAAAATAAGATTTGGCACAGATAGACCACCCATGTTTGTAGGGAGTTGCAATAACTTGAGCCTTTGTCTGGGCTTCTTACCCTGCCAAATGAACTTTGAAACAACCCTTTCAAGATCCCTGTTGACTTTTTTTGTGAGATATATAGGAAGCATCTGTAGGGGATATAACAGTCAGGGAAGCACATTCATTTTCACTAGACTCACTCTACCAAATAAGGATAAAGGCAAGTTATGCCATCGTTTAAGATCTCTCTTGACCACTATATACACTGGGACAAAATTAAATTTCCATAGTTCCCTCAAATCTGGGCAGATCTTAACGCCTAAGTATTTGAAACCAGAAGCTGACCACCGGAAAGGAAAATCATCCAAAACATCTGCATTAGTCAAAGGTCCAAGTGGCATAGCTTCAGATTTATCATAATTTATCTTATATCCTGATATAGTACTGAACTCGTTTAATATATTCATAATAGCGGGAATGGACGATTCAGGAGATGTTACAAATAAAAGGATGTCATCAGCATATAGCGCAATTTTATGCTCCCTGGCGCCCAGCTCTATTCCCCTCACATCAGCATCGCACCTTATATGCTCTGCTAATGGTTCTAAGGCCAGAGCAAAAAGTAGTGGGCTAAGTGGACAGCCTTGGCGTACACCTCTAGCCACTGAAAAAGGTGCAGACCGTAAGCCGTTGGTTATGACAGCAGCTGTAGGAGAGTGGTATATTGTTCTTGTCCATTTAAGAAAGTCCCCATCCAAACCAAATTTCTGCATTATGTCAAATAAATAGCACATTTCTACTCTATCAAAGGCCTTCTCAGCATCAAGGGAAATAGATAGAGCTTTCTTCTTCCTGTGAGTTGTGTACTGAACAATATTCAACAACCTTCTTACATTACTGAGGGAATGACGCCCATGGATAAAACCGGTCTGATCCGAATTTATAAGCACTGGGAGCAGATTCTCCAGACGTTTGGCCAGAAGTTTGGAAAGTATTTTATTGTCAACTGATATTAAACTAATAGGTCTATATGAAATGCAATTCTAATAGTTAGGATTATTGTCTTTATCACTTTCTTGAAACAGAAAGAAAATAAGTTGGACATGATTAAGGTGACACAATCACGTTGTGAATGAAAACAAATCTTAAGTGAACTTGGCACCTCCGTAAAATTCCCACAAAATATTTTACAACATTTGTGATATGCACCATATAATGAAATGAAGATTCACCACAGATATTTATTTTATCGAGGTATTTGATCACCATTTCTCTGATTTCAATGAATTAAAAGTCTAATAATTTATTATTACATATTACAATGTGGTTATCTTTACACATGCACCTGCTGTACTGGGCTTCCCCAGAATTTCGCAAACAATAATGCAGCCGGATCAAAGAAATTGAACTAGTTTTGTTGGAACTTTATTGATATAACTCTTGAATAATTACTCCAAAAATGGTGATTTACAATAAATATTCAACTTGTCCCATTGGACTGGCAGATGCAGATTTGACTTGTCCAGACCAAACATTTGGTTGTCCCAGACAGTCGGACGACTGTTAATGTCAAGCCCTGCATAGGTACGCTGGATTTACTGGTGACACTGGATAACTGATATTCACTTACAGATGGGGCCCTGTGTCAGTGTTCCATCCATCCATCCATCCATCCCTTATCTACTAGTGCATCTCAAACAATTAGAATATTGTGAAAAAAGTTTTTTAAATAATTTAATTCAAAAAGGTAAACTTTCATATATTCCATATTCAGTGCACACAAAGTGAAATATTTCAAGCCTTTTTTTCTTTTAATTTTGATGATTATGGCTTACAGCCCATGAAAATCAGAAGTCCAGTATCTCAAATTATTAGAATATTCCCTAATATCAATCAAAAAAAGAAATACAGTACATAAACGTCCAACTTCTGAAAAGTATGTGTGGCAGCAGGGGCGTGGTCAAGCGTCGGTCTGTGGATGGAGGACGGAGTCGAGGAAGGTAAGTGGTGGAATCATTGCACCTGATGGGAATTAACCTGTGTTTGTGTCTTCCCCAGTGATCGTGCCCTTTAAAAGGAGAGAGAGAGAGCAGGGAAGTGGATCTCTCCCCCAACCAGAACACTTGTGTGTGCGCGCGCGCGCGTGCGTGCCTGGGAGAGTAAATGTAAAAGCTGAAAAGCTCAATAAAAGAAGTTTTTGAGAACTCAGTTCTGGCCTGCCGTGCTTCTGTGCTCCACCCACCTGGTCTGATTCTACAGTGGTGCCGAAACCTGGGAATGAGTGCAGAAGGGAATGGCCACATGGAGTCCTCCCCCTTCAAGGACCTGGACCATGCCCTCACCACAGCCCAACAGAGCCAGCACCAGGTGCTGATCATCCTCTGGAAGGAGCAGGAACAATGGTTCGAAGCCCTGGTGCTGGCACAACAGGAAGATTGCCAGGCGTTCTGGCACCTGCTCGCGTCGGCGGGGTCCACCACCGCTGCGGACCCTCCCCACCTCACCCTAACAAAGATGGGTCTTCATGATGACCCCGAACCCTTCCTCGCTTTTTTTGAGCAGGCAGCAGAGGCATGGGGTTGGCCGGTGGAACAGGGCGAGGCGCAGCTGGCTGTGCTACAGCTCCCCGCTGACAGCCGGCTGGTCTACACAGACCTCTGCAGGGCCATCCTCCAACGCGTGGGTCGCACCCCGGAACAACAACGGCAGTGCTTCTGCGTGCTGCACCTGGAGAAGGTCGGCCGGCCGTTTGCGTTTGGCCATCAACTCCGGGATGCCTGCCGGCGGTGGCTGAGGGCCGACAACGGTGACACCAAGGGAATCATCGATCTGGTGGCGCTGGAACAATGTGTCGCCCAACTTCTGGAAGGAACAGCAGAGTGGGTCCAGTGCCATCACCCGGCGTCGCTGGATAAGGCCATCGAGCTGGTGGAGGACCATATGGCAGCCGTTCCGATGGCAGGACAGCATGTCTCCCCTTCTCCCCTCTCTTCTCTCTCTCCCTCTCCCTCTGGTCCTTGTCCTTGCCCCATTCCCCCACTGCAGAGGTGGGGGCCGGCTCCACCCCAGCCGACCTGCTGCAACCGCAGTGCCCTTCCATTTCCTACTTCCTTGTTTGTGTCTTCCCCCCCTCAGGTGAGTGATCTCTGGAACACCAGTGCAAAGAGAGAGCCTGGGCCAGTATGCTGGCGCTGTGGGGAACTGGGGCACCTCCAGCATCAGTGCTCGGCGATGGAGGTGGGCGTGGTGGTCTGGATCCCCGACGTGCCAGGTACTGCCCTCAATCGGGCCGAAGCGTATCGCATACCGGTGAGTATCCAAGGGGATACGTACAGTGGGGCAAAAAAGTATTTAGTCAGTCACCAATTGTGCAAGTTCTCCCACTTAAAAAGATGAGAGAGGCCTGTAATTTTCATCATAGGTATACCTCAACTATGAGAGACAAAATGAGAAAAAAAATACAGAAAATCACCTTGTCTGATATTTAAAGAATTTATTTGCAAATTATGGTGGAAAATAAGTATTTGGTCAATAACACAAGTTCATCTCAATAATTTGTTATATACCCTTTGTTGGGAATGACAGAGGTCAAATGTTTTCTGTTAGTCTTCACAAGGTTTTCACACACTGTTGCTGGTATTTTGGCCCATTCCTCCATGCAGATCTCCTCTAGAGCAGTGATGTTTTGGGGCTGTCACTGGGCAACACAGACTTTCAACTCCCTCCAAAGATTTTCTATGGGGTTGAGATCTGGAGACTGGCTAGGCTACTCCCGGACCTTGAAATGCTTCTTACGAAGCCACTCCTTCATTGCCTGGGCGGTGTGTTTGGGATCATTGTCATGCTGAAAGACCCAGCCATGTTTCATCTTCAGTGCCCTTGCTGATGGAAGGAGGTTTTCATTCAAAATCTCACGATACATGGCCCCATTCATTCTTTCTTTTACACGGATCAGTCGTCCTGGTCCCTTTGCAGAAAAACAGCCCCACAGCTTGATGTTTCCATCCCCATGCTTCACAGTAGGTATGGTGTTCTTTGGATGCAACTCAGCATCCTTTCTCCTGCAAACACGACAAGTTGAGTTTTTACCAAAAAGTTCTATTTTGGTTTCATCTGACCATATGACATTCTCCCAATCCTCTTCTGGATCATCCAAATGCTCTCTAGCAAACTTCAGACGGGCCTGGACATGTACTGGCTTAAGCAGGGGGACACATCTGGCACTGCAGGATTTGAGTCCCTGGCGGCGTAGTGTGTTGCTGATGGTAGCCTTTGTTACTTTAGTCCCAGCTCTCTGCAGGTCATTCACTAGGTCCACCGTGTGGTTCTGGGATTTTTGCTCACCGTTCTTGTGATCATTTTGACCCCACGGGGTGACATCTTGCGTGGAGCCCCAGATCAAGGGAGATTATCAGTGGTTTTGTATGTCTTCCATTTTCTAATAATTGCTCCCATAGTTGATTTCTTCACACCAAGCTGCTTACCTATTGCAGATTCAGTCTTCCCAGCCTGGTGCAGGTCTACAATTTTGTTTCTGGTGTACTTTGACAGGTCTTTGGTCTTAGCCATAGTGGAGTTTGGAGTGTGACTGTTTGAGGTTGTGGACAGGTGTCTTTTATACTGATAACGAGTTCAAACAGGTGCCATTAATACAGGTAATGAGTGGAGGACAGAGGAGCCTCTTAAAGAAGTTGTTACAGGTCTGTGAGAGCCAGAAATCTTGCTTGTTTGTAGGTGACCAAATACTTATTTTACCGAGGAATTTACCAATTAATTCATGAAAAAATCCTACAATGTGATTTCCTGGATTCTTTCCCCCCATTCTGTCTCTCATAGTTGAAGTGTACCTATGATGAAAATTACAGGCCTCTCTCATCTTTTTAAGTGGGAGAACTTGCACAATTGGTGGCTGACTAAATACTTTTTTGCCCCACTGTATCAGTCTTTGGTGGACTCTGGCTGTAATCAGACCTCAATCCACTAAAGCCTGGGACAAGACGAGGCATTGGGAAGAGCACAATTGGTGAAGGTGTTGTGTGTGCATGGGGATGTTCACAACTACCCTTTAGTGTCAGTACACATTCTATTTCAAGGGGAGAAATTTAGAGTAAAGGCAGCGGTTAATCCTCGCCTTACCCACTCGATAATTTTGGGGACTGATTGGCCGGAATTTCGGGAATTAATTACACATTTAGTGAAGAGTGGGGCCTGCCATAGTTCAGCGGGGGGAGGTCCCAGAGTGGCATTAGTGGGAGCAGCTGTCACAGAGCCGTCTATGTCATCACTGCGTCAGAGTGAGGAGCAGCAGGCTCCTCCTCTCTCTCTCTCTCTCTCTCTCTCTCTCTCGGGGAATCCCTTGTGGATTTCCTGTTAGAGTAGTCACGAGACGAGACTCTGCGGCATGCGTTTGACCAAGTGAAAGTAATCGATGGTCAAACTCTCCAGCCAAATGCCACCCCGTCCTTCCCCTATTTTTCCATTATTAAGGATAGATTATACTGAGTGACGCAGGACACTCAGACTAAGGAACAAATAACACAGCTTTTAATCCCAAAGAGCCGCCTGGAATTTATATTCCCGGTGGCTCACTTTAATACCATGGCTGGACACTTGGGGCAGGATAAGACACTAGCCCGAATAATGGCCCAGTTCTATTGGCCAGGGATTCATGGCGATGTCCGTAGGTGGTGTACAGCGTGCCACGAATGCCAGTTAGTAAATCCGGCAGCCATTCCAAAAGCGCCTTTGCGCCCTCTGCCATTAATCGAGACCCTGTTCAAAAGAATTGGGATGGATCTCGTCGGGCCATTAGATCGGTCAACACGAGGATATCACTTTATTTTAGTTCTGGTGGACTATGCAACACGATATCCAGAAGCAGTGCCTCTTCGCAATATCTCCACATGTAGTATTGCAGAAGCACTCTTCCGTGTCATCTCCCAAGTTGGAATCCCCAAAGAGATTCTGACTGATCAAGGCACTACGTTTATGTCACGCACACTGCACGAACTGTATGGGTTACTGGGAATTAAGCCTATCCACACCAGTGTTTATCACCCACAAATGGATGGCTTAGTTGAACGGTTTAATCGCACCCTCAAAAACGTAATTAGAAAATTTGTAAGCAAAGACGCACGCAACTGGGATAAATGGCTCAAGCCCCTGTTATTTGCAGTGCGAGAGGTCCCACAAGCCTCCACGGGGTTCTCCCCATTCGAATTATTATACAGGCATAAGCCGCGTGGCATTCTGGATGTGCTATGGGAAAACTGGGAGGAGGGACCTTCGACCAGTAAAAACGAAATTCAATATGTTATCAACCTGCGCGCCAAACTCCACACCCTCATGCACCTAACCCAGGAGAATTTGTGGCAGGCCCAAGAACATCAAGTCTGTCTGTATGACGGGGCATGTGCCTTAGGGAATTCACACCAGGAGATAAAGTACTCGTGTTGCTGCCCACGTTAAGCTCCAAATTGATCACCAGGTGGCAAGGACCCTTTGAGGTCACACGGTGGGTCAAGGATGTTGACTATGAGGTGAGGTGAACAGACAGGGTGGGGCGTTACAGATATACCACCACAATCTGCGAAAACTTTGGAACGAGGAGGTCCCCATGGCATTGGTGTCAGTGGTTCTGGAGAAGGCAGAGCTGGGGCTGGAGGTTCAAAAAAGAAAATTGACATCACCCACCGCTCTGGTCCCCTGTGGAGACCACCTCTCCCCGACCCAGCTCACGGAGGTCGCCCAGTTGCAAACATAATTTTCTGACATGTTCTTGCCACTGCCCAGCCGCACCCACCTCATAGAACACCACATTGAGATGCCCCTGGGGGTAGTAGTGCGCAGCCACCCTTACAGACTGCCCAAACACAAAAAAAAGGGGGTTCGGGAAGAACTTAAGGCCATGCTCGAAATGGGCATCGTCGAGGAGTCCCACAGTGACTGGAGCAGCCCGGTGGTCTTGGTTCCCAAGGCCGACAGGTCGGTCCGGTTCTGTGTGGACTATAGAAAAGTCAATGCGGTGTCTAAATTTGATGCATACCCAATGCCTCGTATTGACGAGTTGCTCGATTGACTAGGCATGGCTCGTTTTTATTCGACACAGGATTTGACAAAGGGATATTGGCAGATCCCCTTGACTCTGCTATTCTGAGAGAAAATGGCCTTTTCCACACCGTTTGGCTTACACCAGTTCGTCACACTTCCTTTTGGGCTGTTTGGGGTGCCCACTACGTTCCAGCAGCTCATGGATAGGGTCCTCCGCCCCCACTCCACCTACACGGCCACCTACTTGGACGACATTATTATTTACAGTAATGACTGGCCGCGGCACTTGGAACACCTAAGGGCCGTCCTTAGGTCGCTGAGGCGAGCGGGTCTCACAGCCAACCCAAAGAAGTGTGCCATTGGGCGGGTGGAAGTACAGTATCTGGGTTTCCACTTGGGCAATGGGCAGGTGCATCCCCAAATTAATAAGACAGCAGCGATTGCGGCCTGCCCGAGGCCCAAGACTAAAAAGGGGGTGAGACAGTTCCTGGGGCTGTCTGGCAAAAATCATAGGTTTATACCTAATTATTCGGATGTCGCCAGCCCTGACTGATCTCACTAAAAAGGGAGCACCAGATCCGTTCCAGTGGACGGAGCAATGCCAGCGGGCTTTCTTGGAGGTAAAGGCTGCACTGTGTGGTGGGCCACTGTTACAATCCCCTGACTTTTCTCTCCCCTTTATTTTGCAGACGGATGCATCGGACAGAGGGCTGGGAGCTGTTCTGTCCCAGGAGGTGGAGGGGGAGGACCATCCAGTGCTGTGCATCAGCCGGAAGCTGTTGGTGCATGAGGGCAGGTACAGCACAATCAAACAGGAGTGCCTCGCCATCAAGTGGGCGGTCCTCGCCCTCCACTACTACCTGCTGGGGTGCCCTTTCACCTTCTGTTCGGACCACGCACCCCTGCAGTGGCTCCACTGCATGAAGGATGCCACCGCGCGGATCACCCGTTGGTATCTGGCACTCCAGCCATTTAAGTTCGAGGGGGTCCGCAGGCCAGGGGCACAGATGGTCATGGCAGATTTCATCTCCCATCGGGGGGGAGTCAGCTGCAGGCCGGACAGCTCCCCGGCCTGAGTCGGGCAGTGGTGCTATGTGGCAGCGGGGGTGAGGCCAAGTGTCGGTCTGTGAATGGAGGGCGGAGTTGGGGAAGGAAGGTGGTGGAATCATTGCACCTGATGGGAATTAACCTGTGTTTGTGTATCTTCCCCAGTGACCGCGCCCTTTAAAAGGAGATAGAGAGCAGGGAAAGGGAGCTCTCCCCCAACCAGAACACTTGTGTGTGTGTGTGCGCGTGCGTGCCTGGGAGAGTGAATGTAAAAGCTGAAAAGCTACAATAAAAGAGGTTTTTGAGAACTCAGTTCAGGCCTGACATGCTTCTGTGCTCCACTCACCTGGTCTGATTCTACAGTATGTTCATTTAAACACTCAATATTTGGTTGGGGCTTCTTTACCATGAATTACTGCATCAATGCGGGGCGGCATAGAGTTGATCAGACTGTGGCACTGCTGAGGTGATATTGAAACCCAGATTGCTTTGATATTGGTCTTCAGCTCATCTGTATTTTTGCGTTGGGTGTTTCTCTTCTTCCTCTTGACAATACCCCATAGATTCCCTATGGGGTTTAGAGCAGGTGTGTTGGCTGGACAATCAAACATGGTAATATGATGGTCAGCAAACCATTTGGTAGTAGTTTTGGCACTTGCCAAGCCCTGCTGGAAAAGGAACTTGGCATCTACATAAAGCTTATCAGTAGATGGAAGCATGAAGTGCATTAAAATCTCCTGGTAGATGACTGTGTTGACCTTGATTTCCAAATGAAATGTAAAATTTACTCTCATCTGAAAAGAGCACTGGGCAACACTCCAGTTCTTTCACTCCTTAGCCCAGGTAAGGCACTTCTGACATTGTATATATAAATCTGAACAAAAATTTATATGCTGCATTAAAAAGTAACAAGAGTGACAGGCTAATATTAATGCACTTATTCTAAGACTATTTTTCTTGTAGTAAGAGCTCATACACAGGGACTTGTACATTGGAATCACTACATGATCTAAGGCTAATACAGTGGTGCTTGAAAGTTTGTGAACCCTTTAGAATTTTCTCTATTTCTGCATAAATATGACCTAAAACTTCATCTGATTTTCACACAAGTCCTAAAAGTAGATAAAGAGAACCCAGTAAAACAAATGAGACAAAAATATTATACTTGGTCATTTACTGATTGAGAATGATCCAATATTACATATCTGTGAGTGGCAAAAGTATGTGAACGTCTAGGATTAGCAGTTAATTTGAAGGTGAAATTAGAGTCAAGTGTTTTCAATCAATGGGATGACAAATCAGGTGTGAGTGGGCACCCTGTTTTATTTAAAGAACAGGGATCTATCAAAGTCTGATCTTCACAACATGTTTGTGGAACTGTATCATGGCACAAACAAAGGAGATTTCTGAGAAGCTCAGAAAAAGTGTTGTTGGGGGCGTCATGGCTAAGGTGGATAAGCCGCCATACCATAAATCCGGGGACCCAGGTTCAATTCCGACCGGAGGTCATTTCCCGATCCCTCCCTGTCTCTCTCTCCCGCTCATTTCCTGTCTCTACACTGTCCTATCCAATAAAGGTGAAAAAAGCCCCCCAAAAATAATCTTTAAATATAAAAAGTGTTGTTGATGCTCATCAGGCTGGAAAAGGTTACAAAACCATCTCTAAAGAGTTTGGACTCCACCAATCCACAGTCAGACAGATTGTGTACAAATGGAGGAAATTCAAGACCATTGTTACCCTCCCCAGGAGTGGTCGACCAACAAAGATCACTCCAAGAGCAAGGCATGTAATAATTGGCTAGGTCATAAAGGACCCCAGGGTAACTTCTAAGCAACTGAAGGCCTCTCTCACATTGACTAATGTTAATGTTCATGAGTCCACCATCAGGAGAACACTGAACAATAATGGTATGCATGGCAGGGTTGTAAGGAGAAAGCCACTGCTCTCCAAAAAGAACATTGCTGCTATCTGCAGTTTGCTAAAGATCACGTGGACAAGCCAGAAGGCTATTGGAAAAATGTTTTGTGGACAGATGAGACCAAAATAGAACTTTTTGGTTTAAATGAGAAGCGTTATGTTTGGAGAAAGGAAAACACTGCATTCCAGCATAACAACCTTATCCCAACAGTGAAACATGGTGGTGGTAGTATTATGGTTTGGGTCTATTTTACTGCATCTGGGCCAGGATTGCTTGCCATCATTGATGGAACAATGAATTCTGAATTATACCAGCAAATTCTAAAGGAAAATGTCAGGACATCTGTCCATGAACTGAATCTCAAGAGAAGGTAGGTCATGCAGCAAGACAACAACCCTAAGCACACAAGTCGTTCTACAAAGAATGGTTAAAGAAGAATAAAGTTAATGTTTTGAAATGGCCAAGTCAAAGTCCTGACCTTAATCCAATCGAAATGTTGTGGAAGGACCTTAAGTGAGCAGTTCATGTGAGGAAACCCACCAACATCCCAGAGTTGAAGCTGTTCTGTACGGAGGAATGGGCTAAAATTCCTTCAAGCCAGTGTGCAGGACTGATCAACAGTTACCGGAAACATTTAGTTGCAGTTATTGCTGCACAATGGGGTCACACCAGATACTGAAAGCAAAGGTTCACATATTTTTGCCACTCACAGATGTGCAATAATGGATCATTTTCCTCAATAAATAAATGACCAAGTATAATATTTGTGTCTCATTTGTTTAACTTGTTTCTCTTTATCTGCTTTTAGGATTATGTTTTAGGTCATATTTATGCAGAAATATAGAAAATTCTAAAGGGTTCACAAACTTTCAAGCACCACTGTAATTAACAGATTTAAAAAAAAAAAGAAAACCTAAAGTTGTTGATGTGGTGACTTTTTTTGTTCAGAGAAATTTATGGAAGGAGTCTTGGTTGTAAGCATTTTCACAGTGCTTTGTGAAGTTTATCAGCACAGAAAAGTATTCATGACAGAAGAGTTTAGGAAACTGCCTTTTTATTGAGAGAGAGAGAGAGAGAGAGAGAGAGAGACACTGTTCAGGCAATGACTATTTTATTGTCTCTCAGACATTCCACAACATTAAATCTAACTATAAACTGTTAAAATGTGTGACACATTATACAGTAATTAATTAAACATTGTAATCACCCCCATGCATTATTTACATATTGCAGCACAGTCTGTGTTATTCCTTACTTAACACTAAAATTTAACACTAACTGGTCTTGCTCTACGTGTGCATTTGCTTTTTGTGATTTTCATCACCTGCACCAATAATTATGGACAATTGAAAAAGCTATAACAATCCTATGAAATGTCTAATTTCTCAAGCATATTCAAAGTTGCCTCAAAAAGTTAATAGACTTTCACAAAAGTATTCAAATGTAGGACTTTGGAACTACTTTTGGATCTTTGCAACTACTACTACTACTACTACTACTACTACAACACACCATTTAATTTCCATGTATTGTTTCTTGGTTAGTCAAATCATACTGTAAAATCCAAATCATTAATGAGAATATCTATTTAACAAGATATCTATTTTATCTGAGAAATATCTTCATACCGGTATAAATCATGGAAGCAGCCAAAGGATGCTTGAGAGAAGGAGCAGAATCTTGGAAAGCTGTTTATTATTATTATTATTATTATTATTATTATTATTATTACTACTACTACTACTACTACTACTAAAGCCAGAGGGGTGGGGTGAAATAAAAATAAAAATAAATCCCAACCTTTTTTTTAATGTTGTCCATATATTAATTATTTTTAAGCCCATTAAAATATTATCACTAATTTAACCATGTCTAATGAAAACATATCCAACAGTTCCCCATCCTCTCTTCTACTTCTATTATCTCATTTACATAATTATTTTATTTCCATCTATATGCAATGAATTTAATTTTGATTACCATTTTCTCCTGCTCTTGTAATTCTAAGAATACAATGTAATTAGTTTTTAATTACTTCCTTCAATTGTTCTAATAATCATTTTAATTAACCAAATATGCTGAGTTTAAAAAGCTAAAAGGGAAATTATCTACTTGTATCACCTATCTTGTCTCTATTCCTCTTCAAGCTTGATAATTTAATATTGACAAGGGCCAAAAGATGTGTGTGTGTGTGTGTGTGTGTGTGTGTGTGTGTGTGTGTGTGTGTGTGTGTGTGTGATAACATGGAAAATGAGGGAGGAGACAAGATGAGCTTGCCTGCCTTACAGAGTAGCATCACTACAATCTGCCGGATGGAAATTTGCATGCTCTGAAAAGCCATTAAGTTAAAATATACAGTTATTGTACCTTTCTGGGCCTGGTGCCATACAAATGCTTATTGCATGTGCTTATAGCCAGGCTCTAGCAGATGGTAAATCATGAAATTTTATGAAATTATTATGCCAGTGAGGAGTTTTGAAAAGGAACAGCTGTGAGAGAGATGGGACATTATAAACATTCACAGGTGTTCCATTTCTATCCTCTGCCAACCACAACATCAAAAAATTAAATTATAAACAAACTTGCAAATGTTGTAATCTCCTTTGCATATGCACCACTTACAGGGAGAAATTGCTTAAACTAAGCAAATAATTAAATTTTCATTTGCATAAAATATTTATGGAAGCAAAGAAATGTCATTGCAGGTCTCTCCACTTACACTTGGCTGCCAAGATTTGTATGTGAACTTGCAGGGCTGTTAGCCATGGTGTGCGAATACTCACATGGGGAGCTTCATTACAGCACTAATAGGTATTTCAGCTGAACACATATGGGCAAGTACATCTACTAAGACCTATCCAAACTCCACTGCTAGCTTATGTCTGAAATTATTATTTTTTCCTTCTTTAGTATGTAATTATGCACTCATTCAAGAATATATGAAAATTGTATGGTATTGCAGGCCTGCTAGTGTCTTCCAAATGTGGTGTATCAGTTGTTGCCTATATTTTTAACGTCAAGAATGGATACATAAAAATTGTTGTGATCCTATTCAGGTAATTTTCTGGTAGAATTATTTACTCACCATCACACTTGTTAAGATAAGATAAGATAAGATCGCCTTTTATTATCCCTCAAGGGGAAATTTACATTGTTACAGCAGCAAAATATATAAAGAGAAAAAGATAAGGCAGTGAAGGAATAGTGCAAAAGTACTAAGTATACAAAAAAGGATATAAGAAATAAACTACAAATTTATAGATAAAAAATGAACAAATTTGCATAAATTAAATGGTTTGCCGATTTATAGTTAACATAAGTGTATTACAAATGTGGTATTGCATGTGTAAGTATTGCACAGGTATTATTACCAGTATTACCCAGATAGTATTGCACAAGTAAGTCAGTCTATTGCACAAGAGCCGTTTTAACCATGTGTAGCTAGCAGTTCACTGTAAAGTACTGATGCTGATAGTCAGTGCACACAGTATACATTCAGAGGGGTTTCTATGAATGTAGAAGTGATCTGGACAGTATTGTTCATTATTGTGAGGAGTGTCTGGTACTGTGCTTGATGAGGTGCCAGTTGTACAGTCTCACAGCAGTAGGGAGGAAGGAGCTGCTGTATCTCTCCTTAACACAACGCAGATGGAGGAGCCTGACACTGAAGGAGCTGTCCAGTGCTGCTACTGTCTCCTGCAGTGGATGGGAGGTGTTCGCCACTAAGGATGACAACTTGGCCAACATCCTCCTCTCCCCCACTACATCCACTGAGTCCAGTGCACATCCCAGGACAGATCCTGCCTTCCTAATCAGTTTGTTCAATTTTTTTCCTCTCTGCTGTTGTGATACTGCTTCCCCAACAGACAACTCCATAGAATATGGCTGATGCCACCACAGAGTCATAAAAAGAGTCCAGAAGTGGACCCTGTACTCCAAAGTCCCTGAGCCTCCTCAGCAGGTGGAGTCTGCTCTGGCCTTTCTTGTACAGGGCGTTTGTGTGATCAGTCCAGTCCAGTTTATTATTCAGATGAACACCCAGGTAGTTGTAGCTCCTAACGATCTCAATGTCCTTTCCCTGAATGTTCACTGGGGTAGGTGAAGAGAACTTTGTCCTGCAGAAATCCACCACCAGTTCCTTGGTTTTACTTGTATTGATCTGGAGGGAGTTCCATTGGCACCAGTCCACAAAGTTCCTTGTCAGTTCTCTGTACTCGCAATCATCGCCATCTAGGATATAGCCCACAATAGTAGAGTCATCAGTGAACTTCTGTAGATGACAGGTTGTTGTATTGTGTCTAAAGTCCGCAGTGTAAAGTGTGAACAGGAATGGGGCCAGGACTGTCCCCTGTGGAGCCCCTGTGCTGCAAAGAATGGTGTCTGACACACAGTCCTTTAGTCTCACATACTGTGGCCTGTTTGTGAGATAGTCCATAGTCCACAAGGTAAGATGATGGTCCACCCCACCATCTTACTCCTCAGAAGAGTCGGCTGGATGGTGTTGAAGGCACTGGATAGATCAAAGAACATGATTCTAACAGTGCTTCCTGCCTTTTCAAGATGAGAGAGATCTGTGAAGCAGGTAGATGACTGCATCTTCCACCCCAATGCCTGGCTGGTAGGCAAACTGCAGGGGATCCATAGCTGGCCCCACCAGCACTGAAAAAAAAATCACTGAATTTACTTAATTTTAATGCGTACATCAGTCCCACACAATCCAATTGTGTAAGCTTAAAATAACTTTAACCTTACACAATAACATTAAGGGGATGAAATCACTTTAAGCTTACACAATTGGATTGTGTGGGACCGATGTACGCATTAAAATTAAGTAAATTCAATGACTTCTTTTTTTCAGTGAGTGTGTGGAGATGTGCCAGAACAAGTCTTTCCAGAACCTTCATCAGGTGAGAGGTCAGCACCACTGGTCTATATCCGTTAAACTCAGTGGGGTGTGCAGTTTTTGGTATCGGAACTACACGCGATGTCTTCCAAAGGACCGGCACTCTTTCCTGTTCCAGGCTCAAGTTGAAAATGTCCCACACTATTCCACACAGCTGGTCAGTACAATGCCTCAGGAGCCCAGGGTTGATGCCATCAGGACCTGCAGCCTTTCACCTTCATCTTACTCAGTACCCTCTTGACTTGTCCTCTGTCAAAGGACAAAGAGGAGCACAGCTGAGTGCTCGGTGTTATGCATGGAGGTGTGAAGCACTGAGCTGGAGGTGTGATGGTTGAGGGGTGCTGAGAGGGTGAGGAGGAGGTCTGTGGACTGGGTGATGATGACCAGGAAAAGACAGTAGCAGTAACAGGAGGGAGGGCCAGTGCCTGATCAAATCTGTTAAAGAAGTTGTTCAAGTAAATTGCCCATTGCAACTCACCTCCAAGCTGCCTATTGGACTCCTTAAGCCCTGAGTTTGTTTTAAGGCCCCTCCAGACTCCACTCATGTTGCTCTGCTGCAGCTGGTCCTCCATCCTCCTCCTGTAGTGGTCTTTGCCTTCCCTGATCTTTCTTCTCAGCTCCTTCTGTACCCTCCTCAATTCCTGTGATTTGAATACCCTCTTCTTCTCATTCAGGAGAGCCTTCAGCTCAGGAGTGACCCAGGGTTTGTTGTTTGAGAAGCACCATACTGTTTTAGTGGGCAAAGTGTTCTCCACACAGAAGTTTATGTAGTCCGTGATGCAGCTCGTGAGGCTGCCTACATCCTCATGGGGCTCACGAAGAACATCCCAGTCTGTAGTGCCAAAGTAGTCCTTCAAAGCCTCATAAGCCTCATCAGTCCAGCTTTTCACCTGTTGTGTATTGACTGGATGTCTGTGAACAATAGATCTGTAGACTGGCAGGAGATGCACCAAGTTGTGATCAGATTTGCCGGGGGGGAGGGGTGATGTATGATATGCTTCCTTGGTGTTGGCATAAAACAGATCCAGTTTCTCTTGTGCTGCATGTTATGTACTGTTTGAAGTTGGGGAGAGTGGAGGACACAGAAGACAGGGTAACAAGGTTACTCCTGTAACATTTGTTTTTCCATTGGCCATATTTTTTTTATTATTTCAATATTATCTTTTCAGCTGTCCATGATTACTGATGAAACCTTATGGGAAACTGTAGCTTGTACTCCAACCCCGATTCAAAATATATGTCAATATATGTCAATATTTTAGTGCTGTCAAGCGATTAAAATATTTAATCACGATTAATGTCGCGACTGTCATAGTTAACTCGCGATTAATCGCAATTTAATCACACATTTTTGTCACATGAAAAACCATTGTAATTCTCTTATCAGCATAAAAAAGTGAATGGGCTTGCTTTGTACCAATGTTTTTTTTTTTTTTTTATTGCAGAGCATAACATGTCTTGTCACAGCCACTGACATCCATAACTTCCATATTAGATGAGAAAACCAAGGGATGAAAAATAGTGCATATCACTGTGAAAATAAAAAAAATGTTTTATTTTACTCTTCATTAGTTTCTTTTGAAGAGAAGTATTTGCCATAAAAGAAGAAAAAACAGATAACAAAAATAAAAACATTCATCATACGTTCAAAAATGTTCATCATAGTGTGGCACTGTATTATCTAATTCTCACTGCTTATAACTATACACCTACCCAGTGGAGATGAGCTGGGAAACTGAAGACTGAAGGAACAGTAATGAAAAGTATTTTTCCAGCCTCACCTGTGAAAGGTAATCCCATGTGATCTCATTTGGACGGTAAACCTGTTGGTACAGTTAAACGCAGCACATGAATGAGGCATCTTTATTCTCAGCTACTGTCTAGACGCTATACCAGAGACGGTTGAAGAATCTCTACTTTGCCCCATCCAATATGGCGGCGAGGATGTTTATATGTCTATGCATGTGTCTATGCCTTTCTCCATCACTCACACGTACTCTTATTGAAGCAGCACGCAACAAGCCTCAACAGGAACTACGGGTGACTCGCAGGGCCAAATTAGAATTTGCGTTAACGGCACTATTTTTTTTAATCGCGTTAAATTGAGATCGCGTTAACGCATTATTATCGTGTTAACTTTGACAGCACTACAATATTTACATGCAGAGTTTCTGAACTGTGTTTACTGACAAGGGGATTCTATGGAGCTTTTGATTGTGTCATGGACTGTTGATGAAATCCCTAGATTCCTTGCAATTTTACTTTGAGAAACATTGTTCTTAAACTGTTGGATGATTTGCCAATCCAGTTTTTCACAAAATGGTGAACCTCGCCTAATCCTTGCTTGTAAAAGACTGAACTTTGCTAATTACTAATTAACCTGTTTATCCTGTAGAAATTTCCAAACAGGTGATTTTCGAGCACTCCACAACCTAGGCAGTCTTTTGTTGCCCTTGGCCCAACATTTTTTTGGAACATACTGCCGGCATCAAATTCAGAATGAGTGTTTTATTGGAAAACATTTGACCAATACAAACATTTTATTGGTCAAAAGGATATGCAAATCATTGCATTCTGTTTTTATTTTCATTTTACACACCATCCCATTGTTTTGTTTGTTTGGATTTTTTTTTTTGAATTGGGGTTGTACACAGTGGCAAATGACCAGGAGTCAAGTACGACTCAAACTTCCTGTTTTCACAAGAAAACCTGATCAAAGGTTAATTTCATGTATACCATAAAGTCATTAAATATGTCAACCCTACATGACCTAAGGCTAACCATAAACGTGTCTCCCAAATGCGTCTTTATATTTTAGTGTAAATTTGTGATATGACAAAGTCACTATTGAAAAATATAAAAAATATCTTTGCTACACACTGAACAGTGGGCCATTGTCACACCTGCACACATTGGCACATGCAACAGATGGACTCTCAGGTGCGCTCCGGACAGCACACACTCCAAGTTGACTTGTGCGTGCACTGCTAATGACTCACACCTGCATGGGATTATGGTGGAATCAGTGCACAGATACAAGGACTCTAAATGCACACTCACTTTGTGAAGTATTGCATTGTTTTAACACTTTACCAAGCCATGCTTATTCCCTGTTTTCCTGGTTTCTGATTCCTGTTTCCTGTTCCTTGTTTTAGACTCTGATTTTGTCTACAATAGTCTGTTTATGCCTCACTTGACCTATTGACTGTTTTACCATTCCTGATTAATGATTACCGATTTGGACTGTTTGCCTGATTGTATTCTTTTCAATGAATATCTTCTACACATACATCAATTTCCAACCGTCCTTGACAGAATACTGCCCTCAGCAGACAGAATACTTTGCCAAAACATGGATGTAGCAGAAGTCAACCAACATGCCCCACAACGCCATGCCCAGTTTTCCATGCATCAGACTCTAACCATGTTTTTCTGTCAGAGACTTGGGATTGACACCCTGGCACCTGATGATGGAGTGGAAGATCACCCCAAGGGGTTCACATTACAATGTACCTTCTTTTATGCTGACCTGGAGGAGCCTAAGCCTCCAGAACCTGTCTGGGTCAGCTGCATGATTACCTGGCCCATGGGACAAGCACTCTGATGGACTGATTATCTCATCAGAATAGAACACCCTTTCCTATGAAGCTTCCACTCATTTCATATCATGCTCTGGTACCTTTATAAGGCTCTAGAGAATGAGGACCCACATTAATTTTTTTTGGGGGGTGGGCTACAATGTTGGAGGCTGATGCAGCAGCAGCAGAGGAGTTTGCTGTCCCATAGCCAGTCCCAGAGCCAGCATCCGAACCAGAGCCAGATCCAGCACCCAAACTAGAGCTGGAGCCAGCAACAATGTCAACACCAGTGCCAGAGCCAGTGCCCAAACCAGAGCCAGCACCCGAGCCAGAGTGCCAGAGCAAGAGCCAATGCCTGAGCCAGCACCAGTGTCAGAGCAAGAGCCAGAGCCCAAACCAGTGCCAGAGCCAGAGATAGCACCAGCACCAGCGCAAGAGCCAGAGCCAGAATCAGCACCAGCACCAGTGCAAGCACCAGAGTCAAAGCCAGTGCCAGAATCACTGCCAGAGCCAATGCCAGAGCCAGTGCCTGAATTGAGTCAGACCCAGTGCCAGAGCCAGTTCCAGAACCAGCACCAGAGGCTGATGGGGTGGACTTTGCCCCAGACTTCTTTGAAGATGTTGTTGCCCCACTGCTACCTGGTTATGAAGACATCATCATCATCATCCTGCCACCACTGCCCAGCTATGAAGATGTCGTCATCTTGCCACTGCTTGGCTATAAAGGCACTGTTCCACTTCTGGGTCATGAGGATGTTGTCACCATGCCACTGGACACCAACAAGAACAAGAGCAGTGCTCAGATAGATCCCTGTCTGGAGTCCAATCTGGTCCAGAGCTTGAGTCCAAGTCCTGTTGAGCCTAGGTGCAGTCAGGAGTCCATATCCTGCCCAAAGGACTATGTCCAGTCCTGAACCCAAGTCCTATCCAGAGCTCAAACCCATGTCTATTCCAGAGCCCAAGCATGGTCCAGAGCTAGAGCCCATGTCCAGTCTAGAGCTCAAGCCTATGCCCAGTCTAAAGACCAAGTCATATCCAGAACCCAAGCCCATGCTCGAGCCCACATCCAGTGCAGAGTCCAAGTCCTGAGCCCACATTCAGTCCAGAGTCCAGGTCTTGTCCAGAGCCCACGCCCATGTCTAGTCCAAAGTTCAGGTCCTGTCCAGAGCCTGAGCCCAAGCCCCCACCTGAGCCAAGAATCTGGTACCACGTTGGAACAGAGCAGAGTACCCAAAAGCACAGTGTCCAGTGTCAGACCCTCATCCCTGGGGCCAGTGAAGATGGATATAATCTCCTGGAAGGAGCTGTTTGGGGTTCTGTCACACCTGCGTGCATTGGCGTGCGCAACAGATGAACTGTCAGCCACGCTCCAGACAGCACACACTCTGAGTTGACTCACACTTGCATGGGATTGAGGTGCAATCAGGGTGCCTATATAAGGACAATAAATGCTCACTCACTTTGCAAAGTATTGCATTGTTTTGATACTTTACTGAGCCATGCTTATATCCTGTTTTCTTAGTTTCTGATTCCTATTTCCTGTTCCTCATTTTTAACCCTGCTTTTGTCTATGATAGTCTATTTGTGCCTCACACAACCTATTGCTTGTTTTACTGTTCCTGATTAATGCTTGCCAATTTGGACTATTTGCCTGATTGTCTTCTTTTCAATAAATATCTTCTGCACATACATCCATCTACAACCATCCCTGACAGAATACTCCCCCCAGCTGACAGCCACATTCAAAGTTGACTTATATGTATGTAGTGACAGGTTAACACCAAAATTGTACATATCTAAATAAGGACAACTTTACCCACAAAAATCTCATTCATCTCATTATCTCTAGCCGCTTTATCCTTCTACAGGGTCGCAGGCAAGCTGGAGCCTATCCCAGCTGACTACGGGCGAAAGGCGGGGTACACCCTGGACAAGTCGCCAGGTCATCACAGGGCTGACACATAGACACAGACAACCATTCACACTCACATTCACACCTACGGTCAATTTCGAGTCACCAGTTAACCTAACCTGCATGTCTTTGGACTGTGGGGGAAACCGGAGCACCCGGAGGAAACCCACGCGGACACGGGGAGAACATGCAAACTCCACACAGAAAGGCCCTCGCCGGCCCCGGGGCTCGAACCCAGGACCTTCTTGCTGTGAGGCGACAGCGCTAACCACTACACCACCGTGCCGCCACCCACAAAAATGCTGACATATTTTGACATAACTTTTGAATGCTAACTCTGAATACAGCCCAGTGAGATCATAAGGAATTAAATGAACAATAATTAATAAATAAAGCATTGTCATATATTGGGCAAATGGGTGAATGTAATCACAGGAAGAGAGAAACAGGCAGAGTTTGAGAGGCACCAACAGGATATCAGAGGTTAGACAATGCATGGGTAAAAAAAAAAAGCAGAGTCGAAACCAGATTATCAATACATCAATGGCTTGGTAACATCAGACATAGGGTACAGAGTGTATAATTCACAAAGTCTGTGTGCATTAGGGGTGGTGGAGGTGTGGTGAGATAAGGATCCACAAGCAGAACACAGACAGTAATCCAATAAATAAGGTGATTTAATCCAGGGAAAAGGACATGACAAAAAGGTAAACAAACGGGACAAAAACAAATTACAAAAATAGACCAGGTAAAAAGAGACAAAAAACTTGACAAAAACATGAGGCAGGCAAGGACAAAAATATCTAGAGCAAAAAACCATAAACAAGAAAAAACCCTTAGTGCAAAAAACCATGAACAAGAAAAAACCCTTAGTGCATAAAAACCATGAACAAGAAAAAACCCTGAGTGCAAAAAAAAAAAAAACATGAACAAGAAAAAAAACCCTTAGTGCAAAAACCATGAACTAGAAAAATAGCTTGAGCAAAAAACCATGAACCGCAATAGAGGCAGAGAAATGGTTAGAATAGCAAAACGAGACATTCTGGCAAAGTCAGAGTCTGAGAACGGCGTATTTATAGGCAGCGGTGAAAACCAGGAAGTGAATACAGGTGAGATGGAATTCCCATCCCGGATCCGGATTGGCACTGGCGTGGGAGATCTGTAATCTCTGGAGTGGATGTCTGGGGCGGAGCATGACAGTGTGTTACATGCTATGATTGCACTTTGATCAGGAAGAGGTGCATGGCAATTAGTCCTAATGAGCTTGAGTGTGGCTCTGCATGCAAGTTGCAGTCTGAGGTGTGCACTGTGTGCTCTGAACACCAATGCATGCAGCTGTGACAGAACCCCCCAAAGAGCTTCTTTTTGGAGCTAAAAAACTCTGCCCTGGGGGTGAGGATCAGGAGTTGGGCAAGGAGCCCCTTGAAGCTCCACTCTGGCATGACATGGCAAGGAACATGAACTGAGGCACAGGTTTGGGTTCAGGTTGAGCTTGGTACAGGAGCATGGATGCAGGTAGAGGCTTGGTTTCAAGCTTGGCTTGGTATGGGAGCATGGATGCAGGTGGAGGCCTGTATTCAAGCTTGGCTTGCTATGGAGGCATAGATGCAGGCATGGGCCCAAACATGGAGATGGGCTCAGGTATGGGCTGAGGTTCAGGCATGGATTTCATCAAGAATGTAGACTCCAACATGTATTTGGATAAGGATTTTGACTCTGGCTTGGACTTGAACATTGGTTTAAGCATGGTCATGAATTCAGGCATAAACATGGTCATGGGTTCAAGCATAGACATGGGCATGGGTATGGACCCTAGCATCAGCTTTGGCATGGACTTGAGCATAGCCATGGACTCAAGTGTCAGCATGGGCATGGACTCTGGCATGGACATGGGCTTGTACTCTAGCTTAGATTCTGACCTTGGCATGGACTCTGGCATAAGCAGGGTATTGGGTTCCAACTCAAGGCAAGGCAAGTTTATTTATATAGCACATTTCATACACAATGGCAGTTCAATGTGCTTTACAGAAGTAAAAACAAAACAGTAAACAATAGAGAATAAAATTACATAAAATAATTTTATTTTTATTCTAATATATAATATTATAAGAATTAAACAATTAATTAAAAGAATTAAAAGAAAATAATAAGAATTAAACAATAGTAGAAATAAAATAATAAAATGACGTAGTAGTTCAAATAGGAGGAGAAAAAGAAAAAAGAAACCAGCAGAATAAAATAAAATAAAGTTAAAGTTAAAGTAAATTTGAAACATGCAGAGAAAGTAAAGATTATAAAAAATGTAAAGAAGACAATATTAATTATTTAACAGAAAGCATCTGAAAACAGCTTGGTCTTTAACCTAGATTTGAACCTGCCAACAGCAGGAGCATTTTTAATGTCCTCTGGCAGTTGGTTCCATAGCTGTACTGCATAGTAGCTAAAAGCTGCTTCACCATACTTTGTTTTAACAACTGGTTTTAATAGTAAATTTTTCTGTTTCGAACTGGTAGATCTGATTGGGTTAGGCCGCTGCAACATATCAGAGAGGTAATTGGGCCCTGTACCATTTAGAGATTTGTACACCAGCAGCAATGCTTTAAAGTCAATTCTGTAGCTTACTGGAAGCCAGTGAAGGGACCTTAGAATTGGAATAATGTGCTCTGTTCTTTTTGTTCGTGTGAGAACCCTAGCCGCTGCATTTTGAACCAGCTGAAGTCGTTTGATGGTCTTTTTTGGCAGGCCTGTGAAAAGGCCATTGCAGTAATCAACCCTATTAGAGATGAAGGCATGTATTAGTTTTTCCAGATCATTTTTTGACACAAGTCCTCTTAGTTTGGAAATGTTTTTTAGGTGATAAAATGCCATTTTAGTGATTGCTTTCATGTGACTGTCAAAGTTTAGCTCGCTGTCAATGAAAACACCAAGATTTTTAACCATTTCTTTAGTTTTAATCCCTTTTGTGTCAAGAATAGTGGTAATCCTGAGTCTTTCATCTTTTTTCCAAATAGAATTACTTCTGTTTTATGTGTTCAGCTGAAGAAAATGTTGTGACATACAGCTGTTGATTTGATTGATACACTGGTAGAGACATTCAAGGGGGGCATAATCATTTGGTGATAGAGCAAAATAAATTTGGGTATCATCTGCATAGCAGTGATACAAAATTGAATTTTTATTGATAATTTGCCCAAGTGGGAGCATATAAAGGTTGAAAAGTAATGGTCCAAGAATCGACCCCTGGGGGACACCACAGGTCAAGGATATTGATGTTGAGGAGCAATTTCCCATGGTAACAAAGAAGCTTCTATCTTTTAAGTATGAATTTAAGCAATTGATAACTTTACCAGTCAATCCAACCCAGTGTTCAAGTCGATATAGCAGTATGTTGTGATCAACAGTATCAAAAGCTGCACTGAGGTCCAGTAATACCAGGACCGATGTTTTGCCTGCATCAGTATTAAGACATATGTCATTTATAACTTTAATCAGTGCTGTTTCAGTGCTATGATTGGCACTAAATCCTGACTGAAAATTATCAAAATGGCTGTTTGATATCAAGAAGGCAGTTAATTGATTGAAGACAATTTTTTCAAGGATTTTCCCGATGAATGGTAAATTTGATATTGGCCTGTAGTTATTTAATACTGAAGGATCCAGATTATTTTTTTTAAGTAGGGGCTTTACAACGGCTTTTTTTAGGGACATAGGAACAATGCCAGTCTCCAGGGATGTATTTATAATTTGAAGCACATCTGTAATTATAAGATGAAGAACAGACTTAAAAAAGTTGGTGGGCAGAATGTCCAATTCAGATGTTGAGGAACTGAGATTTTGTACAGTTTTTTCAAGAGTCTCATAATCAATTAAACAAAATTCTGACATTGTGTTGAAGTTATCTATCTGTGTCATTGGTGATTGCAGTTTTTCAATTTTTTGCAACTGAGATATATTATGAGGAATATTCTGCCGTATTTTATCAATTTTACCTTTGAAAAAGGATGCAAACTCATTGCATTTATTAACTGAGAGAAGTTCAGGTGCTAATTGTGGTGGGGGATTAGTTCCCAGATAGCAAAAGGGCGTTGATTCGATGGGGAATCATCGGCATGTTCTTCGACCATACGCCGTCGAATCATCATGGATCACCGGCGTTGATTCAACACCGCTTTGCTCATACGAGTTTGCGTTGAAATGACGTTGAAAAGTGGATGGTGGCCGACAGAGAATAGACCCCCTTTCACCCTTTATTCAACTATGGATTTCGGTCGATTTATAGTTTAATTTTTGGCGATGATTCATCCAACTTTACTTCCTGTTTTATGTACAACAGGAAGGCTACAAATTAAGCAAAACAGGCTAAATTAAACTAGCTAACAATAAAGCATCGGGGCTCTTGCCTAGGATGAACACACACTTCAACCATGAAAGTGAAACTTAATTTATATCAATGTGCATAGGCTACGTCCTGTTTTATGTACAACAGGATATAAAAATGCATGCAACAATGCACCTCTCCTAATGTTTGTCAAGCTATCTAATGAGGCATAACTTTTAACATTTATAAGGAACAGAACACACTTGAACAAGTTCTTACAAACATTTTATGATTTATTTATAATTGTGGCCTATTCCTCCTGCGGCGCAGACACCTGTACATGGAAACAGAAAAACATAACCAAAAAAAGAGGGATGGAGGGAGGAAAATTAAAACAAAAGAAAGAAATGAAATATAGAGTAGAGTATATTTGATAAAATTAAGGATGTTTTTATTCAGTAAACATTTTAAAAAATGTTCTACAACACTCTAGCCTAGTGACTTACCAGTAACAAAATAGACTTGAAGTATTCAGATCCGCTCTGCATAAAGCAGCTAAATCCTCTCTCTGTCTCCTGGCAGAAAGCTCCTTGGTTTGCTTGTGTCTCAATCACAGCTGGTATTCTGTAGAAAGACTTCTTTTCACCTTTCCCATCAGCTTTGTTAGAACACCCTAACACAACACAAAAGTTTACCATTGTAGGTTTTTGATGAACCAAGTGCCTCATGGGTTCACATACCGCATGCTGCCGTTATTTTCTTCTAATCACGAGTTTGTTGGTCTTCCAATATGGCACAGGGTTTGTTTACTTCCGGTTTTGGGTGACGTCAGTGAAAGGGGTCTAATGGGGGCATTACCGCCACCCACTGGATTGGGGTGTAAAGCAGTCTGAACAAAACGTGTAAACATAAACATAGGAGAAATGAACCCGTTTTTCTAACTCGTCCTCACTTAGTCTACTTTTCTTTTTTGATTAGTCTGGATTTGATATTGTAAATTTAAATGTGAATCAATGTATATTCATCGGACATGAACAAATGAATAAATCTTGAGTAATCTTGAGGGGCGTGTGTGTCCGGGGGGGGGGATCGAACGAACCCTCCGATCCCCCCTGGCAACAGGCCAGAATTTATATTCTGAACAATTAGTTGCTCATCCTACCAATGTTGAAAACTGGCCGGCAAAAGTGACAATGGTTCAACATCGTATATTCGACCTTCTCTGACGGTCGACAGATCAACCTTTACCCACGGTGATTCAACAGTGATAAATCGACCTTCTCCGACAGCGGAGAAATCGACGTTTCACGGCGCCGTTTCAGTGTTGATTTTCTGACTTACGACGGAAACCGACCATTCTGACCAAGAATCGGCGCCGTTTCAACGTCCCTCTGCTATCTGGGTTAGCTTCTCTACTGTTGAAAATAGCACACGGGCATTGTTCATATTCCTGCTCATGATGTTGGAGAAGAAAGACTGTCTTGCTTTACGAATTTCATAATTATAATTCAAAAGCATCTCTTTATGGATTTGATAATGGATGTGAAGTTTAGATTTGCACCATTTTCTTTCAGTCTTTCTACATTCTCTCTTTAGCAGTTTAACAGCCGGGTACTGCTTCCATGGTGCTTTCTGCTTATCATTGACTCTTTTGATTTTGAATGGAGCAATATCATCCATAATTTGGGTCATATTTAAATTAAAAATTTCCAGTAAATCATCTACAGAGTCTGACATTTTGGTTGAGTTCTGAGATAGAGCTTGCTCAAAGAGAGCACATGTGTTGTCTTTTATGACTCTCCTACCTATAGTCGTTGAGCTGTTCTGATTGTGAGGAGACATAGAAACATCAAAGAAAACACAGAAATGATTGGATAAGGCCAGGTCAACAACAGTAGTAGAAACAGTAAGACCCTTTGTGATGACGAGGTCAAGAGTATGACCACGAGAGTGGGTCGGCCCCTGTACATGTTGTACTAGGTTGAAGTTGTCAATAATTGCAAGTAGTTCTTTGGCATAAGTGTTATCAGTATTATCTACATGCAAGTTAAAATCCCCAGATATAATAAGACAATCAAACTCTAAGCAAATGACTGACAACAGTTCACCAAACTCTTCAAGAAAGACTTTGGCTGAATGTCTCGGAGGCCTATAAATAGTTAATAATAATATGTTAGGAGAGCATGTAACAAGTGCACATAAGTGTTCAAAGGATGTAAAATCACCAAGTGAGGATTGTTTACATTGAAAAGAGACTTTGAATATATTTGCGATCCCTCCACCTTTCCCTTGTCGGGTAACATTCAAAAAATTAAAATTTGGGGGAGCTGCTTCAATAAGGGTGGTAGCACTATTTGCTTGATCCAGCCAACTTTCAGTTAGAAGCAAAAAATCAAGATTGTGTTTGCAAATAAGATCATTAATTAAAAATGACTTGTTTAAAAGTGATCTAACGTTCAGAAGAGCTAGCTTTACAGAAAGTCTAGAAGTAATATCTGCTTGTGCACTCTGATGTTGTTTTAAAACAGGAAGGAGATTAGATTGGTTCACCCCCAGGGTTAAATGTGCTCTATGTTTTCTATTTCTTATCAACACAGGAATAGAGAATGGCATAGGCACATTGGGTCCCAGCTGGTTTTCAAAACTACACCCATTTGCAGGGACCCAGAGTACATCAAACAAGACTTTCTAAATGTTCCATTTGGTTTGAGGGTGAAAGGATTGGAAATTACATGTATCTTTTGGATGGTGAAAAAGATTTGTAGCCAGCTGAAAGTCCTGGGCGAACACAATTTTGATGAACTGGGTACAGTGCTTGTCGTGACAGATTTGGGCTGGAAAAAGAGAGTGTAGCCATTGGGAGCAATTTTTTCATGCTATTTGGGAAATCCATCTGAGGGGAAGATAGAGATGGCGAAATGAAGTCCTCTGATTTTTGGCAGTCTGTCTTTGAATCTTGGCAGTCTAGCAGGTCAGATGTCTGTGTGTCCTTGATGACAACTTGCAAAGATGATTGTTTAGGCTTTGTAACTATGTCAGTCTGCGACATCTTATCAACTGTTTTCCTCAATGCTGGCTGAGAAAAGATTGCAAGTCTGTAATGGTCTACTAAGACTTTGGCTCCAATCCAGCTGAGTTCAGTGCTATTTGGCTTGTAAAATTCTCTGCGATTCCAGAAAAGGTTAAAATTGTCTATGAAGTTCATACCAAATGAAAAACAAGTTCTTCCAAGCCAGGTGTTAAAACTTCCTCTCGCTGGAAGTGGGCCACTGATAAAAGATTGAATTCCAGTCTTATAGAGCTCAGAAAAAAGTTTTCTGAAATCATCTTGGACAAACAGCTGTTCTCTAAAAACATCATTTGCTCCCACATGCACAACAATACGTTTAATAGTTTTATGCTCGGACATGAGTTTCAAAATGCTGTCTTTGGTGTCAGAGATGGATGCATTTGGAAGGCAACAAATAATCATCCCATAACCTTTTAATTGTCTTACAGTGGAATCACCAAGAACAAGGGTTGTGGGATCAGGTGGTGTTACGAGCTGCTTTTTGCCTCTTCCCACAGCTCTTCGATCTTGGTGCGATCTCTTTTTACTATGTGTTTGTCCACTTGAAAAATCCTCTTCCACATCTCTGAGGCATTCAAATTTGTTCTGAAGCCTTATGGGCTGTGGATTTTCCATAGGATTGTAGATCCTATTGTAATTTGTAGAACGAGCTGGTGTTGAAGTAATTACTCTTCTGTTTTTATTTTTGGGCTTGCCACCCATCATTTGCCAGTTTTCTGTTCTCACATTTTGCCCAGCTTGATTGATGAATTCATCCACTTGATCTGCAATGCCATCGGTCTGTCGGAGTGCAATCTCTGCATTCTCAGCCACTGTTTCTGTACTCCTTTCCTGAGATATCGCTTTTAATTCGTCCGTCTTTGGCAGAGCATCAATCTTTGATTCCAGAATAGAAATCCTCTGTTCTAGTTCCATGCATTTTCTGCAGGACTTTTTGATCCCTGGCATTTTGTTTTAAAAACTAACTTATAAAGATGAAAAATAAAATGAAAAAATAGTGGAAATTAAATGAGAAAGTAAAGTATAGAAATAAAGATCAAGAAAGCAGGAGCAAAGCAAAGATGCGTCCTACTCGCTTGAGTAGGAGGAGCAAAGTCTTCAAACTCAGAGACAGGCATAGGCTTAGTTTGGATGACAATTTCATCCTCCCTGAAGCCTAGCACTGGAGTGATAATTTCATTCTCTCAGAAGCCTGGTGGCAGAGTGAAGAGCTCATCCTCCCTGGAGATGGAATGAAAACATCTTCGAAGCCAGAGCAAGGTGGAGGAGCAAGTACAGGAATAAAGGTTGCCCTGTCAGCTTCTCATGCAAGCTCTGAAGAGTAGGCTTCCCCATCTGATTCTGTCTCAGCATTATGGGTATCAGCCCCCCCCCAATATCTAGGGGTCTTTCCCTCTCTAACTCATCATCCCTCAGACATTGCTCAGCATGCTTGCTCTCTTCTGCTACATCCATTATAGTTGTGAAATATTCTGTCATGTTTTGGGTGAATGGACAAGTGTAATCACAGGAAGAGTGATTAAAAGCAGGTAGACAAACTGAACCAAAATGTGAGGCAAAGAGCATTCACTGAAATGGGCAGAGTTCAGACGAAGCACAAACAGGATACCAGAGGTTAGACAATGTGTGGTCAAGAAACAAGAAAGGGAGTTGAAACCAGATTATTAATACATGAACAGCTTGGTAATGTCAGACACAGGGTACAGAGTGTATATTTTTGCAAAGTTTGTGTGTTACTGCTAGACCTTATAACCTACATGTCAACTTATATGGTTTCCCCGTATTTTGTATGGAAGAATGCAATTTTTTGGCTAATACAGTGTACACTGATTTTCATATGGGAAAATTACATTTTGTATCATCCAAGATTTTTTCCATTACTCTGAGAATTTTCTTAGCATCCCCCATTTATTTTTTCAAACACACATGCCCAATGAAACAGAACTATTTTCGATTTATGGTTTTCTAGTTGCACATGGTTTTCTCGATCATTGATTTGTGGTTGAGCAGTCCTAACATGCATGCCCAATGAAATGGAACTATTTTTGATTTGTGGTTTTCTAGTTGCATGTGGTTTTCTCAGTCATTTGTGGTTGAGCAGTCCTCATGTACACATCAAATTTCACAAGTTTTATCTTTTAAAAATGGCATCTGGAAATGCAATGGCAAAGAGAAAATGTGCTGGAACTGGACATCTGAAGGAATGGGAAACTCTGGATGGAGAATATAAAGGATGGATCCAGGTGTCTTCGAATGGCCCCCAATATTCGCTCTGTATTCTGTGCAGAAAGCACATTAAAGTGGCAGCTTCAGGTTTTTATGACCTGAAATTGCATTTCCAAACCAAGGCACATAAAGACTGCATTGTTAAATGCAGGACCTTCAAGTCTATGGAGCAGCATTTTGGCGCAAGTACATCGGCTCGGACTCCCCAGACTTCTGTGATGGCTGCAGAAGTTATGTTCTGCCAATTTCTCATGGAACACAACATCCCCCTGACTATAGCTGACCATTTTTTGGAGCTAGCGAAAAAAATGTTTCCCAATTCAAAGACTGCACAGGTAAGCATTTGTGGGTTTTTTATTTACTTTTTAAAAGTTTTTACTGTTTGCATGTAGGAAAGCTTCCTCCATTATCATGATAATTTAGGGAGGCAATACTGGGACACACTGTTTATACAACGGCAACTGTAGTTACCCAGCAATTTTGCTTCCCTAAACATTTTAATTGCTGATAGACATTTTATCCTGAGAACCAACCCATAGATTTGTGTCCTCTGTAGTTGACATTTGTTTTATGTGCACACCCTCTTACTCTTTCAAGCTATTCACTTGAATCCTGGTGTCTTGGAAAGAGTGCATCCTTTTTTTTGAAAAAATCTAAATTGTAAGTTGTTTTTTAACCCTACCTAGTAAGGAAATCACAACAAAAGAGAAATTGAGAGACACATTTTTTCTTGGTTCCCAGGAGGATATGTAGATGCAGATGACCAACACTCGTTACTACCATCAGTCGTCAGTAAACTGGAAAAGTATTGAATGAAGAGTAATGGTGGTAATGACCATTGGTAACATGTCTCTTAAATGTGTAGTAGGGGATGGAAGCAATTTAACACCATCTACATGTTTGCCATGCTCTGATTTTCTTTTATTGACCAGAAAAATAATCTGTATTTGCCAGTTATGTATGTAGACCTAACTTTTTATTCATTTGTTGTTCACCCAGGATTTTGCATGCAAATGAACGAAGACAACCATGGCTGTCAAAGGAAGTTTAGCCCCTGCTTATACAAATCCTGTTGTCGAAAAAATGTGCCAGCAGCCATTTAGCCTTATGATAGATGAGATCAATGACAGAAACAGCACCAAGTGCTTGGTCATTCTGGCACGCATTTTTGAAGATGTCTGTGTAAAAAACAGAATGCTGGATTTACCAGAACTTACTTCTGGTAAAGCTTCAGCGATATTTGAAGCTGTTAACAGCTTCATGAGGTAAGAATTTATTCTTTAAATTGTAAAATGGTGTGCCAGTTTGCTGAATCTGTATACCTGTTTAACAATCTAGACTGGAAGTGTGTAGTAATATGTATAATATTATAAATACCTTTGTAACTTTTATAATTACAAAATGGGCACTCATGCATAATGCATATTTTCAGTGAAAATGACATCCCCTGGGCCAACATGGTTGGGTTGGCAAGTGACAATTGCAACACCATGATTGGCAGGAAAGATTCTGTTTTGACCAGGCTCCAAGCAAAAAGTCCCAAGATTTTTAGGTACGTTTCATGTGTCATAAGTTTATATATATATATATATATATATATATATATATATATATATATATATATATATATATATACACTGTATGTATATATAATAATATGCACCAAATTTTTATCAGAATGGTACTCCAATACTGTACTTATTCTACTGTTATTTCTGTTTCAGGATTGGCTGCATTTGCCACTTGGCAAATCTTTGTGTGAAGGCCAGTGTGAAGGCCCTGCCATTTAAAGTAGATGACCTTCTGGTGGATGTGTTCTACTTTTTCCACCACAGCTCAAAGCGCATTCAGGACTTCAAAGAATTTCAGCAGTTTACAGAGGTTAGCTAACAGACCTATCGTATCACTAAAACATAAGTAGTCTTTGAGAGTCTCTTCTGGTAGTCTTCCAGCTTTTCCTCAATTAATTATTCTACATTAAATTCTAGGTAGAGGAGCAGCAGATCTTGAAGCACTGTCCTACCCATTGGCTGTCCCTAGAGAAAGTCTGCAACCACCTGCTGAGCCAACTGCCAGCCTTGCGAAGCTACTTTGCCAGTCATAAAGATGTTGAGAAACCGGGCAAAGTCAAGTCGATAAATGACAGGCTACAGGAACCCCTGACTGAGCTGATACTGTTGTTACTCCAGTACATTATGCCAGTGATCAATCAGTTTAACATCCTTTTTCAAGGGGAGTATTGCATGGTTGGCAGTCTCCTCCCTGAGATGGACAGGCTTCTATGGAAGTTTGCTGTGAAGTTCTTGGAGCTGAAGCATGTCAAGTCCTGCAGGAACCTTGGGGAATTTGATGTGGGCAACCAGGAGCTGCAGCAGTCCAATGACAAGCTGGTAATGGGGCCTGCAGTCAGATCTCACCTGGTGGAGCTAGAGGAAGACCTGGACACAAAAACTATCCAGGTCTTCTTCTCCTCTGTCAGAGGATTTTATGAGGCTGCTGCCAGGAAGATGGATAAATTTCCATTTGACAATGAAGTGTTGGTCAATCTTGCAGTGTTAGATCCATCTAAAAAGGATTGCCTGGACTATAGTGGTGTTGTCAATTTCAAGATTCAAGATTTTTATTTGTCATATACACAATAACAGACACAGCAGTTTATTATTGGGTAATGAAATTCTTATTTTGCAACTGCCCAACCAAACTACGCTTACCAAAATAAAAAGAAATATATATATATATATATATATATATATATATATATATATATATATATATATATATATATATATATGATGGAATGCAAAATATAAAGGTAGAGTGAAAAATGAAGATAACATTTTAAAAAAAAAGGAGATGCAAACAATGTGCAAACATAGAGGTAGATATACTGTGCAGTGTCTTGTGCAAAATTGCTAATATAATCCGTAGCTCAAAGCCTGATGGAAATATAGAGGTAGATGGTGATTATAATCCGTGGTTCAAAAGCCTGATGGCCTGGGGGTAAAAACTGTTTGTCAGTCTAGTAGTCCTTGCTTTCACACTCCTGTAGCATCTGCCAGATGGTAGGAGCATGAATAGTCTGTGTTGTGGGTGTGTTTGGTCCCTGATGATGCTCTGTGCCCTTTTTGTGACCCGGGTGTTGTAAATGTCCTGTAGTGGGGGGAGGACAGCTCCACAGATGAACTGTGCCATTTTAATGACACGCTGGAGAGCCTTTCTGTCCTGAGTTGTGCAGTTCCTGTACCACACAGTAATGGAATTTGTCAGGACGCTCTCCACTGTGCACTTGTAGAAGTTGCTGAGGAGTTTGGTGGACAGTCCAAATTTCCTCAGCTTTCTCAGGAAGAAGAGTCTCTGTTGAGCCTTCTTGATGGTCTGCTGTGTGTTGTGTTACCAGGTCAGATCCTCACTGATGTGAGTTCCGAGGAATTTAAATGTTTTCACCCTCTCCACCTGTGTCCCGTTGATGTGCAGCGAGGCGTGCTGGTCTCTCCTCCTCTTCCTTGGGTCAATAATCATCTCCTTGGTCTTCTCAGCACTCAAGGAGAGGTTATTTTCCTGGCACCAGGAGACCAGCTGAGCCACCTCCTCCCTGTCGACACTCTCATCTCCGCCAGTGATCAGCCCAATGACAGTGGTGTCATCAGCGAACTTAATGATGGAAGTGTTGCTCTGGGTGGGGGTGCAGTCATAGGTGAAGAGGGTGTACAGGAGTGGACTGAGCACACAGCCTTGGGGGTCCCTGTGCTCACTGTCTTGGTGCTGGATGTTCTTGTACCGACTCTGACAGCCTGGGGTCTGTTTGTGAGAAAGTCCAGAACCCAGCAGCAGAGGGAGGATGTCAGTCCAAGGGTGGAGAGCTTCTCAGTCAGTCTGCTGGGGATGACGGTGTTGAAGGCTGAACTGTAGTCCACAAACAGCATTCGAACATAGGTGTCCCTGTGTTCCAGGTGTGACAAGGCTGTGTGGATGGCTGCATTGACGGCATCATCAGTTGAACGGTTCTGACGATATGCGAATTGAAGGG
This sequence comes from Neoarius graeffei, assembly GCF_027579695.1. Classification (NCBI taxonomy): domain Eukaryota; kingdom Metazoa; phylum Chordata; class Actinopteri; order Siluriformes; family Ariidae; genus Neoarius; species Neoarius graeffei. The sequence continues at coordinate 33,568,135 of NC_083578.1, read as the reverse complement.
GGTCTATTGTGTCTGGTATGTTCTTTTTGATGCATGACATGACTTTCCTCTCAAAACACTTCATTACAACTGAAGTGAGTGCAATTGGTCAATAGTCATTCAGGCATGTTGTATTGTTTTTCTTTGGGAGGGGCACTATGGTGGTGGTCTTGAAGCATGTGGGCACAGAAGACATGGAGAGGGACAGGTTGAAAATGTCTGTGAAGACCTCTGCTAAAAGGGTCTGCACTTCACCATCAGCACTTCAATGTCCGCACAACAGTGTTTTTCAACCACCTGTATGTCCGTACACCATCTGTTGTTAACATAAACACACACACCGCCACCTTTGTTTTTACCGGAAGCAGATGTGTGGTCTCCGCGGTGCATGGAGTGGGTCTGTAGTTCAATGGCCGGGTCTGGCAGGCTTGCAGTAGTCCAGGTTTCTGTAAAAATCAGGGCACAACACTCTCTGATCTCATGTTGAGATGTTATCCTGGTTCTCAGCTCATCCATCTTGTTCTCGAGCAAGCGAACATTAGCTAGCAGAAGGCTAGGTAGCGGTGGTCTTGTAGCTCTAGCCTTTAGCCTAGCATGTAGCCTGCCTCTCTTACCGCGTCTCCGTTTTGGGTGCGTGGATCATCGGCCATTTCGCCTACTCGAGTCTGGTGATGATGCGGCCTGCCGGATGGTGTCGGTGTGGCTTCGGTCGCTGTCAGTGATGAGAAGAAAGCTACAGTCCAGAAGGACTGGACTGGGCCCATGGAGAATTTTACCAATGTCCAGAAGTGTGTCTTTGCTATAGGTGATCCTAGTGTACAAGCACTGAGCATTTGTCACAATCAAAATTACTAAAATAAACAATAAATACAGTCGGTGTCGGGAGCACATCGCAAACACGTTCGCCACGGGGGGTGCCATGATGTTATAACTATATATATTTAACTTCCTCTTTTGGCTTTTACCTGGACCTGGAGCAGTTAAAGGAGGAGTGGGAGGACTTTCAGCTTATGACAGATGATGCTGTGGCATGCAGGGCAAATTATGGCAAAAAAGTACCAATAGATGCATATTAGGGAAAGGTCTTCAATGTAAAAACTGCTCTGGGTGTTGCCAGGTTTCCAGTGCTGAAACAACTTTTTACTGCTTTGCTGTGCCTCCCACATAGCAATGCAGATAGTGAGAGGCGTTTTTCATTGGTTAGTTGACTTAATATTGATTTAATATTAATAAATTTTATTTGCAAAATGTACATCAATAATTCTGGTATTACCGATACAATGTATATTAAATAATTAAGTTTATAGTTTAGTCAGTTATTCTCTTTCATAGATAATTGTTTACTTGACTGTACATATTGTCATGCTCCGCCCCAGACATCCACTCTGGAGATTACGGATCTCTCATGCCAGCACCGATCCGGATCCAGGACAGGAATCCCTTCTCATCTTTATTCACTTCCTGGTTTTCACTGCTGTGCATAAATAAGCCATTCTCAGACTCAGACTTTGCCAGAATGTCTCGTTTGCTTCTTTGGCCATTTCTGTGCCTGTCTTGCTTCTCATGGTTTTGCTCTGTAGTGACTTTTTCTTGTTCGTGGTTTTTGCACTAGCATTCTTCTGGTTCATGTTTTTTTGCACTAAGGGTTATTTCTGGTTCATGGTTTCTTGCACTAAGGGTCTTTTCTTGTTCATAGTTTTTTTTGCACTAGCATTTTTGTCTTTGCCTGTCTCATGTTTTTGTCAAGTTGTTTGTCTCATTTTGTCTGGACTATTTTTGCCATTTGTTTTTTGTCCTGTTTGTTTACCTTTTTGCTATGCCCTTTCTTCCCTGAATTAAATCATATTATTTATTGGATTACTGTCTGTGTTTGGCTCTTGGATCCTAACTTCACCACACCTCCATCAATCCTAACTTCACCACACCTCCATCAATCCTAACGGTATGTTCTGGCCAACATGGATCCAGTGGAATTCACCCATCTGAGAACAGCTATAAGGCAGCAAGGGACTCTCCTCGGGACCCACCAACAAGACCTACAACAAATTACCCAGAACCTCGCCACCCTGTCCAATGCACTCAACCTTCTCACCATGCAGATGCAGCACCATCAAGCCATGCCTACCCCTGCTCAGCCGTCTCCAACTTCAGCTCCTGCCACTGCCTTTCTCCACGAACCGAGACTTCCAGCGCCTCAGCCCTACAATGGAGAACCAGGTACTTGCAGATCATTTTTGTCTCAATGTTCATTGATCCTAGAGCTGCAACCTCTGGCCTGCCCCACAGAATGCTCCCGGGTAGCATATACAATAATGATCCTCACTGGCAAGGCCAGAGAGTGGGGAACAGTGGTCTGGGATGCCAATGCACCCTTTTGTTCCAGTTTCAAGGATTTCTCCAAGGAGATGAGGCGAACTTTCGACCGTTCTCTGTCTGGCTGGGAGGTGGCCAGAGAGCTCATGGAGCTGAGGTAGGGGTCCCGGTCTACCTCAGATTACGCCACTGAGTTCTGGACATTGGTGGCTTCGTGCAGTTGGAATGAGAATGCCCAGATCGACGCGTTCCTGCACAGCTTGTCTGATGCCATCAAGGACGAATTGGTATCGTGGGAACTGCCATCAGACCCCTCCAGCTTCATGGACCTCGCCAATTGCATCGATGCTCGGATCCAGCCACAAAGGAGAGAGAAGAACTGCCTCCTCTCCACCTCCTGCCGTGTCCATCGAACCCATGTAGGTAGACCGGGTTTGGGTGTCAGCGGAGGAATGACATCGCTGGCAGAGCATGGGGGCCTGCTTCTATGGCTGTCAGTTGGGACACATCTGCTGAGCCTGCCTGCTAAAAGGACAAGCCCACCAGTGAATCAAGGGGACCTGGTGGGCAACGCTCGGAACCAGTCTGCCGCTAATCATCCGGTACTTCCTGTCATCATTATCTGTGACAACCAGCATCACCACCTCCAGGCCCTCGTCGATCTGCTCTGCCACTGCCAAGTGTCTGGGAATCCCGCTACTTGCTCTTGACGTCCCTCTCACTGTCCTGACACTCAATGGCACTGGCTTGACCAGCATCACCCGCCTTACTGCCCTGGTCACCCTAAGGATTTCCAGTAACCACTCAGAAACCATCCAGCATCACGTCATGAACAACCCCCATGTACCCATCGTCCTAGGATTACCATGGTTAATGCAGCACAATCTCCACCCTGGACTAATAACACCATCCTAGGCTGGAGTACTTCCTGCCTGGCCTCCTGTCTGAACTCCGCTCTGCATCCAGCCAAACCACCACAGCCCTCAGCCAGCGAGTTTCCTGACCTCTCTCACATGCCTTTGGAATATCTGGACCTTAAGCTAGTTTTCAGTAAGACCCGAGCAGTGTCCCTCCCTCCTCACAGACCCTACGTGTTAGGGTTTTGCTGGGAATTGAACCCGGGTCGCTGGTGTAGTGATCCAGCAAACCCCCACTAGGCCACCAGGGGAATGACTCAAGTGCAGAGGAGTGAGGTGAAAGTAGAGTAGAAAAAAACAGTTTATTTACAATATTAAAAATCCAAGGCAAAAAACAAAAGTATAATCCAAACGCTCAGAAGATAACCGGGAAAAAAACAAAAGGTTCAAAGTCAATACAAAGAGTCAAAAAACCAGAAAAGAAAAGGCAAAAAATTCAAATGCTCAGAAGATCCAAAAATGGTAAATACAAAGTCCCAAAAAGTCCAAAAGAAAGCAAAGTACAAAAACCACAAAGACATAGGCAAGGAACATGGAACAGAGGTTACTGGAGCTAAACATAACAGCACAAAGACTCCGTGACAAGAGGCTAAACTGAGGAAGCATATATACACAAACTAAATAGGACACAGGTGACAATAATGAGGACTAGGCGGGGCACAAGGCACATGGAAAAACAAAGGCACATGGCTGTCAAAACAAAAACACAAAACACAGAAACTGTGGCGGCCTCTAGAGGCCAAAACAAACATGACAAGATAAGGAAATAACAGTGGCCTCTAGAGGCCAAAACAGTCCCAGTCCTAACACTACGACTGTGGTATCAACCTCCTGCCCGGGACAGCGCCACCCAAGGGACGCCTCTACTCTTTCTCCCACCAAAAGACAAACCATGGAAAAGTACATCACCGAGTTGCTTGAAGCTGGGATCATCTGCCCGTCCTCCTCCCCAGCAGGGGTGGGGTTCTTCTTCGTCGAAAAGAATGACAAGTCACTCTGCCCCTGCATTGACTATTGGGGTCTCAACACCATCACATTCAAGAACCACTACCCACTACAGCTCATGACCACAGCCTTTGAACTACTCCAGGGAGCCATGGTATTCACCAAGCTAGATCTATGCAATGTGTACCATCTCGTCAGGATCAGGGAGGGGGACGAGTGGAAGATAGCCTTAAACACCACCACTGGTCACTACGAGTACCTCGTGGTCCCTTTCGGCCTGACCAATGCACCCACAGTCTTCCAGGCACTTGTTAACAACATCTTAAGGGACTTCCTAAACATCTTCATTTTCCTGAACCTGGATGACATCCTGATCTTCTCCCGCTCCCTGGAGGAACACTGGGGTCATGTCAGAAGGTCCTCCAGTGCCTGCTAGAGAACAAGTTGTCAAGGCGGAAAAGAGCGAATTTCACCAGAGCTCTGTCTCGTTTCTGGGATTCATCATTTCCCTGGCAAGGATCCAGATGGACCCCCTCAAGCTCGAGGCAGTTGCCGATTGGCCCACCCCATCTTCGAGATGAGAGCTCCAGCACTTCCTAGGATTCGTCAACTTCTACACGTGCTTCATTTGCAACTTCAGCATGGTGGTCAGACCTCTCTCAGCCCTGACCTCGACCAAGACCCAATTAAAGTGGGGGGAGGAAGCAGAGAAAGCCTTTTCCACACTCAAGCAGAGGTTTACCACAGCACCCATTCTCACCATACCCGATCCAACCAAGCAGTTTATTGTCGAGGTCAACACTTCTGAGTCAGGGGTCAGAGCTATACTTTCCCAGAGGGCCAGTGATGACAAGGTCCACCCATACTCCTTCTTCTCCCGCCAGCTATCCCCAGCCGAATGGAATTATGACATCAGCGACCGAGAACTACTGGCTGTGTTGATAAGAAACAGAAAACATAGAGCACATTTAACCCTGGGGGTGAACCAATCTAATCTCCTTCCTGTTTTAAAACAGCATCAGAGTGCACAACCAAATATTACTGTAAAACTAGCCCTTCTGAACATTAGATCACTTTTAAACAAGTCATTTTTAATTAATGATCTTATTTGTAAACACAATCTTGATTTTTTGCTTCTAACTGAAACCTGGCTGGATCAAGCAAATAGTGCTACCACCCTTATCGAAGCAGCTCCCCCAAATTTTAATTTTTTGAATGTTACCCGACAAGGGAAAGGTGGAGGGATCGCAAATATATTCAAAGTCTCTTTTCAATGTAACCAATCCTCACTTGGTGATTTTATGTCCTTTGAACACTTATGTGCACTTGTTACATGCTCTCCTAACATATTATTATTAACTATTTACAGGCCTCCGAGACATTCAGCCAAAGTCTTTCTTGAAGAGTTTGGTGAATTGTTATCAGTCATTTGCTTAGAGTTCGATTGTCTTATTATATCTGGGGATTTTAACTTGCATGTAGATAATACTGATAACATTTATGCCAAAGAACTATTTGCAATTATTGATAACTTTAACCTAGTACAACATGTACAGGGACCGACCCACTCTCGTGGTCATACTCTTGACCTCGTCATCACAAAGGGTCTTACTGTTTCTTATACTGTTGTTGACCTGGCCTTATCTGATCATTTCTGTGTTTTCTTTGAAGTTTCTATGTCTCCTCACATTCAGAATAGCTCAACGACTATAGGCAGGAGAGTCATAAACGACAACACGTGCTCTTTTTAAGCAAGCTCTCTCTCAGAACTCAACCAAAATGTCAGACTCTGTAGATGATTTACGGGAATTTTTTAATTTAAATATGACCCAAATTATGGATGATATTGCTCCATTCAAAATCAAAAGAGTCAATGATAAGCAGAAAGCACCATGGAAGCAGTACCCGGCTGTTAAACTGCTAAAGAGAGAATGTAGAAAGACTGAAAGAAAATGGCGCAAATCTAAACTTCACATCCATTATCAAATCCATAAAGAGATGCTTTGTAATTATAATTATGAAATTCATAAAGCAAGACAGTCTTTCTTCTCCAATATCATCAGCAGGAATATGAACAATGCCCGTGTGCTATTTTCAACAGTAGAGAAGCTAACTAATCCCCCACCACAATTAGCACCTGAACTTCTCTCAGTTAATAAATGCAATGAGTTTGCATCCTTCTTCAAAGGTAAAATTGATAAAATACGGCAGAATATTTCTCATAATATATCTCAGTTGCAAAAAATTGAAAAACTGCAATCACCAATGACACAGATAGATAACTTTAACACAATGTCAGAATTTTGTTTAATTGATTATGAGACTCTTGAAAAAACTGTACAAAATCTCAGTTCCTCAACATCTGAATTGGACATTCTGCCCACCAACTTTTTTAAGTCTGTTCTTCATCTTATAATTACAGATGTGCTTCAAATTATAAATACATCCTTGGAGACTGGTGTTGTTCCTGTGTCCCTAAAAAAAGCTGTTGTAAAGCCCCTTCTTAAAAAAAATAATCTGGATCCTTCAGTGTTAAATAATTACAGGCCAATATCAAATCTACCATTCATCAGGAAAATCCTGGAAAAAATTGTCTTCAATCAATTAACTGCCTTCTTGATATCAAACAGCCGTTTTGATAATTTTCAGTCAGGATTTCGTGCCAATCATAGCACTGAAACAGCGCTGATTAAAGTTATAAATGACATACGTCTTAATACTGATGCAGGCAAAACATCGGTCCTCGTATTACTGGACCTCAGTGCAGCTTTTGATACTGTTGATCACAACATACTGCTATATCGACTTGAACACTGGGTTGGATTGACTGGTAAAGTTATCAATTGCTTAAATTCATACTTAAAAGATAGAAGCTTCTTTGTTACCCTGGGAAATTGTTCCTCAACGTCAATGCCCTTGACCTGTGGTGTCCCCCAGGGGTCGATTCTTGGACCATTACTTTTCAACCTTTATATGCTCCCACTTGGGCAAATTATCAATAAAAATTCAATTTTGTATCACTGCTATGCAGATGATACCCAAATTTATTTTGCTCTATCACCAAATGATTATGCCCCCCTTGAATGTCTCTACCAGTGTATCAATCAAATCAATAGCTGGATGTCACAAAATTTTCTTCAGCTGAACACAGATAAAACAGAAGTAATTCTATTTGGAAAAAAAGATGAAAGACTCAGGATTACCACTATTCTTGACACAAAAGGGATTAAAACTAAAGAAATGGTTAAAAATCTTGGTGTTTTCATTGACAGCGAGCTAAACTTTGACAGTCACATGAAAGCAATCACTAAAACGGCATTTTATCACCTAAAAACATTTCCAAACTAAGAGGACTTATGTCAAAACATGATCTGGAAAAACTAATACATGCCTTCATCTCTAGTAGGGTTGATTACTGCAATGGCCTTTTCACAGGCCTGCCAAAAAAGACCATCAAACGACTTCAGCTGGTTCAAAATGCAGCGGCTAGGGTTCTCACACGAACAAAAAGAACAGAGCACATTACTCCAATTCTAAGGTCCCTTCACTGGCTTCCAGTAAGCTACAGAATTGACTTTAAAGCATTGCTGCTGGTGTACAAATCTCTAAATGGTACAGGGCCCAATTACCTCTCTGATATGTTGCAGCATCCTAACCCAATCAGATCTACCAGATCACAACAGAAAAATTTACTATTAAAACCAGTTGTTAAAACAAAGTGTGGTGAAGGAGCTTTTAGCTACTATGCAGTACAGCTATGGAACCAACTGCCAGAGGACATTAAAAATGCTCCTGCTGTTGGCAGCTTCAAATCTAGGTTAAAGACCAAGCTGTTTTCAGATGCTTTCTGTTAAATAATTAATATTTTTACATTTTTTATAATCTTTACTTTCTCTGCATGTTTTAAATTTACTTTAACTTTATTCTATTTTATTCTGCTAGTTTTTTTCCCTTTCTCTTTCTTTTTCTCCTTTTTCTTTTTGGCATTTTAATATTTTATTTCTACTATTGTTTAATTTTTATTATTTTCTTTTAATTATTTTAATTCTTTTAATTAATTATTTTAGAATAAAGAAAATTATTTTATGTAATTTTATTTCTCTATTGTTTACTGTTTTTGTTTTTACTTCTGTAAAGCACATTGAACTGCCATTGTGTATGAAATGTGCTATATAAATAAACTTGCCTTGCCTTGTTAAACTAGCCTTGGAGGAGTGGAGGCACTGGCTCGAGGGGTTGGAGCTCCCCTTCCTAGTCTGGACCAACCATAAGAATCTGGAGCACCTCAAGTCCACCAAACACCTTAATTCCTGTCAAGCCCATTGGTCTCTCTTCTCCTGGTTCAACTTCACACTTTCCTACCGCCCAGGCTCCAAGAACGGCAAATCCGATGCCCTGTCCAGGATGTTCTCCTCCCACCAAGAGAAGTCCAAGCTGTCCAAGATCATCCTTCCTCCATGCTGCCTGGTGGGAGCTGCCATTCTAAAGGTTGAGATGCTCATGCAGAAGGCCCTGGAGCAGGACTCCAGTTAAGGTAACCCCAACAACATTCCTCCTAATCATCTGTTTGTTCCTGGTCCTGTGTGTACCTAGGTGCTGCAGTGGGGTCATGGATCCAAGCTGGCCTGTCATCCGGGAGCCGCCCGAACCCTGGCACTCATTCAGCAGTGCTTTTGGTGGCCATCCATCAAGAAGGACATCCAGGAGTTAGTGGCAGCCTGCAACACATGCTCCAGGAACAAGACAGCTGATCGACCCCCTGCCGGCTTGCTAAGACCCCTCCCGACTCCACATCGACCTTTGTCTCACATTCCCCTGGACTTCATCACAGGACTCCCCAACTCAGGTGGCAACACATGCATTCTCACTGTAATTGATCATTTCTCCAAGACCATTCATTTCATCCCTCTGCCCAAGCTCCCCTCAGCCAAAGAAACCACCAACATCCAGCACATTTTCCATCTACATGGACTGCCCACTGACATCGTTTCTGACCGGGGTCCTCAGTTCACTGCCCAAATCTGGAGGGCTTTCTGCAAACTCATTGGGGCCGCCTGTAGTCTCTCCTCAGGCTTCCACCCACAGACCAATGGCCAGGCAGAACGGGTGAACCAGGCTTTGGAGGTTGCACTCAGGTGCATGGCATCCAGGGATGCCAGTTCTTGGAGTAAGTACCTACCCTGGATCAAGTACACTCATAACACTCTTCCTTCATCTGCCACAGGTCTCTCACCCTTCCAGTGCTCCCTAGGTTACCAACCACCACTCTTCCCCAACCAAGAGGAGGAGGTCACCACTTTTGCTACAGTATTCTGACTGATAAGTAAAGCTTTGCTGATCTTGTAGCCTTCACCTTTGTGGTGGAAAAAAATTATTTAATTTGGGGAATTCTGAAGAGACAAGTTGAGCATCACTCTCCATCCAGCATCCAGTCACTAAAAGAGGTCATTGTTGAAGAATAGAAAAAGACTGATGTTGCAAAATGTCACCAACTTGTTTGTTCCATCCCTAGAAGACTTGGTGCTGTCATTAAAAATCATGGAAGCCATACAAAGTACTAGATGTAGTAGTTTTTGTTGTGGGGTGTACTCATTTTTGCACCACCCTAATTTGAGTAAAACTGAAAAATGTGTAATTTAAGTTATATTATTAACCTTACTTTCACGTTATAAGTTAAACAGGTCTTATATTAAACTGTGTCTTGTCAACATTTTGGAAATAGTTTGGGTTCATTGAGATTGTTTAAAATGTTACTTTTCAAAAGGGGTGTACTCATTTACGCTGAGCACTGTACCTAGGACCCTTCCTCATCAAGAAGGTAATCAACCCATGTTCCATCAGACTGGCACTATCACTCACCATGCAACGCATACACCCCACGTTCCACATGTCACAGCTTAAACCTCTGGTCTCTAGTTCTTTGAGAGAAGTTGGGTCCCCGCCAGGTTCATCTTGGACCCAACCCTCATCTCTGACTTCCACCGGCAACACCATGTGGAACAACCCTCATCTCTTCCTAAAGCGCCTGGAGGTGCTTGTTGGGTGGGGTACTGTCATGCTCCGCCCCGGACATCCACTCCAGAGATTATGGATCTCTCACGCCAGCGCCGATCTGGATCCGGGACAGGAATCCCTTCTCAACCATATTCACTTCCTGGTTTTCACTGCTGTGTATAAATAAGCCATTCTCAGACTCAGACTTTGCCAGAACATCTCATTTGCTTCTCTGGCTGTTTCTGTGTCTCTCTTGCTTCTCATGATTTTGCTCTGAAGTGACTTTTTTTCTTGTTCATGGTTTTTGCACTAGCATTCTTCTGGTTCATGTTTTTTTGCACTAAGGGTTATTTCTGGTTCATGGTTTCTTGCACTAGCGTTTTTGTCTTTGCCGGTCTCATGTTTTTGTCAAGTTGTTTCTCATTTTGTCCGGACTATTTTTGCCATTTGTTTTTTGTCCTGTTTGTTTACCTTTTTGCCATGCCCTTTCTTCCACGCCCTTTCTTCCCTGAATTAAATCATATTATTTATTGGATTACTGTCTGTGTTTGGCTCTTGGATCCTAACTTCACCACACCTCCATCAATCCTAACACATATAGTCCTTTTTAATTCAGTTGTTTTCTCTGGGATCTAAATTTTCTTTTTATTCAGTCCATGCTTATTTGATCCCTTTAACTTGATGCAGTGTAATAAATATGCCTATTACAATAGGAGTGTATAATGTGGAATAAAACAATCGGTGCTTTGGATATTGGATTTTTTTTCTCATGTATAAGGGCTCATGGGTGTATGTAAGGGAAAAGTACAGATTTTGTAAGGGCATGGGTAACTAAAGGTTGACATGTATGTTATAAGCATGTACTGTGATTGGGTTCTGATCAGGAACAGGTATATAAGCAATTAGTCCTAATGAGCATGAGTGCAGTGCTATGCATGAGTTGCAGTCTGTGCCAATGTGCACAAACATGACAAACAAAAACAATGAAGTCTCTGGAAATCTGTACCTGTATAAAATAAACAAAATAATGCACATCAGAAAACTCTGATTTATGGAAAATGAGCTGTAGTTTGATGACCAATCACACAATACAAATTTTCTGTCAGTAGTAAAATATTTCTTACAGGCCTTGGCAAAGAAAATATGTAAAATTATACACAACAAATGTGCATAGATTACTGTGCACAAATGTGGACAGACTCACTGCTCAAATTTGTGGATCAGACCATTATCAATACACTCAAAGAAAGTATTGAGAATCCTCAGATTCTCCCTTCCTAATCTAAATTATGAACACAATAAAACATTATCTTTGGCTAATCCATAGCTGGAGAGAGTTACACACATCACTGTTTATGGCAGTCTAAGTTGCTAACTCTTGAGCTCAAGAAAACTGACTCAGAAAATCTCATTATAACTCGTTATGACAAATTCAGTCTTTCCAATTTTACCTTGCCATTCTCATGCTATCTTCAGTCAAAAGTGTCATTTGTATAGGAGCAGTTATAAACTAAAGTGATTTGTACAGCCACTGCAGAACGCATAGGCTACTATGTGTCATGAGAGGAGATTTGCTAATAATAAAAAAGTGTGATTGAATTGCCTTCATATTGTAAAAAAAAAAAACAGATTAGACATTAGTCTAAAACAATTGCAGACATGCATGACTGGAAACACTTCTATGATACACTAAAGGCAATATACCATCCTCAGACCTCCAGTTCATCCCCACTCCTAAGTGTGCTCGATCCACACTGATCACTGAGCATGACAAGATCCTGGACAGATGGGCAGAACACTTCAATTCAGTTCTTAACTGCCAATCTACTATGAACAATGAGGACATATCACATCTCCCACAAATAGAGACAAATGAGAACCTTGCCGTGACACCCACCATCCAGGTGGTAGAGAAAGCCATTAGACAACTTTCCTGTGGGAAAGCACTGGGGCTATAAGCTATATTGGCTGAAATTTATAAGGTGGGTGATTTCAAACTAACACAGAAGCTACACAAATTGTTCGTATCTTTCTGGAACAAAAGCACACTACCACAAGACTTCAAAGATACATTGTCCATATATTCAAGCGCAAAGGCAACATACAGTGCTGTGATAACCATGGAGGAATTTCTCTCCTTGGCACCGCTGGTAAAATCTTTGCTAAGCTGATGCTCAACCACCTGATTGTGCACCTGGAAAACGGACTCCTACCAGAGAGTCAGTGTGGTTTTCGTGCTGGCCATGGAACAACTGACATGGTATTCACTGCAAGACACCTGCAAGAGAAATGCCAAGAGGAGTATCAAGAAATGTACACTGCGTTTGTTGATCTAACAAAGACATTCAATACTGCCAGCCATGAAGGACTGTGGAAGATCATTGCTAAGTTCAGACATCATGGCCAATTCATCACCATTTTCTGCCAGTTTCACGACAGCATGATGCCCCATGTCCTAGATAATGGTGAAGCATCACCAGACTTTCCAGTGAGCAATGGTGTCAAACAAGGATGTGTCCTAGTGCCAACATTGTTCGGCATGATTTTCCAGTTTCCAGGTGAGAGTATGCTGTGTGCATTTTGGCTACTGCTTCTCACCAGAGCTTTTTGTTTTTCTTTTTACCCCCTTTGTTTTTCTTTTTGTGATTGTATGAGTTGATGTTTGTTCTTTGTTTGGATGTTTGTTGTTTGAAAGTTTTGCCCACTGGTTGTAGCATTGCACTGGACCTGGTTTTGGGTATTGGTTCCCTTCGGGCCTTAATCTGCTGTGGGTGGTGTCTGTGCTCCTCGCTGTGGACTGTGGTGGACTCGTTGCTCTTTTTGACATTGGGATTGTCCAGTGCTCTGTGTGGCAGTGCTTCTGTGCTTGGTGCAGTGTTCTGAGTGATGTTGCCTGGTGGCATTGTGGTGACTGTGAAGGCAGTTTGGGGCATGCCAGTGCTCTGTGCAGCAGTGTTTCTGTGCTCCCTTTGTGGATCCAAGGTGTGGTGTTCCAAGCGATGTTGCCCTGTGGCATTGTGGTGGCTTTGCAGGCAGTTTGGGGCATACTAGCACTCTGTATGGTGGTGCTTCCTTTGTGGATCTGTGGCACAGTGTTCCAAGTGATGTTTCCCAGTGGCATCGCAGCAGCTGTGCAGATGGTGTGGGACATACCTTTGTGTGCTTTTTGGTGGGATTGTGGGCAGCTACATCACTGGAATTATATCCTCACCCTCTTATGGTGGACTTTTTTGTGTAATTGTAACGCAACCTTGGGTGTGAGAAAGCTGCTATATAAGTTGAACTTTTTGTTGTTATAATAATAATAATAATTATTATTATTATGTTGACTGATGCATTCAACCAGGATGATCCAGGAGTCAGCATCAGATACTGGACAGAAGGGAAGCTCTTTAACCAAAGATGCTTAAATACCATGACCAAAGTCAAGACTAACGTCATCCGTGACCTGCTATTTGTTTATGACTGCATTTTGAGTACCAATTCAGAATCAATCATGTTATATTCTCATGTAATATTCATGCATCAACAAACATACACAATACCTGGAAGCTAATTAATGAACTTCTCAACAGGAAACAGCCAAACAATGCTCTTTCTACCACATTTCATGACGGAGTATCTGACTTATCTGACCCACAAGATATTGTCAACAAATTCAGTGATTTTTTTCATTAATATAGGTCCTTCACTGGCTAAGAAAATTGATAAAACTGTTTGTTCCCCCCTAATATACCTTATCGGCTCATCTCATCTCATTATCTCTAGCCACTTTATCCTTCTACAGGGTCGCAGGCAAGCTGGAGCCTATCCCAGCTGACTACGGGTGAAAGGCGGGGTACACCCTGGACAAGTCGCCAGGTCATCACAGAGCTGACACATAGACACAGACAACCATTCATACTCACATTCACACCTACGGTCAATTTAGAGTCACCAGTTAACCTAACCTGCATGTCTTTGGACTGCGGGGGAAACCGGAGCACCCAGAGGAAACCCACGCGGACACGGGGAGAACATGCAAACTCCGCACAGAAAGGCCCTCGCCGGCCACAGGGCTCAAACCCAGGACCTTCTTGCTGTGAGGCGACAGCGCTAACCACTACACCACCGTGCCGCCCCCTTAGCGGCTCTTATCCATTAATTACATCTTTTGAGGCACCAAGTATAAGTGAAATTCATGACACACTTGTTGAGTTAAAATGTTCAGACCCTGGACACGATGAAATAAGTACCTCTATATTAAAACAAATCTTTCCAACAATTTTGGAACCAGTTACACATCTTTAAAATTTCACTTGAAACTGGAATAGTGCCATCAGACCTGAAAATAGCCAAAGTCATATAAAGCTTGGGACCCCTGTGTATTCACAGGTGGCATGGTGGTGTAAGTGGTTAGCATGGTTGCCTCATAGCAAGAAGGTTCTGGGTTCGAGCCCAGTGGCCGGTGGGGGCCTTTCTGTGTGGAGTTTGCATGTTCTCCCCATGTCTGTGTGGGTTTCCTCCAGGTGCTCCGGTTTTCCCCACAGTTTAACGACATGTGATTAGGTTATTATGTGACAGTCTTGGACTGAGGTGCCCTTGAATGAAGCACCTAACTCCCAACTGCTCCCCGGGTGCTGTTAGCATGGCTGCCCACTGCTCTGAGTATGTGTGTGTGCTCATTGCTCACATGTGTGTGCATGTGTGTGTTCACTGCTTCAGATGGGTTCAATGCAGAAAGGAATTTCACAATTGTGTGATGAATAAAGTTGTTGTTCTTCTTCTTATCAACCAATATCTATCTCAACAGCATTTTCTAAAATCTTAGAAAAATTAGTATATTATTTTTCCTCAGTGTTTCTGTTGTATGTCATGTGTATGTATTAATTTGTTTCATTCTGTCCTTGTTACTTTGTATTTGTTTGTATTTGTTAGCAAAAAAAAAAAAAAATTAGTATACAAAAGGATGGTATGGCACATCGAAATAAATAATGTTCTTTATAACCACCAATATGGATTTCGGAAAAATTATTCATGTTGTATGGCCCTTTTACAACTTGTCGAAAAAATTACAACAGCTCAAGAAAACAATTAATTTACTATGGGGATATTCCTGGATCTGTCAAAAGCTTTTGATACTGTAGACCACTGCATCCTAATGGATAAACTGAGCTTTTATGACTTTCAGGGTTCTGTTCTTAAGTGGCTAAAAGACTACTTATCAAACAGGAAACAATATGTTACCACCCATGACTACCACTCCCCTATGAAAACCAACTCATGTGGTGTTCAACAAGGATCCATCCTTGGCCCACTGTTGTTTCTAATCTATATAAATGACAGCATCTGTATCCAAAAAAACTGTTTGCTTTACTATTTGCAGATGACACAAACCTGTTTATGTCTGTAGAAATAGTTCAAATTGGGTGGAGCACAGAAGCACGGCAGGCCAGAACTGAGTTCTTTTAAACTCTTTATTTGCACTTTTCAGTGTACTTTGCTCTCCCAGTCACACATACGCACGCACACACAAGCATTCTGGTTGGGGAGAGAGCTCCCTTTCTCTGCTCTCCCTCTCCTCTTATAGGGTGCGGTCACTGGGGAAGACACACAAACATAGGTTAATTCCCGTCAGGTGCAGTGATTCTGCCACTTACCTTCCCTGACTCCGCCCTCCAATCACAGACTGACGCCTGACCACGCTCCCGCTGCCACAATGTCCCACCGAAATTTTGATGTCCTAGTTAGCTCCATGAATTATGAAATGAGTGGGGTAAATAAGTGGTTTTGAGCAAATAAACTGTCATTAAATATATATATTTTAAAAATATGTATATCATCTTTGTGGGAAAAAGTAAAAAACACTAAGAAAAATGGCAAAATATATATTGACAACATACCAATCAATTAAGTTACACATGCACGCTTCTTAGGTGTTTTAATAGATGAAAACTTACATGGAAAAATCATGTTGAACTCATTGGCAAAAAGATATACAAGAATATAGGAATAATATCTCATCTCATTATCTCTAGCCGCTTTATCCTTCTACAGGGTCGCAGGCAAGCTGGAGCCTATCCCAGCTGACTATGGGCGAAAGGCGGGGTACACCCTGGACAAGTCGCCAGGTCATCACAGGGCTGACACATAGACACAGACAACCATTCACACTCACATTCACACCTACGGTCAATTTAGAGTCACCAGTTAACCTAACCTGCATGTCTTTGGACTGTGGGGGAAACCAGAGCACCCGGAGGAAACCCACGCGGACACGGGGAGAACATGCAAACTCCGCACAGAAAGGCCCTTGCCGGCCCCGGGGCTCGAACCCAGGACCTTCTTGCTGTGAGGCGACAGCGCTAACCACTACACCACCGTGCCGCCAGGAATAATATGAAAGATTGGAAATTTACTATCACAAAAAAAACAAAAAAAACCCCCAAAAAACACTTATGATTCTATACTACACCTTGATTTACCCATAACTAACATACTGTAATATTATATAGGCAAACACTTATCCAACAATGCTAAAGCCATTGCTCATACTACAGAAATGCTTTATTAGCGGAGCTCCATACTTAAGAAAATATGATAACCCATCGAGTTGATTTTTCATGGACACATAGGGATCCCAGCCATGTACGTCCATCTGTCCGTGCCCCTCGCGGTTCTGATTGGCTGTTTGATTTTGGTGGGAACTAGAAGTGTGAGCACACCTACATAACTTATTTTTGTCTACAGATAATTTCATATTTATTGGGTTTTTCCACTGAGAACAACTCAAACAGTGCAACAAAATAATAATCACTTTTACAAACTTTAATACAAACTTTAAAAAGATGTCAGAACAAGTTAACCAAGGAGAGAAAGATGAAGTCAAAACTGGGAGGAAAAAGAGAGTTTTGACAGAGGAAGAAAAGGAAAGAAGATGTGAAAGAGCTAGAGAAAGGCGAATAAATCTTTCACAAGAAAAGTGACTTAGCTCTGTCACCTCACAGCAAGAAGGTCCAGGTTCGAGCCCCGTGGCCGATGAGGGCCTTTCTGTGTGGAGTTTGCATGTTCTCCCCATGTCCATGTGGGTTTCCTCCGGGTGCTCCGATTTCCCCCACAGTCCAAAGACATGCAGGTTAAGTTAACTGGTGACTCTAAATTGACCGTAGGTGTGAATGTGAGTGTGAATGGTTGGTTGTGTCTATGTGTCAGCCCTGTGATGACCTGGCGACTTGTCCAGGGTGTACCCCGCCTTTTGCCCATAGTCAGCTGGGATAGGCTCCAGCTTGCCTGCGATCCTGTAGAAGGATAAAGCGGCTAGAGATAATGAGATGAGATGAGAAGAAAAGTGACAAGCTGAAAGAGAAAGCAAATGTGTAAAAAATGAATTAATAGAAATGATGAGTTGTAGGAATTTAATTCTAAATAGTGATGTTGATTTTGAAATCACTGCGAAATCCTTTTGGATCTGACAAGTTGACCTGAATCCAGTCAGTGTTTTCATGAATCGTGTAGCCTTTGTTTTCAAAACATTTTGCTATAAATCCCTAAAGCACACTGTAGTTTATAATAATGAAAATAATAATATACATGTGAGTTTGGAGAAATTTATCTTCTCATGATAAAATTGAAATTGAAACACATCAGAGTACATCATCTGTTGCATGTTTGTTTTCATTTGAATGGAAGCTCCAATATTAGGTAGTACCTAATTTTATATTAGGATTGCTTCAAATGTGTCATATTTCCTTCAGCAAATTTGTTTCATGATTTAAAAGTATTAATAAGATTCGACATTAACAAATTACAGATTAGCCTTTTTCTTCACAAAATCATCTTTGGAAGTTCATGTTTACCAGCACATTACAGAGATAGCATCACATTTAACTCAGATATCCATAAACACAACACAAGACAGTGCAATAACTTAAGGCCAATTCTAACCAAATCTAATCAGCGACAGTTTACTTTAATGTATAGAGGACGCTTTGTATGGAATAGTCTAAAAAAAACAATTACAAAACAGTATGTATCTGCCCCTTTTCAAGAAGCAACTGATAATGGAAATCTTGAATAATCCAACTACAAAATTACACTGATTTATCTTTCCAAATCCTTATCATCAATTAATTTGTTCATAATTGATGTTTTCATGTTTAATTTTAGTTTTGCTCAATAAGTTGATCTTTAGCTTATTCCTATCATTTTATTCAGCAAATTGTTGTCATCATTGTTATTTTACCATGTATTCATATATTTGCTTGTAGCAAATTGTATATTTGTTTTTCCTGGCTATCTATTGATCAATTACTTTAATTATTAACTTTTTAATTAATTGATTGATTGATTGATTGATTGATTGATTGATTGATTATATATATTTTTATTTTATTATTATTTTTATGCTTTACATAAGTTGACCTTAATACTGTCATTTTTATTTTAATAAGGGGAGGCCCTTGAAAAACTATCAGGTTTCAGGCCTCCTCTGAATGTCTTTGTATTTGTTATATTTTGTTAAGCCAATTTTGTTCTTGTATGTGCAATAAACAACAAACAAACAAACAAACTAGAAAAGCACTCAGAGAGCGCAGACCTCCGCCAAGAATCCTTTAAAAAAATCCGGGATCCAGAAGGTGATCCGGATCACTGACAAAATTTAATGGATTGTTACTTGTGCCCAGTCACACCTCTGGAAAAAATTTCAGAGCAATCCGTTCATAACTTTTTTCCATAATATTGCTAACAGACAAACCAACAAACAAACAAACTGATGCTATTGAAAACATAACCTCCTTTGCGGAGGTAAAAATATTCTATGAATCAGTTCTCCAAAGCATGTGACAACTTTGGCTTAACCATAAGTACAAAGAAGACCGAAGTAATGCACTAGCCAGCACCGGGAAAACAGTATGCTGGGCCATCAATACAAGTGCCTGGATTAGATCTAAATGTTCTAGAGAAATTCACATACTTAGGCAGTACCTTGTCAACAACAGTGCACATTGATGATGAGATTGATTGCAGGATAGCAAAAGCCAGCGCTGCCTTGGGAAGACTCTATAATAACATCCAGGTGTGTAGAGGCATACATATTGTGACCAAATAACCTCAACTGTGTACACCAAACATGCAAAAACAAAACAAGACAAAAAACCCTCAACCATTTCCATATGACATGCCTATGCAGACTACTTAACATCAAGTGGCGTAGTAAAATAACAGAAAAAGAAGTTTGAACACGAACAAACCTCCCATCAATCTACACCATGTTGCAGTGCTCTCAATTTTGCTGAGTGGGACATGTTTGCCACATGCCAGATACTAGACTTCCAAAGCAGCTTTTCTATGGACAATTTTCATCTGGTAAAAGAGCAGTAGGAGGTCAGCAGAAAAGGTTCAAGGACAGTCTTAAGGTCTCTTTGAAAAACTTTGGAATCTGCACAAACTCATGGGAAAGCCTGGCACATGAACGGTCTTCCTGGGATGTTGCCATAAACAAAGGCTCCAATGAAGCAAAAGCCAAGCACCGAGTGGATTACCAGAAGAAACATGAGATATGCAAGACAAGAGCAGTGAGCATGACAACAGCACCAACAGAACATAGATATCCAACTTGTGGGAGATACTTCCTTGCCTGGATTGGAATTATGAGCCACCTCTGGACACACAGAAAGCAGTTAGCAACCTGATGGAAGATGGTGTTTAGCACCACTGCCAGTCACTTTGAATATTTGGTCATGCCTTATAGCCTTTCTTGCACACCAAGTGTCTTCTGAAAAATGGACCATGCCGCCTCCAGCAGCCAAAGATGCATTCAACCAGCTCAAGTCCACCTTCACTACAGTCCCCATCTTGCAACATCCAGACCCTATGAAGCCGTTCATTGTGGAGGTAGATTCCTCAGAGACTGGAGTAGGAGGGGTTCTCTCTCAGCATCTTGGGGAAAAGCCCAAGCTCCATCCTATTGCCTTCTACTCCAAGAAGCTCACCCCAACCGAATGAAATTATGACATTGGAAACCAAGAGCTCCTGGCCATTAAACTGGCACTAGAGGAATGGAGACACTGGTTGGAAGGTGCTGCACACCCATTCACCATCGTCACTGACCACAAGAATTTGGAGTACCTAAAGACAGCAAAACATCTAAATCCCCACCAAGCCAGATGGGCCCTATTCTTCACTCAATTCCAGTTCATGATATCCTATCGCCCTGGCTCCAGAAATACTAAGGCTGATGCCCTCTCCAAAATCCATAACGCATCCACTCACATGTCTAAACCGACTCCCATTCTTTCACCAGACTTTTTTGTACAAGATCTCACTTGGGACATCAACAAAGAAATCAGGCAATCTTAACTGGCTAAACAACCTGAGAACTGTCCTCCCAGACTCATGCATGTGCCACCAAAACGCAGAGGCAAACTCATCACATGAGCTCATTCCTCTCCAGCTACAGGGCATCCCAGCAGCCATCATACTTACCAGCTTCTGAGGAGCAAGTATTGGTGGGAGAACATGGTCTCCAATATCAACCACTTTGTCTCCTCATGCTCTGCCTGTGCCCAAGCCAAGGTACCTTGAGCTCCACCTGACGGTAAACTCTGTCCTCTCCCAATACCCCAATGATGCTGATCATACATTGCCATTGACTTTCTCACTGACCTATGTCAATTCCAAGGCGATACAGTCATCCTGGTGATCATACACTGGTTCTTCGAGGCACTCAAGCTCATCCCATTACCCAGCCTACCCACAGCATTTGAAACTGTTATTGAACTATTGTTCAATAACATTTTCCACTATTATGGTATTCCTGAAGACAGTTAGTGACTGGGGTCCCCAGTTCATCTCCAGACTGTGGTCCAAATTCATGGACAGGCTAGGAGTATCAGTTAGTCTCACTTCACCCTCAATCCAACAGCCAGGTGCAGCATGCGAACCAAGAGGTGGGTTGCTTCCTCTGAATCTTCTGCATGAGAAACCAGAAAGACTGGGCATGTTTCCTCCCTTGGCTGAATATGCACAGAACTCACTAAAACACTCTGCTACTCAGTTAACCTCTTTCCAGTGTGTTCTAGGCTGTCAGCCACCACTTTTCACTTGGGACAATGCACCCACTCAGATCCTGGCAGTAGACCCTTGGTTCCAGAGGAGTCAACAGGTATGGGAGGAAGTCCATTGGAGCATGTCAATTCAAAGTACAAACAATATGTCAACAAACACAGAGGGGAGACCTCAGAGTATGCCCCAGGGGACCGAGTGTGGGTATCCATGAAAGACTTGAGGGAACCCAACACCTGCAAGAAGCTTCAAGCCTGATACATCGACCCATACAAGGTAATGTGCAAGGTCAATGAGGTCTCCTACAAGCTTGAGCTCCCACTTCACTGGAAGATGGCTCCCACATTCCATGTATCATGCTTAAAACCTGCCATCCAAGGTCTCCTAGCCACAGACACACCCACCTAAGGACCTCCCTCTCTAGATCTAGAAGGCAACCACATTTACTAAGTCAATAAGATCCTCAAGTCCCATTGCAGACAAGGACAACTTGAATACCTCATTGACTGGGAGGGATATGGCCCAGAAGATCACAGCTATATTAGCTCCAAGGACATCTTAGACTGTCTCCTCACTCAGGAGTTCCACAGGGAGCACCCAAGAAAAGAGGTTGCCCAAGAAAAGAAGTTGCTCACACAGAGGGAGCTCCGGGGGGGATTCTGTCAGTAAGAGTGCTGAAAACCTGCATTCAGAACAGCCTCCAAACATAGCCATTTTGGACTACATTTCCCAAGTTCCACAGCACCCCTTGTCACCAGAATTCTAACTTCAACTCCTGTGTCTAATCACCAACAGTCACCTTCCCTATATAAGCTCAGCTCTCACACTTTGACTGATTTTGCAAAATATCGTTCTGTGTCACCGTGCCTGACTTTACCAAGCCATTTGACTATTTGCCTGACTTCCTGTTATTGAATTATGTTTACTTTTATTTCTGACTTCATTCTCTCGCCTGATCTCTGATATTCTGTTCGCCGATCAACTGACCCTTGCCAGTCCCTGATTATGTCTCCAGTTTCCTGATTTGGCTTTGTTTACAGTTTGCGATGCACCCACTCTCCCCTGCATTTGCATCCGTAAGTGCCTGCACCCTGACATATTGAAAATTTTGTCCTACATCAGGTCTGATCAGGTCTCGCCAAATGTTTCATCTTCACTTGTCTGGTCATAGTACAGGGTACAATGTAATTCATCCAACCACTTTAGCCAAGTCTGGACACTTGAGTTGAATCCAGACTCTCCATTCTTCAAAGTCCTTGCTCAAATAGTCTTCCATAAATCTCAGAGAATATATGGTGGGCAGATTTTAGGGCACTCTGACAATGTCATTAATTTGCATCATTATTTGCAGATAATCAGGGAACTCTACCTGTATAATAATAGAGGATAACAAAAATAATCCTAGATTCTTATTTAATATTGTAGCAAAATTAATGAGGAAAAAGACCACCATAAACATTGAAGTCACCCTTTAGTTCACAATATAACCATATCAGATCAACAATTAGAATGTTTTACTCCCCTTAGAGACATTGAATTAACTTCACTAATTTCCATATAAAAAGCTTCAACTTGTGTCCTTCACCACTTCCCTAAATGACTCTTCAAACAGATAATACCAAAAGCAATTTGAACCTCTTCTAAAAATAATTAATCCTTCCCTGAGAATTGGCTATGTACCTAAATCATTTAAATAGCAGTCCTCAAAGCCCTGATTTAAAAAAAAAACCAAACAAAAAAAACCCCCTGACATCGACCCCTGTCAGCTGTCCAATTATAGGCCAATATCAAACCTCCCTTTTATCTCCACGATCCTAGAAAAAGTTGTGGCATAGCAGTTATGCTTATATCTACACAGAAATAACATCTATGAAATGTATCAGTCAGGATTTATAGCACAGAGCACAGAGACAGCACTGATTAAAGTGTCCTACTATTGGCCTCTAATCAGGACTGTGTCTCCTTGCTTGTATTGCTTGACTTTAATACAGCCTTTGACACCACTGATCATACCATTCTCCTTGATACACTAGAAAATTTTGTGGGAGTCAAGGGAATGACCCTCTCCTGGCTCAGATGTTATTTAACTGATTGTTATTAGTTTCTTCATGTAAATGGTGATTTTTCTATGCATACTGAAGTAAAGTTTGGTGTTCCACAAGGTTCTCACTTAGGCCCACTGCTTTTTTCTTTATATATGTTATGTCTAGGTAATATTATTCTTAAGCATGGTATTAGCTGCCACTGTTATGCTGAGGACACACAGTTGTATGTTTCAGCAAAGCCAGATGAGAGACACCAGCTGAATAAAACTGAGGAATGTGTAAAGGACATTAGACACAGGATGCTTATTAACTTCTTTCTATTTAACTCTGACAAGACAGATCTACTTGTACCAGAACCACCTGCAGGTAGAAGTAAATTTTTTGATTACATAGTAACTCTGGATGGCCTGGGTGGCACAGTGGTGTAAGTGGTTAGCATGGTCACCTCACAGCAAGAAGGTTCTGGGTTTGTGCCCAGCTGCCAGCGGGGGCCTTTCTGTGTGGAGTTTGCATGTTGTCTCTGTGGGTTTCCTCCGGGTGCTCCGGTTTCCCCTACAGTCCAAAGACATGTGGTTAGGTTAATATGGGACGGCCTTGGGCTGAGGTGCCCTTGAGTGAGGCACCTAATTCCCAACTGCTCCCCGGGCACTATTAGCATGGCTGCCCACAACTCTGGGTATGTATGTGTGTGTGCTCATTGCTCACATGTGTGTGTTCACTGCTTCAGATGGGTTAAATGCAGAGAGGAATTTCACAAGTGTGTGATGAATAAAATTGGTCTTTCTTTCTTTCTTTCTTTCTTTCTTTCTTTCTTTCTTTCTTTCTCTTCACATGCAACAGTAAAAGACCTTGGGGTGATAATTAACTCCAGGTTTTCATTTGAAACTCATATTGATATTATTACAAGTATAGCTTTGTTTCATCTCAGAAATATTGTTAAGATAAGAAATATAATGATGACATCACTACTACATCAAGGGGCAGAGACTTTTCTTACAAAGCCAGACAGTTATGGAACAGCCTTCTAAGTAGTGTTCAGGACTCAGACACAGTCTCAGTGTTTAAGTCTAGGCTGAAAACATATCTGTTTAGTCAAGCCTCTTGTTAATAGTTTTTTTTTTAGGTAAAGGAGTAGATCTGGAGGGTCCTCAGGCATAGAGTGTTTTGGTAAACTGGGATGTATGGATGCTGTCACTCCCCCACTCTCACATGTTTACTCAGGTTTGTTGACAGTGGAGTGGCTGGCTGCTTTATGTCTCAGAGCTCCCTCATGTCTGTGTTACCTTCTGGCTCTCACTTTTAGTTATGCTATCATAGTTAGTCTTGCTGGAGTCCCCACTTGCACTCAGCACAAAATGTATACTGTTCTTAACTATTAGGGGACAACGGGCATACCTCACAACCTGTGTTTTTCTCTGTTTTTCTCTCTTCCCCCTCTCCCTCTCTCTGTCTCTCTCTCTGTCGAGTTATTTGTTAATCCTGTAATGGTTGGATATGACCAGCAGGGGAGGGCTGGGTGTAGCCATATATAAGGTGGATGTTATAGGAATCAGTTCAGAAATAAAAGTGTTGAGTAACATGCATCCTGACTGTTGGTCCTGAATCGTTATGCACACACGTAAGGAACAATACATGGTGTCAGAATTCAACAACGCACGACAGGAAGTGGATGATGTGCGAGTTGTGACTCTGTGACGGTGAAAAAGGAGCGAAGTCAGCGAAAGCTAAGAAGCTAGCGACCAGCTAACAACACCAACATGGACCACATATTCACAATCACACCACCCGGACTTTTTGACTTCGAGCCAAGCTCGTGGCCTGCCTGGATTAAACGTTTCGAGTGCTTCAGACTTGCATCCGGACTGAAAGGTAAGGACAGCGCTTACCAGGTGAATTCTCTGATTTACACAATGGGCGAGAAGGCTGACGACATTTTGAGTTCATTAAATTTAGAGGCAGATAAAGTGGACAATTATGACGAAGTAAAAAAGGCTTTTAATGACCACTTTGTTGGCGTCCACAACGTCATTTATGAGCGAGCCAAATTTAATAAGAGATGCCAAGAAGTCGGCGAATCAGCTGAGAACTTTATCACGTCAGTGCATAAGCTTGCCGAACACTGCAATTTCGGTGTCCTGCATGAGGAATTGATCCGAGACAGGATTGTTGTTGGCATACGCGACGCTAAATTGTCTGAAAAAATGCAGCTCAATGAAAAGTTGGATTTAGTGACGGCCATAACACAAGTGAGACAGCACGAAGAGGTGAAAAAGCAACAGGCAGTTCTATGGTCAGCCAATGCACCAGGGCAAATGGATGTGATATCCCATAACAGTAAGAGAAAGACGAGCGGGAAAAAGTCTGCACATGGATTCAGCCCCTCTCACCCGCAGCATACAGCCACCAAGGCGAAACAGTGTGGGAAATGTGGCAAAATCCCAAAACATTCCTGGAAGGACTGCCCAGCAAAAGACGTTGAGTGCAGAAAATGTTTAAAGAAGGGACACTATGCTGCAGTGTGCAGATCTGCTCAAAAATTAGAATCCATAGAGAAGGATGATTCAGCAGCTTATTTGGGAGCTGTGAACCACCCAAAGTCATCTACATGGACTGAGACACTTACTGTAAATGGTGGGCCTGTACGTTTTAAAGTGGACACTGGTGCTTCTCTGACTGCCATTCCTGAAATGGAATACGATGAACACAAACATGGCGCTTACACAGCAACACACAGGCCTCTCCTGGGGCCTGCAAGCCAGCCTCTGAATGTCATAGGGCAAGTGACTGCAGTTATCCAGAGGGGAGACAGAAAGATTGAGGAGGAGGTCTTCATCGTGAAGGACCTCACCACATCTCTGCTGGGCCTCCCCACCATCCGGAGACTTCACATGATCCCTCAACTAAACAGCACAGACGACACAGAGGCATTCTTCCGCTCAACATACCCAGATGTCTTCCAAGGGCTAGGCCAGCTCCAGGGCGAATACAAAATCAAGCATAAAGGAGGTGCACTGCCCTACACACTCTCAGTACCACGGAGAGTGGTCATTCCTCTCCGCACCAAGGTGAAAGAGGAGCTAGACAGAATGGAGAAGTTGGGGGTCATAGCCCGTATGGAAGAACCCACTGTAGCAGTTCGTATGGGTGGGTGGAGCACAGAAGGATGGCAGGCCAGAACTGAGTTCACAAAACTCTTTGTCACTTTTCAGTGCAAAATGTCACTCTCTCAGCCACACATGCACGCACACACTCAAGTCATCTGGTTGGGGAGAGAGACCCTCTGCTCTCGCTCTCTCTCCTTAAATAGGGCACGGTCACTGGGAAGACACACACAAACAGGTTAATTCATGTCAGGTGTAGTGATTCTGCCACTTACCTTCCCTGACTCTGCCCTCCTGTCACAGACTGGTGCTTGACCACGCCCCCACTGCCACACCCACAGAATGGTACACGGGCATGGTGCCTATCGTGAAACCCTCAGGAAAAATACGCATATGCGTAGATTTGACTCGCCTGAATGAAAATGTCATCAGAGAGACACATATCCTACTGGCGGTGGATGAAATGCTGGCCAAGCTGGAAGGAGCCAGATTCTTCACCAAGTTGGACGAGACATCAGGCTTCTGGCAGGTGCCACTACACAAGGAGTCGATGCTGCTGACAACGTTTATCACACCAGAGAGCCGCTACTACTTCAAAAGACTGCCCTTTGGCATATCGTCTGCCCCTGAACATTTTCAAAAGAGGATCTCTCAGCTCATTGATGGCATGGACGGAGTCCTCTGCCACGCAGACGATGTCCTCATCATTGGACAGGACTGGGCAAAGTACGACAGCAGGCTACACAGAGTGCTGCAGAAGTTCAGAGAGGCAGGGCTCACTCTCAATGAAAAATGCCAGTTCAGTCTGACCGAGATCCGGTTCCTGGGTCATGTCATCAACTCCCAGGGCATCAGAGCAGACCCAGATAAGATCAAGGCGATTCTCGACATGCCTGAACCAAAAGATGTGGCAGATGTTCGCCGTTTCATGGATATGGTGAATTTTGTTGGCAAATTTTCACCCCGCCTGCCTGACCTCATAAAGCCCATCCGCAACCTGCTGAAGATGGAGAACAGTTGGACATGGGGGCCACCCCAGCAGAAAGCGTTCAGAGAGATGAAGAAAGAACTGGGGTCAGAGACTGTGTTAGCCCAATACAGCCCAAACCATGAAACCATGGTGTCTGCAGATGCCTCCTCGTATGGGCTAGGGGGGGTCTTGACACAAAAACAGCCAGATGGTGAGTGGAGACCTGTCGTCTTCATTTCACAAAGCCTCACCAAAGCTGAATCAAGATATGCCCAAATTGAAAAAGAGGCATTGGCGTTGACTTGGGCATGCGAGTGCCTGCTAGGATACTTAAGTGGTCTGGACTTTACCATTAGAACTGACCACAAGCCACTCCTCACACTCCTGAAGTCCAGAGCATTGGATGACCTGCCGCCAAGGATTATCAGGTTCAGACTCAGGCTGCTCAGATTCAACTTCAATATCATCCATGTCCCAGGTAAAAACCTAATATGTGCTGACGCGCTGTCAAGGGCACCTCTTCCAGCCACAGGCACAGAGGTGGAACACAACCTGGAAAAAGAATGTGAAGCTTACCTGGACAGCGTGGTGGAAAGCGTGCCAGCCACACCTACAAAGCTGGACCAGATTAAAAGTGCCCAACTCTCTGATGACGCCTGCAAATGCCTCAGTTGTTACATTGCAAATGGCTGGCCTGAACACAGACGCGACGTGCATGAACTGCTGCTACCCTACTGGCCGGACAGGTCATGCCTGCATGTAGGGGGAGGACTGCTCATGAAAGGTGAGAGACTGATAATCCCAGAGCACATGAGAACCGACATCCTTCAGAGACTACACCAGAGACATCAAGGCATCAACAAATGTCTAGCTAGGGCCAGAGAATCAGTCTGGTGGCCTGGCATCACGTCCACTGTGAAGCAGATGGTGGAAAGATGCGAAACATGTGCACATGAAGCTCAGGCACCTGTTGAGCCCCTCCTCACTACTGAGCTCCCAAGTAGACCCTGGCAGAGAGTCGCAGCAGATCTTTTCCAGTGGTAGAATGGGAACTATTTAGTCCTGATTGACTACTTCTCTTGCTATATTGAAGTCTGCATGCTGCCAAGCACCTCAGCAAAACAGACTATAGCAAGATTCAAAGCTGTGTTTGCCAGACATGGTTGCCCTGAAGTGCTAGTCACAGACAATGGTCCCCAGTTTTCCTGCATGGAATTCTGTCAGTTCGCACAGGACTATGATTTCATCCATGTGACAAGCAGTCCCCATTATCCTCGTAGCAACGGGGAGGCGGAACGGGCCATGAGAACAGTCAAGTCTCTCTTGGAGAAAGAGGGAGACTTTCACAAGGCTCTGCTGGCCTACAGGGCCACTCCACTGGCCCATGGATTCTCCCCATCCCAGCTGCTGATGGGCAGAAGAATCAGAACTTCGGTTCCAGTGTCTCCAGCACAGCTACAACCACAGTGGCCAGATCTTCAAACATTCAGAACAAAGGACGCTGCGTTGAAGCTGCAACAACAACAGGTGTACAACCGGAGACATCGGACTCAAACCCTGCCACCTCTTCAGCTGGGACAGCAGGTGTGGTCAGACCTACAAACACCAGAGGGACCATCGTGGGGCCGACACACACACCTCGCTCATATGAAGTGGAGACAGCAGAGGGAGGACAGTTGCGATGCAACCGCTCTCATCTCAGGGAAGTACCAGTACCTCTAGCACCAGGTGAGACTGTAACAACTAGGTCAGGGAGACCATCTAGGCCTCCTGAAAGACTGGAGCTTTGAACATTGGACACATACTAAAAAAATGAAAAAACAGAGAAAAATACTTGATGTAAAAGAAAAAAAAGTCATGTTTCTATTCTGTTTGAAAAGCAATATTCAGATTTATTAAATATACAGTATACAGAATAGTCAATGCAGTAATACGATGGCTATAGTAAAGTATTATTTCTTTATTAGGTTCTATGATTTAAAGTTGAAGCTTAAAGTTTTGAACTTAGAGATTTGAAATGGATTAAAGCGAATTCCTGAGCTTACATGGCAAATTAAAATAGGAAAGTAGCCATACTGCTGAAAGATTGTTATGTTAATGGTTTGCCTGAAACAGTTAAACTGCCAGCTAAAAGGGAGAGATGGTTGGATATGACGGGGGGGGGGGGGGGGGGGGTTGGGTGTAGCCATATATAAGGTGGATGGTATAGGAATCAGTTCAGAAATAAAAGTGTTGAGTAACATGCATCCTGACTGTTGGTCCTGAATCGTTATGCACACACGTAAGGAACAATACAAATCCTGAGACACCAGTGATGCTGACCTCTCCTGATCCTCAGACTCGACTGATCCATCTTGATGCCTTACTTCTGGTTGGAGTCTCATTACATTGCTCCTGTGGAGGATGGCCCCATGTAGACAGTTAAAATACAGACTTAGAAGATGGCTCTGGACACTTACAGTTTTGCTATGATGGCCGAGGACTACAAATGACATGATAGCTTTATGACTGCAATTGTCATGAACAGTTTTGCACTCAAGTCTCCATCAATGAACAGTTGATTACTTCAACAAAATATACTTCATGCTAAAACTATAATGAATTTCCTGGTTAAACAATTGTATTTTGTGACTACATAGGACACAGTTATAGAAGCAAGTTATTTATATTCATGCTATCTGTTATCACCCAAATGAGGATGGGATCCCTTTTGAGTCTGGTTCCTCTCAAGGTTTCTTCCTCATGTCATCTGAGGGAGTTTTTCCTTGCCAAGGTCACCTCAGGCTTGCTCATCAGGGATAAATAAATTTATTTGAATTGAAATTAGTTCATATGTTTAACGTCTTTATTTGTTGTAAAGCTGCTTTGTGGCAATGTCTGTTGTTAAATATGCTATACAAATAAACTGACTTGACTTGATCTGTATCCCATTTGTTGAACAGAATATTCTTGCCTTTAATTTACATAAAATATATCTTCCCAATAAATTTACTGGTGCATTTTTAGAGTCCAGTATAAGGATGTGTCACATTGAAGGATGTGTCCTTCAATGGTCAACTTTTGTGGTTCTGTAAAATTCAGTAACTGTGTCTTCCCAGAGAAACCTATTGTTATTCATTTATTTGTGGAGAGGGGGAGGTTCATTCCCACAACAAACAGTATTGGGGGTTGACCACTGATGAAAACTTGCACCATAGACTCTTTTTCTGATCCCTATGGGCTGGTTTTAATCAGTGCTTGCATTTCCTCCATCCTGTTTTTCCAGGCTCTTTCAGAAGCATCCTTGTTTGGGTCCCCCCATGTTTTGGGGAAATCTCCCATCTGCTGTGTTTGTCCAAAAGCTCGATTTAGGCTATTGTTCCTTACATGTCTCATTTGGCCACATCCCCAACATTGGACCCAGGGATGGGACCTGAAAGTCCCATCCCAGCTTGTTGGAAAGTTCCAGGTCTGGAACCATTCTGTGCATTGCCTCTCCCCCAACCTTGACCTCTGTTTTTCTGTTGAAAAGCTCCTCTTCCTCTTCCTGACCAAATGTCTGAGTTTGAGGCTGAACTTGCACTGGTTGTGCTTGAAGTAGTTGCATCTGTGTTTATACTTGGGGTAACGATATCTCAGGCTGTATCTGGGGTTGCACCTGAGGCTGTGCTTGAGGCACTAGACAATTCCCTGCAGGAACAAAGATCACCCCTTCATTTTCACACTCACCTTTTCCTTCTTATTTTGCTTCATTATTTCACTCAATTTGGCCCTTTCCACTCCCTGGAATGTATTCATGTGTCATATAACAGTCACTTTCACTCATCTTGAAATGCTCCAGCTTACCTGGGTCCATTTTGGTGGAAAAGATTTTGTTTTTGTTTTTTTTCTTTTTCTTCTTCTTATTGCATCCCATATACCGGTTCTGTATGATCCAAACTCCCAGTGGTCATACTGTTGACTGTCACATGCTGCAACCAAGTTGGCCATTTCAAGGATATATATTTTTTTCATTTTGGCTCTCCCACACAGTCAGGACAGCATGTCCATTATTATGTCTGCTATAGATGACTTGCAACCACGTGATCAAAATACGCTATGTCATGAGTGTATGCCATGATGGTGGATATACAAAGCAACTAGGATGGCAGCCGCTGAAAGTGTGTCTGTAAACAATGTTGAATTTTCTGAGTATTACCATGATTTGAATGGTTGAGTGAAGATTTGATAAAAAGAGAAGATAGATATGTTGGTTTTGACCCATATTATTTTAAAAAGTCAGCTTTTTTCTGAGGATAAGATGCTTTTACCAACCACCAAGTACCCAGATATTGTGTTCTATTTGGTTTGGCAGACTTTGTGGGTTGACAAATCTCAAATGAAGGCTTATAAGTCCATGGACACCTATAACTTCTTTGTCTCTGGATGGGTAAATACCTTATTAATTAAACCGGTCAATGATGACAACGCAGTTGTACTTGCAAGGGTAAGTTAGGGCTTCTTTTGCATTTAGTTTATGTACTTCGATGTGTAAACAACAGATGAAGTGCGAAATTTTGACAGGTCTCTAGCTTTATGGCTGACAAAGCACATTTCAGTTTATTTCAGGTCAACCATTCTAAAATTATAACAATTTTATAATTATAAAATTATAACAATGACAGAGTGAACCATGACAAGATAATACTCATTGTATAGCAAGATTCTATCCATTCATCTGTAGCTGCTTATCCTGTCCTACAGGGTCGCAGGCAAGCTGGAGCCTATCCCAGCTGAATATGGGCGAGAGGTGGGGTACACCCTGGACAAGTCGCCAGGTCATCACAAGGCTAACACATAGACACAGACAACCATTCACACTCACATTCACACCTATGGTCAATTTAGAGCCAGCAATTAGCCTAACCTGCATGCCTTTGGACTGTGGGGGAAACTGGAGCACTCAGAGGAAACCCATGCAGACACGGGGAGAACATGCAAACTTCACACAGAAAGGCCCTCGCCGGCTGCTGGGCTCGAACCCAGGACCTTCTTGCTGTGAGGTGACAGTGCTAACCACTACACCACCGTGCCACCCTTAGCAAGATTCTAGCAACACAAAATAAAATTCTTCCATGATATTATTGAGAAAGCTTTTGAATCTCATCTGAGATGAAGCAATTACTGCAAACATGAGCTGATAAAAGATGCATCACCAATAACATCCGGTGACACTCTGAGGAAGACGACAGTCATACGTCGAAACATGTCAGGTAAACAAACCTAAAAAATTAGATGTCTGATAAAGAAAAAACTAACAACAATGAGCTGTTTTGGTTTTCGCCTCTGTTAGATCAGCCCTGCTGATGTAGTTCAGCCATGCTCATCTCCTCTCCATACTAAGGCCAAGTTTACATTAGACTGTATCTGTCTCGTTTTCTTCGCGGATGCACTGTCCGTTTACATTAAAACGCCTGGAAACGCCGGGAAATGGGAATCCGCCAGGGTCCACGTATTCAATCTAGATCGTGTCTGGTCCGGTGCTGTGTAAACATTGAGAATACGCGGATACGCTGTGCTGAGCTCTAGCTGGCGTCGTCATTGGACAACGTCACTGTGACATCCACCTTCCTGATTCTCTGGTGTTGGTCATGTGACACGACTGCTGAAAAACGGCGTGGACTTCTGCCTTGTATCACCTTTCATTAAAGAGTATAAAAGTATGAAAATACTGCAAATACTGATGCAAATACTGCCCATTGTGTAGTTATGATTGTCTTTAGGCTTGCCATCCTTCCACTTGCAAGTGGTAAGTGATATGCACTGGGATCACACACACAGCGGCTCAGTCCTGAATCATTGCTCGTGCGCTATACTCGCGTGCTCTGTGACCTGCGCAGGGCCGGAGTGCGCACCCTCCAGAGGGCACTCGCTGTTCAGGGTGGAGTGATTTGGAGCGCAGGATGCCTGTGGAGCCAAGCGTATTGGTGTATTGGTGTTGCTGTGTGCACGCGAATCGTGTATTGGTGTTGCTGTGTGCACGCTAATCATTTTAAAAACGTTAATCTGATGATCCGCTGATACGGTCTGATGTAAACCCCACCTAAGCCTCAGAGTTTCCTCATTCTCTTTCTGAATCACGGATGGAATTCTAAAAAATCGGAACGTGCCCCAGTCACAAGTACTGTTGTGACCACAACCATATACAGCACAAAGATATGGCATAGCTAAAAGAATGTTTAAAACTGTGGAAAACAAAGACAGTTGTGCACACATGACTATGTTTTGTGTGGAATGTTGCTTGACCCTGCATTTGTATATCCACCAACATGACCAACATCTGGGTTTCTATTTTGCTTTGAAGTCACTTACAAGTCAAGGATAGCCAGTCTATGTGATGATGTGTAGTCATCAAATGCGGTGATCCAATTCTGTCCTTCCTAATGTATGTCTGAAAGTTTGCTTATCAGTTTCAGGGTCACTTCCAAGTCACTTTTTGGCACAGGCTGCTGAACTAGTGGCACTCACTGATGCCTGCAAATTTGTGGAAAGTAAGACAGTGACCATACATACACAGACAGTAGGTATGCCTTTGGAGTAGCACACAATTTTGGTACATTGTGGAAACATCACGGATTCCTGACATCTACAGGAAAACCTATAATACATCACACACTCAGAGAACTGTTAGATGCCATTTTACTCCCTAAACAGATTGCCATTTGTAAATGTGATGCTTATACTAACTCTACTGATCCTGTCTCCACAGGCAACACTGCTGCTGATGCAGCTGCTAAAGCAGCTGCCTCCAAGGGTTCCCCGTTTGCACTCGTGTTAACCCTAACTGTGTTTCAGCATCCTTTTTCCAGTAAACTGTGGGTGGTAGAAATGGGCAACTGGACTTGCTTGAAAATTCTTGAGTCCAGTTGCCCATTTCTACCACCCACAGTTTACTATGACCTGGATGATTGAGAATCTTCACAGACATCCTCTTTCCAGGTTTGCTATGCTGGAGCAGGTTCAGTCACCAGCCATATTACAGGAGATAGCACACTGGAAAAAAGCCAGTTGTGTCAAACATAATGGGGTGTGGTATGGTCCTTATACCAGGCCATGTGATGTGGGAATGCCCTGCCTCCCTAGTTGTTATTTCTCAGTGTTTGCTAAGTTGATACATGGGCAGGACCATCTATCAAAAGGGGGAATGATGAGCTATATGACTAAGTATTGGTTCACAACGGGGTTTTCAATTTTCTCCCAAAATGTATGCCTATAGCTGTGCATCCAACACCAGACATGCCATTTGATCATTTGCAGATGGATTTCATTCAACTCTCACCCGTTGAGGGAAAGAAGTACTGCCTAGTGATTGTTGACATGTTCTCTAAGTGGGTAGAGGCATTTCCAACCTCCAAACAAGATACAGGTGCAATAGCAAAGGCCCTGCTGACTGAAATTATTCCACTTTGGGGTGTCCAAAAGAAAATTGACAGGTGACACTGGCACCCCATTTGTTAATCTCATCTCATTATCTCTAGCCGCTTTATCCTGTTCTACAGGGTCGCAGGCAAGCTGGAGCCTATCCCAGCTGACTACGGGTGAAAGGCGGGGTACACCCTGGACAAGTTGCCAGGTCATCACAGGGCTGACACAGAGACACAGACAACCATTCACACTCACACCTACGGTCAATTTAGAATCACCAGTTAACCTAACCTGCATGTCTTTGGACTGTGGGGGAAACCAGAGCACCTGGAGGAAACCCACGCGGACACGGGGAGAACATGCAAACTCCGCACAGAAAGGCCCTTGCCAGCCACAGGGCTCAAACCCGGACCTTCTTGCTGCGAGGCAACAGTGCTAACCACTACACCACTGTGCCGCCCCCCCCATTTATTAATAAAGCACTAAAACAAGTAAGCAAGTTGATGGGCTTTGACCTAAGACACCACTGTGCCCATCACCCGGCAAGCACCGGTGCAGTAGAGGGAGAATAGCACATTGAAGAACAAACTGGCCAAATGCTGTAAAGATTCAGGCCTGAATTGGGTAAAGGCCCTCCCTATTGTGTTGTTTCATATGAGAATGTGCATAAGAGCAAAAAACAATCTCAGCCCCTTTGAAATTCTTTTTGGCAGTCCATCCAACACTGTCATGGGCTCAGGGCCTAAACTTCAAGCCCTAACTGTGTTATGTGAAGATGAAATTTTGTGTTATTATATGGATCTCTTCTCTATTCTCTCTACCACTCACAAGCAGGTGAAGGACACACTTCCAGTCTCACACTGCAAGCATGAACCTCTGCCAGGAGGAACAGAAGAGGACAAAGAGGAACCATTGAAGGAGGAGGAAAAAGATAGCAGTGAGTAGGTGAAGCTAGTGGGTTGTCACAGAGTTTCAGTGAGCAGGGAAGAGTGCAAAAGGGTGTGCCTGCACTCAGAGCACCAAAATATGTTAAGAATAGTGAAGTGTCACCCCCTAACAGCACCTATCAGTGTTTCTCCATCTGATGATGCTTGAGAGATATGGTGATGAAGAAGATACATGCCATCATGGAAAGTTACCAGATGGTGAAGATACAACCCCGATGCCAAAAAAGTTGGGACAAAGTACAAATTGTAAATAAAAACGGAATGCAATAATTTACAAATCTCAAAAACTGATATCGTATTCACAATAGAACATAGACAACATATCAAATGTTGAAAGTGAGACATTTTGAAATTTCATACCAAATATTGGCTCATTTGAAATTTCATGACAGTAACACATCTCAAAAAAGTTGGGACGGGGCAATAAGGGGCTGGGAAAAGTTAAAGGTACAAAAAAGGAACAGCTGGAGGACCAAATTGCAACTCATTAGGTCAATTGGCAATAGGTCATTAACATGACTGGGTATAAAAAGAGCATCTTGGAGTGGCAGCGGCTCTCAGAAGTAAAGATGGGAAGAGGATCACCAATCCCTCTAATTCTGCACCGACAAATAGTGGAGCAATATCAGAAAGGAGTTCGACAGTGTAAAATTGCAACGAGTTTGAACATATCATCTTCTACAGTGCATAATATCATCAAAAGTGTTACGGCATGGCTCGTAAACTCGCCACAGCATAAAAAGGGAGACCACGCAAAAGGTTATGGATTGAATTGTAAACTTTTATTTATAATTACCAGTTTTCCAAATGTCTAGGGTAAACATATGTGGTGCAAAGTGTAGCATGGACTGTATGGATGAGTGAAGGTGTATGTCAGTTATGTGGTCAATGTAGAGGCAAAAAAGAAAGAAGGGGAAGAAAGTAAGAGAGAGTGCAGATAAAATGACTGTGCGTCCACACACACAGCCAGTAGGTGCCTCCTGAGGGAGAGCAAAGCTCCACCTTATGTTCCAGGTATGCCCCCCAGGTGTAATGAATGATGTTAATTATCCTGCCCGACACCAGCCTTGCCCATGCACTGGTGAGCTGATGCCAGGAGGGGGCTCAGGACGTAACAAAAAGATTCAGAGAATCTGGAAGAATCTCTGTGCGTAAGGGTCAAGACTGGAAAACCATACTGGGTGCCCGTGATCTTCGGGCCCTTAAATGGCACTGCATCACAAACAGGTCTGCTTCTGTATTGGAAATCACAAAATGGGCTCAGGAATATTTCCAGAGAGCATTATCTGTGAACACAATTCACCGTGTCATCCGCCGTTGCCAGC
This sequence comes from Neoarius graeffei, assembly GCF_027579695.1. Lineage (NCBI taxonomy): Eukaryota > Metazoa > Chordata > Actinopteri > Siluriformes > Ariidae > Neoarius > Neoarius graeffei. Next base: position 33,531,173 of record NC_083578.1, on the reverse strand, counting down.
TAAAACTCTAGAGTTCAAAGAAGAAGCCATATCTAAACATGATCCAGAAGTGCAGACGTCTTCTCTGGGCCAAGGCTCATTTAAAATTGACTGTGGCAAAGTGGAAAACTGTTCTGTGGTCAGATGAATCAAAATTTGAAGTTCTTTATGGAAATCAGGGATGCCATGTCATTCGGACTAAAGAAGAGAAGGACGACCCAAGTTGTTATCAGCGCTCAGTTCAGAAGCCTGCATCTCTGATGGTATGGGGTTGCATTAGTGCGTGTGGCATGGGCAGCTTACACATCTGGAAAGACACCATCAATGCTGAAAGGTATATCCAGGTTCTAGAGCAACATATGCTCCCATCCAGACGACGTCTCTTTCAGGGAAGACCTTGCATTTTCCAACATGACAATGCCAAACCACATACTGCATCAATTACAGCATCATGGCTGCGTAGAAGAAGGGTCCGGGTACTGAACTGGCCAGCCTGCAGTCCAGATCTTTCACCCATAGAAAACATTTGGCGCATCATAAAACGGAAGATATGACAAAAAAGACCTAAGACAATTGAGCAACTAGAATCCTACATTAGACAAGAATGGGTTAACATTCCTATCCCTAAACTTGAGCAACTTGTCTCCTCAGTCCCCAGATGTTTACAGACTGTTGTAAAAAGAAAAGGGGATGTCTCACAGTGGTAAACATGGCCTTGTCCCAACTTTTTTGAGATGTGTTGTCATGAAATTTAAAATCACCTAATTTTTCTCTTTAAATGATACATTTTCTCAGTTTAAACATTTGATATGTCACCTATGTTCTATTCTGAATAAAATATGGAATTTTGAAACTTCCATATCATTGCATTCCATTTTTATTTACAATTTGTACTTTGTCCCAACTTTTTTGGAATCAGGGTTGTAGATCCAGAACAACTCCCATACTGGTCTCTAAGCCTATATGAGAATTATAATCCCCCTTTCTCGAATGTGAATGATTATGAACTATAGATAAATTTTTGCTATATATAGAACTATAGATATTTTTTTTTGCTTATGCTTATTTCTGGTTGAAGAAATAACATGATAATTATGTTTCATTTGTATAATGGAAGTCTGCATATTTTTCTATCTGTTAATTTACCATTTGTGTTGAGATGCCTATGTCTCACAAAAACAGCAGTGTAGTTGTTTCTATTTCCTGGTTAATGAAGTGCCTGTTGAAAATATGTATAGGACAGACAGGGACAGAAAAGATGTATTAGGGAAAGTCTTTTGCTTTATTACAGTTATCACAGAATTGGCAAAAAGGGGGACTGTGCAGAGGAAAATTGCAGAGTAGTGAATTTTAGAGGAGTCATGTTACAGAGGCACTGTGTTTCATGTTTATATAAGGTAAGGTGTGTCACACTGTTCTATTCTGCAAGGTTATCATGAGCATGTTTACGTGTAAAGATAGTGAGGTAGAGGTAGAAAATGTTGAGGCCGAACACCCTGATATTAAGAAGATATCTGATATGCAAGTCATGTTATTGGGTCATGTTATTGGGACTGAATTAAAGAGTGTGCATATTAACAAAAAGCACTTCTCTGGGTGCAAAGCTCTGGCTGCTTCACTGTCTTCACTTCTGGAAGTCTGCTCTTGCAAGAGTATACTAAAGTTGGATTTCTGCTTGCTTTCTTCTAACAGTTTCAAGGTGTATTACCTTTTTTCCACCACAAGGCCTTGCATGTTTGTGAATGTCCATGGTTCATATGTAGAGTTCTTTTCCAAAATGCTATAAATCCATTTTGATTGTTTTAAGAAAAATGACATTTATTTACCCAGACCCATAAATTTTGCAAATATTTAATTTATCCTGTTATAATAGATAGTTGGTTCAGTCTGAACATTTTCAACAATAACTGACAAATCTAACAACAATGTTATTGATTATAAATCCAAAGTTTATTATATATTTTTTCAAAACGCTATAAATCCACTCATTCTTTTTTTCAAAATGCTATAAATCCATTCATTTTTTCTGTCTTTCTGTTTTTAAAACAAGAGAACATGCTGTAGATATATAATATCAGGAACTTTCATCATACAATTTATAATAAAATCAAATAAGTTATATAAACACTTAATATTCATTCATTTATGGTTAATCTTACGTTTTAAGACTGTCCACCATTGAAAACAACTAATTAAATAACAAATGGCCAGTTATTTAATTTTTTTTAAATGCAATCCATTCAAAGTGCCACCTTAAATAGCATGAAAAAAACACTAATTAAATAACAATAATCAGCCCACCACCAGAATAGCGAATTTTCTTTGTTTGCTCTCATTCATGGTTATCTTTGTTTAAACAATGTCTTCTACCACCTGGTGTAGGTCTCACAGGTTCTTCAGAACCATCAAAAGTATTCACAATCACCATTTGCAAAAGTTATTTGTGCTCAAGAAGCTACACAAGCAAACAAAACTCCTCACTTCAGGGCACTGCCATGTGGGATAGTGTAGAACGCTGACCGAACTCTGATTGGTCTAGAGGAAATGTCGCACTCAGCCAAAAAACAGGTGTAGGGCCTATCATGTTTTGGAGAGAAACTACAATTTGCAGCACATATAAACAAGGAAATATAGTGATTTGGCATGAAACATTAATGGAGCAGTGAATAGGCTCAGTATGCAGCAGAATAGCGCGACAAACTCGTTTTTTTAAATTTGGCTTTTATTGTGTTTTGGAAAAGAGCTCTTCATATCTTCTCTCTCTTCTTTATATAACCAGTGAGGCCATCATCCACAATGGTTCACTTTTTTGTGGCCTTCTGAATCTTTGTGGTACTGTATCTAGAAGGGATGGTTTAGGATAGATGTTGTTTGAAGCATTCTCATTGTCATCATCCTCACTTCTCTTGCATTACTGTCTTCCTTGAATTACTTTCCTGGAGTGTTCTCTGACTGCATCCCTTAGTTGTCTGACCAGGCACTTTCATATCTCCCATGATGTCGATCAAACTCTGGGTCTCACTCAAACTCTGAGTCTTCACATACTTCGTTATTTTCTCACCAGTCTTCCATTCTCCCTTGCCCACTGGGAAACCCTTCAGGGGTGAGATTCAGTTCATGATACTGCACATTCTGCTCCTCTATGAACTAGCACCTCCACCACCCTCTGGGTCCTGTCAGGCAATGTTTGCTGGCTGGTGGTCCCCATTGTCTTGTCAGCTTCACCAGCCTCTGGTCCTCCCTCAGGGTCTTCAGAGAACCTGATTTGTCCTTTCAGCTGCATATTGACATATCCGTCTCTTCAATGTAGAGAGGTGGGCAATGGCTGACATGTCAATCCTTCCTAGTGGTATATGGTTGGGGTGCAGCATAGTTCTCAAATAGGCTTGGGTATAACCCCTTAATCTGTCCTTCCCTATCCCTCCCTGATTCCTTCTCTGGTTCACTTTTCTTTCCTTACTCTCCTCTGCATCATTTGTTCCTTTCTCAGCCCTGTCTGCTTCTACCTTCTTTTTCTCTCCATGGCATATCTCTCCCTCCTTTCCTTATATTGTTCTATCGCTGCCTAAAAAAAACTCAAGCACCTTCTTTTGAGCATCTCTGTCTATAGTTTTGTTATGTTTTTTTATTCCACTGTTCCATGCACTGTTCAATGTGTTTTGTATTTGTCCAGTTGCAATTTGATGTAACCGACTCCACTGGTATCAGGTTTCTGACCTCTTTCTTTTTACTTTCTACTATTCACAACATTATTCAATGTCTGTGCCTTATCTCCCTATCTCTCTCAATTTAGGATGCATTGTATCACAGCATTAAAATAACAAAAAAGGAAAGAAAAGTTATTTTTATTTGTTTGTTTTTCTTCTTCTTTTTGATTGTGTCTGTTTTTTTTTTAATGTAAATCCTTTTCTAATTTCCCTCACACAACTGTCCCTGACAAGGGTAGGTCTGACAGGGCTACACCAGATCCCTTCTTCCCAGAGGTATTATACCCGTTTTCCCCTAATCCACTAATTTCCTGGCCAAACAGTGCATGCTATTATCTCTTTCTGCTTTTAAAAGTTTGACTGGACACTGGGTCAGGGTCCTACATCAACTCCAGTTTCCTGCCACCTCTCCCCACCTTATCCATGAGGTATCTTATCTGAGAATCCTTATCCACACTTTCAATTTGCTAACTGCTATGCCCTGCCAGTCATTAACCCCCTCTAGCCAATCTTTTAATTTTTCTAAAAGATCAATGACCTCTACTGCCAATGATCAGTCAGCTAGCAGCTTTTCCAAAACTGGACCAAGGTTTTCTTTTGTCCACCACTTCTATATTTTGGACTACAGGCCACAAAATGTTAACTGTTAAGTCTAATCCCACATTGTCAAGTAATGAAGCTTGACATTTTTTAACCAGATTGCCACCTAATTTGTCCTTCTTTATCACTATAGCATGTTTCTTTTCCAAAAAGTGTTCCAACACCTCTTGTTTTGATTTCTAGTTCCTGCCAAAATGCATGTTCTGATTCAACCATATCTGCTTGATACATGACACTCTCTACTATTTTTTTACAATGCTTGCATAGACCATATTACAAACTCCCATACTCCTATTTCTATGCACCATACACAAAACTGTGACACACTAGCCCCTCTATAAAATTGCTTGTCAATGTACACCACAAGCTTTTTCAAAGTCACACTTAGGGGGTAGTGTAGAATAAACTCACTACTTTTCATGATTGATGGGGAACAGACATGATTTAACATGACTGAGTTCTCCCACAGTTCTTTCTCTGTCTAGGGAGCAGTTGTAATCAATTGTGTTCCCTGCCATGCACCTCTCGAATGAAGTGCCTTGGGCATTCCTTTACATTCCCTCCTCTTTTTCTGGTTCATTTACTGTTTATTTGGTCTCTTAGTAACCTCTTCCTTTCCTCTAATGATCTTTATCCACAATAAGGGCTATACTGACATTTGACTGAATGCCTCAGCATCAAGCAAATTGTCCGTCCTAGCCATATACAACTGTTGTTACCTTCTTTTACTTGTTTATCCATTTTATTTGTTTTTTTCTCTTTTTATATCATTTCTCCCCTTCTTGCTCTTATTCTCGGTTTTATTTTGCTTATACACAGTTTTTGCATATTTACAGTGCAAGACTTTGGCCATTCTAGACATTCAACCACACAAGACCAAGTGCTTACTTATCCCTCAAATCTGAGCCTCTGCTCCTAAACCTATGCAATACTATCTTCCTCATTCAATGTTTTATTAAAATGTAACTATGTTCACAAAAATACATCCATATACTCTTCACATTCACTCTTAGCCAGTGCCTAAAACCTATGAACCACCTGCTCCTAAAATCAGTGAGATATTCATCTCCAGGTCAGAGGGTTAACAAGGTGGCTTATCCTATCAAATTAAACTGCTTAGACATCCCGTGTTTTCTTCTCTGGTGTGCAATGACATAATCTCTATCAAATAAGAGGGTACAGTGGTGCTTGAAGGTTTGTGAACCCTTTAGAATTTTCTATATTTCTGCATAAATATGACCCAAAACATCATCAGATTTTCACACAAGTCCTAAAAGTAGATAAAGAGAACCCAGTTAAACAAATTAGACAAAAATATGATACTTGGTCATTTATTTATTGAGGAAAATGATCCAATATTACATATCTGTGAGTGGCAAAAGTATGTGAACCTCTAGGATTAGCAGTTAATTTGAAGGTGAAATTAGAGTCCGGTGTTTTCAATCAATGAGATGACAAATCAGGTGTGAGTGGGCCCCCTGTTTTATTTAAAGAACAGGGATCTATCAAAGTCTGATCTTCACAACACGTGTTTGTGGAAGTGTATCATGGCACGAACAAAGGAGATTTCTGAGGACCTCAGAAAAAGCGTTGTTGATGCTCATCAGGCTGGAAAAGGTTACAAAACCATCTCTAAAGAGTTTGGACTCCACCAATCAACAGTCAGACAGATTGTGTACAAATGGAGGAAATTCAAGACCATTGTTACCCTCCCAAGGAGTGGTCGACCAACAGAGATCACTCCAAGAGCAAGGCGTGTAATAGTTGGTGAGGTCACAAAGGACCCCAGGGTAACTTCTAAGCAACTGAAGGCCTCTCTCACATTGGCTAATGTTAATGTTCATGAGTCCACCATCAGGAGAACACTGAACAACAATGGTGTGCATGACAGGGTTGCAAGGAGAAAGCCACTGCTCTCCAAAAAACTTGCTGCTTGTCTGCAGTTTGCTAAAGATCACATGGACAAGCCAGAAGGCTATTGGAAAAATGTTTTGTGGATGGCTGAGCCCAAAATAGAACAATTTGGTTTAAATGAGAAGCGTTATGTTTGGAGAAAGGAAAACACTGCATTCCAGCATAACAACCTTATCCCATCTGTGAAACATGGTGGTGGTAGTATCATGTTTTGGGCCTGTTTTGCTGCATCTGGGCCAGGACAGCTTGCCATCATTGATGGAGCAATGAATTCTGAATTATACCAGGGAATTCTAAAGGAAAATGTCAGGACATCTGTCCACGAACTGAATTTCAAGAGAAGGTGGGTCATGCAGCAAAACAATGACCCTAAGCACACAAGTCGTTCTACCAAAGAATGGTTAAAGAAGAATAAAGTTCATGTTTTGGAATGGCCAAGTCAAACTCCTGACCTTAATCCAATCAAAATGTTGTGGAAGGACCTGAAGCGAGCAGTTCATGTGAGGAAACCCCCCAACATCCCAGAGTTGAAGCTGTTCTGTATGGAGGAATGGGCTAAAATTCCTCCAAGCCGGTGTGCAGGACTGATCAACAGATACCGGAAACATTTAGTTGCAGTTATTGCTGCACAAGGGGGTCACACCAGATACTGAAAGCAAAGGTTCACATACTTTTGCCACTCACAGATATGTAATATTGGATCATTTTCCTCAATAAATAAATGACCAAGTATAATATTTTTGTCTCATTTCTTTAACTGGGTTCTCTTTATCTACTTTTAGGACTTGTGTGGAAATCTGATGATGTTTTGGGTCATATTTTTGCAGAAATATAGAAAATTCTAAAGGGTTCACAAACTTTTAAGCACCACTGGTACATGTCTACCAGGGACGGGATGTACTCCAGACAGCTTCCACTTTGATATTACTCTGGTGCAGTGCAGACCCTCTCTAATGAACCAGATGAGGTTCCTAAATCCTATGACCCACTTGTTTCTAAAACAGCCTATGAACTTTTTCTTCTGTTGCTAACTGTCCCTAATTCATACGAACACAACCACACCCAGTAAATTATCGTCACTTCTTCTTAAAACTCTTTCTTCATCAAAACAGGTAGTGAACCTGTCTTTCTCTTCTCCTATCTGCTCACCGCTACCTAGACAATAAGCCCTTTTTCTTTACTGGACCAGAGTGCTTTCTCTCAGTCGTGCTTTGCCTGGTCCAGATCTCTTAGCGATCTATAATTATTTGGTACTCAGTTATTTTCTCTCTTCCCTTATAAACATCTGCTGAAATCTCCCACTGAAACTACCCAATTTTTCCTTTTTGTACTGTGTTTAGTTTTATTGCACAATTTAAATTTTTACCCCATTATACCATACAGAGCTCCTATGAACACATTAGACATTGAATGCATAAGCGGTAAGCAGCATACAGAAAGCCATACAACAAACCTCTTTTGCCACCAAGTGAAAAAAAAATCCAATTCTTAAACACTTTTTCAACATCTCTTACTAGTGGGTTTGAAGATCATTGGGTTTTTGGCATTCAGCTGTAGCCTCATTGACTAGATCCTACCTTCACACACTAAATGCAGAATTTGATCAAACAGATTTCCACTTACCTTTTCTTATGGGCGCATGATCAGGCTGGACTCGGTCAGCATAGGCTGTTGGTGGTTCCAGTCTGCCTTCCCCTTCAACTTCCTGGCTAGCTTGCCAAAAATTCTTGTCATGGAGACAAGATGGTGTCTCTGATGTATTCTTGTGTTTACTCTATAAGCACTATCAATTCAATTATTAAATCAAATGATAAAAGTTTGACTATTCACTGAGATAAAAATACTGTTGAAGTTTCTTGGTGGCAGAAAAATAGCTTTATCGCTGTAAGCAGAATTCAAAGTACAACAAAATGCATTCATCCAGATGGAGGCTTATACTGATAATTAACAAAAGCAGACAAACACAATCTAAACAAACTGACAGTGGCTGATTACTTCATTTTCAGGTGACCCTTCCTGTTTCCTAGATGCTGTTTCAGCAGTTTCTAATCAACACCCCTTCTCTGTTTCACTGTTTCCCCCCATTACTGAGAATTTCTATATCCTGTCCCATGCTCATGTTTCAAACTTTTCCCACCATTACAACTTTCCCATCATGGAAGTCTGTACCTCAAAAGTAGCCAAAAAATATACTTACATGAAAGAAGTTGGCTTAAATGCTTTTATTGTATAGACCCAATACAAGTGTGAGTGAATCCCAGAAGACATAGAGGTTTAAGTTTCTTCCATTACTTTTTAAGTCAGCTCCCTTTTTGGGAGACCCACCCTGGGACAGCCCCCAGACTGCCCCAAAACAAAATGGCAGATCCTATTAAAATCATTGTAAAAGAACTTTCTTTATGTCAAACACAGACTTCTGATTGGGTAAAACATTTCCCACAATTTTTTTTTTAAAGAAAACAGACATACTAGAGGTTTTGTTAAAAAACTCTGATGTCCATAATTACAACAGATGAGTAAAGAAGAATATTCATATTGTGAACATAAACTCAAAATCAGGAAACAGGACTTTTGCGTTTTCAGCTGCCGTGTCATATATTTCCCTGCCTGACAATGTTAAAAACTCTGAGACTACTAAGAAATTTAGAATTAACTATTGGAAGCACTTTTCTGGTATAAAGATACAAATGTTATTCATTATTCATCTCATCTCATCTCATTATCTCTAGCCGCTTTATCCTTCTACAGGGTCGCAGGCAAGCTGGAGCCTATCCCAGCTGACTACGGGTGAAAGGCGGGGTGTTATTCATTATTAATCATAATAATATGTTTGCCTCAGTATAGTGTATATTACTTTTTTTATATTAGTTATATTATATATTTTATGAATTTAATAATGTAGATATAGATTATTAGCATAAGTTTATACACATCTCCAATGGAAACCAGCATCAACTGAGTGGATCGATCTATCTATCTATCTATCTATCTATCTATCTATCTATCTATCTATCTATCTATCTATCTATCTATCTATCATTTACCATATGTCCTTCTAAGGGTTTTAGTACTTAATGATGAGTCTGTGTTTGTCATGCAAAATGCCTTTATAATGATAATCAGTGGTGGTGAATACAAGATGATCATATATACATGAGGTCCTCTATGTATTTAAACTCTTACTTAGGCTCAGATTAATGAGTTTGATGTTAAAATATTTCCCAAGTATAGCAATCATAAAGTCATGCTAAATAATACAACAATTTCACCATGCTCTCAGGAAATAATTGTAGTAAGCTAAAACAGTGTGTGTGTGTGTGTGTGTGTGTGTGTGTGTGTGTGTGTGTGAGGCCCATAAAATATTGAAATGGGAGAGCAGTCTTTCTAATCTAGTCAACAATGGATCAAAAATATAACTGTGGCTACACTCTGGCTACAAAAACAGAGATCTTCACACTTTTTGGTGCCTCTAGAAACAGAAGGTCTATGAGAATCCCAACTCCTTTTGAAGCTTAACCTGCTGGGGTCTGAGGGTATTTTCTGGCACTCTAATGATTTTGGTATGCACTGATTTTGTTGTCAATTTCAACAAACCTAAGCAGTATTTTCAAAGTCATATGACTTTTTTTGTATTCAGCACAAGTTCAGCTACAATAATATCTAGGTAGTATGTATGTCATGATTGTAGTTTAAAAAAATAACAGATAAATGAAGATGTAAAAAGCAGTTTTATAACTGTGTTGGAAAGTGTGAAAAAAAATGACCTTGCCCATTGTGACAAACAGTTTTGGTCATTGGAGGTGATTCTGTTCAGTCTTAGGAATGTATCAAACACAAAAACTTAAATCTACTCTATTGGTTTGGATAATTAACTGGCCATCAAAAAATGTATATGTCTTATTGCTTTGGGATGAAGGGTTGGCAGTGGGAGGGGTATTCAATGAGAAGTTTAAAAATATTTCCATTCCATTCAATAAAAAAGTGAAAACCCCTCCCACTGCTATCTCTTAATCTCATCAGGTGAAGTCACAATGGGAAAGGCAATGTTTTTTCACACATTCCAACACAGTTCTAAAACTGCTTTTTACAACAGCTTCATTTATCTAGTATTTGACTGTATTCTGGTATTTGACTCTTTTCAGTGTGTCTTGAAATTAACTCTTGCACTATTTTATTCAGTTAAGAGCCACAACCAACTCTGCTACTCTGTTACACAATTACTCTCTAATTCTGCTCCCACTCCAACTCCAAATTTTACTCTTAAACTCAAAATAGAGCAAAATTAACTATTTTTGAGGAAAATACTTTTAACTCTGGAAAAATTGCTCAGTCATTTTTCCTGTGTATGCACTACAGCACAGGCATATCAGCCGATCTGCTCATGATAAATAGAAGAAATATTTACACTTACTTGAGTTGATCTTTGGCTTGATCAAGTCAAAGTAAAAAAAAAAAAGGCACCATTCATCATCAGTGTTCGCAGTTCTCAAGATTTAATTGAATCGCTATCCTGAATCATGAATTGAATCATGAATTGATTCACTGTCCTGAAATTGAATCACTGTCCTGAATTATGAAATGAATCATGAATTGAATCACTATCCTGAATCATCCAAAGTGCATAAAATCCGCATGCCATCTCGCAACAAGTTTTACCTCCAAGCAGCCTAAACTATGTCTGACAGATTTTATTCTGTTTATGGTGGGCATTCCCACCATGAAAGGGAAACCAATCAAAACAGAGTGAAAGTGGTTATCATGCCATTACTATGTGAATAGTCTTTTATGAATGTGTAAGTGGGCACTCAGCGCTCTGAATCTGGTGTGACTGAGTAAGGTGACAAGTTTTATGTTTCATCTAATTTAGGTAATTTAAAAACTATAATATCATTTGGCGGTGGGCGCATAGGAAAGTGTAAAGTATAAACTTTCTATGAATATGTTTATCATGTTTGTATGATGAAAAACTCATGAATATATTTATCTAAATACATGATCTACTCATTCTAAACCTGTCTAGCTTTGCCGGAGAAGCTCTCCACCCCAGAGGGTTAAAACCCAAGCTAGAGACAAAATTCTCTCACAGAATTTTCTGGCAATCACATCTGCTTCTATACATTTATCTCATGAGAAACATCCTCCTTCCGTTATTATCATTCTCATGTGAACTATGCCTCTTTCCCCTGTGAACTCTGTTCCCTTTTCTTCCCTTATTATTTCTCAGTATCTAATTTATATTAAAAATATATGTGCTCTCTAACAGGATTTGCCTTTTGATGTTGTATTCTCCTCTAATTCCCTTCTACACTATGTTTTTGGGTATACTATAATATCAGAAAACATGTTAGAAAATGAGTTCTGCAATTTTGAATGCTGTGGGTATGCTGGGCAGTGGGATGAGGTGCAATGATTTCAAGAAATAATTATTGATGGCCCTGATCACAATGTTATCCATTGATTTGTGGAGGTCTTTGATACAGTCTATGGCAATCCAAGACCAGGGACACTGGAAAGTGGGCAGTAACATGAGCTTACTGGCTTGGCCACACTTGGTACAAGAGGATATACTTGTTGATATTATGAGCATATAGGGCTACCAGTTGGTTCTGAGCAGGTCATAAGTGCATTGACTGCCAGGGTCACTAGTAGCAGGTGTTGTGTGTGCCCAATTTATAATTTTTTTTTTCTCTAAGGTGATTAGGTACAAAGGTTAGGTTAACAAGAAAAATAGAAGGGATTCAATGGGATGGAATTCACTAGCTACCTATTGAATTCTCAGGTTATGTGGATGTATGTATGGGTTCATAGCTTTGGTTCAGATGGTCAGAGGGGTAAATACAGGATAATGCTTTGGCTTTGGTACTGTTGGAACCTTGTCTGAAGGACAGGGTGAAGCTATTAAAAATATAGGACCCAGTGGGTTTGGCAGGGATTAAGGCACTTGCTCATTTTCAAGGTTCTGGTGGTCTGTGAATGTGATGAAAGGGTAAGCTGGTCCCTGCACCCAGTGGCACCATTACTCTAGAGCCAATTTGACCAATTTGACCACCAGTTCCATATATCATAATTTTATTCAGCTGGGGTCAATTTCCATCCATCCATCCATCCATCTTCTACTGCTTATCTGGTATCTCTCCAGTGTGTCCTGGGTCTGCCCTGGGGTCTTCTCCTAGTGGGGCATGCCCAGAAAACCTCCCTTGGGAGGCATCCAGGGGGCATCCTAACAAGGTGCCCGAACCACCTCAACTGACTCCTTTAGATGAGAGGTCAGATGAAAAGCAGTTCAAAAGGACCCTTATGAAAGGAAAAACAGGTATCCGAGTACCCTTGCCCAGACCAGGGATACCAGGGCCCCACCCTGGAGCCAGGCCTGGGGGAGGGGCTCATCGGCAAATGCCTGGTGGCCAGGCCTATATCCGTGGGGCCCGGCCAGGACCAGCCCAAATGAGCAACACGGAACCACTCTCCTGTGGACCCACCACCCACAGGAGGTGCCATAAGGGTCCAGTGCACTGTGGATCAGGTTGCAGCCAAATGCGGAGGCCCTGGTGTACTGATCCCTGGCTGACAAAACTGGCTTTTGGGGTTCAATTTCTTAGAATAAAATACTAACAGATGGAGCTTGGGTTTCTCTCCAAAACAGTAGGTAAACACAGCTCCCACAACTGTTTCAGAGACATCTGAGAGCCATGATGAAAGGCTTGGGCAGGTCCAGGTGTTTAATGATGGGAGTTGTAGTGAAGGTGGTATTTAGCTTTGACAAGGCTTCTTCTGTTGCTTGGGTCCACTTAAGGCACTTTTGACTCTTTTTACGAGCAGTGAGAGTGGTGGCGATGGAGCTGAAAGTCCATATAAACAGCTGGCAGAAGTTGGCAAAGCCTAAAAAGCATTGGAGTTCTTTGACAACAGTGGAATTTGGCTAGTTTGTGACATCAGTCACCTTGTTATCATCCATGGCTATCATCTATTATCATGACTGATGATATACCCCAAGAAGGAGATGGTAGACACATGGAATTCACACTTCTTCACTTTAATGTAGAGCTGATGCTCAAAGAGGCATGACAAGACCTGCTTAACATGTGAAACATGGCTGTTGAGAGAGAGAGTAGATCAGAGTATCACCATGGAGCTGTGGTGTCAAGAAGAAGGTCTATGGCACATCGTATTGTCAGTGGGTTGGCAGGCCACTGGCTATGGTCTTACTGAATATCTCCTTGAACGCTTGATATTCATTGAGGATGATAGTGATGACCATTGTCTCAGGACTCTCCACTTAGGTGGATGCTATATTATTATTATTATTATTATTTTCATTACACTCATATCAGATCTCAAGTTCTGAGTTATCCATATGGATCTCAAGCAAAAGAAGTTGCCTAAGGCAATCCACAGTTCTAGCAATATGTCTTTCAAGTATATATAATTTCAGCACTTTGCTTAAAATTCTTGAAGTTCCAAAGAGGGCAGTTTTTTGAATAAGATTAGCTAGGGTGTCCACATCAATACACTTAAGATTGCTCTCCAAACTTCTTGGAACTGTTCCAAATGCTCTGATTACTACAAGAAGAACCTTTGTGTGATCTCACCACATTTTGCCAATCTCTCTTGTTAGGTCTTGATATTTGTCAATCTTCTCCTCTTCTTTTGCCCTTACAGCCGTGTCTCCTGGGACTGCAACATTGATAATTTGACAGGTCTGCTTTTGGTTGTTTAACACTATCAGACCAGGTCTCCTTGCTTCTATCTCATGATCAGTTTGGAAGCTGAAGTCCCACAACAATTTTAATTTTTCATCCTCCAAGACAGTTTCTAGCCAATGTTCATACCATCACTCCCCTCTCTGGAATCCACATTTTCCTATTTGGTTCCAGCGTAATGCCCATACCACATTATTATGTCATCTTTTATAATCCATTTGCACCAATTTCTGGCATCCACTCACAATGTGCCTTACTCTTTCATCTGCATGGTAACACATTCCACACTTTGCATTATCTTGGGTCTTGTCTATATTCACCTTAATATGGTTTTCCTTAGTGCATGGTCTCGAGCGGTGAATAAAAGGGCCTCTGCCTCTCTTTTCAGCTCTCCTCTCTGCAACCACAGATATGTGTACTGGTTTCTCTCACTTTCTGTTTTTCTTATAAACTGACTGTACAAGGTCTTCTCTTTTTATTTTGCTATATTTTCAGTTGATTTTCTTTCTTTTATGGCTTTCAGAGACTCTTGTTCTTGGATTTGTTTGTTTCATTTTTTTGCAGACTCTGTGAGCATTTCATTACAGCTTAGGATGTAATTTTGCAGTGATACTCTTGCTTGTTAGACACAATCAGCCACTGATACTTGGCCTCTCCCTCCTTCTGACCTGGGGACATACAGGTGAACAATGCAATCTTCCAAATTCAGTGCCCAGTTCATTATCAGGAGCTTTCTTGTTCTGATATACAGGTCTTTTAACTCCTTTTCTTTTGTCCAGTTTGTAATGCCTCCTGCATATCTGATAAGGGACATGGCCCAGATGTTATTTCCTAGTATCAGATTCCTGCCACTCAGTTTGGATCCAGCAAACTTTCTAAAATGTCTCAGATAGCCCTTGCTGATCTTATCCTTCATTCAGTTGTGAAGTATTTCATCTGCTTGAAAGACTCCAAGGTATTTATACCCCTTGTTCTCCTTCAGTGCTTTGATGTGCTTACCATTGGGAAGTTGGAAACCAATAGTGTGCACTATCTTGCCTCTTTATTGTCAGGGTGCAGGCACTTATGGATGTATGTGCAGGGAAGAGAGAAGAAAGCAAACTGGAAACAAAGCCAAAATGTGAGACTAGAATCAAGGTCATGGGACAGGTGAGGGTCAATCAATTGGTAGACAGGGCAATGCAGACAGGGCTAGAGAATAATGAGTAAGATACAAGAGTGAGGGTCAAGAACACAATAAAGCAGGCAGTAGAATAAAGGCTCGGTATGACAGGAATGAATACTGGACAATACTTTGCATCGAGTGAGAGTGGGAAAGATGTTTATATAGCAGGGGCTGATGAACCAGGAAATGAGTGACAGGTGTATTTAATAAACAGGTGATAGAGGGCACTGTGGTTTGTGGGTGTTGTATTTCTGAGCAGCCATGTTTGTAGTTGGGTTTTGTTAGATTTAATCAGTCTCTTCAGTGTTGAATTGTTCGATTTAATGTTAGATTTAAAGCTGCATTAAGTGATTCATGTTAGTTTTATAGCTACAGAATGTGATTTATGTTAGGCTTATTGCTGCACAAGGAATCATTTGTTAAGAATTCATTATTTTAATATTTTAGCTTTTCATTTTCATTAGTTTTAGATCATTTTATTATTTTAAACTATTTCTGATGCAGTTGACCTTCCTAGACTAGACTTCGTAGAATAAAGTCTCTGTGTTTAGACATTCTATTGCTATTGTAAGTACATATTGCCCTGTGACCTAAGAGTGTGTGTAAAGAATGGCCTTTACAATCTGTCTGTACCTTGCTATCATGTCATATCATCAGAAATATTATTTATTTTATATCTGTTTATGATTGATTCAAGATGGACACACACACACTGATGGAGATTGTGTGACCTGCCCCAGATCAAGGTCCCTCAATTGCACACAAGTGAGGAGACAGACATGTCTGACATCATAGTCTGATATAACACAGGCACACACATCTCACACACACACACACACACACACAAACAAACACACACACACACCTCTTTACGCACACACATAACACACATCACACACACACACACACACACACCCCTCTTTACGCACACACATGGCATACACACACGTACACATACACATTTCTACACACTGACGTCAAACACACACCCACATTTCTGTGCACACACATAGTCCATGGTCCAGTGCAGACACAGATAAACAAAAAGTATAAAAAGTTTTTGTGGCTGTTCCATCTTTGGGGAATAACTGTGAATAAACGACGGTGAAACCAATCTCTGGGTCCCTGTCTGCTTTCGTGGTTATCGCCCCAGAATTCTGCAGGTGGCACAAAGGCATTGATCTCGAGAGGTTGACCGCTCCGGCTGGGGGGCAAGAGGTGAAAAAACCTATCAATTTGGGTGCTTGTTATCGGGATTACCATCAATCAGGTAAGAAATCTCTAATTATCTTTTTTTTAAAGGGGACTTCCGCCTGGTTGGTAGTATCCAGAAAAACCCAGTTATCTCCATGTGTGAGTAGGTTGCCATGGAATGATTTGTTTATTTGTTTATCCTCATGACTGGTTCACGGGATGATTTGTTTATCCTCGTGGGGGGCCACGGGACAATTTGTTTATCCTCTTGACTGGTTCACGGGACGATTTGTTTATCCTCGTGGGGGGCCACGGGACAGTTTGTTTATCCTCGTGGGGGGCCATGGGACGATTTTTTTATCCTCATGAATAAGCTGTCACGGGAAGAGCACGCGCTGTAGGAGTTAAACACAGAATAATTAATCTCGAGACTGTTTCCTTCGTGCCACCATGTGGGGTAATTGTAATAAGGTATTCAGACCTGACCCTGAAGAACCCCCACGGGATTGGATGAACCGATGTGATTTAGAATTCTACACTACTCTGTGGTTAGACAAATTGGCCGAATGGACAGAATCACAGCCTCAGTCTTTGATTTATCCTCGCGCTGGAACTTTTAAATCAAACTCACTCGCTTCGGCACATAGACAGATATATGAAGGATTTGGCAACCCAGAATGGGATTATGATTATATGACAAGAGGCTATTTAGAATGGGTCACAATGAAATCAATATGGGATGATTTTCATGGAATTAAAGAAACTAAAGAGCAAAAGAAATCATTACCATGCCCTAAGCCTGAAGATAAAGCAAAACCAGCTTTGTTTAAATCTGTTATTGTTACAGCCTCCACTCCCCCACCGATGTACGAGGGATCAAATAACATTCCTGCATACACACTGGTCACAAAACCATGTCCAGAGTTAACTAATAATTCATGTCCTGCTGATAGCGTTCCTCTATCTCTTGACACAGGTGCTAAACTTAATAAACCCAAAGCAGATAAAGAAAAACCCTCTGTAAGATCAAACACGCTATTACAAAAAAACAAGACTAACGATTCCAATACAGACGATGACTCTGATGATGATAACGATGATGATGTGGGTTCCCTTCCACCACCGCCCATGAATGCCACTTGTGTATGGGCTCAGAAGGGAAGAGGACTTAAGATCAATCCGCCTTTGGCATCAGACCTAAAGGATATTATTAAACTGTTGCCTTCAGTAGACAAACCACTTAACTTTGTAGACATGCTCATAAAAATGTGTTGACACTCCCAGCTGGTCGGAGCAGATTACTGTTTTATCCTGCATGCCGTTCTAAGCAACAGTTATGATGAAGCTGCATTATTAGCTGCAGTCCCATGCTTAAATCCTAAGAATGATGACTACGAAGTAGTTAAAACTAAGATAGAAGGTGGCAAAACCACCACAAAGCATGAGTTTAAGTTCTACTGGAAAGATACCAATAAAGCCATGAGTGAATTAAAGGAACAATTGACGTGTTATCTGCTCTCATGACAACAGGCTAACCATGATCTTTCACAGGTTACTAATTGTAAACAGGAGAAGGCTGAACTCACTTCAAAGTTTCTGACGCATTTTAGCGAGACATAGACTTGTCTGGGAAACATGCAATTAGATCAGCAGCAAGCCAATCTGCTCTTTATTTCGACATTTTTGAATAATTGTCATCCTGATATACAGAAGATTCTGAAATATCATTTAAGTGACCATAGTACTATGATAATGAAAACCCTAGGGGAAAGAATTAGAACTATGGAGGGAGATGGTATTCTGGATAGTAAGCAGGTAGCCTGCCTCTCTGTGGCTGGTGGCTATGCACAGCCCCATGGAGACATGAATAGATGACAAAAGAATCAGAATTCGAGCATCCGCCCGCAAGGCAGGGTACACCCTGGAGCATGCCACTATTGTGGCAAAGAAGGACATTGGCAACATGAGTGTAGAAAGAAAAAGGCGGATGAAGCCAATTTGCAGTATATGTTTCCCCTTAACCCCCCTGACCCTCAATCTTCTGATATGTTTCCCCTTCCTCCTCCTAATCTTCAGCAGCCGCCACCGGCTGCCCCTATGGCAAACCCTTTTGCGCAGCAACACCCCATAGGCCCATATCAACCCTAGAGCTGCCTACAGAGCTGTGACCCTGTAATGTTACATTGTTCTTTCGACTCTTATCTAGCCAATGATTTGCCTGTCGTAGAATTAGCTATAGATGTAAAGGTGCTTCCTTTTCTAATTGATACTGGTGCTACGATGTCCTCTGTGGGAAAATCCTACGAGGGCCCTATTTCTAACAAAACTGTTCACTCTGTGGGAATTGATGGGGTCCCTTTCTCCTCCCCTTGCACTCCTCCATTATTGGTAACCTGTCCTGCCGACACAGCACTTCGTAAACATCACTCTTTTGTGTTTATGCCACAGTGTCCTTTTAATCTAATGGGGCAGGATCTAATGAGTCTGTTACATTTATCCATTTTGTTTCAGGGATCCAAAATGATTATTTGCACCCCTGACTTTCTGCCTCCCACCTTATCTCATCTTTCTTCATGTACGACTGTTCCAAATATCTCTGCTGTTTGCACTGCCTCTGTAAACACTGTTATTTTCCCTTCGACAGATCCTTTGAATGATCTCCCCTCCTCCCTCTGGCCTGAACACAAGGACGAGGTTGGCCTAGTTCATTGTGTTCCTTATGAAGCTAAGCTTAAACACGTGCTTCCTGTTTATGTTAAGCAGTATCCTCTCTCTGAAAACAAGGCCAAAGGAATCGATGTCATCCTACAGTCTCTTCTTGAGCAAGGCGTGGTGAGACCGTGTACCAGCTCGTACAATACACCTGTCAATCCAGTACCTAAACCTGATGGTACCTGCCGTTTTACGCAGGATTTATGTAAGATTAATGAACTGATTGTCCCTGTGGCACCCATTGTACCTGATGTTTCCTCTGTAATGTCACAAGTTCCTGCTCATCATTGCTGTTTTTCTGTTATTGATCTCTGTTCTGCCTTTTTCAGTGTTCCTGTTGAAGAAAACACAGCCTTTGTTTGCATTCACGCACAGGGGGAAATGGTATACTTGGACACGTCTACCGCAAGGTTTTATTGATTCTCCTGCTGTTTTCTCAGCCGTAATTCATAACGCACTTTGTGACCTCTCCCTCCCTCAGGGCTCTGTGGTCCAGCAGTATGCTGATGATCTTCTGGTATCTGCTGAGTCACCGGAAATCTGCCAAGACGCTTCCTTACGCCTGCTCCAACATCTGGCGCACAAGGGCTTCAAGGTTTCCAGAACCAAGTTGCAATTTTGCATGGACACTGTTAGGTATCTGGGTTTTGAACTTTCACAAGGTTGTCGTAAGCTGTCATCTGATTGGGTGCGGGTGATTCTAGACACAAAACGCCCTGCAACTAAACATGCACTGATGTCTTTTCTGGGCCTTATCAATTACTGCAGACAATGGATCCCTGACTGCTCTTTATATGACAAGATTCTCCGTTCTGCAATCTCTCATCACGATCCACTGCAACATCCTTTGACCTGGACTGACACTATGATGGACGCTTATCATTCCCTCAAAAGCGCTCTCTGTTCAGCCCCAGCCCTGGGCTTACCTGACTACTCAAAGCCCTTCCATCTCTATGCCTGTGAAAACCAAGGCACAGCTTCTGCGGTGTTGGCCCAGGAGCATGGGGGGGGGACGTGTCCTTGTGTGTTTTTATCCAAAACATTAGACACTGTTGCTCAAGGCTTACCTGCGTGTCTAAGGGCTGTCGCCGCCTGTGCTCTGATGGTTTTAGATGTGGAAAAATTGGTTTTGTCTCACCCACTGATCTTGCACTTGTCACATCAAGTTAAACAGGTGTTGCAAAATTTACAGACCCAACATATGACTGCACAGCAATGCTCTGGATATGAAACCATTCTCTTTTCTACTGACAATCTCGAAATTCATGCCACATCCTCTTTCAATACTGTAGGTCATGCTCTCGCATGCCTTAATTCTCAGGACGACACTCTGGATGACACCGATCATGATTGTCTATCTGAAATCTTACATACTACCAGTATCAGGCCTGATCTCTCCTCCAGCCCTCTAGGGACGGGGGAAGTACTCTTTGTTGATGGCTCTTGTTCTAAACCCTCAGATGGTGTTTTCCTCTATGGCTATTCTGTGTGTTCACTGCCTGATATTGTGCATGAGGCCTATGCTCTTCCTTTCTCTTTGGCACAGGCAGCCGAGTTGTATGCTCTAATGCATGCTTGTATTTTGTTTCAGGGCAAGGATGTCACAATCTACACAGACTCTCATTATGCCTTTGGTGTGGCTCATGATTTTGGGAAGATTTGGCAGTCTCGAGGCTTCCACGCTGCAGACGGGAAGCACATTTCTCACTCTAACTTAGTACAAAATCTCATTGATTCTTGTCATCTCCCTAGGTCACTCGCCATAGTTAAAACTAAAGCACATGCCTCGGGAAACACACCTGAAATCATGGGTAATTCTCTTGCTGATTGTATTGCAAAACTTGCTGCTGCTTCTGGTGTCATGTCTCCTGGCCTAGATCCTTCGCGGTGTAATACATCTTGCCTTGCCAGTACACTGATTCCCGATTTAGATCTTTTTTCTTTACAGGCTTCAGCCTCTCCAAATGATTCTGCCTTTTGGCAGTTACAAGGCACTTATGTTGCCTCTGATGGCCTATGGTACAGCCAGGATGGCCGCCTTTGTCTTCCATCTCATTGCCTTCCCTTCTTCGTGCACAAATTTCATGGGTTGACACATCGTGCATGAAGGCGGGTGAAGGGGGACATGAACAAACTTTTTTGTTTAGCCAATTTAAACAGTTTGGTGGCTCAATTCTCGAGAGATGCCTCATCTGCGCACAAAATAATCCCTCTAAAGCAGGCGCGAAACACGAGTGTTTACCCATACCTACGTCTCCATTCCTAGAATGGCAAATCGACTTCACACACATGCCTCCCTGTGGGCCGTTTAAATACAGTGGGGCAAAAAAGTATTTAGTCAGTCACTAATTGTGCAAGTTCTCCCACTTAAAAAGATGAGAGAGGCCTGTAATTTTCATCATAGGTACACTTCAACTATGAGAGACAGAATGGGGGGAAAGAATCCAGAAAATCACATTGTAGGATTTTTAAAGAATTTATTTGCAAATTATGGTGGAAAATAAGTATTTGGTCAATAACAAAAGTTCATCTCAATACTTTGTTATATACCCTTTGTTGGCAATGACAGAGGTCAAACGTTTTCTGTAAGTCTTCACAAGGTTTTCACACACTGTTGCTGGTATTTTGGCCCATTCCTCCATGCAGATCTCCTCTAGAGCAGTGATGTTTTGGGGCTGTCGCTGGGGAACACGGACTTTCAACTCCCTCCAAAGATTTTCTATGGGGTTGAGATCTGGAGACTGGCTAGGCCACTCCAGGACCTTGAAATGCTTCTTACGAAGCCACTCCTTCGTTGCCCGGGCGGTGTGTTTGGGATCATTGTCATGCTGAAAGACCCAGCCACGTTTCATCTTCAATGCCCCTGCTGATGGAAGGTTTTCACTCAAAATCTCACGATACATGGCCCCATTCATTCCTTCCTTTACACGGATCAGTCGTCCTGGTCCCTTGGCAGAAAAACAGCCCCAAAGCATGATGTTTCCACCCCCATGCTTCACAGTAGGTATGGTGTTCTTTGGATGCAACTCAGCATTCTTTCTCCTCCAAACATGACAAGTTGAGTTTTTACCAAAAAGTTCTATTTTGGTTTCATATGACATTCTCCCAATCCTCTTCTGGATCATCCAAATGCTCTCTAACAAACTTCAGACAGGCCTGGACATGTACTGGCTTAAGCAGGGGGACACGTCTGGCACTGCAGGATTTGAGTCCCTGGCGGCGTAGTGTGTTACTGATGGTAGCCTTTGTTACTTTGGTCCCAGCTCTCTGCAGGTCATTCACTAGGTCCCCCTGTGTGGTTCTGGGATTTTTGCTCACCGTTCTTGTGATCATTTTGACCCCACTGGGTGAGATCTTGCGTGGAGCCCCAGATCGAGGGAGCTTATCAGTGGTCTTGTATGTTTTCCATTTTCTAATAATTGCTCCCACAGTTGATTTCTTCACACCAAGCTGCTTACCTATTGCAGATTCAGTCTTCCCAGCCTGGTGCAGGTCTACAATTTTGTTTCTGGTGTCCTTTGACAGCTCTTTGGTCTTGGCCATAGTGGAGTTTGGAGTGTGACTGTTTGAGGTTGTGGACAGGTGTCTTTTATACTGATAACGAGTTCAAACAGGTGCCATTAATACAGGTAACGAGTGGAGGACAGAGGAGCCTCTTAAAGAAGAAGTTACAGGTCTGTGAGAGCCAGAAATCTTGCTTGTTTGTATGTGACCAAATACTTATTTTACCGAGGAATTTACCAATTAATTCATTAAAAATCCTACAATGTGATTTCCTGGATTCTTTCCCCCCCATTCTGTCTCTCATAGTTGAAGTGTACCTATGATGAAAATTACAGGCCTCTCTCATCTTTATAAGTGGGAGAACTTGCACAGTTGGTGGCTGACTAAATACTTTTTTGCCCCACTGTATCTCCTGGTGATTGTGGACAAATTCTCTAAATGGGTAGAAGCCTTTCCTTGTTCTCGAGAAAACACGAAGGTAGTTACTCGTATTCTGGCAAAAGAAATAATACCTCGTTATGGGATTCCAGACGCCATAGACTCAGACAAAGGTACCCCTTTCACCTCAAAAGCCACACAAAACCTTTGTAAGTATCTCTCACTAAACTGGCGTTTTCACATTCCATACCACCCTCAATCCTCTGGTATCATAGAACATACTAATCAAACATTGAAAGACAAACTAACTAAGGCCATGCAGGCCACAGGTTCAAAAAATTGGGTAGACTTATTGCCAGCCACTCTGGCTGAAATTCATATGACACCAAAATCTAGTCTAGGGGGATACTCCCCCTACGAAATTATTTTTGGAAGACCTTTCCCTCTCCCCTGGAAGAAGGGAACTCCGGCTCTGGGTACCTCGGATTTGAAAACACATATGGATGAGTATTCTGCAGCCCTTATAGATAAGTTGCATAAAATTTGTACCAAAGTCAATAGTACAATATCGTCTCCACCATCAGCACCCACACACCCCTTCCACGTGGGAGACAAGGTGCTGGTGAGACTTTTTAAATGATTTGGACAATTGGGAGAACCCAGATACAGTGGGCCTGCAGAAATAGTCGCCATTACTCGTACTGCTGTTTTAACTGACCTTTTTCCACAGTGGATCCATGCCACGCAATTGAAGAAGGCTCCATAACAAAGCTGTGTTACAATGACAAGTTTGCTATTAACGTTTTCTCCATGTCCCTATCCAGTCTCTGTTCTCTCTCTCTATCTCTGAGCTCTACACAGATTTGACGTGACATTTATGCAGCCCTGGCCGACTGAGAATCCTCAGATTACTCCCTGCAAGACGTTGTGAACAAAGAGGGGACGAGATCTCGTGCCCCGTCTGGGACCAATCATCCTCACTACAACCATGACAGTCCTCATCACAAGTTTCGTGACCACTCTACTGCTGCTCGGAGCAGGGTTACCCGCTCGAGCTGGACCTCGAGACAACATCTTCTGGCAATTCGCTAACTGGACTGCACGAGCACACACTAACAAAAGTTGTTATGTATGTCATTTGATGCTGCCTTCTACTATTATTACACATCCACCTTTGCCTCTATGCTCTGAAGCTTTATATTATGCTTGGGGCCCAAGGGACCAACCTTTTAACTTTTGGGGCCCTTTCTGTAATTACTCTCTGCACCCCTCTGTGGTAGCAATTTTAAACCAGACTTCTTCAGTATCTAGCACAGATACCCCCGACATTATACTACAGGATTCTGTTCTCACTACTTTGCAGGTCGATATGTCCTCTAATTTCATTTTCCCTCACTGTTTTAGAACAAATTACTCTGAAAAATGTAACGTGTATTTGGGACAAATTCCTAATTCTCAGTGTAATCACATATATGGTCAGAATTCCACCACCTCTCCATGTCCTCGCTGGGTCCCAAATTCATGCCAATGTAACCCTCCGCTAACTAATTGCACATGCAACAGTATCGGGTATATCAATAATACATGTTGGGCTCATCCTGATTGTGTTCTTCCGCACCCTAATAATTATCCCGGTGTTAAATTAGCATTAAACTGGTACCGGTACTGCAGTAATAAATCTGATCTCGTTGTTTCTTTTCCAACCAATTGGTCAGGCGTTTGTGCTCCCATACAACTCAAGAACGCTATCACTGCTATCCATCCCCTCTCTGCTCATTGCCTGAAACGAGATGTTTATGGTACTTTTCCACCCCTGTCACATCAGCTTACTTCTAAATGGCACTGTTTCTGGACATTGCTGTTTCCTCATTTTGGCGTATCTGATCTGTGGAGGGAAGTAGAAATAACACATTATCGCTTAGCCAACTTTGTTAATGAAACCACTAAAGCTGTAGATGGTATTAGGACTGAATTAACTGCCCTGCATCTAATGACTACTCAAAATTGTATGGCCCTTTATATTTTGTTGGCAGAAAAGGGGGTTGTTTGTGCTATGATCGGAGAAAGTTGTTGCACTTTTGTCCCTGCTAATGATAACCCAGATGGCGAAATAGGTGCAGCCATACATCAAATGAAACAGATCGCTCAACAGCTGGAGCATGACGAGCATGGAGACTCAGCAGGGTGGATGTGGTTTTCTAGACTGTTTGGTAAATGGACTGCTATTTTCTCTATGTGTATACCTATAATTGTGGTTTTCCTTTTGTTTATCTTCCTGGGACCCTGCATTTTTAAATGCTTAATGGATAGGATATATAAGATGATAAATGTTTTTACCCATAAACCCCAGCGCAGGGAAAACAATGTGTATTATCATCCTGCTAGGGTGTAACATTAATCTAATTAAAATTTAATCTGATACTATAAAATAGTATCAAAGAGGGGGATTGTTAGATCTAATCAGTCTCTTCAGTGTTGAATTGTTCGATTTAATGTTAGATTTAAAGCTGCATTAAGTGATTCATGTTAGTTTTATAGCTACAGAATGTGATTTATGTTAGCCTTATTGCTGCACAAGGAATCATTTGTTAAGAATTCATTATTTTAATATTTTAGCTTTTCATTTTCATTAGTTTTAGATCATTTTATTATTTTAAACTATTTCTGATGCAGTTGACCTTCCTAGACTAGACTTCGTAGAATAAACAGTCTCTGTGTTTAGACATTCTATTGCTATCATAAGTACATATTGCCCTGTGACCTAAGAGTGTGCGTAAACAATGGCCTTTACAATCTGTCTGTACCTTGCTATCATGTCATATCATCAGAAATATTATTTATTTTATATCTGTTTATGATTGATTCAAGATGGACACACACACACACACACACACACTGATGGAGATTGTGTGACCTGCCCCAGATCAAGGTCCCTCAATTGCACACAAGTGAGGAGACAGACATGTCTGACATCATAGTCTGACATAACACAGGCACACACACCCCTCTTTACACACACACATAGCATACACACACCTACACATACACATTTCTACGCACTGACGTCAAACACACACCCACATTTCTGCGCACACACATAGTCCACGGTCCAGTGCAGACACAGATAAACAAAAAGTATAAAAAGTTTTTGTGGCTGTTCCATCTTTGGAGAATAACTGTGAATAAACGACGGTGAAACCAATCTCTGGGTCCCTGTCTGCTTTCGCGGTTATCGCCCCAGAATTCTGCAGGTGGCATGAAGGCATTGATCTCGAGAGGTTGACTGCTCCAGCTGGGGGGCAAGAGGTGAAAAAACCTATCAGGTTTGAACTGGTGGTCTCGACAGCATTACTGACAGAACCCTCCCCCGAGGAGCTCCCTCCAGGAGCTACATACTTCCAAGGATGCCCTCTCCCTCTGGGTGTGGGCTTGTAGGGGTGTTGGCTGTGGAATTCCTGAGTCAGGAGAGGGTCCAGAATGTCCCTTGCACCTACCCAGTTTCACTCTTCAGGTCCATAGCCCTCCCAATCAACCAGGTACTCAAACTGACCTCTCCTGTGCCTAGAGTCTAGGATTCTGTTTAGGGGAGAGCGGGGTAAGATGAGCCAGAGGGTAAGATGAGCCACCCCCTGTTTCTAAGAAACAGTAAACAAATGTGATCATGTGACCACATTCAAAGGGGGGCGGGACCATTTACTTACACTTGTGGAGAGGAGCACCACATGTCAAACTAGGTGAGGGAGATATTTATAAAAATGTGTTTTTGTGCTTTCTAAGTCAATTCCATGTTTGTCCACAGTGAAGATGATTTAGAGAAGACAAAAGTAGAATAATATTTAGACACATTAGGGTTAAGTTAGTGGCTTTCTAAGCTATGATATGAATGCTAATAAAAATAATTTTGATTAGCCTAATCCCCTTTATTAGCATTTTTCTACAAAATGGTGGCCACGGGGTAAGATGAGCCATTAGATGTGGGGCAAGTTGAGCCACTGGCTCAACTTACCCCATTGGTGGCTGAGCTTACCCAATATGGATGACACTTAAGTTTTCACATTTACTGGTCATATATGACAACAACATTATATATATGACATCAGATGAGGAAGACCAGTTGTTAGATGTGGGGGATTATGTTGTGGCAAAATTCACGAGGAAGAAGAAAGTGCATTTCTTCATTGGCCAGATAATCAAATTGGATGTCTTCGAAATAGAGGCAAGATTTGTCAAAAGAAGCCGATCATGCCATGGCTCTGCAAGAAAGCCGACCTTTGTCTTCAAAGAGAAAGATAAGGCTGTCCTGTCAAGACAGGATATTGTGAAAAAATTGCCCCACCCCTTTACTGTTGGGGGGACAGCACGGAGGGAGAGGCAAATGGTGTTCCCTTGCAATTTGAACGCTTGGAACATTGAATAATGATGAAATGATTGATGGAATGATTGCTGCATGTTTTAGCAATGTTTTAACCTACTGAAAGAAATAAGATTTTTTGGCACTGTTCTACTGTTTTAGTAATTTCTATAATATAGTATATCTCTCATTTCTGTGAAGATTCTCAATCATCCAGGTCATAGTAAACTGTGGGTGGTAGAAAAGGGCAACTGGACTTGCTTGAAGATTCTTGAAAACGTTTCACCTCTCGTCCAAAAGGCTTCCTCAGTTCTGTCTGACTAATAGGGAGTATCAGATATTTATCCTCTCCTGGCTCAGAAATTCTGAGCCAGGAGAGGATAAATATCTGATACTCCCTATTAGTCAGACAGAACTGAGGAAGCCTTTTGGACGAGAGGTGAAACGTTTTCAAGAATCTTCAAGCAAGTCCAGTTGCCCTTTTCTACCACCCACAGTATATCTCTCATTCCCTCTCTAACCATCCCTCTTTCTATCTATCTATGCATATCTCTCTCTCTCTATCCATCTATCTATCCCTCCCTATCCCATCTCGTTCTATCACCTCTCTCTTCATCTCCCCTTCTCTATGCAACGGCCCTATCCCCCACTTGATTGACTTGACTTGATTCACTGATTGCATTTCTAATAATAAAAGTTGTTTACTTTGTTAACCTAACATGTTTTGTGTTGGCTCAATTTACCCCACACAGTGGCTCATCTTACCCCGTGCATGGGGTAAGTTGAGCCACTTGACATTTTTTTTTCAAGAGGTAATATCACTCTAACCATAAGAGCTTATCAATTATTTTTTGCTCAGATAGTAACAGTACACTTTGAAATTTGGTATGGTGTGTAGACTGGAAGCAAAAATGGCTTTAACATGTAGTTATGATGAAAAATGTAAAAAGTGGCTCATCTTACCCCGCTCTCCCCTACCTGGTAGACAAGGTGATGGGTGGTCTGAGGTAAGCATGTTTATGGACAGAGGACCTTGTGGACAGAGGACCTTCCACCTAAAACCTGTCCCAGGTTTTAGGCAGGAGACATGATATGTGGGTGACAAGTGACTGTGCAGTGAGAGCTCAAGCCTGTAGGAGACTTCATTGATGCATCAGAGCACTTTGTAAGGTCTGATGTCACATGCCTGTAGCTTCCTACAAGTATTGGGTTCCTTGAGGTCCCTAATTGACACCCATACCTGGTAACCAGGAGAAAACTCAGGGTTGCTGCTCCTGTGATTGTCAGCATATTCCTTATGTTTGGCATTGACAGACTTGATGTGTTGATGAACCTCCTCCCAAACTGACTGGCTGTGTGAGAACCACTCCTCCACTGCCTGTATCCATGCTGGTGAGTTGTCCCATGGGAACAGGGGGGTTGGTCGCTGAGCCTGAACTAAAAGGGTGTTAGTTCTGTAGCAAAGTGCTTCAGAGAGTTTTGTGCATACTCGGCCAATGGGATAAAACAGGCCCATTCCCCCTGGGTCCACATGCAGAAGATTCTGAGGAAACATCCTATCTCCTGGTTAGCCCTCTCTACCTGGCCGTTGGACTGGGGGTGATATCTGGACATGAGGCTTACTGAGACACCTAACTGCTCCATGAAACTGGCCCATAGATGAGAGATGAACTGAGGGCCATGGTCATTGACTATGTCCTCTGGGATGCTGAAGTATCTGAATACATACTGAAATAATTGTTTGGTCATCTGGAAAGCTGTGGGGATGCCAGGTAATAGAATGAGTCTCATTGCCTTGGAGAACCTATCGATGATGACCAGGATGGTAGTGCTGTCCTGGGATGGTGGTAGGTCAGTGATAAAGTTGACAGTCAGGTGAGACCAGGGTCTCTGAGATACAGGGAGAGGGCATAGTTTACCAGCGGGAGGTGTTTGAGGTACTTTGGCTTGTGCACACTCCGTGCAAGAGAAGATGAAATGGGTGATCTCAGTCAACAGATTCTCCCACCAGTACTTGTTCCATAGCAGTTGGTGAGTACAATGACTGCTTGGGTAACCAGTGGCAGGAGATGCATGTGCCCATGTGATGAGTTTACCTCGGAGATGGTTGGGGAAGTACAGGTGGCCAGGTGGGCACTTAGCTGGAGAAGTCTGTGGTTGTGACTCCCTTATCTCCTTGTCTAGATCCCATGAAATTGCTTGGATGAAGCATTCAGGTGTGAGGATGGGGTGAGGTTCAGGGTCATGAGCAGATGGGCTGAAGACATGTGAAAGGGCATCCACCTTAGTATTCTTGGTACCAGGATGATAGGATATTGTGAAGTGGAAGTGCGTGAAAAACAGAGCCCATCAGGTTTGGCATGGGTTAAGTAGCTTGGCCTTCTGAGATATTCCATCTGAGATATTAAGTGGCTCCCTCCAGTCAGTGTCTCCATTCCTCCAGAGCAAGCTTGATAGCGAGTAGTTCTCCATTCCTGATGTCACAGTTCCTCTTTGCTGACATGAGTTTTTCAAGAAGAATGCGACTGGGTGGAGCTTGGGCTTCTTGCCGAAGCATTGTGAGAGGACCCCTCTTACACCCATCTCGGAGGCGTCCACCTTGACCATGAAAGGTTGGGTAGGGACAGGGTGTTGGAGGACTGGGGCTGTGGTGAAGGTGGTTTTGAGCTTGCTGAAGGCCTCTTTGGCTGTAGGGTTCCAGTGGAGGTGCTTAGGTCCCTTCTTTAACAGGGAGGTCAAGGCATGAGCACTGAAATTTCTAATGAAACGGTGATAGAAATTTGCAAAACCTAGGAAGCATTGGAGCTCCTTAACTGAAGTGGGCATTGGCCAGAAAGTCACTGCAGAGACCTTAGAGGGGTCCATACTGACCCCCTCTACACTGATGATGTACCCCAGATAGGAGATCTGATGTGTGTGGAACTCGCACTTCTCTGCTTTGACATAAAGGTGGTTTTCTAACAGGCAGTTGAGCACTGATTGGATGGGTTGGAGATGGCTCTCTTCATCTGGGCAGTAGATCAGGATATCATCGATGTACACCACAACATATCTCCCTAACATGTCCTGAAGTACATCATTGATGAGACACTGGAACATGCATGGTACTGAAGGGAGGCCATATGGCATCACCCGGTACTCAAAATGGCCAGCGTTAGTGCTGAAGGCCATCTTCCACTCATTTCCTTCTTGGATACAGACCAGGTTGTAGGCACTGCATAGGTCTAGCTTAGAAAACACCTTGGTGCTACGGCACTGTTCTAAAGCTGAGGGCACCAAAGGAAGAGGATATGGGAACTTCACTGAGATCAGAGTGAGTCCTCAAAAGTCTATACATGGGCAGAGGCCACCCCCTCTCTTCTCCACAAAGAATAATCCCACCGATGCAGGTGATGTAGATGGGCGTATGTACCCCTGCTTGAGGGCCTC
Source organism: Neoarius graeffei (assembly GCF_027579695.1). Taxonomy (NCBI): domain Eukaryota; kingdom Metazoa; phylum Chordata; class Actinopteri; order Siluriformes; family Ariidae; genus Neoarius; species Neoarius graeffei. Next base: position 33,500,540 of record NC_083578.1, on the reverse strand, counting down.
TTGTATGTACTCCTCCATCACCACTTGTTCTGTCTGGGACAGAAGGTAGATGTGACTGCATGGTGGAGAACTGCCTGGTAGGAGGTCAATGGCACAGTCATAGGGGCGGTGTGGTGGTAGGCTGCACACCTTACCCTTACTGAAGACCTCCCTTAGGTCCAGGTAACACTCTGGGACCCCTTCTAGGGAGTCAAGCTGGGGACTCTTTACAGAGGTGGAGGAGAGACTTAGCTGAGGACACTGAAGACAGTTCTGAAAACAGGTCAGGGACCATTGGAGAATCTGCCAGGAGATGAGCGTGTCATGAAGCTGCAGCTGAGGATAACCCAAAATGATGTCATGATGTGCAGTAGTGGTAACTAGGAGTGAGATTAGCTCTGAATGAAGGGCTCCCACCTGAATGTGCACAGGAGTGGTCCAGATGGTGATGAGGCCATCTCCTGTTGGGCCATCATCGATTGTCCTGATGCTGAGTGGGCTCTGTAGAAGGTTTGTGGGCAAACTGAACTTCTGGATGACTGAGCTGTCACTGAAGTTCCCCCCCTCCCCTGAGTCAACAAATGCAGAAAGCATGTAGGTCAAGGAAGGCAGTTTCAGCAATACAGGAACCTTGAAAGATTGAGCTCTAAATTATCTCACTGGACTCACTGGATTAGCCTCAGTCTCTGTAGAGCTGGTGCATGGTGGGTGGGCTGGACACTGAATAATCTGATGGTTGGCACTCCCAGAGTAGAAACACAGGCCCTCTCTCCCCCTCTGATCTCATTTGGAGCATTTCAGACTTGTTTGTGAGACCTCCATGGGTGTCAGAGTGTCGGTGGTTTAAGTGGGCATAGCCTCCTCCTTGAGTGACAGGTGACTAGATAGTAGATAGTCCAGCTGAATTGCAAGATCAATCAGGACATCTAAGGTGAGATGTTCATCATGGCACACCAGCTCACTCAATATAGCAGGGCAGAGCCCCTGGCAGAAAACAGCTTTTAGAGCTGGCTCATTCCATCTACTGGCTGCTGTGAGAATTTGGAAATCTAGGGCATAGTCAGCAACTCTCCTGGCAACTCAATAGGCTCTCACCAACCTCAATTCCCTCAGGTTCATAATCAAACACACGCTTGAATAGTGTGAGGAAACAATCATATGAGGTTGTGTCCTCCCCTCCACACCCCACTGGCCCACTGCATCACCTTGCTGGTCAAGAAAGAAAGAAGCCTTGCGATCTTATGTTTGTCAGAGATGTGTTGGATCATAGAGAAGTACATGGAGCACTGAAGCAAAAATCCCTTACAGCTGCATGCATTCCTGGCGTATTTCTCTGGGCATCGAAGCAAAAGCACAGAACTTGGGGAGATTTGGGGGCAAATTGGGAGGGCCTGCAACATCACAGAAGCTAGCTGAGCCATCTTGGTGTTGAGATTGGCAAGCATCTGCTGATGTTCCCCCAAGAGGCGCCCCTGAGCACTCAGAGCAGTTGGCCTTGCCTCCTCTGCTGCATTCTTCAAGGTGAAATATCCTGTCAGGGTGGAGGCACTTATGGATGTATGTGCAGGGGAGAGCGGAGAAAGCAAACTGGAAACAAAGCCAAAATGCAAGACTAGAATTAAGGTCATGGGACAGACAAGGGTCAATCGATCGGTAGACAGGGCAATGCGGACAGGGCTAGAGAATAACGAGTAAGATACGAGAGTGAGGGTCGAGAACACAATAAAGCAGGCAGTAGAATAAAGGCTTGGTATGACAGGAATGAACACTGGACAATACTTCACATCGAGTGAGAGTGGGAGAGATGTTTATATAGCAGGGGCTGATGAACCAGGAAATGAGTGACAGGTGTATTTAATAAACAGGTGATAAAGGGCACTGTGGTTCATGGGTGTTGTAGTTCTGTGAGGCCATGTTTGTAGTTGGGTTCAGACTGGCACTCTTGACAGCATTACTGACCTTTACAGCATCAGGACAGCACACTTTTCCATCCTGAACTGCATTCCAGTTTCTTGGATAAAGATTAGAATGGTGTGGATAAGAGATTCTAACTGGCATTCATCTTTACTGTTGTGGTGGAAAAGAGAAACAAAAATAAAGTCTGAGCCCAAAGGAGAATTAAAATATATGGAGATTTTAGTGTGAACATTCTATATGCATGCATACAGAAGGCTGAGGCACTCTGCCAGCAAACATCCAGGGAAAATGCAAAGGCATTTAGGGGTGGTTCCTTATGATAATGTGTGTGTGTGTGTGTGTGTGTGTGTCCATAACACCCAGAGACATCTCTCTCCCTGGCATGTGAAGATGAACTATTTTAGCAGAGAGGAGAACAGAATGCATTTTTTGTCATATACTTCATCCTTCTTTACAAAAAAACACACTCTACTAGTCAACAGATTAAAAAGTTATACAAATACATTTGGATAAAATGAGGCTATAGTTTAACACAAATGTTATGATTAATATTTTCCCAATACATCTCCCCCCTTTTTATAAATTTTGATTAGCATAAAAAAACATGAGGAATGTGGCTCATCCACTTCTGTACCCCATATTCTGGTTTAAACAGACGCTTCATTCACATCCTCATTGAGAAACAATAGACTACCTTTTTTTGTTTTATTTTTGCAAGACAGAGACAGCTCTGATGTTGCTCATACATACAGTGGTGCTTGAAAGTTTGTGAACCCTTTAGAATTTTCTGTATTTCTGCATAAATATGATCTAAAACGTCATCAGATTTTCACACAAGTCCTAAAAGTAGATAAAGAGAACCCAGTTAAACAAATGAGAAAAAAATATTACACTTGGTCATTTATTTATTGAGGAAAATGATCCAATATTACATATCTGTGGATGGCAAAAGTATGTGAACCAGGGCTTTGAACCAGAATTTTTTTCCTATTGGTTCGTTCTGAACAGAAACGGAATTTTAACGTTTCCGGTTTTGGGTTCCACCATTAAATAGACGTTCCCAAACCGGTTAGAACAAAAAAATTTTGTTCCCGGAATGGTTAATTACATTCCCTGTCAGCTGTTTAACAAATGGCTATAAAATTATGTCTCTGTCTCATCCAGCTTAAGCCAAATGTAGGCTAATTCTATTACAACCTTCATTAAATAAGACAAGAAATAATTCAAAACAATTATTATTTCAAATGTTGGCGATTTGGATTCTCAGTATGTCTTCCCATCTACACAAACAGGAAAAAGTGCCAAAAATGAAAGATAATTCATTTAGTGTGTTACCAAAGGCTAGTCAGGCCCTATAGAGGGCTACCGCATGACATCACCGCGCCGCGAGATTTTGTTAGGTGCCATATTGGAAGACCAAGTACACATCTATGCAAGTACACACATACATAAAACAAACTACACCTGAAATGTAGCCAGGGCCGGTTCTGCCCTAATCTGGACCCGGGTGCAACATCGCGCAACCCCCCCCCCCCCCAAAAAAAAAAAAACACCAGTCTAAATCAGGACAACCATCACATAACTATAACTATAAACATTTTAGATCAACTACTTTAACTAAATGGGCTATAATAAATAAGCCTGCAGGCAGCCACGGCGGGCTGCCTCAGAAAAGTAACCATTCAATGACACAACTGAAAGCCTGCAGCCACGGCGGGCTGCCTTAAAAAGTAACCATTTGTCCTACCTTAAAACTCATTTTGCATTTTCTGCCTCTTTTTTTGTATTTTCGACCCTCCGTTTATTTTCTTTCCTTTTCTGAAAACCCAATTTGTGTCCAGACATTTTGTTCTGCTACCAACGAACTAACTCGTCAGGTCTCGTCTCTCGAGCCCGCGATGATTCATGTGGGAAGGGCAACAACTGATACATTTTTACAAACAGCCAATAGGGAGCTTGCAACGTTCAGGCTCTTCTTTGCTCAGACACTCAGTAATGCACTTACTGAGTAATGCACTTACTCACTTATTATCACGTGGAGACGTGATAGTAGTCCACCTTCCCGCTCTCTCCATTCAGTCAGCGAACGTCACACAGGAAGTGAACCCCAGCGGGTCATAGAAACTTGCACAGGAGAAGAATGACTTTTTTATTTGTAGGCTACGGAAACTTTGAGGAACTAAATAAAAACCGGTATTAACCGGTTACCATTATTTTTAATAAGTGTTTCTGTTCCGGAACATAAAAAATAATAAAGTTTCTGGTTTCGTTTCTGTTCCATGTGAAATAGAAAAAGTTCCCGGTTTTCATTTTCGTTCCTTGAACCGGTTCAAAGCCCTGATGTGAACCTTTGCTTTTGGTATCTGGTGTGACCCCCTTGTGCAGCAATAACTGTAACTAAATGTTTCCGGTAACTGTTGATCAGTCCTGCACACTGGCTTAGAGGAATTTTAGCCCATTCCCTTCATACAGAACAGCTTCAACTCTGGGATGTTGGTGGGTTTCCTCACATGAACTGCTTGCTTCAGGTCCTTCCACAACATTTCAATTGGAATATGGTCAGGACTTTGACGTGGCCATTCTAAAACTTTATTCTTCTTTATCCATTCTTTGGTAGAACGACTTGTGTGCTTAGGGTCGTTGTCTTGCTGCATGACCTACCTTCTCTTGAGATTCAGTTCATGGACAGATGTCCTGACATTTTCCTTTAGAATTTGCTGGCATAATTCAGAATTCATTGTTCCATCAATGATGGTAAGCCATTCTGGCCCAGATGCAGCAAAACAGGCTCAAACCATGATACTACCACCACTATGTTTCACAGATGGGATAAGGTTCTTATGCTGGAATGCAGTGTTTTCCTTTCTCCAAACATAACGCTTCTCATTTAAACCAAAATTTCTATTTTGGTCCCATCCACTAAACATTTTTCCAATAGCCTTCTGGCTTGTCCACATGATCTTTAGCAAACTGCAGATGAGCAGCAATGTTCTTTTGGAGAGCAGTGGCTTTGTCCTTGCAACCAGGGGCGTCATAGTGGGGGGAAAGGGGGACTGAGTTACCAGGGCCCCGAGTGGGGGGAGGGCCCTTGAGGAGTCTGTAATTTTATTTTCCTTTATATATCAATACCATTCAAAGATCACAATATATGTTGCTAATGAATGTAACTTTAATGTTTTGGGTAAATAAATCATTTGATTAATGGATTGAATTGTGTGTCCTAGCCTACATATAGTGTCTGGGGACAGCCCCCCCCCCCTTGCATGAAATGGTTTAGTCTGCTTTCACCGGGCTTTTTAACTAGGCGCATTTAACGTAGCGTTCATTCTGCTGAAGCAGCACTGCGCATTGTAGGCTATCTGTGCTATGGAAGATGATGCACAAGAAAACAAAATCCGGTTTTCAGAAGCGAAAAGAGAGGCAGGAAAGAGACAAGAAAAGAAATGAGGGAAAGCAACTGCTCACAAACTTCTTTCCCAAGAAAGGTGAGCCCAAATTTGAAAGCAAATAGCCTACATTAAATGAACACCTGTGGTTATAAATGCTTCAATACCACCGCAATTGTCAGTGCTAAAAACTGCACAACACAAAATTAGAAATAACATGATGCCTTTTTTGTTTGCATTGCAATAGTATACTAATCGAAAATTAAATTAATATTTAGTACACAGATTGACTATTTGCGTAACTATTTGTTAATGTAGAAATCTGGAAATGGCATTTTTCTTTTATGTAATAAATAAGTTACTTGATAAAAATCTGTTTTCTTCAGCCCACTGCAAAGGTGCTCAATTTTCATGCAGGCCTATTATGTTTGATGACCTTTGGTGGCATTTACTGTTACAACTTTTAATCATTCTGCAAATAAAACAAAGATTCAGTGAAGTATTGTGTGATTAGGGTTTTTTATTCATTTAAGATTTGTTAGATTAATGTGTGGCTACATAACTGACTGGACTGGTAGTACGCCCTTGTTGTTAGATACTTTCAGCATTGTTAACTGCTGAGCTTTTTTTTTTTTCTTTGGGGGGGGCCCATGGCCACTGCTTGTGCATAGGGCCCAGAATTTGGTGCTATGCCCCTGCTTGCAACCCTGCCATGCACATGGTGGACTTGTGAACATTAACATTAGCCAATGTGAGAGAGGCTGTCAGTTGCTTAGAAGTTACCTTGGGGTCCTTTGTGACCTCGCCGACTATTACATGCCTTGCTCTTGGAGTGATCTTTGTTGGTCGACCACTCCTGGGGAGGATAACAATGGTCTTGAATTTCCTCCATTTGTACACAATCTGTCTGACTGTGGATTGGTGGAGTCCAAACTCTTTAGAGATGGTTTTGTAACCTTTTCTAGACTGATGTGCATCAACAATGCTTTTTCTGAGCTCCTCAGAAATCTCCTTTGTTCATGCCATGATACACTTCCACAAACATGTGTTGTGAAGATCAGACTTTGATAGATCCCTGTTCTTTAAATAAAACACAGTGCCCACTTACACCTGATTGTCAGCCCATTGATTGAAAATACCTGACTCTAATTTCACCTTCAAATTAACTGCTAATCCTAGAGGTTCACATACTTTTGCCACTCACAGATATGTAATATTGGATCATTTTCCTCAATAAATAAATGGCCAAGTATAATGTTTTTCTCTCATTTGTTTAATTGAGTTCTCTTTCTCTACTTTTAGGACTTGTGTGAAAATCTGATGATGTTTTAGCTCATATTTATGCAGAAATATAGAAAATTCTAAAGGGTTCACAAACGTCCAAGCACCACTGTATATTCAGAAAGGAAAGTTAAGCTTTTACACCTTTCTCTCAAGTCTTTACACTTCATTGTAGTTGGCAAATGCTGGATCATACTCTTTGTCCCGAGAGAGCGGCCAATCCGGCAGCTCATCTGGATCTATTTTAACTAACTGGTAACCCTGGATCTGTGTGTTGACAGTTCTCATGACCACAATCTGTAGACATTGGATGATGCATGTACCTAACAGGCAGAGCAGGGCTAGGTTGATCAGCACTGGGATGGCAACCGAGGCATATGCCATCCATCTTCCAAACAAGTTGTGCAGCCATCCCCAGTTATCTTCTTCATATTCGTCCAGTTGTAGTTCCCTAGCCACCTCCTACATCTGTCTGAGGGCAGTCGTAATGTTTCTGAGGGCATCATCATTTGCAGGCACATATGTACAATACTTATCTCCTATCATGGCACATACCCCACCTTCCTTTGCTAGTAAAACATCAATTGCCCATTGCCAGATGTGCTTCTTTGTTAGAATTCCTGTGAAGCAAGAGTTGGAGTTAAAGCTGTGGAGAGAAAGGTCATTAGCATATGGGCAAGGGTTGAGTCATCTTTGTAGCAACTGCCCTGATGCATGTTTTTGAATCCCCAAACCACCATCTTAACATATGTCATTGCCTGCAGAGTGTCATTCATCTTATTTTCTGCAGGTTTAAAGGGGAAGGGTTGGTGGGTGGAGTATGGCAGTACTGTACATACAACACAATCACCAGTGATGTTTAGTGTCACTGCTGTGAAATTAGCATACTTCCAAACCTCATTGTGATGCTCTCCCAGTGGTGTTCTGCTCTTTCCATCCTTTGTCTTTTGTTTCAATAACACCAGTAGCAGATGTGACAGGATTACCATAAGGGAGAGGAATCCCATGACTGTCCATATGACTAAAATACGTTGTAGGGGTAGAATTTACATGATGCTGGGTGTTGGAGGCGTGGCTCACCCAGGTAAACCTTTGCTCTTTCCTGACATCTATTTGTGCTCCAAGTGCAGGCAAGCCCTGTCACACTCTTCTCACCTACCAAAGGTTAGGAATACCCTACTTCATCACTAGCTCCTTACCCTGTTGTGCTTCCTCCTCTGGCAGGGTGGTGCATGATGACAGTGGCTTGTGTGAATCCAGGTTGCTCTTTCCCCAATCTTCCCTACTGTCTCCATTGTTAACAGGACTTGATATGGACCCAGCTACCTGTGTACCTTCCAGTCACCTGGGGAGAGCATCTTTTACCTGTTTGTGGGTAGACTGTAAAACAGACGAGAGTTCTGCACAGTAATGAAACATTTAATCTTCACACAGACTGTGGTCTATTCATGGTGTAGGTTTTGGACCTATCCCAGTATTAGGTGATCTGCCAAACTATACTTCAAATGGGCTTAATTCACTCTAGCCCTTACACACGTCCACTAGTAGCACAACTGGCAGGACTTCGACCCAACTCAGTCCTGTTTCCTCACAACATTTAGCCAATTAGTTTTTCAATGTGCCATTCTCCCTTTCCACAACACCCCCCCCCCCCCCACTAGTGGGATGGGATGGTATGTACAGTGTTTCTCCCATTTGTTTTAGGGCTTGGTTCATGAACTGTGTTCCATTGTCACTACTAACCTTATCTGGGATTCCCCATCTTGAGATTATTTCCAAGAGCAGGGCTTTTGCTACTGCTCCTGTGTCCTGTTTTGAAGTGGGGAAAGCCTCTACCCACTTTGAGAACACGTCCACTATAACCAAACAGTACTTTTTTCCCTTCTACAGGGGTCATCTCAATAAAATCCATCTGTAGGTGTTCAAATGGCCTCTCAGGTGGTGGGTGTGCTGTCTGTGTCGCCTGTTGCCTGTGGCCCACATTATGAGTGGCACAGACTACACATTTTTGATAAAACTTTTGTGAGAAGATTGAGAGGCCCTTAGTAAATCAATATTGTGTGACAGTGTCTCACCCCCCCAGCCTTTTGACACATGGTCCAACCCATGTGTCAATTTAGCAAAATATGGGAAGTACCATTTTGGCAGACATGTTTTTTTCCCCCTATCAGGACCATATCAAATGTCATTTTAAAGGATACAACCTGCTTTTTTCCACTGTTGCTTTTCCTCAGATGTGCTTCTTTGTTAGAATTCCTGTGAAGCAAGAGTTGGAGTTAAAGCTGTGGAGAGAAAGGTCATTAGCATATGGGCATATGGAGGGCCCTTCAAGGCTGCATGTTTAGCAGTCATATCAGCTGTGGCATTCCCTAGAGAGACTCATCTCATTATCTGTAGCCTCTTTATCCTGTTCTACAGGGTCACAGGCAAGCTGGAGCCTATCCCAGCTGACTACGGGTGAAAGGCGGGGTACACCCTGGACAAGTCGCCAGGTCATCACAGGGCTGACACATAGACATAGACAACCATTCACACTCACATTCACACCTATGGTCAATTTAGAGTCACCAGTTAACCTAACCTGCATGTCTTTGGACTGTGGGGGAAACTGGAGCACCTGGCGGAAACCCACGCGGACATGGGGAGAACATACAAACTCTGCACAGAAAGGCCCTCGCTGGCCATGGGGCTCGAACCCGGACCTTCTTGCTGTGAGGTGACAGCGCTAATCACTACACCACCGTGCCGCCCCTAGAGAGACTGGATCAAGCAAATGTGAATGTCAGTCCTTCTCTTGCCTCTGGGGCCTTTACTAACACAGTACATCTATGTTCATTCCAAAACAGCTTCTAAGTATATTCTCTCTCTCTCTCTCTCTCATTTCCCTGTATCAATTTTCCTCAAACCTCTCATCTGGTCCTCCCTTATGCAGATAGGCAGTACAGGGTAAGGGGTCACGGAACATGTAGTTCGTGTTGCAAGGATTTGTGTGTTCTTCTGCCATTTGGACCAGTGACTGATGCTACAGCTGTTGGCACTAGTCTCCACATATACACATAAATGGGAGGGTAAAGGCTACATCTAACCATGATCAGACTAATGTTATCCTTGAAGGAGGGTCCTACCACCTGAACCCCTTCAGGATTACTAGTCAAGCTAATATTTATCCTACACATTAAGTCTCTACCTAAGAGAGTGACACTATGATAATAAAAATGATAACTTTAATTTACAGCACTCACCAGCTACACATGAGAGGGGTACCGTGAATTTTTCAATTATTGTCTGGCCTGAAGTGCCAACAGTGTGTAGAAATCAGCCACTGAGTCTTGATGTCACAGGAAGGTCAGATGCATGGATGACAGAATGACCAGCCCCAGAATCTACAAAAAAATCTAGGGAATGGCCATTAACAGAAAAAGTTAGCATAGGCACTTTAAGTAAACTTGTGTATTATACTTAACATATGTGTTCACAGTAGGTTGCTGCAATTATTCTAGGTTTGCAATGTCTGTGTCGACCATTTGTTGTGTGTGTAATCATGTCTTCATTGCAGGGATGTGTGAAAACAGGCACAAGCAAGCCTTCATGATTTTGTAGTTGCGGAACTTCATTCCTTCCCTGATCTCAGTCCACTTGGGCTGGATTCTGATCAGCCTCAGAGTATTGTGCTTGAGGGTGTTCTCTTGCCCAATGATCCTCCTTTCCACAGATGAAACAGCCGTTGTTATTGGATGCATGCCCACTCTTTCCACACCCTCTTCCTCTGCCCCTGCCTTGTCCACAGCCACTCCTGCATGAACTGGGGTATCCTCCTACTATCTGGATGATTATCAGCATGGCATCATCCAAGATGGCGCCACGGATGGTTGCCTTGGTACTTCACTCTCTCGTACTTTCTATGTTTTTGTGTATTTGTTGTGTTTTTTGCACTCCTTCGCTGGTCACATACTCCAGAGAAGAACTTATAAACATTGGAATAACCACCAGTAAAGTTTTTTAATCAGTTTTCATTGATCCGGAAAGTTTTCCAGAGCTACTTGTTGGAGGAGCAGCAGCTCTCTATGGATTACACCAAGGATGCCAGAGACACTGGGGGAAGCGAGCCAGCGTGCTCATCAGACTGAGACAGCGGGGTTTTCGCACTGTGCTCCTGCCTATTCACCTGGCTAACGTCCATTCTCTGGCCAATAAGATGGACGAACTGCTGCTCCTCAATTCAAATAACACAGATTTTAACAGATCTGCTGCCTTGTGCTTCACCAAAACCTGGCTCGGTGAGCACATCCCAGACTCTTCTCTCCATCTGCCTGGATTTCACCTGCACTGAGTGGACCACAAAACGGAGCTCACAGGGAAAACAAGGGGAGGATGAATCTGCTTTTATATTAACGAAGGTTGGTGTATTGATGTCACAGTTCTAAACAAATCATGCAGTCCTCATCTGGAGTCATTATTCATAAACTGCAAACTGTTTTATGCTCCGTGAGAGTTTTCCTTGTTTATTCTGGTTGGATTCTACATCCTGCCTCAGGCATGTATTAATGAGGCGTTACAACACCTGGCTGACCAGATAAACAATGTGGAGAAAAAACACCTGGACTCTTTGCTCATTGTTTTGGGGGACTTTAACAGAGCAAACCTCAGCCATGAACTGCCAAAATATAAACAGCACATTAAGTGTCCCACCAGGGACTCTCACACTCTGGACCATTGTTACACTGTTTTAAAGGACTCATACCACTCTGTCCCCCATGCAGCCTTGGGACTATCTGATCACTGTATGGTTCATCTTATCCCGTCCTACAGGCAGAAGCTGAAATCTGCTTAGCCTGTAGTTAAGACGGTGAGGAGATGGTCCGATGAGGCCAAAGTGGAACTACAAGCCTGCTTTGACTGCACTGATTGGAGTGTTTTTTGAGGCTGCAGCCTCAGACCTGCATGAACTGACTGATACTGTGACATCTTACATCAGTTTTTGTGAGGATATGTGTGTGCCTACCAAAACCTTCCGCATATACAACAACAATAAACCCTGGTTCACTGCAAAACTCAGGCAACTTTGTCAGAACAAAGAAGAGGCCTACAAAAGTGGAGACAGAGTTCTGTATAATCAGACCAGAAACACACTGACAATGGAGGTGAAAGCAGCTAAGAGGAGCTGTGCTGATAAGATTAAAAACAGCCTTTCAGCAAACAATCTGACGTCAGTGTGGAGAGGCCTGCAGGACATTACTAACTATAGGTGACCATCCACCAACACTGCAGTGAACCATCAACTGGCTGACGAGCTGAATGTGTTTTACTGCAGATTCGACACATTCACACCTCTCCCCCCTTCAGTCATTAAAGACCCATTTATGCCCCCTGCCATTCTAAAACCCCCCACCCACCCCTGCCTCTGACCCCCCACCAGCACTCAAGATCTGTGAAGAGGATATCTGTCAGCTTTTCCACAGACAGAAGTTCAGGAAGGCATCTGGCCTAGATGGTGTGTTACCCCCTTGTCTGAAGGTCTGTGCTGACCAGCTGGCTCCCATCTTCACCCAGATCTTTAATAGATCCCTGGAGCTGTGTGAAGTCCCCTCATGCTTCAAACGCTCCATAATAATCCCGGTTCCTAAGAAAACCAATATCACAGGACTGAATGACTACAGGCCTGTTGCCATCACATCTGTAGTCATGAAGTCCTTTGAGAGACTGGTGTTGTCATACCTGAAGGACATCACAGACCCCCTGCTGGACCCCCTGCAGTTTGCCTACTGGGCAAACAGGTCAGTGGATGATGCAATAAATATGAGTCTACACTACATCCTGCAACACCTTGACACTGCAGGGACGTATGTCAGGATCCTGTTCGTGGACTTCAGTTCGGCATTCAACACCATTGTTCCAGACATCCTCCACACCAAGCTCACCCAGCTCACTGTGCCCTCCTCCACCTGTCAGTGGATTACAAACTTCCTGACTGACAGGAAGCAGCAGGTGAGGATGGGGAGTATCATATCCAGCACTTGGACTATCAGCACTGGCGCCTCCCAAGGATGTGTGCTCTCCCCACTGCTCTTCTCCCTTTATACCAACGACTGCAACTCAAGAGACCCGTCTGTTAAACTCCTGAAATTTGTGGACGATACAACAGTCATCGGCCTCATCCAAGACGAGTCTGCATCCAGACTAGAGGTTGAGCGGCTGGTCTGGTGGTGCAGTCAGAACAATCTGGAACTGAACATGTTCAAAACTGTGGAGATGACAGTGGACTTTAGGAGGAGCCCCCCCCCCACACACACACACACACACACTCACTCTGCTGCCCATCACCATCACCAACAACACTGTGACTGCTGTTGAAAGCTTCAGGTTTCTGGGTTCCACAATCTCTCGGGACTTAAGGCCTCTGCATGCTCTTGCGACAAGGCTTTCGCAGATAGCTTTTCGCAGACAGTTGTAATTTATTGTTGAGCGGGGAGTTTAGGCGTTCGCGATGTTATTCACCAGCACAACGCAAGGGGGCGCAAAGTCGCTAGGAGTAGTTGGTGGGTGTGGTTAGTGGAGTGTTTATCCTCCAGTTACTTATAATGACTAGAACTTTTTATTTTTATTTTTATAATGACTAGAACCGGAGTCGTATAGATGTACGTACTTCCTCACTTCCTCAATCGACCGCTCTTCGTGCTGCTCCATCTTCGCTCGTGTTTTTAAAAATGGCGGTCGTGAAAACAAACCAAACCGGGAAAGTAGGGAAGCAGAAGTGCATGTACAGCAGATGTAGAGTGGACCAATCAGAGCCCTCTTGTCTGCGATGCTGTCTGCGAGGTTTCTGCGGTGGTCACAATTTTTGGGAGGTGTGCGCAGAGCGTCTGCAAAGGTGGGGGGGGGGCTACGCAGACGCTATCTGCGAGACCGTCTGCGAGGACTGGGTTGTCAGCATAAATTGGCCTTTAAAGTGGGAGACCAACACAGTCACTATTATCAAAAAGGCTCAGCAGAGGTTGTACTTTCTGCGCCAGCTCAGGAAGCTCAACCTGCCTAAGGAGCTGCTGACACAATTCTACTCTGCCATCATTCAGTCTGTTCTTTGCTCTTCTATCACTGTTTGGTTTGGATCGGTCACCAAACAGGAGAAGAACAGACTGCAACAGACAATAAGGTCTGCAGAGAAAATTATTGGTGTCAACCTCCCCTCCATCCAAGACCTATACTTGTCCAGAGTCAGGAAATGGGCAGGTAACATCTCTGCAGACCCATCACACCCTGGTCACAATCTGTTTAATCTTCTCCCCTCAGGGGGCGATAGATCACTTTATGCAAAAACAACCAGACACAAGAATAGGTTTTTTTTCCCCTCAGGCTCTCTCTGTGATGAACAGCTAAAATCCAGATTCATATATCAGTAATATCACTTGCAAAATATCTGCACACTCATACTGTCATTCTGTGCTCACTGTTACTTATATTTATATTTATACTTATTACATTTACTATTTCATCTTTGCACTATGCACCATATTGCACCAAAAGGGAAAATCCTTTCTGTGATGAACAGTGATGAACAGCTAAAATCCAGATTCATATAACAGTAATATCACTTGTAAAATATCTGCACACTCATACCGTCATTCTGTGCACACTGTATAATTTATATTTATCTATTTCATACTTGACTTACTTGGATTACTTTGCACTATGCACCTATTGCACCATTTTTTGTTTGTTTGTTTGTTTTGTGTATATGCTTTTTATCTGTTTTGTACTATGAGAGCTAAGTGAAACCGAAGTCAAATTCCTCGTTTGTGTCCACATACCTGGCAATAAAAGTAATTCTGATTCTGATTTATGCATCATGTCTTCTTTCTTTTCCCCTGCTTTTTCTGATTTCTCCTTCAGCCTCTTCTCTGCATGGGCAGCATGACTGAAAATGTCCTTCTACTTTGCCATTTCTCAGGTGATATAGCTGTCCTTAGTTTGCTATCAGATTTCACGCTTGATCCTATTTACAAAGGCATTTTTAAGGTGTGCTTCATAAGGTGTCACATTGTTTGCATTGTCCATGTCTGCAGGTTTGTCTAGCCCAGAGTGAGCATCGTGCACTTCAGTGAGTTTCTGGAGATATTGGACATCCATCTCTCCAGTCTCTTGCATCTTTACTATTTTCTCCATCATTTCTTGCTGTTGTGCTAGGATTCTACTCCATGCTTCTTTGTCAGGTTCCAGCGTACTCCTCGTGCACTGAGCCATTCAATTAGTTTCCTGCTCAGGCTCTGCATGATATGTTTTCTCTGTGCTCACTGTAGTCAAAATTGTTTGTGCGTAAACAGGTGATGGGAGTCTTGGATGGGCAGAGCTAGTTGTATCAGCTGCGGAGGTTGTGGATGGGGCTGATCTTGCACAGAAGGGGGAGGAGGTGAATGCAGGAAGGAGTCGAGATCAGAGTACAGGTGAGATGGCTCAATATGTGACATACAAATGACAGGAAGAGAAGAAGGAGAAATGGGAGAAGTTAGAACATTTTCATCAACTATGCTCTTTTTGCCAGTGCCATCTAGGACTGCACCCTTAGTCTTCTTAGTGGGATTAGTACACTGACTCTGCACTGCAGCCTCTGTCTTCCACTTAGTAAAAGGATCCCAATTTAGTTGTACATGATACTTCTTTTTCTCTCTTCTCATTGTCAATCTCAACTTGCCTAAGCCTTCCTTCCAACACCTGTATTTGCCTCTGGCTAAAACTACCCTTCTCAGAAAATGCACAAACTGTGACTCAAAATGTAAACTGTGCGCATGACTCAGGCCCATAAGTTTTAATCATGTATTGAACATTTGGAAAAGATGGAAAAGGTAATATTTTGTTGTCCTTTGACTTAGACACTTGTTGACTCATAATTTAACACAATGTTATCCTTCACAGTTACTATGCACAAAGTATTTTTTCATGTGTTCAAAGCATGTGCATACGTATGCTAAATACTCAGACACTCATCAGTGCCTAGGTAGGTTTCTACAAACCTTACTTAAAAGATCTTACTGTTCCCAGCAGTATTTGGACAACCCTGTCCCATGAGTATTTGAACGACCCTGTCACTCCAGTATTGTGTGACAAATAAAGTGAAGGTAGAATATTCTCACCCAATGTTCTTTGATACCAGCGGCAGTGGAAACTTCCAAACAATCTCACTGGGCGGACACAGATCTGTCTCTGGAGAGCTTCTCAGATCGCTTCATGCCTTCTCAGGGAAATTAAATTTTTTATATTATATATATATTTATATATATATACACAATGGGGCAAAAAAGTATTTAGTCAGCCACCAATTGTGCAAGTTCTCCCACTTAAAAAGATGAGAGAGGCCTGTAATTTTCATCATAGGTACACTTCAACTATGAGAGACAGAATGGGGGGAAAGAATCCAGGAAATCACATTGTATGATTTTTAATGAATTAATTGGTAAATTCCTCAGTAAATTAAGTATTTGGTCACCTACAAACAAGCAAGATTTCTGGCTCTCACAGACCTGTAACTTCTTCTTTAAGAGGCTCCTCTGTCCTCCACTCGTTACCTGTATTAATGGCACCTGTTTGAACTCGTTATCAGTATAAAAGACACCTGTCCACAACCTCAAACAGTCACACTCCAAACTCCACTATGGCCAAGACCAAAGAGCTGTCAAAGGACACCAGAAACAAAATTGTAGACCTGCACCAGGCTGGGAAGACTGAATCTGCAATAGGTAAGCAGCTTGGTGTGAAGAAATCAACTGTGGGAGCAATTATTAGAAAATGGAAGACATACAAGACCACTGATAATCTCCCTCGATCTGGGGCTCCACGCAAGATCTCACCCCGTGGGGTCAAAATGATCACAAGAATGGTGAGCAAAAATCCCAGAACCTACTCATAGTGAATGACCTGCAGAGAGCTGGGACCAAAGTAACAAAGGCTACCATCAGTAACACACTACGCCGCCAGGGACTCAAATCCTGCAGTGCCAGATGTGTCCCCCTGCTTAAGCCAGTACATGTCCAGGCCCGTCTGAAGTTTGCTAGAGAGCATTTGGATGATCCAGAAGAGGATTGGGAGAATGTCATATGGTCAGATGAAACCAAAATAGAACTTTTTGGAAAAAACTCAACTTGTCATGTTTGGAGGAGAAAGAATGCTGAGTTGCATCCAAAGAACACCATACCTACTGTGAAGCATGGGGGTGGAAACATCATGCTTTGGGGCTGTTTTTCTGCAAAGGGACCAGGATGACTGATCCGTGTAAAGGAAAGAATGAATGGGGCCATGTATCGTGAGATTTTGAGTGAAAACCTCCTTCCATCAGCAAGGACATTGAAGATGAAATGTGGCTGGGTCTTTCAGCATGACAATGATCCCAAACACACCACCCGGGCAACGAAGGAGTGGCTTTGTAAGAAGCATTTCAAGGTCCTGGAGTGGCCTAGCCAGTCTCCAGATCTCAACCCCACAGAAAATCTTTGGAGGGAGTTGAAAGTCTGTGTTGCCCAGCGACAGCCCCAAAACATCACTGCTCTAGAGGAGATCTGCATGGAGGAATGGGCCAAAAGACCAGCAACAGTGTATGAAAACCTTGTGAAGACTTACAGAAAACGTTTGACCTCTGTCATTGCCAACAAAGGGTATATAACAAAGTATTGAGATGAACTTTTGTTATTGACCAAATACTTATTTTCCACCATAATTTGCAAATAAATTTTTAAAAATCAGACAATGTGATTTTCTGGATTTTTTTTCTCATTTTGTCTCTCATAGTTGAGGTATACCTATGATGAAAATTACAGGCCTCTCTCATCTTTTTAAGTGGAAGAACTTGCACAATTGGTGACTGACTAAATACTTTTTTGCCCCACTGTGTATATATATATATATATATATATATATATATATATATATATATATATATATATATATACTGCTGCTCATGGCACTCCAGTCCTCATTGCCAAGAAACTGTAATGGAAAAGAGAAACAAAAATAATAAAGTCTGAGCCCAAAGGAGAATTAAAATATATGGATATTTTTAGTGTGAGCATTCTATATGCATGCATACAGAAGACTGAGGCACTCTGCCAACAAACATCAAGGGAGAAGGCAAATGTATTTAAGGAAGTGAAGATGAACTATTTCAGCAGAGAAGAGAGCAGAATGCATTTTTGTTATATACTTCAACTATCTTTACAAAAAATACACTTTACTAGTCAACAGGTTAAACAGTTAAACATACTTGGATAAAATGAGGCGATAGTTTAACACAAATGTTAGCATTAATGTTATGATTAATATTTTCCCAATACACTGTACAGCTTCAAATCATCCATGTAGAGCAGATGGTTCATTTGTTTCCTATCCTGAAATTGGAACCCTGCTGTTGCCTTCCTGAGGAGTGTGAGAGGTATAAGAGCTATGACGAACAATAGTGGTGACAGTGAACCCTTGAATAATTCATCTTTTGAGCTTGACCTCTCCCAAGTTTTGACTGTTTAATGTTAGTACTCTTTGTCAGTTTTCCATGCTTCTGGCCAGCAGGGACATAACATTATCCGCCACAATGAACATTGTCAGACACTCTAGTATCCAAGGATGTGGATTCATATCAAAGGCTTTCTTGTAGTCTATCCATCTTATGGCTAGGTTCTTTCTGTGGGTTCTGCTCTCTCTCAGTATTTTCTTATCAATGAATTGCTGGGTTTCAGTCACATGACTTTTCTTAGCAGTTTTACCAGAAGTGAAATAGCTGGTGGTCTAAATGGCTGCCTAGTGCAAACAACTAGCAATAACTTATCAGAGTATGCTTGTAATCTAGAAGCCACTGCTCACATTAGATATATTCAGGAGATTGTTATGTGCAATGGAATAGACTCCTACAGTATGAGAAAGAAGGATTTTTCATATGATCTTGAAAACTACCCTTCAGTCAAGTTCCCCGACATCTTGAAATATCTGGTGTTGCAGACATCCTTCTACACCACAAAACAGATGAAAGCATGGAAAAGTATGGAGGCTTACAACTTTTTTTTTTGTATGTGGCTGGGTAAAGGACTTCGGTATCAAGTTGCTGCCAAATGAATCCTGCATTGTTTTAGCCCATGTAAGTATGTTTTTTGTTAAGCTGTTCATTCGCAACTTTACAACAAAGTGTTGCCAGTTGAAGTGTAAACAAACAACAGTTCACTTGATTCTCACTTATGTTCACTCTTATCTCTCAGGTAAATCATTCACAAAGATCATCAGAAACTGCTTTAAAGACCTGGAGCTTAGTTAAACAAGATGGCGCATTGTAACTGTTAGGGTTTTGCTGGGATTCGAACCTGGTTCGTTGGTGTGATAATCCAGCAAACCCCCACTAGGCCACCAGGGGGATGACTCAAATGCAGAGGCGTGAGGCGGAAGTAGAAAAAGTATCAAAAAGGTTTATTTACAATATGTACAAAAAATATCCAAAAAGTAAAAATACAAAAACGCTCAGAAGATATAAGGGAAAAAATAAAAAATCCAAAAGTACAAAACAAAAGCCAAAAAACAGAAAAGAAAAGGCAAAAATACCAAAGCTCAGAAGATCCAAAAAACACAGTAACTACTAGGTCCAAAAGAAAAGCAAAATGCAAAATAAAGAACATGGTACAGAGGAAACTGGAGATAAACATAACAGCACAAAGACTCCGTGACAAGAGGACTGAACTCAGGGGGTATAAATACACAAACTAAATTGAACACAGGTGAAGATAATCAGGACTAAACAGGCAATTAACACAAACACAAAACACAGGAACAGTGGCGGCCTCTAGAGGCCAAAATAAACATGACACAAAAAGGAAATAACAGCGGCCTCTAGAGGCCAAAACAGTCCTAGTCCTAACAGGACCCCCCCCCTCTAGGAGCGTCTCCTGATGTTCCCAGGGCGATCCGGATGGGCCGAATGGAAGTCCCGACACAGTTCTTTATCTAGGACATCCCGAGCAGGAACCCAGCAGCGCTCCTCAGGACCATAGCCCTCCCAGTCCACCAGATATTGCAACCCGCCGCGGACCCAGCGGGAGTCAAGCAGGCGATGCACAGTGAACACAGTCTGACCCTGGAAGATGAGGGGGGGTGGGGGGTTCCTAGGGGCAGGGGCATACGTAGACGTCAGTACGGGCCGCAACAGGGAAACATGGAAAGTGGGGTTGATCCTCAGAGTCTGGGGCAACTGGAGCCGGTAGGAGACGGTTCACCCTGCGCACCACCTTGAAAGGGCCAATGTAGCGAGGAGCAAGCTTGTGGTTCTCCACCCGCAGCGGAAGGTCCTTAGTGGACAGCCAAACCCGCTGCCCAGGGCGGAAAGCGTGTGCAGGTCTTCTATGGCGGTTGGCCTGAGTCTGGTTGGTTCTGGAGGTCTGTATGAGGGTCTTCCTGACCTTGCTCCAGGTCTTGCAACATCGTCTCACATATTGGTTGACCGAGGGCACCCCCGCGTCCTCCTCCTGGTCCGGGAACAGAGGTGGCTGGAACCCGAATTGGCACTGGAATGGCGACAGCTTGGTGGCCGATGACTGCAGGGTGTTGTGGGCGTACTCTGCCCATGGCAGCCAGGTGCTCCACGATGTCGGGTTATCCATAGCCAGGCCTCGCAGGGTGGTTTCCAGGTCCTGGTTGAGCCTTTCTGTCTGACCATTGGACTGTGGGTGAAACCCAGAGGAGAGGCTGGCAGTGGCTCCGATGACCTTGCAGAACCCGTGCCACACTCGGGAGGAGAACTGGGGCCCTCGGTCTGAGACAATGTCCTGTGGAAGACCAAAGACTCGGAAGACATGATTAAACATAAGTTTCGCTGTTTCAAGACCAGAAGGGAGTTTGCACAGTGGTATGAAGCGGCAGGCCTTGGAGAATCTGTCACCTATGACCAAAATGACCGTGTTACCTTGTGACTCAGGGAGACCCGTGATGAAGTCGACTGCCACGTGGGACCAGGGACACCGGGGAATGGTCAGAGGATGCAGGAGACCCTGGGGACGCTGTCATGGGTTCTTGGTTCTGGTGCAAACCTCACAGGACAGGACAAATGACCTTACTTCCTTCTCCATGTTAGGCCACCAGAAGCATCTTTTCAGGAAGTCCAGGGTCCTCCGAGCTCCCGGGTGGGCGGTGAGAGGGGAAGAGTGACCCCATTGGAGAACCTTGGCCCGGGCTTGATGTGGGACGTACAAGAGGCCTGGTGGCCCCGTCCCAGGACAGGGTCCTGGCGTTGAGCTCGTCGGACAGACTCCTCAATACCCCAGCGGACAGGGGCCACAATCCGGGACACAGGGATAATAGGCCCGACTTCATTCTCCCTGTTAGTGGCAGAGAACAGCCTGGACAGTGCATCAGGTTTGGTGTTCTTGGAGCCGGGGAAAAACAGGGCCCACCTAGCCTGTCGAGGGTTCAGTCTCTTGGCTTGCTGGAGGTACTCCAGGTTCTTGTGGTCAGTCCAAACCAGGAATGGATGTTGCGCTCCCTCCAGCCAGTGCCTCCACTCCTCAAGGGCCAGTTTGACCGCTAGCAGTTCTCGATCCCCCACATCGTACCGGGACTCCGCAGGACTCAGGTGGTGGGAGAAGTAAGCGCAGGGGTGCAGCTTTCCTTCCGAACGTTGAGAGAGCACCGCGCCGACACCACTGTCCGAGGCGTCCATCTCCACAATGAATGGTTGGGAGGTGTCCGGGAGGACCAGAATGGGTGCCGTGCAGAAGTGGTCCTTGAGGTCTTTGAATGCCTTTTCCACCTGAGGAGACCAGACATAAGATCCACCTGTCCCTTTGGTAAGGTCTGACATGGGTGCTGCTACAGAACTGAAGTTCCTGATGAACTTGCGGTAGAAGTTAGCGAATCCTAAGAACCGCTGAACCTCCTTAACGGACTTGGGAGTAGGCCAGTCCCGGACGGCCAGGGTCTTGGCAGGGTCCATTTGGAGTTGGCCTGTCCGTACAATAAATCCCAGAAAGGAGACCTCGGGAACATGAAATTCGCATTTCTGGGCCTTGGCGAACAGATTGTTCTGTAGCAGCCTCTGGAGAACCTGGCGGACATGGTGGCGGTGCTCCTGCACGGTCTTGGAAAAGATAAGGATGTCATCGAGGTAGACAAAAATGTACAGGTTAATCATGTCCCTTAAGACATCATTGATTAGGGCCTGAAAAACAGCTGGTGCGTTGGTGAGTCCGAGGGGCATCACCTGGTATTCATAGTGCCCAGACGGGGTGTTAAAGGCAGTCTTCCACTCGTCTCCCTGTCGGATACGGATGAGGTGGTATGCGTTCCGTAGGTCCAACTTGGTGAAGATGGTGGCGCCTTGGAGCAGGTTGAAAGCAGTGGACATCAGCGGAAGGGGATATCGGTTGCGCACAGTGATCTTGTTCAGGCCCCTGTAGTCAATACATGGTCAGAGCCCCCCATCCTTCTTGCCGACAAAGAAGAAGCCGGCACCAGCAGGTGAGGTGGAGGGTCGAATGAACCCAGAGACCAGCGCGTCTTTGAGGTATTCCTCCATGGCCTTGCGTTCTGGCTGAGAGAGGGAAAACAGTCTGCCACGAGGAGGGGTAGTCCCAGGGAGCAAGTCGATGGCACAGTCGTAGGCCCGGTGCGGAGGAAGAACGGTGGCCCCGCTCTTGCTGAATACCTCCTTGAGATCCCAGTACTCTGTGGGAACTTGAGATAACTCGGTGAGATCAGGGGGCTCGGCAGGAGACACAGGAGAGCTAGAGAGCAGACAAGAGGCATGGCATGCAGGGCCCCATTCCACAACCTGGCTTGTTACCCAGTCTATGCAAGGGTTGTGGCAAGTAAGCCAAGGAAGGCCTAGAATAACTGGGAACTCAGGTGAAGGAATCAGGTGCAGGGATATTTCTTCCTTGTGACCTTGAGACTGGAGGAAGACTGGAGAAGTAACTTGGGTGACTCTACCATCACCTAACGCTTGGCCATCGAGGGCAGACACAGACAGTGGGACTTCAAGAGGTGCAGTCGGAATATTGATGCTTTGGGCGAAGTGAATATCCATAAAGTTCCCAGCTGCCCCTGAGTCTAACAAAGCTTGACAAGAGTGGACAGACTCACCCCAGGAGATGGAGACCGGGATGTAGATTCCTTGGCCAGGGAGTCCGGGAGAGAGGGTAGGCCCTGTCACAACCCTCCCTCGGCTGGACGGGGCGGTCCTTTTCCCAAGAGTTCGGGACATGATGCTCGGAAGTGACCAGGCTTGCCACAGTAGATGCAGCACTTGTCCCTCCTTCTGCGCTCCCTCTCAGATGCGGAGAGGCGAGTACGACCCACTTGCATGGGTTCTGGACAGTCACTGAAGGAAGTAGACGGTCTCCAGGTAGAGGTAGGGAGGCTGGGGGGGCTCAAGGCTTGGTGGCGTTCTCTCATCCTGTTGTCCAGATGAATAGCATGTGAGATGAGGGTTTCGAGGTCACTTGGGCATCCAATAGAGGCCAGACCGTCCTTGATGGGGTCAGACAGACCATGGTGGAAGGCTGACACCAGGGCAGTCTCGTTCCATCCACTTACTGCTGCGAGCGTCCGGAACGAGATGGCGTAATCTGCGACGCTTCCTCCTTGCCGGATGGACATGAGCTTTCGGGCTGCGTCGGTACTGATGTCCGCCTGATCGAAGACCTGAAGCATCTCTTCAGAAAACAGCTGGAAATCATGGCACTCAGGTTCCTGTCTTTGCCAGATAGCAGTAGCCCAGGCTTGCGCCTTACCAGCTAATAAGGTGATCACAAAGGCAATCTTGCGGCGATCCGTAGTGTAGGTGGTAGGCTGAAGCTCAAAGGTGAGTTGACACTGGGTAAGGAACTCTCGGCACTCACTGTGCTTGCCGTCATACCTCTGTGGTGCAGGAAGGCTGGGTTCGCGAGGTGAAGAAGGCAGCATGGCAGGAGGCACAGGAGCGGGAGCTGGATCAGGAGATGCAGGCAGAGATGTCAGCTGTGCCAGGGTTTTCCCAATTTGCTGAAGCAGTTCCTTGTGGCAAGCAAGGGCCTCACGTTGGCTGGTGAGCATATGTCCATGAGCGTCCATGGTCGCTCCGAAGCATGTCAAAGCTGCCGTAATTCCCTGAAGGTTGGCCGGGTAGACAGTTGAAGCAGCCTCTGCTGAGTTGGTCATGACGGGTTTTTCTGTTAGGGTTTTGCTGGGATTCGAACCTGGTTCGTTGGTGTGATAATCCAGCAAACCCCCACTAGGCCACCAGGGGGATGACTCAAATGCAGAGGCATGAGGCGGAAGTAGAAAAAGTATCAAAAAGGTTTATTTACAATATGTACAAAAAATATCCAAAAAGTAAAAATACAAAAACGCTCAGAAGATATAAGGGAAAAAATAAAAAAATCCAAAAGTACAAAACAAAAGCCAAAAAACAGAAAAGAAAAGGCAAAAATACCAAAGCTCAGAAGATCCAAAAAACACATTAACTACTAGGTCCGGGCGGCACGGTGGTGTAGTGGTTAGCGCTGTCGCCTCACAGCAAGAAGGTCCTGGGTTCGAGCCTCGGGGCCGGCAAGGGCCTTTCTGTGTGGAGTTTGCATGTTCTCCCCGTGTCCGCGTGGGTTTCCTCCGGGTGCTCCGGTTTCCCCCACAGTCCAAAGACATGCAGGTTAGGTTAACTGGTGACTCTAAATTGACCGTAGGTGTGAATGTGAGTGTGAATGGTTGTCTGTGTCTATGTGTCAGCCCTGTGATGACCTGGCGACTTGTCCAGGGTGTACCCCGCCTTTCGCCCGTAGTCAGCTGGGATAGGCTCCAGCTTGCCTGCGACCCTGTAGAAGGATAAAGCGGCTAGAGATAATGAGATGAGATGAGATGAGACTACTAGGTCCAAAAGAAAAGCAAAATGCAAAATAAAGAACACAGTACAGAGGAAACTGGAGATAAACATAACAGCACAAAGACTCCGTGACAAGAGGACTGAACTCAGGGGGTATAAATACACAAACTAAATTGAACACAGGTGAAGATAATCAGGACTAAACAGGCAATTAACACAAACACAAAACACAGGAACAGTGGCGGCCTCTAGAGGCCAAAATAAACATGACACGAAAAGGAAATAACAGTGGCCTCTAGAGGCCAAAACAGTCCTAGTCCTCACAGTAACTGTATGGTTGAGTAAGAATCTTGTCACGACCTTCATGCATATACAGTGCTCAGCGTAAATGAGTACACGCCCTTTGAAAAGTAACATTTTAAACAATATCTCAATGAACACAAACAATTTCCAAAATGTTGAGAAGACACAGTTTAATATAACATCCGTTTAACTTATAATGTGAAAGTAAGGTTAATAATATAAACTTACATTACACATTTTTTCAGTTTTACTCAAATTAGGGTGGTGCAAGAATGAGTACACCCCACAACAAAAACTACTACATCTAGTACTTTGTATGGCCTCCATGATTTTTAATGACAGCACCAAGTCTTCTAGGCATGGAACAAACAAGTTGGCAACATTTTGCAACATCAGTCTTTTTCGATTCTTCAACAATGACCTCTTTTAGTGACTGGATGCTGGATGGAGAGTGATGCTCAACTTGTCTCTTCAGAATTCCCCAAAGAAAATAATTTCTTTACACTACAAAGGTGAAGGCTACAAGAAGATCAGCAAAGCTGTACTTATCAGTCAGAATATTGTAGCAAAAGTGGTACAAAAATTTAAGAAAGATGGAACTGCAACCATCTCACAGAGACGTCCAGGTCATCCACAGAAGTTAACACCTCAACAGGAGCGTCTTCTGATGAGAAGGGTTGAAGAAAATCGGCATGCAAGTTCACTGCAGTTATCTAAAGAAGTAGAAAGCCAAACTGGGGTGATTATTTCCCATGACACAATACGGCATACACTGCAGAGGAATGGCATGCATGGATGCCATCCATGAAAGAAGCCTCTCCTAAAGCCCAGGCACAAAAAAGCCCACCTAGAATTTGCCAGGGCCCATGCTGACAAAGATGAAGACTACTGGGACTCTATACTCTGGAGTGATGAGACCAAAATAAATGTTTTTGGAACTGATGGCTTCAAAACTGTATGGCGTCGCAAAGGTGAGGAATACAAAGAAAAATGCATGGTACCTACAGTGAAACATGGTGGTGGCAGTGTCCTTATGTGGGGCTGCATGAGTGCTGCTGGTGTCGGGGAACTGCATTTCATTGATGGAATCATGAATTCACAGATGTATTGCTCTATACTGAAAGAGAAGATGCTACCATCACTCCATGCCCTTGGTCATCATGCACTTTTCCAACATGACTAAACACACATCTAAGGCCACTGTTGGATTTCTGAAGAAGAACAGGGTGAAAGTGATTCAGTGGCCAAGTATGTCTCCTGATCTGAACCCAATCGAAAACCTATGGGGAATTCTGAAGAGACAAGTTGAGCATCAGTCTCCATCCAGCATCCAGTCACTAAAAGAGGTCATTGTTGAAGAATCGAAAAAGATTGATGTTACAAAATGTTGTGAACTTGTTCATTCCATGCCTAGAAGACTTGGTGCTGTCATTAAAAATCATGGAGGCCATAGAAAGTACTAGATGTAGTAGTTTTTGTTGTGGGGTGTACTCATTTTTGCACCACCCTAATTTGAGTAAAACTTAAAAAATGTGTAATCTAAGTTATATTATTAACCTTACTTTCACATTATAAGTTAGATGCTATATTAAACTTTGTCTTGTCAACATTTTGGAAATTGTTTGTGTTCATTGAGATATTGTTTAAAATCTTACTTTTCAAAGGGGGTGTACTCATTTACGCTGAGCACTGTAGACTTCGTAAGGAGTGAGGAACAATTAAGGAACAGCTGGGGACTTCAGAGCTTCGTGACTAAAAAAGTACCATAAAATAATGACACACAGCAAGAAAAGGACTTGGAAAACACTAATGACATAGCTGAGAGGTATATACAGACCTTTCACCAAGTGATCACTGCAAACTCAAGCATGCTTCGACTCGGCTCCCTTCGATTTCACTGAGAGGTTCAAAAGCAACCTTTCTTGACATCTTTTTGTGAAATTCTGTGTTCATTCACCCTTTTTTATTAGTTCACGGGGCTCCCTGAAGGAACTTTTATCAGTTTCATGGTTTGATCGATTCAAACAACCTAAAATAATGCATGCGTAAGCATTTTTCATGTGAACAATGCACCTTCTCCGTACAAACACTTTGTTAACTGAGCTTTGGTCAACCACCAGCTAAAGTTTTGAATAACTAATGAGGTGGATATGACATCATGTGAAAACCAGCAATAGTTGTCATAAGTACCTTGCAAGCCTCGTTTCCATCCCTTTTCTTCTTCTGCTAGCAAACCCTCCTTTTCAATGAACACATATTTCTTTTGAGATGATTCCAGCCAGCATTTTCCACATGGCTGGAAGGCAAGTTATGGGTCAATAGTTGCCTGCTGCCATGCCCTGTTCTGGATGTTTCATGATGAGAACAGTTTAATCTTTTGTCATCCATTCTGGGACATTTATTTTAGTCAGCCAATGTTGTAGTTATTATGCCAAAGTAATCTCAAGCCCATGTGGTTATACCGGTATCACATATAAAACATTTCTGTGCAAAAAGGAAGCCTTATGTTAACTGTGTCCAATAGCATCCTCAACTTCTCTCGCCACAGAGGCATCTAGAATGGACCATATCACACAACTGAATCATGTATAGTGGTCAGAAAACCTATGGGGAATTCTGAAGAGACAAGTTGAGCATCAGTCTCCATCCAGCATCCAGTCACTAAAAGAGGTCATTGTTGAAGAATCAAAAAAGATTGATGTTACAAAATGTCGCAAACTTGTTCATTCCATGCCTAGAAGACTTGGTGCTGTCATTAAAAATCATGGAGGCCATAGAAGACAAAAAGGACCATCCAGACTGTTACCAGCAATGAGTCCAAATCCAGGGTTTGTCATGGTATGGGGTTGTGTCAGTGCCCTTGGCAAATGTAATTTACACTTCTGTGATGATAACATTAATGCAGAATGGTACATTGAGATTTTGGAGCAACATATGCTGCCTTCAAGACAAAATATTTTTCCAGGGACACTTATGCATAACCAAGACAAGACAATGCAAAACCACATTCTGCACACATTACAAAGGCATGACTGCAAAAGAAGAGTGTGCCTGTCCTCTCTGTCCCTAATAGAAAATGTGTGGTTAATTTTGAAATTTTAAAAAAATGACAATGACAAACCCGTACTGTTGAACATCTTAAGACCTTTTTGCAGGAAGAATGAGACAAAATAACACCTGAAACACTTCATCACTTGGTGTCTTCAGTCTCTAAACATATTTTAAGTGTTGTGAGAAGGAATGGCTATATTACAACATGGTAAATGCTTTATTGTCCGAATTATTTTTGAAATGTGTTGCAAGAATCAAAATTTATGTGTTAAAAAAATCACAAGGTAAAACATCAAATAATATGCTGTTGTATTGTTTTGAGTGTAATTCAGGTTAAAATGTATTTCTCATTGTTTTTGGTTTTAATTTTAATTTCAACAAAAGTTGTACCATACCAACTTTTCTGATTTGGGGTTTATGTTCCTTAGGTTCCTAAAACAAATGTATTCCTTATTTCTACATTTTTATTTAGCTTGGGGAACAGACACAGTCTGAACATGGTGGAACCTGAGTGAAGACGCAAGGCATCTAGCAGACAGCCAGTCTAGCCTACTTGCCTGCTTCCTGGCCTTGGCTCTGTATTGTCACCAATGAAGGTAAGGCAAGGCAAGTTTATTTATATAGCACATTTCATACACAGTGGCAGTTCAATGTGCTTTACAGAAGTAAAAGCAGAACAGTAAACAATAGAAAATAAAATTACATAAAATAATTGGGGAAGAAAAATAATAAGAATTAAACAATAGTAGAAATAAAATAATAAAATGAAATAAAGTTAATCAGCCTTGAGATTAATTATTATTATTATGGGTTTAACTCATAAAGCGCGCTCTTCCCGTGGCTCTTCCACGAGGATCACCAAAAATCGTCCCACAGACAAAATCTACGAGGATCACAAATATCACATAAAGCGCGCTCTTCCTGTGGCTCTTCCACGAGGATCACCAAAAATCATCCCGCAGACACAATCTATGAGGATCACCAAATAAAATCGTCCTGCAGACAAAATCTACGAGGATCACCAAAAATCATCCCGCAGACAAAATCTACGAGGATCACAGTAACAAAGAATTAAAGTAAAAGTAAAATCATTAAAATCCAAGATTAAAAAGAAATTAAAATAAAGAAAGTAAAATCATTAAAATCAAAATTAAAAGAAATTATGTTAAAGGAAATTAATTACTTAGGTAAAAATTAATCAAGTGAAAGCATCTGAAAACAGCTTTGTCTTGAGCCTGGATTTAAAACTAACAACAGTAGGAGCATTTTTTATATCATCTGGAAGTTGGTTCCAAAGCTTAGCAGCATAGCAACTAAAGGCTGCTTCACCACACTTCGTTTTGACAGCTGGTATTACTAGCAAGTTTTTCTCTTGTGATCTTAGAGACCTAGTTGGTGCATATAATTGAAACATATCCAGTAGGTAGCTGGGTCCCATCCCATTTAATGTTTTAAATAGAAGAAGTAGTGCTTTAAAGTCAATTCTATAGCTCACTGGGAGCCAGTGCAGAGACCTTAGGATTGGAGTGATATGGACTACCCTTTTTGTTCTTGTAAGAACCCTTGCTGCTGCATTTTGGATTAGTTGAAGCTCTTTGATGGTCTTTTTTGGAAGACCTGTGAAAAGGCTATTGCAGTAATCAACCCTACTGGAGATGAAAGCATGAATAAGTTTTTCTAGATCATGTTTTGACATGAGACCCCTGAGTTTAGAAATGTTTTTAGGTGATAGAATGCAGACTTTTTTACCACTTTCATATGACTGTTGAAGTTAAGTTCTCTGTCAATAAGGACACCAAGGTTTTTGACAGTATCCTTTGCTTTAAGCCCCTTAGTTTCAAGAACAGTGGCAATCCTAAGCCTTTCCTCCTTTTTGCCAAATATAATTGCTTCAGTTTTATCTGCGTTCAGCTGAAGAAAATTGTGAGACATCCATTTGTTAATTTGGTCAATGCATCTATGAAGAGACTCAAGAGGGGCATAGTCATTAGGTGACATAGCTAAGTAAAGCTGAGTGTCATCTGCATAGCTATGGAAGTTTATTGAGTTATTCTTAATAATTTGTCCAAGTGGGAGCATATAAAGGTTGAATAGTAATGGTCCCAGGATTGAGCCCTGGGGAACCCCACAGTTCAAGGACACTGGTGATGAACTGTGGCCTCCAATGGCCACATAAAAAAATCTTTGTTGTAGGTAAGATTTTAACCAGTTGATTACTATACCAGTAAATCCAACCCAATGCTCCAGTCGATGTAACAGTATGGAATGATCTACCATGTCAAATGCAGCACTTAAGTCTAAAAGCACTAAGACTGATGTTTTACCAGCATCAGAATTAAGACGTAGGTCACTCATGACTTTAGTAAGAGCTGTTTCAGTGCTATGATTGGCACGAAAACCTGACTGAAACTTATCAAAACATCCGTTTAATGTCAGGAAGGCAGTTAATTGATTAAAAACAATTTTTTCAATTATTTTACCAACGAATGGCAAATTGGATATGGGCCTGTAGTTGTTGAGTATTGAGACATCCAGGTTATTCTTTTTCAGTAGGGGTTTTACAACCGTTATTTTTCAGAGATGAGGGAAACATGCCAGTTCGTAAGGAGGTGTTGATAATCTGAAGTACCTCATCTGATATTAGGTGAAGAACAGATTTGAAAAAGACTGTAGGTAAAATGTCCAGTTCAGATGTGGAGGAGCTGAGACTTTGTACTGTTTTTCTCAGAGTCTCAACATCAATTAAACTAAATGTTGACATTGTATTACGACCCCCTCTCTCGTTATCCAATGGTTCCAGATTTTGAAGTGTTTGCACCTGTGTGGCTATATTCATACGTATTTTATCAATCTTTCCTTTGAAAAAAGATGCAAAGTCGTTGCATGTATTAACTGAGAGAAATTCAGAAGGCATTTGTTTTGATGGGTTTGTTAGCTTTTCAACTGTAGAAAATAGCACAAGGGCATTGTTGATATTCCTATTAATAATGTCAGCAAAAAAAGACTGTCTTGCTTTAGAAATTTCTAAGTTGTATTTACATAACATCCCTTTGTAGATTTGATAATGAATCTGGAGTTTAGATTTATGCCATTTTCTTTCAGACTTTCTACATTCCCTCTTTAACATTTTAACTGCTGGATTTAGTTTCCAGGGTGCTTTTCCTTTGTCTATGACTCTTTTGGTTTTAAAAGGAGCAATAGCATCCATAATATGATTCATTCTTGAATTAAAAATTTCCATTAGATCATCTGCACAATCTGAAGATTGACATGGGAGTTCTGAGAGTGCCTGCTCAAAAAGAGCTGCTGTGCCATTGGTAATTACCCTCTTTTTTACAGTCACAGACTTGTTTTGAAAGTGAGGGGAAATGGAAACATCAAAGAAAACACAGAAATGATCAGATATACCCAGGTCCATGACACTACTAGATACATTAAGACCCTTAGTGATGACAAGGTCGAGGGTGTGGCCATGGGAGTGTGTTGGCCCTTGTACATGTTGTGTTAGGTTGAAGGCATCAATCAGTGTAAGAAATTCATTTGCATATGTGTTATTTGGATTATCAACATGGAAATTAAAATCCCCAGAAATAATAAGAAAATAATAAGATTGTCAAACTCTAAACAAATATTTGACAACAGTTCCCCAAACTCCTCTAGGAACAGTGGTGCAGAAAGTCTTGGTGGTCTGTAAATAGTCAACACTAATATGTTAGAAGAACATTTTAGGATTGCACTTAGGTATTCAAAAGATGTAAAATCACCAAGAGTTGTCTGTTTGTACTGAAAACATGCCTTGTATATATTTGCTATTCCTCCTCCCCGTTTATTGGCTCTTCCAACACTCATGAAATCAAAGAGTGGGGGACTTGCTTCAATAAGTGTAATAGAGCTACTTGATTGTTCAAGCCAAGTTTCAGTAAGAAGCATAAAATCCAGTTTGTGTGTACCGATGAAGTCATTAATTAAAAAAGGCTTATTAAGTGATCTTACATTCTGAAGAGCTAGTTTTACAGTGAATGTGGGGATAATTTCCACAGAAGCGTTCTGTGGTTGTTTTGGAACTGGAAGGAGATTTGACGAGTTTACCCCATTGATAGGATGAATAAGAATACCTCTCCTTCTTGTTAGCACAGAAATAGAAAAGTACATCGTGGGTCCCAGCTTATTTTCAAAACTACCATCTGGACCCAGATTATATCAGTTCGTTCCAACATGAAGGTCTTCACTGCTGCTGGTGAACTGTAGCTGTGCACATGGTCCTTGAGTCTTATCTGTAATCACAGGGGGAGGTGGTGCCCTCTGTTTCTTGGGTGCTGTGGCAGTTGGATATATCATTAGACATTTTGGGGTACACAAGGCCTGACCATGAGACAGCTCTGTGTATGGTACTTGATTTGAGTGTCCTCTTGGGCTTGCCAAAGACACTCGGCTTAAAGACAATAGTCTCTCCATTTTCTCAGGAAAACGCAGTCTGGGGGGTGAAGGAGATACAGAGGGGCTTGGGGTTACATCCACTGCTGTTGTTGGTGATTGCCTATTGCCAGTCTCAGGAGGTTGTGGTGATGCTTGTTTATCTGATTGTCTTTCTGATAGTTCTGCCAGCTTACCCGTTAGCTCAGATATCATGTTGCTAGCCTTGGAAAGTGATGGGGATGTGTGTGGTGATAGATCCACTCTCTGATCATTTTTCTGAACTGTATTGGGGGCAGATGAGTCAGCATGATCCTCTGTAGTTGCTGGGGGCTTAGTTGCCTTCGTTGGTGACAAGGAGTTTTGCTTGAATCCATCAGAGTGAGCGTTAGTCCCGCTTCTTTCTGCCTGTAGATTCACTGCTTGAGTTTGAACCTCAACAGTGTGTTTCTGTACTGTTTTTTGAGCCTTTGTTGATGAACTCCACTTGTTCTGAGACTATGACCTATACTGCAAGAAATGAGGGCAGCACCTTCCCAAGTGGAATGGGTCCCACCCTACAAGGTCAGCCCTGCCCACAAAACTACTCCAATTGTCAAAAAATCCAATATTGTTTTCAAAGCACTATCTGGACATCCAGCAGTTTAGTGATCATAACCTGCTGTAAGCTATATTGCCACAATGCATTGGGATGGGGCCAGAGCATATTGCTGCATCGGACATTGCTTTCATTAACTTACACACCTCTATCTTGGTCCTTTAAGTAATCTCTGGCTGACAAAAGTATGATGATGATGATGATGTTCATCCTTCAGGGTCGAAGATGACCATGACTTCAATTTGCTGGGTGGTGGCTGTAGGTCCAGAGGTGACTGAGTCCAATCCAGGATTTGAAGGTATGCCCACATGTCAGCACATGTGGGGAGGTGCTGTAGTGGGGCTGGTGATACTGTAGTTTGAGCCTTCCACACAGCTCATTTCTTCTGGGCCTCAATGATGCATTTAATCTCTGCTACATGTGCACCGCTGGTGAGCTTTGCTTGCCATGCTGGATGATCCTGAGCAAGCGACTCTCAGGAGTTGAGATCGATTTCTAGGGTTTTGTGGGAGACTTTGAGATTGTCACTGAAGCATTTCTTCTGCCCCCCAGATGAGTGCTTGCCTTGGCACAGCTCTCCATACAACAACTGTTTGAGCAGTTGACTGTCTGGCATCCTGACAACATGGCCAGTCCATCTAGCTTAGGCTTTCTGCACAAGTGTGTTAACACTGGGAAGTCCAGCCCCCAGCAGAATGCACACATTCCACATGCCAAGGTTGAGTACCTTTGCTATCTTATTAATTTTCTTATTTGTTGTACCGTATTTCAACCGCTAAGTGGGAACACTGCCAGCTGCGGTGTGCTGGCCAGGATAAGGTGAAGCAGGCTATGTTTGGGGCACCTTTTCTAGCCCCTTCCTCCATGGAGATGAGCAGAGCAAATCCTAACAAAGTGAATCCTGACAACAGTATAGGGGCCTTTCACTGATGTCACATATTTTTATTTATCATGCAGTGTCTGCCATATTGCCGAGAAAACAAAGAAACATAGCTGCAACAGTGAATAAGGAAAATTAAGATGACTGCAGTCAGTATAATCCCTCTGAAATGATGAAACATTAATATTATACCAGCAGATTGAAAAGCTGAAACATACAGGCATCACAGCTCCATATAATTTATCAACACATATATTTATTTATTATTTATTCTGCACACTGCTCTGTGTGTGTGCTTATTGCTCACTTGTGTGCATGTGTTCACTGCTTCAGATGGATTAAATGCAGAGGGGGAATTTTGCTGTGTTTGAATGTATATGTGACAAAAATAAAGGGTTCTTCTTCTTAATTTACCCGCAAATGTATTTATTCCACTTGAAATGTGTATGGCAAACCAGCTACCAGATTTGGGGTACTATGACATCCTGAACTATTTAGTATTTTGGATTTCTAAATATACTGTAGAGATGCAAAAGTCATGGAAAAGTACAGATTCCACCAATATTTCAAGGCAGGTTTCAGTCAGGAATGCAGCATTGAGGTGGATGTAATTGCAGGAAGGATTTTATTAACAAAAGTGCTATTTATAAACAAAATGTGAGGCAAGGTCAGAGTAACAAAACTTAACAAAACCGAAACTGAAAACAGAATCATAAACAGAACCAGAGTTATTAACCAAGGGATATAGGCAGATTCCCTTGACTCCAATATCCCAAGAAAAAAGCCTTTTCCACTCTTTTTGGGTTACACCAGTTCATCACACTTCCATTTGGGTTGTTTGGAGCCCCAGTAATGTTTCAGCAACTCATGGACAGAATCCTCCACCCACAGCAGCAAAGTTTTGGCAAAGGAAAGTCTGGGTGCCATGGGGGAAAATAGGCAACCCTCAACTCAAGAATTAGAGCCTTCAGTAAGGTCTAAATGGGTGATGACTCAGTAGCATAATCACAATGCCAAAGTTATGCTCAGGCTCCCATGTTCTCATGCACATACATGTAAGTGTAAGGTTACAAAAGAGTCTGTTTCATGTGTCTGTATAAGCATTTCATATGTATGTGTGAGTCCATTTCACTTGTACCTGTATGAGTGTTTGGTATATGCATGTGTGAGTGTTTCATACAAGTCTATATGCATGTTTCACATGTATGAATGTGCCTGTTTCGTGTGTATCTGTATTAACATTTCATAAGTGTGTGTGTGTGTGTGTGTGTGTCTATCCATATGAGTGTTTCATATATACAATGCCCTCCACAATTATTTGCACCCCGTGTAAAGATTAGTAAAAAGGGTTAAAAATCCAACCTTTAATTAAAATACATTTCTTAAGAGAAAAACAAATCCCTCATCAAGGAAAAAAAAAACAACAACTGTAAATAATTATTTTCAACAAAAACATGTGCCAATTTTATTGGCAACCCTGCATTTAATATTTTGTACAAACTCCCTTTGCCAGAAGACATGAAGGCTAGCCCATATGGTTCAATCCCACAGAAGAGCTATTGTAGGACAAACTTCTGAAAAAGTTAATGCTTGCTTAAACAGAAAGGTGTCAGCATTAACATTTTCAGCAGTTTGTGTGACAGTAGCTCTTCTGTGGGATTGGACCACATGGGTTAGTCTTTGTGCCCCATGTGAATCAATAAGCCTTTAACACCTATGACCCAGGTCACCAGTTCACCATCTGTCCTTCCTTAGACCACTTTTGGTAGGTACTAACTACTGTATATCAGGAACACCCCACAAGATGTACCATTTTGGAGATGCTCAGACCTGGTCATCTAGCCATCACAATTTGGCCCCTGTCAAAGTCACTCAGATCCTTACGCGTGCCCATTTTTCCCGCTTCCAACACATCGACTTCAAGAACCATCTGTTCTCTTGCTGCCTAATATATCCCATCCCTTGACAGGTGCCATTGTAACAACATAATCCATGTAATTCACTTTACCTGCCAGTATCTGACAGTGTTATGGCTGATCGGTGTATATTTTGTACATGAATTTTTAGTTGTATGAAAGTGTGT
Organism: Neoarius graeffei; assembly: GCF_027579695.1. Taxonomy (NCBI): domain Eukaryota; kingdom Metazoa; phylum Chordata; class Actinopteri; order Siluriformes; family Ariidae; genus Neoarius; species Neoarius graeffei. Next base: position 33,464,843 of record NC_083578.1, on the reverse strand, counting down.
GGGTGTGTGTCTGTATGTGATTGTGGGAGAAGTCATTCTCTCTTTTAATGCCCAGAACCTTGACCATTAGTATTCTCTGCCATAGCTGGAGTTCATACAGCTAATGGAGTTGCTACCTAGGGACATTAATTGTGCATGACACCACTTGAGGGGCTTATGTGCACTCACACAAATATCACCCGAAGCCCCTTTCCCTAATTCCAACAAAGCACAAAAAAGACCCAGAAGTTCACTCCTGACATCCACTGGGTATTTAGCAACACATGGGTGATGGGAAAGTGTATTTCCCTCATTTGAAGGCAAATGTTATTTCCCTTCAAAGGAAATGCAAGAAATGGTGTTGTTATCAAGACTGAAAGGAAGAAGGGGTAATATGAAAGCTTAAATAGCCTATGTGAACTAATACCTTCAAAATAGTCAGACAGTATACCATAGCTGCAGATGATTAGGTATATATGTTTCGATGTTCTGGAGAATAGTCACTGCACTGATATTCTTTGTTAAACTTATAAATTATTATATTCTTATAGATAGATTGTGGATAGGGTTAATTCAGTGTCAGAGTACAAGAGAATCATTGGGAATGGAGGATGGTGATAGATAAAAAAGCAGTGATTTAATTTGTTCAGAATAATAAGTGCTCTTACAAAACCCACAGGACATGAAATTAATGCACTTCTGAATTATCATATTTCTCATTACACTGTCACCCGCTGTGCTTGTGCAGCTACCTGCACTAGAAAAATGGGAGAGAAGAAGAAAGAAGCTGTAAAATTTGAAGACATTATTGTATATTATTGTCATCCTCTCTTCCCTCATCTTGCAATAACTGTTGTCTTTGGCAATCATCATCTGTCAGAACATTTGTGTAATAATAAAGTAAG